>NC_137337.1:74718606-75918606 GCF_965287045.1 Carcharhinus amblyrhynchos | reverse complement strand
ATACCAACCGACTCAAGAACAGCTTCTTCCCTGCTGCTGTCAGACTTCTGAATGGATCTACATCTCACTAAGTTGATCTTTCTCTGCACCCTAGCTATGACTGTAACACCACATTCTGCACCCTCTCCTTTCCTTCTCTATAGAATCATAGAATCAACAGTGCAGAAGGAGAACATTTGGCCCATTGAGCCTGCACTGACAACAATCCCACCCAGGTCCTGTCCTTTCTCCATAACCCCACATATCTACCCTTCTAATCCCTCTGACATTAAGGGCAATTTAGCAAGGCCAATCAATCTAACCTGCACGTCTTTGGAGTGTGGGAGGAAGCTGGAGCACTTGGAGGAAACCCATGCAGACATGGGGAGAACATGCAAACTCCACACACACAGTCACATGAGGCTGAAATTGAACCTGGTCCCTGTTGTTGTGAGGCAGTAGCGCTAACCACTGTACCACCCCGGTATGCTTTGTCTGTATAGCGCGCAAGAAGCAATAATTTTCACTGTATACTAACGCAAGTGACAATAATAAATCAAATCAAAATCAAATCAAAAACACAATGCTTTTGACCACGTGGCATTGACTTGTGTTGGAAGGATTTACAAGTTGCTATGCAACCCAAATATTCCGCAGAAGCTTTTGACATTCTTCCCACTTTCTAGCTGAACAAGATGATGCAGAAACTTAGGGAGCAGCAGGGACCTGGAGGGGGTAGACACGACTGCCTCTCGTCTCGACAACGGGACATTATAACTGAGTGAAGACTATCTATGACTTCACCAGCTAGCCAATAGCAGACTGAACTGTTTAAAGAGGACATTTGTTTTAAAGATATATGAAAAGATGCTGACAATAAGACCAGGGCTAATGTGTGGCCTAATTCCGTGTATCTACCCTAGGCCCATATCACTTGATGCCCCAGCTCAATAAAAACGTGTCTATCTCAGGCTTCAACTTAACAATTGAACCAGCGTCCAGCCCACCGTTTGAGGAAGAGAGTTCCAAACCTCCCCCACTCTCGGCACATTTTCTAACATCTCCCCTCAATGGCTTGGCCCTAATTTTTAGATGACGGCCCCTAGTTCTAAAGCCTTCAACCATTGGAAGCAGTTTATTCTTATCCATCCTGTGCTTCCCTGTAAATATTTGGTAGATTTCTGCCAGATCACTCCTCAACCTTCCGAATTCGAGACAACAAAGGCCTAATTTATCGAATCTCTCCTTGCATCTTAATCCCTGAAGTCCAGCCATCATTCTTATAACATTGAAAGAAGGAACAAGTTAAAAGTAAGTTTTGGCAAGTAGGTTTGGACTCGAAACGTCAGCTCTTTTCTCTCCTTACAGATGCTGCCAGACCTGCTGAGATCTTCCAGCATTTTTTCTTTAACTTTAAAGTTAATTTTACAGTCACAAATAGGCTTACATTAACACTGCAATGAAGTTACTGTGAAAATCCCCCAGTCGCCACACTCCGGCACCTGTCTGGGTACACTGAGGGAGAATTTAGCATGGCCAATCCACTTAAGCAGCTCACTTTTCAGACTATGGGAGGGAACTGGAGGAAACCCACTCAGACACTGGGTGAATGTGCAAACTCCACATGGACAGTGAGCCAAGCCAGGAGTTAAACCCAGGTCCCTGGCACTGTGAGGCAGCCGTGATAACCACTGTGCCACCTTGGGAAGGAGCTGAATGTGAGGCAATGTTTTCTTTGTTGGTGATGTGCAGGGCAGCTGGATCAGTCATGCAAAATCGCCCCTAGGTGTCCCAAGATGTGTAGGATTGGGGGATCAGTGGGGTAAATATGTAGGGTTACAGGATGGGATCTAGGTGGGACGCTCTATTGGAGAATCAGTGCAGACCTGATGGGCCAAATGGCCTCTTCTGTACTATAGTGACTCTCTGATTAAAATTAATTAAAAGCCGGAATAAATTAGATTTAAAACACAGAAGGAATGAAAAAATATAGTTTTCCATTCGAAATAAAAGCTTGTGTGTCTAGCTTACTTAATGAAAATGGTTAGAGGACAATTAAGAACCAGACGTCTGGCCGAAAGCCAAATGAGTGGCACCAATATTGACAGCGAGGGCAATTCTTCATTCACTTTGCCTTTCAACCTTCTGCAAATGCGGGGGAGCACATTAATCTGAGCAGAGCTGAGCAGAAGGCTGCAATGCTGGAATGCATTTGTATTTGATATTATTTATCATGTCGTGAAGCCTCAGATCGGGAAATTTAAACCAGCCTCTTTGACAGATTTGCTAAAATGTGGTGGGCCGGGGGCAGTGGGGGGTGGGGTGCAGATTTTGCACCCATTTATTTTTTTAGTTACGGCTCAGCGCGGTTCCCAACCTGGTGGCCAAGCATTTCCCAAAACCGCCTCAGCTGAAGGCTCAAAGATCTTACCTGTTGAAGTTAAATATATTCCTTGCTGCACTGGTGATTAATTCTCAATGCTCAGCGTAAACGCTGGAAGCTCGCTCACACCTTATTCACGCGAGGTTAAAATGCAGGCTATGGGCTGGAATTCTCGGGCCTTTAATGCCAGCGGGATTCTCCAGTCCTGCCGTCTGCACATCCCCGGGCTGACATCGGTAGGAATTCTCATTGACTTTTGTTTAATTAATGCGTGGGACATGGGTGTCACTGGCTGGACCAGCATTTATTACCCATCCCTAGTTGCCCTTGGAGGGCAGTTGAGAGTCAACCACATTGCTGTGGCTCTGGAGTCACATGTAGGCCAGACCAGGTAAGGACGGCAGATTTCCTTCCCTAAAGGACATTAATGAATCGAATTTTCTGGTCCTGACTCCAGCGGAACCAGAGAATCTAGCCAAAAACTAGCTGCTTCTCACTGAAGGGAAACACGCAGCTGGAAGGCCAGAGAATCTCGCTGTGACCTGAATGAAATGAAGTGCCACCAGGAACGGTTACTTTGAATCATGTTTCAAAGTTGTAAAGTTTATTTATTAGTGTCATTAGCTTACATTAACACTGCAATGAAGTTACTGCGAAAATCCCCTAGTCGCCACACTCTGGCGCCTGTTCGGGTACACTGAGAGAGAATTTAGCACTGCCAATCTGTACATCATTGGAGTGTGGGAGGAAACTGATGCAGACACGGGGAGAATGTGCAGATTCCACACAGATAGTCACCCAAGCTGGGAATTGGCCCCAGATCCCTGGCACTGTGAGGCTGTGGGTGCTAATCACCGTGCCACCCATGTGCATGCACACTGATCGCTACAATGATCCACTTTATGTACATGTACCCGCCTCACTTGCTATCTGATGTTGCTGTCATGCAGGGACGAATGGGATAGACAGAAATAGATGCCCCCTTGTCCTTCCTTACTGAACAGATCCACAGCAACACTTAGTAAAGTTCATTCATTAGTCACAAGTAAGGCTTACATTAACACTGCAATTAAGTTACTGTGAAATTCCCCTAGTCACCACAACCCGGCACCTGTTTGGGTCAACGCACCTATCTTTCAGAATATGGGAGGAAACCAGAGCACCCGGAGGAAACCCATGCAGACATGGGGAGAATGTACAAACTACACAGACAGTTCTTGTTTTCAGCTAACCAACAAAATTTTCAAAGCAACAGAGAGAGAGGGAAAACATTTCTTTATGGCCTGCTGTCCCTTCTAAAACTAAAAACTCAAACCTGCAGCTCCAGACTGAAACGAAAAGTGAAATCCCTGTCACCCGGCCTGCCCACAGTTTTCTGTTTCTCTTCCTAACCATGACATCACCTAAAGCTGTGAGCATGAATTAAAAATAAACTCTTTAAGGTGCATTCACATCACAGCAACCAATGTGGCTTTCGAAAGGGAGATCTGTGTATTTCTCAGCACCCTGAGTATGCACAGTCAATTTAAATAACAGCAGCAAGCTTTTGTGGGTTTAAATAAAGATGATGATTTATTTATGCATTCACCCTCTCATCACTCATACAATACGTGTGAGAAGAAGACAGTTCAAGGGAAGAGTGCCCCGTTTACAAATTGTAAGCAAAGGAATAATTCATTGTTCTTGTGTTTGGTTTGCTGTAGGAAAATCAAGCTTATTGAATGTGATTCTTTTTCTTTGGAAGGAGTGTTTATCTGGTTTCAGTAACTGTAATCTTTTATCAGGTTTTTTGTAGGATTTGCTTGAAGGGACAGATATTGATACAGACAAAGTCAGTCACTTATGTATCTTCTTATCAGAGGATCAAATTTCTTTACAGGTGGGTTTGGAACAGAAGTTCAAACGAGAAGGCCTTTTAGTTGTTACAGGTTTAAAAAGCAGGGGTCTGCTACCTTTTCTGGTGCCGATGTCTTTCAGCCGATTGTCCGTGCAGATTGACTAACACATTTCTCCCTGATTCTTAGAATAATAGAGGACTTGGTATCAGAAGCCAGCTTCAGTCACATGATAGCAAGTTTCAGTATCTTCCATTGTCCACATAATGGTTTGGAGTCAGGGTGATTGATACATGTAGGGGAGTGATTGGTAACCTATAGCATGCTAGCCCAGATGTGCTCACTGGAAGACTTTATTTGTGGTGGCACGGTAGCACAGTGGTTAGCACTGTTGCTTCACATTCCTGGGGTCCTGGGTTCAATTCCTGGCTTGGTCACTGTCTGTGTGGAGTTTGTACATTCTCCTCATGTCTGTGTGAGTTTTCTCTGGGTGCTCCGATTTTGTCCCACAGTCCAAAGATGTGTGGGTTAGGTTGATTGGCCATGCTAAAATTGCCCCTGAGTGTACTGAGATGCGTAGATTAGCGGGATTAGCGGGTAAGTATGTAGGGATATGAGGGTAGGGCCTGGGTGGGATTGTGGCTGATGTGGGCTTGATGGGCCAAATGGCCTCTTTCTGCACTGTAGGGTTTCTATGACTCTGTTATTTGATGCTCCGTTCTCATGATAATTCTGGCAGTCATTCTTTCCATTAGGTCGGTGCCCAATAAACCCACTTGCATTGAGAAATTCCCAGAAGTACTTTCAGACATGAGTTAATCCCCTGAGCAGAGATTGTAAAGGTCACTTGGCCTGTGGCAGCCATCTTAACATTATTGCTAAAAGGCAGTTTCGGAAAAAAGATCTACTGAGTGCAGCCCACATTTAAAATGATGACTAGGACACACCTTCACTGGACAAGACAGAGTTTACCTTTGGCAGTGTAGATGTAAGGATATATTCACAACATTTATCTAAATCGTATCCATTAATTCATCATGATTTTTTTTTCTTGTTTCTAAGGAAGTATTTGAGTTCAAAGCCAGAAATATGTGGAAATTTGTGAAACAAACTCATGCCTATAGAATAAATAACTGATCTCAAACAAGTCCAATGAAAGCATAATTCTCCAGCAGTTCACGTCCTGCCACTGCTGCCAGCGAGGATGGAAAATTTGGCACTCAGCCACATTTTCATTCACTGTAGGAGATTGGCCAGAAAATTCCCCTCAATATCTATTAGTTCACCTACAGTGGCAGTTCTGAGATATTATTGAATATTTACATTATTCAGTGATTATCTGAGGTTCTCTTTCAGTGTGCGAAGGCTATGCTTGGTTTTGCTAATTCCTTTCCATACATGAATTGTGAGGAGTTGAATACCTGGATTAGAATGAATGCCAGTTTAAGGATTAACATGTCTGGTTTAGTAAGAATAACCGTTCAGAATAACAAAGATAATGCAGTGGGAAAAGAAGGATTGAAACTCAGGTGGAATGTTTTTTTATTCATTCATGGGACATCAGTGTGGTTGGCTGGGCCAGCATTTATTGCCCATCCCTTGTTACCCAAGGGCAACTGAGAGTCAACAACATTGCTGTGGCTCTGGAGTCACATGTAGGCCAGACCAGGTAAGGATGGCAGATTTCCTTCCCTAAAGGACATTCGTGAACCAGATGGGTTTTTCTGACGATTGACAATGGTTTCATGGTCATCAGTCAATTCTTAATTCCAGATAGTTTTAATTGAATTCAAACTCCACCATCTGCCATGGTGGGATTTGAACTGCATCTCCGGAACATTAGCTGAGTTTCTGGATTAATAGTCTAGCAATAATTTCACTAGTTATCGCCTCCCTTCAAATCTTCCGGTCCTGCCCGTCCTGGGAATTGTTTTGTGTGGGACGAAGAATTTGACGGACAAGCAACATTTCCGTCGTCCTGGGGCAGGAATTTCCATTCTCAGGGCGGTTAGTGATGGAGCAGTAAACCATAGAGCCAGAGTAAAGCACCAAGAGCACATGGAACACTTTAATTCCATTAATCAATTTGCAACACAAAACAATCCTCAGTGATGGTGGCCCAGACAACTATCATTGATGGTTGTAAAAACCTCTCTGGCTCACTACTGCCCTTGAAGGAAGGAAGAGAGTCTGCAGAAGGATCTAGATAGGCTGGGCGAATGGGCCAGGAAATGGCAAATGGAATTTAATGTTGGCAAGTGTGAGGTGGTCCACTTTGGTAGGAAGAATGGTAGGAAGGACTATTACTTACGTGGCGAAAAACTGCAGCAGGCGACGGTGCAGAGGGACCTCGGGGTCCTTGTGCATGAGTCGCAAAAACCCAGCCTGCAGGTGCAGCAGGTGGTCAGGAAGGCGAATGGGATGCTGGCCTTCATAGCGAGGGGGATTGAATATAAAAGTAGGGAGGTCTTGCTGCAGCTGTATAGGGCATTGGTGAGGCCGCAGCTGGAGTACTGTGTGCAGTTTTGGGCGCCGCACCTGCGCAAGGATATTTTGGCCCTGGAGGGAGTGCAGAGGAGGTTTACTAGGCTGATACCGGAGTTGAGGGGATTGAGCTATGAGGAGAGGCTGAATAAACTAGGCTTGTACTCGTTAGAGTTTAGAAGAATGAGGGGAGATCTCATTGAGACGTATAAGATGATGAATGGGATGGATAGGATAGAGGTGGAGAGACTCTTCCCGCTCAAAAAAGACAGTAGGACTAGGGGGCACAGCCTCAAGATAAAGGGGAGGCGGTTTAGAATGGAGTTGAGGACGAACTTCTTCACTCAAAGGGTGGTGAATCTCTGGAATTCTCTGCCCGTTGAAGTGGTGGAGGCTGCCTTGCTAAATATTTTTAAGAAGCGGGTTGATGGGTTCTTGATAAGAGAGGGGATTAAGGGCTATGGGGAGAGGGCGGGAAAGTGGAACTGAGCCACAACAGATCAGCCATGATCTTATTGAATGGCGGGGCAGGCTCGAAGGGCTAGATGGCCTACTCCTGCTCCTATTTCTTATGTTCTTATGTTAAATCTGCCGTCCTTACCTGGTCTGGCCTACATGTGACTCCGCAGTAATGTGTTGACTCTCAATTACACTCTGAAATAACCTGGAAGCCATTCAGTTTTTTAGAATCTCTACAGAACAGAAGGAGGCTATTCAGCCCACTGAGCCTGCAGTGATAATAATCAGACCCAGGCCCTATCCCCATAAGGCCACCTATTTAGCTTCATCAATGCTCCTAACCTGTGCATCTTTGAACTGTCGGAGGAAACGGCAGCATCCAGAGGAAACCCACGCAGACATGGGGAAAATGTGCAACTCCACATGTACAATGACCTGAGGCGGGAATTTAATCCAGGACCCTGGCACTGCAACCAATGTTGCAATGTTTAAGAACCTTCTTGCAAACTTAATTGATTTTTTTTTCGTTTGTTTTTCAGGAATGAATGTTAGAAAGTGAAATTAGCCCTTCTGGACCAAGCCTATGATTGATAAATGATAGAAAAGTCCCAGATTCCTGAGATAGTTTGCATCAATACAAAGCCAAACAAATTAAATAAAAGAGTTTTGTTACAAATTTCTTATTCATACAAGCTCTGCAGTGCAGAAAGAGGCCATTCGGCCCATAGAGCCTGCACTGACTACAATGCCACCCAGGCCTTCTTGCTGGAACCCCACACGTTTACCCTACTAATCCCCCTGACACTAGGGTCAATTTTGCACGGCCAATCCACCTAACCCACACATCTTTGGAGTGTGGGAAGAAACCAGAGCACCCGGAGGCAACCCACGCAGACACAGAAAGAATGTGCAAACTCCACACAAACAGTGGCCCAAGGACAGGAATTGAAGCTGGGACCCTGGCGCTGCGAGGCAGCAGTGCTAACCACTGTGCCATTGTACCAAAGGCAAAACACGAGATGATTAATCCAAGTGTAGCTGAATATTCAAAAGCAAATATTAATAAAAACAACCCTTACTTCTGGTCTCAGTGAGGGGATATTGGGCCGATTGGGACAGCGCAGTGGTTAGCGCTGCTGCCTCACAGGACCAGGGACCCATTTCTGGTCTTGGGTCACTGTCTGTGCGGAGCCTGCACATTTTCCCCGAGTCTGCGTGGGTTTCCTCCGGGTGCTCTGGTTTCTTCCCACACTCCAAAGATGTACGGGTTAGGTGGATTGGCTACGGAAAATTGCCCCTTAGATTAGCAGAGTAAATATGTGGGGTTATTGGGATAAGATTTGAGTGGGATTGTGTTCGATACAGACTCGATGGGCCAAATCTCCTCTGTTTGCACAAATTCTCCCTCGCAGCACCAGGGACCTGGGTTCAATCCCAGTTTGGGTCACTGTCTGTGTGGAGTTTGCACGTTCTCCCCATGTCTGCGTGGGATTCCTCCGGGTGCTCCCGTTTCCTCCCACACGCCAAAAACGTGCGGGTCAGGTTGATTAACCATGCTAAATTGACCCTTAGTGTCAATGGGATTAGTAGAGTAAATATTCTGGGTGATGGGGATAGGGCCTGGGAGGGATTGCGGTTGGTGTAAGGAGGATGGACCAAATAGCCTCTTCCTGCACTATTGGGGTTGTATGTGTCTATGTCGGAGGGGGTGCAGCCGCTCACTGGGATGAGTGAAAATGAGAAAGCTGGAAATGGAAGCATTCCTTTCTGTTGGAGCTCACCCACAGGCCTTGCAAAGATCATTCAGCTTTGTGATTTTGCCATCGTGTGGGAGGTCTGGGCACTCACACTGGCAATCGTGGGAGTGCAGAGGGGAGGCAATGCTGGGAGACCGTTTGCTTCACATTTCCTCTGCTCAATAAAGGACAATTTCAAAGGATGAGACCTGCCAAGGCTCCCTCTAAATCCAGACGATGGACCTGACTTATTTACCTTCTGGACGTGAAGCCTATATTGTGGGGATTAGAAATGATTTTGAACCATGTTTGCAGTTATCTTTTATTTCTACTGTAAACATCCTGACAGAATTTCACCCACACACAACAACATCCACACATTGGAAAATGTATATTTTCCAGACCTCAGCAGTCACCCGAGAGACCCATTGCAGTGAGGTCATTTTCCCATTCTGACGGAATGTAACTACAGTCTCCCACTGATCGCAAACTGAGACACACACTATTTTTGTTGGGGAAAAAATGAACTACCTCAAGTCAAAATAACCATTAAAACGCCAGAGGTGTCATTCAGTTGAAGTAATTGGTAAGGATTTGAAAAAAGCAATAAAGGTTTAAAGTGTCTTTGGACAGGGTCTGATCCAGTCAAATGTATAATGAAACTGGACCACTGAGTAGCTGAGAGTTTACAGGAGGTGAGCAGAGGAACTCTCATTCCCTGCTCATGAAACCTTTGATTCAGAGGTTGCCAGATTCATCAAATGGAGGTTCCTGTGCTAATCGCACAGTTATAATGACATTACTCACCGCACTGTTAATCAGGATTGTATAGTAGGCAAAGTTGACGAAAGGTCAAACTCCCAGAAGACAGACAGACAGACGCACACACGCACACATTTGCGCACGCGCGCGCACACACACACACTCACGTGCACACATACATACATACACACTCACTCTCACACATACACATATGCACACACACATTCATGCAAACACACACACACATACATACGCACACTCACACACATATACACACATGCATACACACACTCAAACACACACATTAACACATGTGCACGCTCACACACATATACACACACACACATACACACACACACACACACAGACACACCACACACACGCACACACACACACACACACACACACACACACAAGCAACATCAACAGAAGCCGGTTTGTTAATTTTGATTGCATAACTTTTCACCAAGCTTTTACAAAGCTTCACCACAACTTGGAAGCAACATTTAAACAATGGCCCACCCCTGAATGAATAGTGCCAACTCTTCATTACATTTCCAGTTGCCTGCGGAATTTTTACATGCCTTCATGCTGAAACTCGCTCTCATTAGAGTCACAACAATGTCCTCAACAGGGAATCGGGGCCACGTCACTGGCACTTGCCTTGATGTACTGCTGGCAGCTGGGAGGGTTTGGAGAGAGGTACACTTCCTCAACAGTGGCAGGACGTAACCTACTGCTGGGACAAAACTAGAAATAGCTCAGATGTGAGTGACGGTAGCACTGTACCAGATACCTGGTTTCATTGCAGGAGGAATATTAATCACCAAACTAGGTCAGGAAAGGTAAGTTGCACAGTCATTCTGCTATGTGCATCACGCTATACCTCACTTTCCCTCTCAAGCCTAGTCTGTCATAACAGCCTTCAAACCCACTCACCTTCCAAACGTGTCCTTTTTTATTCACTTCCTCACTGTTAAGGTTCAGGTCAGAAACCCCAGAGTTTTATGGAGCCTGCCTGAATCATAAGTTTTGTATCTTGAACTTGGCTACGATAAACAAGATAGGTTTCACTTCAGATATGATAAAAATGACCCACTAGGGAGCTTTTACCAAACAAAGTTTATTTAAGAATATAGTTAACATGTAGAGTAAGAAAATTAGCAAGAACTTTTATCAATTACAAACAAGAAACAAAACAACCACTGTAATGTATAACTCTTAATAAATATATCTGATGAATTCCAATCAAATCAATCCCATAGATAAAAAAAACCCTTTTCACAAGTTTAACACAGCAAAGACTAATGTTCACGTGATACTGGACTTGAGGCCTTTGGATGAAGTCTGCAGTTTTCTATAGATAGATTCAAAACAGTTTGTAGTCAGAACAGTTTCCCAAAACACCAGGGACGCTGGGCAAGCCACCAGCAGCCGATTCTCCCCTTCAGAAAGGCAACACCTTGCTTCAGCTAACCAGCAGAATTTCCAAACCCAGGGAGAGAGAGACTTCTTTTCAGCTTGATGCTCCTTCTAAAACTAAAACTCAAACTGCAGCTCCAAACTGAAAATGAGAAAACTCTGATCACCTGACTTGACAACTAGTTTTTTTCCTAAAATGCAGAGTCAAAACACAAAGGGGAAGGAGAAAACGGGACGGAGGTTTCCAGCTGCATGCTACACGATTAAATATTGTATAAATATACAAACATGAGAATCAGGGACAGGAGTGGGCCACATGACCCTTCAAACCTGCTCATGGCTGATCTGATTGTAACTCAATTCCACATTCTCACCTATCCCCAATAACCTTTCACCCTCTGGCTTATCAAGAGTATATTCAAAGCCTAAAGATGTGTACTTTAGGCAGATTGGCCATGGTGAATGCATGGAGTTATGGGGATAGGATGGGGGGGAAGGCCTGAATGAATTGCTCTTTCAGGGAGTTGGTGCAGACTCGATGTGCTGAGTGGCCATTTTCTGCATTGTGGGGGTTCTATGGTTCTATCCACCTCTACCTTAAAAATATTTGAAGACTTTGCTTTCACTAGAGGAGAGTTCCAACGACTCATCACCCTCTGAGAGAAAATCTTTCTCCTTATCTCTGTCCTAAATGGACAACCAGGGAATTTTACAAGGCAGTATGCAGATACTGCCCACTGAGATTACTCACTGATACTGCCCACTGATACTGCCCACTGATACTGCTTGCTGATACTACCCACTGCCAAATAATACTACCCACTGCCCACTGATACTGCCCACTGATACCACCCACTGCTCACTAATGCTACCCACTGATACTGCCTTCTGATACTACCCACTGCCAAATAATACTACCCACTGCCCACTGATACTGCCCACTGATACCACCCACTGCTCACTAATGCTACCCACTGATACTGACTACTGATACTACCCACTGATACTACCATCTGATACCAACCACTGCCCTCTGATACTGCTTACTGAGACTACCCAGTGTCCACTGCCCTCTGATACTACCCACTTTTCACTGATATTAGCCACCATCCTCTGATATTACCCACTGATCTGCCCAGCAAGTTGAGGGGTTCACTTTCATACAACATAGAAGAGTACGGCACAGGAACAGGCCTGTCAGCCCACTGTGTTGTACTGAACCTGACTCTAAATTACACTATTCCTTCTGCCTGCCCTTGGTCCATATGCCTCTAGTCTTTGCATATTCATGTGCTTATCTAAACACCCTTATCGTGTCTGCCTGCACCACCATCTCCAACAGCACGTTCCAGTCTACGCTCCGTGTAAAAAACATGCCCCTCACATCTCCTTTGAACTTCCCCCCTCTCATCTTCAGTGCGTGACCCCTAGCATTAGATATTTCAACTCCAGGGAAAAGATTCTGACTGTCAACCCCATCTATGCCTCTCATAATGTTACAGATTTCTATTAGGCCTCCCCTCAGCCTCTGCTGCTCCAGAGAAAACAAATAGTTTATCCAGTCTCTCCTTATGGCTCATTCCCTCTAATCCAGGCAGCATCCTGGTGAACCTCTTGTGCACCCTTTCCAAAACCTTCACATCCTTCCTGTAACACGCCAACTAGAACTGAATGCAAAACACTAAGTGCGGCCTAACCAAAGACATTCTGACTCTTGTACTCAATGCCCTGACCAATAAAGACAAGCATGCCATATGCCTTTTTAACCATCCTATTTATTTGTGTGGCCACTTTCAGGAGCTATGGACTTGAACCCCAAGATCCCTCTGTACATCAGTGCTGCTCAGGGTCCTGCCATTGACTGTATACTTACCCTTAACATTTGATCTCCCAAAGTTCAGCACCTCACACTAGCCCGGATTAACCTCCATCTACCATTTCTTTGCCCATATCTGCAACTGACCTATTTCTTGTTGTATCTTTTGACAATCTTCTACGCTATCCACAACTCCACCTAGCTTTGTGTCGTCAGCAAGCTTACTAACTCAGCCATCCACATTTTTATCCAAGTCATTTATATATATCACAAGCAGCAGATGTTCCAATACGGATCCCTGCGGAATACCACTAGTCATGGACAGCCAGAAAAACACTCATCCACCACAGCTCTCTGGCTTCTACGGGCAAACCAATTCTGAATCCAAGCGGTCAAGTCATCGTGGATCCCAAGTCATCACATATCCATTCCCATCAGAGGGCACACCTCTCCAAAGTCTTCCCAGCTGGATAGAGATGTTGTACCCTTAGAGCAGTGTACAAATCAAAGAACCATACGGGGGCGGGGGGGGCGGTGAGGTTAAGCGACCCATCAACAAACCTTCAGAGAATATTCATGTGCCAGATGGGGATTTGCAACAATGATAGTTTCATGGTCACAATTACTGAGGATTGGCCATGCTAAATTGCCCCTTAGTGTCCAAAGATGTGCAGGTCAGGTGGATTGGCCATGCTAAATTGCCCCTTAGTGTCCAAAGATGTGCAGGTTAGGTGGATTGGCCATGTTAAATTGGCCTTTGTTGAGGGTGGCACGGTGCTTAGCACTGCTGCCTCACAGCGCCAGGGACCAGGAGTCAATTCCCAGCTTGTGTCACTCTCTATGCAGAATCTGCACATTTGTCCCCTGCCTTTGTGAGTTTCCGCCGGGTGCTCCAGTTTCCTCCCACAATCCGAAAGACGTGCTGGTTAAGCGCATTGGCCGTGCTAAATTCTCCCTCAGAGTACCCGAACAAACGCCGGAGTGTGACGACTAGAGGATTTTCACAGAAGCTTTGTTGCAGTGTTAATGTAAGCCTACTTGTGACACAAACAAATAAACTACAACTAAAGGTGCACAGCTTAGGAGGATTGGCCATGGTAAATGCACAGGGTTGTGGGGATATGGCGAATAGAAGGGCATGGGTGAGATGCTCTTTCCGAGGGTTGGCGCAGACTCAATGGGTTCAGATGGTCGTTTTCTGAACTGTAGAGATTCTGTGGTTTCGTTCCATCTGTACTGAAGTTGATTGATCATTAATACATTGTTGAAAATCTGCACTTTGCTTGCCCTGAATGTATTGTTCCCGGTCCTTGTCATATCGTTTATTTAATGTTTGAATTTGCTCCCTGCCAAACAGGACTAATTAAAAGCCTGATATATTGGCGCAAAGGTTCCCAGATGCGCCAGTCTGGACTGGCACTGGTTGCAATAAACTAGTAGGGGCAAAACAAAAGCATTTAGTTCCAGCCAGCGGGGATGGTAAATACGCCACTATCCCCAGCGCTGAGATAAACCGCAGGTAGATACAGATCATCAGCTGCGGAGCAAGAAATGTCAGAGAAAGTCAATATCTGATTAGCTCAGAGCAGTGGCAGCTTGCCAGTCGTTCTCACACGGGAGATTTAAGATTGCGCAGACTGAACCGAGTTTGTTCTGTGGTTTTTTTTCCTGTTGTCGCCTCCGTTCCATAAAGTGTGGAATGTGCAATGTTGTGTTTGTACATTCTGGCAGGCAGGAGAGAGAGAGCTTCCAGGGGGAAAGGCAGAACCCCGCTCTGCATTCATTCCACACGAGCAGCTATTATTTTTTTAACCGCTCAGCAGACTTCATGCGTTTTACGAGCAAAACAGCACAGAGCTCCTCTTTATTTAAATTTGCCCGTAACGTCGGGAGTCGAGACCAGAAATCTGAAGCAATAAAAAGTTCCGCAGCGTCTGAGAGTAAACTAGTGTTTGGCCGAATATAACACTGGGCGAGTCAGATTTTAGGAACTCATTAATTTTGTTCACTTAATTGAAAGAAATATATTATTTACCACCTGGAATGTCTTTGCCTGACCTTCTGAGCACCTACAGCGCAGAGCGGAGAACCGCAGTGAATAGTAACCTCACCTGACCTTCACCTTATTCCTCACAGAATTACATAGAATCCCCACAGCACAGAAGGAGGCCAATCGACCCATCAACAGTCCCACCCAGCCCCTGTCCCTGTAACCCCACTTCTGTACCGTGCTAATCCCCCGACACTAAAGAGGCAATTTAGCATGGACAATCAACCTAACCTGCACATAGTATCATAGAATCCCTACAATGCAGAAGGAGGCCATTCAGCCCATCGAGCCTGCACCTACAACAATCCCACCCAGGCCCTATCACTGTAACTCCATGACTATACTCTGCTAATGTCCTTGACATTAAGGGACAATTTATTATGGTCAATCCACCTAATCTGCGCCTAAAATCATAGAATCCTGCAGTGCAGAAAGAGGCCCTTCGGCCCATCGAGTCTGCACCAACCACAATCCTAACCAGGACCTATCCCCATATTTTACCCACTAATCCCTCTAACCTAAGGATCTCAGAACACTAAGGGGCAAGTTTAGCACGGCCAATCAGCCTAACCCCCACATCTTTGGACTGTGGGAGGAAACCCACGCAGAGAATGTGCAAACTCCACACAGACAGTGACCCGAGCCGGGAATCGAACCCAGGACCCTGGAGCTGTGAAGCAGTGATGCTAACCACCGTGCTACCGTGCTGCCCTATGTACATGCATATTCTAAGTACGACCCAAATTCCCACCTTGCTGTCTTGCTCTCCTGCTGTCGCACCGTTCATATCATTGAATAACATAATTTCTTATTTTGTCTAATAAGTATGCAGCCAGGGCAGACTTGGCAAAGATTGTTCCATAACATTTGCTCCTCAGTCTGGGCTCTGAGGCACCAGCGACCTACAATCACCAGTTAAAGAAAGCACAACTGTTTCCTTTGTCTCTGTCTGTGGTGCATTATGGATATATGTTGCCAGAAGCTAATTATGAATGTCGCCATCTTCTCTGAGGTAGAGAGTGTTGCCACTAATCTGCGTACTGTGTGCAGTTCTGGTTGCTACATTATAGGAAGGATGTGATTGCACTGGAGAGGGATGCAAAGGAGATTCACCAGGATGCTGCCTGGGGTGGAACATTGAAGTTATAAAGAGAGGTTGGGTAGGCTTGGGTTATTGGAGCAGACAAGGCAGAGGAGCGACATGATCGAGGTGTGCAAGATTATGAGGGACATGGGATAGAGTGGATAGGGAGCAGCTGTTCCCCTTCCAGGCAGGGACTGGGGCAAAATCTCACAGTTTGCTGTCTACTGTTGCAGAAGGGTGGCCAGTTACTTTCTTCAATCAATTGACCCATGCCAGAGAGAAGTAGTTGAAGGCAGTATGCATCTTCATGAGGGTTCAGGCTTTTGTGTTACAGGGTGCATATTCTGCGATTGTTGCATATCATCTGTGATGACACTGTGCCTTTAAGAACTGTATGATTGTGTAGGATTTTCTTTAACAGTCTGTTCTAATATTGGTGCCACTGGGTCTGTAATCAGCAGCCTCTGCTGTTACTGCAGCAGCATAATTGCTCCTAATTGCTGGAATGTTTGTTTTATTCTGAGTTAATGCTGATCTGTTATTTTAGTGTCTTCCCCTGGGGTTTTGCAGAGTAGGGCTTGATTAGGTTGATTGTTTGAAAAAGCATGTGACTGGGTGGAGCTGGGCTTACTCCAAGCCACACACCATCCTGGCTTGGCAATATATCGGCCCTTCCTTCACTGTCGTTGGATCAAAACCCTGGAACGCCCTCCAGAACAGCAATGTGGGTGCATCTGTACCACATGGGTTTCCAATGATTCCAATGGGCAATCAGGGATGGGCAATAAATGCTAGGTTTAGCCAGTGACGCTCATATCCTTTGAATGAGTAAAAAAGAGCTTCACAGATTGAACTTGGCATCTGTTTGCTCACAAAACAGAGAGAAGACAATAGGTTTGTGTTCAATGGAGCTGAATGCTACTTCCCTGAAGGCAATGTCCCAGTAGATCTGGCATCTATTGAAGGAGCACCACTGTGTTATCTGGGGAGTTAATACCTTGGCGCATTGACATCCATGCCCCAGGGAGCAGCAGTCTGAGCTTGCAGGGCAGGAAGCTGAGCTAACACAAGGGCTGTCTTGACATCCCATTGGCTTGGGGCTGGGGAGCTCAGAGGGTGCTGGTTTAAGGTGTACACTTCAACTAGAGCTAAAACCGCCAAGAGGTCACACATATTCACTTTTATTTCCCAAAGTAAGATGGGTCAACACACTCAAGTTCAGCTCCTATTTCTAAAAATGACAAGTTTTGTGTCATAAGTGTCTGGCGGGGGTGCATGACACGTGATTCAGATCTTTCACTTCAGAACTGTGAACAAAATGTTCAATAGTTCCACTCTCGGACTTCTGCCTGTTTTTGATTTTTTTTGCCTTAACTTGTGAAGGCACAAGATTGAAATGCAAATGATGCACAAACTTGGATCATTGTCCAGTTAGAGGATGTTTAAGGGGATTGTGTATATTGAGGGCTTGGCTACCAATTCAAAATTAGGGTGTTAAAAATAAGAAGGAAAAATCATAGGCTTCCTACAGTGCAGACAGAGACCATTCTGTCCATCGAGTCTGCACTGACTCTCCGACAGAGCATCCATACCCAGGCCCACTCCCCGACCCCACTAAGCCCCCTAACCTATGAACACTAAGGGGCAATTTAACATAGCCATTCCTGTGGAGTCATACCTGGCACAATGGAAGGTGGTTGTATTGGTTGGAGATCAGTCATCTCAGCTCCAGGACATCTCTGCAGGAGTTCCTGGGGGTAATGTCCTAGGCCCAACCATCTTCAGCTGCTTCATCAATGATCTTCCTTCCATCATAAGTTCAGAAGTGGGGATGTTCACTGCTGATTGTACAGTGGTTGATTCAATGTCTGGATGGTTTATTGAAAAATCTATGGAATCTGTTTCTTGGTTGCAGCCGTCATTTAGTCTAAGTGCGGTGTGTTTGACCACAGTTTGTCTGTTAATTCACATGTGGCTCACTCTAACCCTGAATGTTAGAGTGTAAGATAGATATTGTGAATTGTTTTATCTTTCTAAGGACAGTGTGGAACGTACTCCTCCTGTATCATCATTGCTGCCCTCTGATTAAACAAAAACTCCAGAGTTAGTATGGATACTGCCAAATAGCTCAACAAGTGTTAGAGCTTTATAACATAAAGTTGTGTGGGTTTCAGTTACAAAGTGATGTAAAGATAGGATTCTGTACAAGCTCATGGGATAACAAAAGCACCATTTACAACTGAAACAGTCCCTGTCCAAATGCAAATAGACCTGAACAATATCCAGGCTTGGGATGACAAGGGGTAAGGAACATTTGTGCCTCACAAATGCCAGGCAATGGCCACTTCTAACAAGAGAGGATATAACCATCTCCCCATGATATTCAATGGCAGTACCATTGCTGAATCCCCCACAATCAATATCATAGGGGTTACCATTGACCAGACACAGATCTGGACTGGACATATAAATACTGTGCTACAACAGCAGGTCAGAGGTCAGGTATCCATAGAAGCAGCCCCCGTTTGATTGGCCCCTCTTCCAGAAACATTCACTCAATCCACTACTGATGAACATTGGCAATATGTGTACTGTCTACAAAATACACAGCAGCGACTCGCCAAGCTTCCTCAGGCAGCATCTTCCCATGACCATTGCCATCTAGAAGAACAAGGGCTGCAGATCCCTGAGTTTTCCAGTCCTCCTGTGTCCTGCTTTGCGGTTGCAGGGGCAACTCGCCATTGGCAGTCAGTGAGATCTTCCAGTCCCGCTGATACCTATGATGTTTTGGGTGGTTTGTCCACTGTGTCATCAGGGAACCCACAGTTCAGTAGGACTGGAAGATCCCACCAGTGGGAAGGACTGGAAAATCCTGCTGTTGGAAATACCTTCGATCTGAGTCATCACCATCCTGACTTATGTATTATGGATGTACCTACACCACATGGACTGTAGCGGTTCCAGAACGCAGCTCACCACCACCTTTGCGAGAGGCAATTAGGGAAGGGCAATAAATGCTGGCGTAGCCAGGGACGTCCGCATCCCAAAATGGCATCTGTTTACTAATGAGCTCACAGCAATCAAACCGGTGATTCAGAAAGATGAATATTAATTGAGTTATCTTCATCCATTGAGCTGGATTGGCAGATTCAGAACTGGCAAAGACTAATGAACTATAATGTGGACGTCCCTCCCCTCATAACTTATCCTATAAATTTACACAGCCTCAAATCAAACACGATGGCACAGTGGTTAGCACAGCTACCTCACAGCACCAGGGACCCAGGTTCAATTCCCAGCCTGGGTCACTGTCTGTGTGGAGTTTGCACATATCTCCCCATGACTGCGTGGGTTTTCTCTGGGTGCCCTGGTTTCTTCCCACAGTCCAAAGAGGTGTAGGTTAGGTGCACTCACCATGCTAAATTGCTCCTTAAGGACCCGGGTTCAATTCCCAGCCTGGGTCATTGTCTGTGTGGAGTTTGCACATTCTCCCCATGTTGGTGTGAGTTTCTTCCCACACTTCTGCGTGTTAGGTGGATTGGCCATGCTAAATTTCCTTTTAGTGTGCTAAAAATGTGTGGGTTAGGGGAATGAGCGGGATAAATGTGTGGGGTTACAGGGATAGGGCCTGGGTGAGATGCTGTATAGGAAAGTCAGTGCAGACTCAATGGGCTGAATGGCCTCCTTCTGCACTGTAGGAATTCTATGATTCTATTCTATAATTAATGACTCATTTCTCATTAACATCTACCGGTATGGAAATGATCGTTCTTTATCCAATCAGCTCATTGGTAAAGGCTTAGTGGTATCATCACTAGGCTATTAATCTAGAAATCTCAGCTAATGCTCTGGGGCCCTGGGTTCGAATCCTGCCATGGCAGCTGGTAAAATTTGAATTCAATATAAAATATCTGGAATTAAGGATTCACTGATGACCATGAAACCATTTTCATTTTTCTGCAAATCCCAGCTAATGTCCTTCAGGGCAGCGCTCCAAAAACTTGTGCTATCAAATAAACCTGTTGGACTTTAATCTGGTGTTGTGAGACTACTCACCCGGTCTGGCCTACATGTGACTCCAGAGCCACAGCAATGTAGTTGACTCTTAACTGTCCACTGATATAGGTGAACGAGACACTCAGTGGCACAGGGGCCTGGGTTCGATTCCTGGCTTGGGTCCCTGTCTGTGTGGAGTCTGCATGCTCTCCCCGTGTCTGCGTGGGTTTCCTCCGGGTGCTCCAGTTTCCTCCCACAATCTGAAACCCATGCTGGTTAGGGTGCATTGGCCATGCTAAGTTCTCCCTCAGTGTACCCAAACAGGTGCCAGAGTGTGGCAACTAGGAGATTTTCCTAGTAACTTCATTGCAGCGTTAAGGTACCGACAACGGAAGAGTCAAAGGAGCGTAAAATTGGACAGACCCACCTGACATCAAGCTCGGCAAAGGTGCATCCAGCCAAATGGCTGCAAAATCTTCCTCCATAACATCAGGGGGGGCTTGTGTCAGTCGCGATTGGTCAGACGGAGATGTGGGGAGCTATCTCATCAGTGGAATTACAGGAATATTCAACCCCTAACATTCTTCAACCCTGATCCTCACAGGGTCCCTTTAAATAGTCGAGTAGAAATTGACTGCAGTGGGCTGTCATCATGGCCGCTCCCGATATTTGGCCAAGACAGTCAGGATGCAGTGCCTGGGTTACAAAGGCATGACCCTCCATACCTCTTTTCATTCCTTCACTGATATGATAAACAGCACATTGTTTCAAGTTTATTTACTGGTCACAAGTAGGCTTATATTAACACTGCAATGAAGTTACTATGAAAATCTCCTAGTTGCCACTCTCTGGGGCCTGTTCGGGTACACTGAGGGAAAATTTAGCACGACCAATGCACCTAACCAGCACGGGTTTCGGACTGTGGGAGGAAACTGGAGCACCCGGAGAAAACCCACGCAGACATGGGGAGAGCATGCAGACTCCACACAAACAGTGGCCCAAGCCAGGAATCAAACCCAGGTCCCTGTGCCACTGTGCCATTGCTGATTGCTGGCACATAATGACCACCATACCCCCTTTACCACCTTGGGTGCCTGCAGGAATCCATTTTCTTGTCATCCAGTTTTTGAGTCATCACTTTATGTATTTTTAAGTTCTGGGGAGGTGTGGGTCAGGTGTATTGTTCCTTTCGAAGGAACCTTTCCCTTCCGCAGGAATCACAATCGTTAGCTGTACATAATGTTTATGTAGAATGTTGGGGTTTAGGGTATGGACTGCCCCTTTAAGAGCTTGGGTCAGGTGACCCTGGGATATTAACTCTGCCCAATGTGGAACTCCAGTCTTAGACCTGATTGTGAATGAGTGCATATCTTCATACCTGAAGGTGTGGTATGATGGCACAGTGGTTAGCACTGCTGCCTCATAGCTCTACAGACTTGGTTCGATTCCCGGCCTCTATGTTGAAACATAAAACTTGAGTCCCTGCTGATCAAATTGGACAGAAATTTGAGCACCAAACTACAGCAGCTATTGGAGTGTTGAAAGCTGTAGACTGCGGGGATTGGTCTGATCAAGCCTGTATACCCAAAGGTATGATTTGTTCTCATAGTCCACAGGAACATACATGATAGTATATCATTCAGTTGATGAATAAGTCGAATTTAAGATGACTGAGGTGTTTAGGGTGCTGTGAAATGTGTTAATTGTTGTGATCCTGTGTGCTAAATTTGCAGTCTCTGGACATTGTAACATTTAAGGATTTTCCAATGATTCCAATGGATCCTGCCTGTTTGACAAGAATAGGATCTCCTGGAGTGTTTGGATAGGTTCCCAGTTCAAGGGTCACTGAACAACTCTTCTCAGCCAATCAGTTTTGGGGAGCAAGTGACTCAGACAGAGACAGGGAGTGTGACAAAATTCACAGATGACACTAATAGAGCAAAGTGTGCAGAGGACATTAAAAGTCTACAGAAGGATATAGATAGCCTAAGTGATGGGCAATGGTCTAGCAGATGGTAAATGTGAGGTCATCCATTTTGGTGGGAATAACAGCAAAATGGACTATTATGTAAACAGTAAAAAATTGCAGCATGCTGCTGTGCAGAGGGACCTGGGTGTCCTTGCGCAAGAATCTCAAGGAGTTAGTTTGCAGGTGCAGCAGGTAATTAAGATGCAAATGGAATTTTATCCTTCGTTGCCAGAGGGATGGAGTTTAAAAACAGCGAGGTTATGTTGCAGCTGTATAAGGTGCTGGTGAGGCCACACCTAGAGTACTGGGTACAGTTTTGGTCTCCTTACTCGAGAAAGGATATACTGGCACTGGAGGGAGTGCAGTGGAGATTCACTAGGTTGATTCCGGAGTTGTGAGGATTGGTGTATGAAGAGAGACTGAGTAGACTGGGGCTATACTGATTGGAATTCTGAAGAATGAGGGGAGATCTTATAGAAACATATAAGATTATGAAGGGAATAGATAAGATAGAAGCAGGGAAGTTGTTTCCACTGAAACTAGAACTGGAGGGGATATAGCCTCAAAATAAGGGAGAGCAGATTTAGGGCTGAGTTGAGGAGGAACTTCTTCACCCAAAATGTTATAAATCTATGGAATTCCCTGCCCAGTGAAGCAGTTGAGGCTACCTCATTGAATGTTTTTAAGGCAAGGATAGATAAATTTTTGAACAGTAAAGAAATTAAGGGTTATAGTGAGCTGGTGGATAAATGGAGCTGAGTCCACAAAAAGACCAACCCCATGATCTTATTGAGTGGTGGAGCAGGCTCAAGGGGCCAAATGGCCTACTCCTGTTCCCAGTTATTATGTTTTAGGAACAGGGTCCAAATAAAGAAAGAGTTACATTTAGCAGGCTGAGCCTGTGAAAGTGAAAGTGCCCCTTAAAGCTTGGCACAGACATGAGCCTGAAAGCATGTTTAAGATCCAGTGTCACATCACTCAGGAATCCAGGGAGGAAGAATCTTAGAAGGCGAGATTGAAGCTGTGTGAGGTAGGCTGTTGTTAAAGGTGTGTGGGTCGGAGTGGCTTTGAGAGAATTCCAATGTAGGATCTTCAAGAGTGAAGATTGAAAATCCCCGTGTGAGAAATTCGAAGTTTCGGTGAGATTGGTTGACTTAAAATGGGATGAATGTTGGAGTGGTTTATTAAGAAACCCACTGAATCTGGTTTTTGGTTGCATCTGTCATTTACTCTACAGTGCGGTGTGTTTGACCACAGTTTGTCTGTTAATTCACATGTGGCTCACTCTTACCCTGAATATTAGAGTGTAAGATAGATATTGTGAATTGTTTTATCTTCCTAAGGACAGTGTGGAACGTACCCCTCCTGTATCATCATTGCTGCCCTTTGATTAAACAAAAACTCCAGAGTTGGTATGGATACTGCCAAATAGCTCAACAAGTGTTAGAGCTTTATGACATAAAGCTGTTTGGGTTTCAGTTATAAAAGGGATGTAAAGACAGGATACTGTACAAACTCATGGGATATCAGTGTGACCTAACCTGATGCTGTGTAGACTAAGTCCTGTGCTTCGCAGGATTGCATTGTTGTTTTCTGGCTACACTTCTGCATTTGCACTAAGTAATCGGACTGGAATTTTTGTCATTTGGAATGGCTTCCAAACGTTCTGATTTGGGTGTGCTTTTCCGCAGAATGGGAGAGCCTGCGGCAGCGGGGGCGGGTGGTGGTGTGATCAGACATATGGAGCTGATACTCTGTGGTTATGCTTCCCATGCTCCCTCTGAGGACGCACATGGACTGTTAATGGTGCGATGTCAGTAGATTGACTTAACTGTTGCATTTGCACCAAATTAAAAGTTCTAACGAGAGCAGATAATTTTGCTTTTGAGGGTTTTGTTTTTCCTTCTTCTATAGCGACCCTGGGAAACAGTGCATTTAAAAAAAAAAATGATCAAACACCGTGGCCTCTCAACCAGATTTGATTTTAAGTTGATGAGAACCGCTCTCTCTTTTCATATCTTGTTTTATGTATCATTCTTTGCAACTTTGGTGGTTATCGGTATTCTGGACATTTCCCCTCCTGCTCTCAATTAACAAGAGATCATCTTTAGGAAATGTGTGGGATTTGCATCATCGTTCCTTCATAATCGTGGCAGAAACAAAGAAAATAAAGCCCTTCGAGCCCACCCCACCATTCATTACGATCATGGCTGATCACCCAACTCAATTGCCTGATCTCACCTTCCCCTCCATATCCTTTCATCACCTTCGCCCCAAGAATTATATCTAACTCCTGCTTGAAAACATATGTTTTTTGGCCTCAACTGCTTTCTGTCATAGCAAATTTCACAGGCTCATCACTCTGAGTGAAGACATTTTGATTTGATTTTTGATTTGGTTTATTATTGTCACATGTATTGGGATACAGTGAAAAGTATTGTTTCTTGCACGCTATACAAACAAAGCATACTGTTCATATGAAAGGAAAAGAGAGACTGCAGAATATAGTGTTACAATCATAGCTAGGGTGTAGAGAAAGATCAACTTAATGCGAGGTAGGTCCTTTCAAAAGTCTGACAGCAGCAGGGAAGTACCTGTTCTTGAGTCGGTTGGTACATGACTTCAGACTTTTATACCATTTTTCCCGATGGAAGAAGGTGGAAGAGAGAATGTCCAGGGTGCGTGGGGTCCTTGATTGTGCTGGCTGCTTTGCCGAGGCAGCAGGAAGTGTAGACAGAGTCAATGGATGGGAGGCTGGTTTGCGTGATGGATTGGGCTACATTCATGACCCTTTGTAGTTTCTTGGGCAGAGCAGGAGCCCAGACCAAGCTGTGATACAACCAGAAAGAAAGCTTTCTATGATACATCCATAAAAGTTGGTGAGAGTTGTAACTGTCATGCCAAATATCCTTAGTTTTCTGAGAAAGTAGAGGTGCTGGTGGGCTTTCTGAACTATAGTGTCAGCATGGAGGGTCCAGGACAGGTTGTTTCTCTTCATCTCAGTCCTAAAAGCTTTATCCAGGATCGTTAAATTATGACTCCTGGTTCTGGACACCCCCACCATAAGGAACATCCTTCCTGCATCCACCCTGTTTAGTCCTGTAGGATTTTCTATGCTTATGTGGAGAGTCTGCAGAAGGATCTGGATAGGCTGGGCGAATGGGCCAGGAAATGGCAAATGGAATTTAATGTTGGCAAGTGTGAGGTGGTCCACTTTGGTAGGAAGAATGGTAGGAAGGACTATTACTTACGTGGCGAAAAACTGCAGCAGGCGACGGTGCAGAGGGACCTCGGGGTCCTTGTGCATGAGTCGCAAAAACCCAGCTTGCAGGTGCAGCAGGTGGTCAGGAAGGCGAATGGGATGCTGGCCTTCATAGCGAGGGGGATTGAATATAAAAGTAGGGAGGTCTTGCTGCAGCTGTATAGGGCATTGGTGAGGCCGCAGCTGGAGTACTGTGTGCAGTTTTGGGCGCCGCACCTGCGCAAGGATATTTTGGCCTTGGAGGGAGTGCAGAGGAGGTTTACTAGGCTGATACCGGAGTTGAGGGGATTGAGCTATGAGGAGAGGCTGAATAAACTAGGCTTGTACTCGTTAGAGTTTAGAAGAATGAGGGGAGATCTCATTGAGACGTATAAGATGATGAATGGGATGGATAGGATAGAGGTGGAGAGACTCTTCCCGCTCAAAAAAGACAGTAGGACTAGGGGGCACAGCCTCAAGATAAAAGGGGGGCGGTTTAGAACGGAGGTGAGGAGGAACTTCTTCACTCAAGGGATGGTGAATCTCTGGAATTCTCTGCCCGTTGAAGTGGTGGAGGCTGCCTCGCTAAATATTTTTAAGAAGCGGGTTGATGGGTTTTTGATAAGAGAGGGGATTAAGGGTTATGGGGAGAGGGCGGGAAAGTGGAACTGAGCCATGGCGGGGCAGGCTCGAAGGGCCAGATGGCCTACTCCTGCTCCTATTTCTTATGTTCTTATGTTCTTATGAGATTCCCCCCCCCCCCCCCCCCATTTTTCTAAGCTGCAGCAAATATAATCCTAACTGACTCAAACTCTCCTCATATGTCAGTCCTGCCAGGAATCAGTCTGATAAACATTTTCCGTATTCCCTCGAGAGCAAGAACATCTTTCCTCAGATAAGGAGACCAAAACTGCACACAATATTCCAGGTGTTGCCTCAACAAGGCCTTGTACAAGTGCAGCAAGACTTCCCTGCTCCTTGCTTCTTGCCCAATCCATTACTCTAACCAGCCTCCCATCCATTCACTCTGTCTACACTTCCTGCTGCCTTGGCAAAGCAGCCAGCATAATTAAGGACCCAACGCACCCTGGAGGTTCTTTCTTCTACCACCTTTGGTCAGGAAAAAGACACAAAAGTCTGAGGTCACATACCAACCGACTCAAGAACAGCTTCTTCCCTGCTGCCATCAAACTTTTGAATAGGCCTACCTTGCATCAAGTCTCTACACCCGAGCTATGATTGGAACACTACATTCTGCACTCTTTCCTTTCCTTCTCTCTGGTGTACTCTGTAAACAGTGTGTTTTGTCTGTATAGCGCAAGAAACAATACTTTTCATTGTATGTTAATAAATCAAATAAAAATCTATCTCTGATTATAACACTATACTCTGCAACCTCTCCTTTCCTTCTCCCCTATGTACTCTATGAAAAGTGTAACACTACATTCTGCCCTCTCTCATTTCTTTCTCTATGAATGGTATGCTTTGCACTGCATGCAAGAAACAATACATTTCACTTTATACTAATACTTGTGACAATAATAAATCAAATCAAATCAAAATTTCTGCAGCAAAGTGTTCCACAGATTCACCACCCTCTGGCTGAAGAAATTCCTCCTCATCTCTGTTTTAAAGGATCGTCCCTTTAGCCTGAGGCTGTGCCCTCTGGTTCTAGTTTTTCCTACTATTGGAAACATTCTCTCCACATCCACTCTATCCAGGCTTCACAGTATCCCGTAAGTTTCAATAAGATCCCCCCCCCCCTCATCCTTCTAAACTCCAATGAGTACAGATCCAGAGTCCTCATATGAAAAGCTCTTCATTCCAGTGATCATTCTTGTAAATCTCCTCTGGACCCTTTCCAAAGCCAGCACATCCTTCCTTAGGTACGGGGCCCAAAACTGCTTACAATACTGCAAATGGGGTCTGACCAAAGCCTTATACAGCCTCAGAAGTACATCCCTGTTCTTGTATTCCAGCCTTCATGACCTGAATGCTAACATTGCATTTGCCTTCCTAACTGTTGACTGAACCTGCACATTAACGTTAAGAGAATCTTGAACAATGAATCCCAAGTCCCTTTGTGTTTGTGATTTCCTAAGCATTTCCAGTTTATATTTCTCTCCAGAGTTTAAATATATTATTCGGAGTTTGCAACAGAACAGATTTGTGAATCAAGGTGCTTTGATTTTTCACTACAAATCTGTATGAATTCAAAAACTCTGCAATAGTGACCGGAATTCTCCCATCGTGTTCACCACTTGAATCTTAGTGGCGGGTTGCAGAGAATGTGAAACCCCGTTGACAGTCGGGTGGGAATTTCCGGAATTTAGACCAGCACGATCGGAGAATTCCACCCTCCATGCCTGCGTTGAGTTTACTGCTTTTCCTTGATGCTCACTGCCTGTTTACACACGAAAGTTAGACGCAAGAGTCAGCAATTCTAACAAAAAAAACACATTTTATTTATCACAGAAGCCTCTTCATGAATGCTACAATTATTGAACAAACAGACTTCTGTAAAAAAAAAAACACTTTTGCAAACAACTATCAGTCACGCATGTCAAATGGTCTGCTTTGGTGATTGGTAAAAGGTATTTAATGTCATGTTCTGAGAAAATGGGTGCAAACTATAATATACTTCAGAGAGGGAAACCGGTGCATCTTTAATCATTGTGTACATAAACTCTTTCACCGGTTGAGAAGAATCTGAAAACCATGATCTAACTTGCATCTTTCTTTACCAAACATCGCCGCAAGCACGTGTGAGAGCTCTTACTCGGTGTTCAACACACAATCACAACATTTATTACCTGGAATTTGCCTCCTTTCTTGAACAGTAGCACAAAAATTTAAATTATAGAGAGATGTTGATAGACTTGGGTTGTTTTCTCTGGAGGAGAGAAGACTGAGGGGTGACCTGATTGATTATGAGGGGCATGGATAGGGAGCAACAGTTCGCCTTAGTTGAAGGTTCAGTTACGAGGGGGCACAAGTTTAAAAGTGAGGGGTTGGAGGCTTAGGGGGGATTTAAGGAAAAAGTTTTTTTACCCAGTGGGTGGTGAGGGTCTGGAATGCCCTGCCTGGGAGGGGGTGGAGGCGGGATGATGCCTCACATCCTTTAAAAAGTATCTGGATGAGTACTTGGCGCGTCATAACATTCAAGGCTATGCGCCAAGTGTTGGCAAATGGGATTACTTGGGCAGCTCGGGGCATTTCATGCACTGGTACAGGCTCGATGGGCCGAAGGGCCTTTTCTACACTGTAGTATTTTGTGACTCTGTGAATTCTTCTACTGAAAAAAAAACCTTCCTTTCAACTGCGTCATCTTCACATCCACTCTCAAATAAAAAACAAACAAAGGATCCAACTGTTCAACTTTTCAGAAGAGGTTTCAAGTGTCCTACATCAGTGGTTCCCAGACTGGCTACTGCGGCTGGAAAAGTTTGGGAATTCCAGTCCTACACTACAACAGACGGTCACAAGAATGATCCCGGGAATGAAAAGCTTGACGGACGAGGAGCATTCAAAGACTCTGGGTCTATACTTGATGGAGTTTAGAAGGATGAAGGGGGATCTCATTGAATCTTATGGAATATTGAGAGGCCTCGTTAGAGTGGCTGTGGGGAAGATGTCTCCATTAGTCAGAGGGATTAGGCTCTGAGGGCATATCCTCAGAATAAAGGAACCACCCTTTAGAACCGAGACGAGGAGGCAAATTGCCCCCTAGTGCCCAAAGATGTATAGGTTAGGTTGATTGGCCATTGGCTATATTACCCCTTAGTGTCAGGTGGACTAGTTAGTGTAAATGCAAGGGGTTATGGGGATAGGGCCTGGGTGGGGATTGTGGTGAGTGCCGACTCGAGGGGTTGAATGGCCTGAACTGTAGGATTCTATATTGATGAATATAACTGTTAACTTTTAACTTGTGTCCCCTCATGACTGATCCTTCAACTAAGAGGAACAGCTGCTCCCTATCCACCCCATCCATATACATATTCTATATTCCTTCAGCCAAGAGGGTGGTGAATCTGTGGAATTCTTTACCACAGAAGGCTGTGGAGGCCAGATCATTGAGTGTTTTTAAGACAGAGATGGATAGGTTCTTGGTTGGTTAGGGGATCAAAGGTTAGGGGTATAAAGCAGGAGAATGGGGTTGAGAAACGTAGCCATGATTGAATGGTGGAGCAGATTCCAAGGGTCAAATGGTCTAATTCTGGTCTTGTCTTATGGTCAAACAATGACGACACTTTGGGAGTTCCTCATTGGCTTTGTAACACCCTGAGGTTATGAAAGGAATTACACAAGTGTGAGTCCTTTCTAAATTATCGATGCAAGATTCTAAATGCAGAATTTCAGACGTGCATTCTAGCAGGTGTGGGAATAGAACACTTCCTGAAGTGAATGATTTAGCTTGGACCATTCAGAAGTATAAGAGCTCAACAGAAATTTCTGGGCAAAAGCAAATTACTGCGGGTGCTGGAACCTGAAACCAAAAGAGAAAATGCTGGAAAATCTCAGCGGGTCTGGCAGCATCTGTAAGGAGAGAAAAGAGCTGACGTTTCGAGTCCAGGTGACCCTTTGTCACGATAATGGGTTATCTGGACTCCAAACATCAGCTCTTTTCTCTCCTTACAGATGCTGCCAGACCCGCTGAGATTTTCCAGCATTTTTTAACGGAAATCCCTGCACTGACAAATGATTTGAGAAGCTAGGTGTGTACTGCGTCATTTTTCATTTTGTTCTCGGCAGTTTTGCTTCTCTCTTTGCTGCTCGCTTGTCCTGTTGGGCTGCACCCTGGCAACAGCTGGGAGAACATTCAGATGAAGTGGCTTTGTGTGCCTGACAGCTGGGGGTTGGGGGGTGACGTGTAATGGAAATGGTGAATCATTGCGGTTATCACCCCGTACATTATCAAAAGTGCCCCTGTTCAGTGACACAATCAGCAACTTTGTTTAGATTGGCAGCTTGCCATTCTGAAGGAGGTCATAGAACAAATTTCTGCTGAGGCTCCCAGGGCTCTCCTACTCTGCTGGTACTCAAATATCAGTGTATTTTTAGATGGAGTAGGGTTTTCAACTCGTGCTGTGTCAGTCGAAGTGCTGGCAAACATTAGAGGCAGCACGATGGCGCAGTGGTTAACACTGCTGCCTTCCAGCCCCAGGGATCCAAATTCAATTCCAGCCTTGGGTCAGTGTCTGTGTGGAGTCTGCACATTCTCCCCATGTCTGCGTGGGTTTCCTCCGGTGCTCTGGTTTCCTCGCAGATTCTGAAAGACGTGCTGGTTAGGTGGATTGGCCATGCTAAATTCTCCCTCAGTGTACCTGAAGAGGTGCTGGAGTGTGACGACTAGGAGATTTGCACAGTAACTTCATTGCAGTGTTAATGTAGGCCTTATGAATAATAAATAACTTTACCTTTATATAGTAGTTATGGGGTTTACCTGGACACAATTGTCTGTTGCAACACAAGGGTTATCAGAACTGCACATCTCAGCTTTGGTAAGTTAGAGCTATAAAATTTAGTTCCTTCACATCTTTTCTTTCAGACCATAAGAAATAGGAACAGGATGAGGCCATTCAGCCCTTCGAGCCACTGTTTAATAATGAGCAGCACTGTGGCACAGTGGTTAGCACCGCTGTCTCTCAGTGCCAGGGATCCGGGTTCAATTCTGGCCTCGGGTCACTGTCTGTGTGGAATCTGCACATTCTCCCTGCATCTGCGTGGGTTTCCTCCGGTTTCCTCCCACAGTCCAAAGATGTGTGTGTTAGGTGGGTTGGTCACGCTAAATTTCATCTTAGTGCCCAAAGATAGGTTAGGCAGATTGGCAATGCTAAATTGTCCCAATATCCAAAAGTATTATGCTATGGGGTGGGGGAGTTGCTGGGTGGAATGTTCTGTCGGAGAGTCAGTACAGATTCATTGGGCTGAATAGTCTCCTCCTGGACTGTAAGAATTCGATGATAAGATCATGCTGATCTAACACTCACCAAGTCCATTTTCCTACCTTCTCTCCGTAACCCTTTCTTCCCCGACTGTTTAAAAACATATTGATCTCAGCTTTGAAGGAGTTCAAGGAACACAGTTGGAATTCTTTACCCCAGGAAACTGTGGAGGCTGAGGAGTTTCCTGGGGTAAAGAATTCCAAAGCTCCACCGCTCTCTGAGAGAAGAAATTCTCCCTCAGTTCCGTCTTAAATGAGCTCCCCCTTATTCTGCAGCTCTGCCCCCTGGTCCTACACGCCCCCATGAGGAGAAATGTCCTCCCAACATCTACTCTCTCCATCCCCCTGGGAATGTTTGAATCATATCACCTCTCATTCTTCCAAATTCCATTCTGGGTCTGTACTCATTGGAGTTTAGAAGGATGTGGGGGAGATCTTACTGAAACTTACAGGATACTGCGAGGCCTGGATAGAGTGGACGTGGAGAGGGTGTTTCCACTAGTAGGAAAAACTAGAACCAGAGGGCACAACCTCAGGCTGAAGGGATGATCCTTTGGAAAAGAGATGAGGAGAAATTTCTTCAGCCAGAGAGTGGGGAATCTGTGGAACTCTTTGCCGCAGAAGGCTGTGGAGGCCAGGTCATTGAGTGTCTTTAAGATAGAGATAGGTAGGTTCTTGATTGATAAGGGGATCAGGGGTTCTGGGGAAAAGGCAGGAGAATGGGGATGAGAAAATAATCAGCCATAATTGAATGATGGAGCAGACTCGATGGGCCGAGTGGCCTAATTCAGCTCTTATATATTATGGTCTTATGGAGTACAGATACAACCTATCTCACCCAACAATCCCTCCATACCTGGGATCTCTGTACTGCCTCAAGCGATAATATACATTTCCGTTCAATGTTACGTTTTGGCTTCGAAATGAGGCACGAAGGGTTGTGGTGTGAGCCAGGTGGGTGTTCGAGCACTCACATCAACTTCAAGCATGCAGAGGGGCAGATGGTGACTTCAGTCAGTGTGTAACGTACAACTGAACACACGCCAAGATCTGGGAAGCTGCCCTGCCCTACCCTGCCAACACTATTCAACAGGATTAATTAAGTAGACAACAGATAAATTTCTCTTTGATATTGACTGGTTTTTGCTGCAGTTATGGAAGTATTTGGTGTTGTCTGAACACAGACCCGATACCATGAGCTGTTGGAGGGTGAAGAGAAAGAGAAAGGTAGAAGGCAGGATAGTCAGCTTTCTTGCCTAACCATAGGGCACCTAAGGGTGGCACAGTGGTTGGCACTGCTGCCTCACAGCGTTAGGGACCCGGGTTTGATTCCCAGCTTGGGTCAGTGTCTGCATGGAGTTTGCACATTCTCCCCATGTCTGCATGGGTTTCCTCTGGGTGCTCTGGTTTCCTCTGAAAGAGGTGTTGGTTAAGGTGCATTGGCCGTGCTAAATTGCCCCTTAATGTCAACTGAGTGCGATACCAATCGGCAACTCACATCTTCCCTTTGTTACTGACCAACTGGGCAAAAGTCCAGATAGGGGGTGACCGTCAGAATCTTTATCACAGAGTTGAAATGTCTAATACTAGGGGACATGCACTTAAGGTGAGAGGGGAAAACTTCGAAGGCAGTGTGAGGGTCAAGTTGTTTTACACAGAGAGGGGTAGGTGTCTGGAACGCGCTGCCAGGGGTGGTGGTGGAGGCAGGTATGATAGGGGTGTTTAAGGGGCTTTTAGGTAAGTATATGAATGTGCAAAGAATAGAGGGAGATGGAGTAAGGGTGGGCAGAATCATAAAATCCCTACAGACCAGAAGGAAGCCATTCGGCCCATCGAGCCTACACCGACAACAATCACACCCCGACCCTATCCCTGTAACCCCGTGTATTTGCCCTGTTAATCCCCCTGTCACTAAGGGGGCAATTTTAGCATGGCCAATCAACCTAACCCACACATCTGTGGACTGTGGGAGGAAACCGGAGCACCCGGAGGAAACCCACGCAGACACAGGGAGAACGTGCACACAGACAGTGACCCAAGCCAGGAATCGAACCCGGGTCCCTGGCGCTGTGAGGCAGCAGTGATTGCCACCGTGCCATCCTAAGGCACCCTAAGAAGGGATTGGGTTAATTTGGCTTCATGTTGGGTACAACAATCGTGGGCTGAAGGGCCTGTTCCTGTGCTGTGCTATTGTATGTGATAAATCACATTTATAACTCAAACTGTGCCACATGGCATGCAAACCAGTAATCACCCCACGCATTCCTTCAGTCTATCCTGTTCATTCCAGTCCTCTCGAGTATCGAGTGTCCACTTTTGAGGCCTGTCCAATTTAGCTCGCTTGAGCACTGAGGAGATAGGAGACCCAAGCTTAGCGCAGCACGTTGCCGCCATTCCGGTGTGTAATCAGCTGTTCATAATATCCTCTCAGGTGACAGGGGTCTCGAGCCGAAACCCATTGGAGTTCGTAGCTGATTTTATCAGCATTGCTGAAATTCCACAAGCATTTATCTTCTCTTCTCCTGAAACACAGAATAGAATGATAAGCAGTCCGAGTGACCACAGGAATGCACTGAATCCTGTTCATTAAAGCCTTTCGCAGGCCAAAGGTTTCCCAACAGCCTCTGGGTGTACAGTTGTTACCCTTTCAGAAGGAAATCACTCTCATCGGAATGTAGGAAATCCCTTGGACTATCCGTGTATTTATTTCCCAATGTATATTTCATCCTTATCGGAGCACTTGTTATTTGTGTTGCTTGCTTAACTTTTCTGCCACAGTTTGCGTTGTATTTAATGTTCTGATACATAGGGTGGGCCATGTTTAATTGTACTTTAATTGCGTGTGTCTGTTGACTCTTCCCTATTCTGTGTGCCGTTATTCAAAGTCTGGGTGTGGCGACAGATAAAGAGAAATTAAACTGAAGCAGGAGAACAGAAATTTTGGAAGCGTTGGGTGGCACAGTGGTTAGCACTACTGCCTCACGGCGCCAAGGATCCGGGTTCAATTCCAGCCTCGGGTCATTGTCCGTGTGGCGTTTGCACATTCTCCCCGTGTCTGTGTGAGTTTCCTCCAGGTGCTCCGGTTTTCTCCCACAGTCCAAAGAGTTGCAGGTTAGTTTGATTGGCCGTGTTAAATTGCACCTTAGTGTCAGGGGGATTAGCGTGGATGTATTCCTGAGTCTGTATAAGGCACATTTGCCATTTGTCAGATCCCATTTGGAGAATTGTGAGCAGTTTTGGCCCCATATCTGAGGAAGGATGTGCTGGCCTTGGAAAGGGTCCAGAGGAGGTTCCCCAGAATGATCCCTGGAATAAAGAGCTTGTTGTACGAGGAACGGTTGAGGACTCGGGGTCTGTACTCATTGGAGTTTAGAAGGATGAGGGGGGGATCTTATTGAAACTTACAGGATACTGCGAGGCCTGGATAGAGTGGACGTGGCGAGGATGTTTCCACTAGTAGGAAAAACTAGAACCAGAGGGCACAACCTCAGGCTGAAGAGCCAATCCTTTAAAACAGAGATAAGGAGGAATTTCTTCCACAGATTCCCCACTCTCTGGCTGAACTCTTTGCCACAGAAGGCTGTGGAGGCCGGGTCATTGAGTGTCTTTAAGACAGAGAGAGAGATAGGTTCTTGATTAATAAGAGGATCAGGGGTTATGGGGATGAGAAAAATATCAGCCATGAATGGCAGAGCAGACTTGATGGGCCGAGTGGCCTAATTCTGCTCCCATGTCTTATGGTTTTAAATACATCAGGTTGTGGGAATAGGGCCTGGGTGGGAGCATTGTTGATGCAGATTCAATTTGACTTGATTTATTACTGTCGCATGTATTGGTATACAGTGAAAAGTATTGTTTCTTGCGCGCAATGCAGACAAAGCATGCTGTTCATAGAGGAGAAGGAAAGGAGAGGGTGCAGAATGTAATGTTACAGACCAGCCTTGGTGACTGTGTGTGGAGTTTGCACATTCTCCCTGTGTCTGCATGGGTTTCCTCCCACACTCCAAAGATGTGTGGATTGGCCGTGGTAAATTGTTCCTTAGTGTCAGGGGATTGCGGGTTACGGGGATAGAGACTCAGTGAGAGTGTAGTTGGTGCAGATTCGATAAGCCAAATGGCTTCCTTCTGCTCTAGTGATTCTATGGCAGGTACAGAGAGCTGAGGTACAAGATCAATGATGATCAAGTTGAATGGCAGAGCAAAGTTGAAGGGCCAAATGACGTCATCCTCTTCCAGTGTGTTGATAAACGTACGGCGATATTATACACACATTACACACAGATGTTAGCTGTTGTGGGAGGGTGCAGAGAATTCTAGAACAGTGTTGACCTATAGCCTAACTGACCACAGACATCGGGGAAGCATTATTGACATGGCTATCACAGCTGATTAGCATGAGTTACAAATGCAAATAAGGTGCGTAGCCCGGGATGGGAATGAAATCCTAGCTGCAGTCTCAGAACAATCTATTACCCATCAACACATTCATCAAATCTGAGCTAAGTTGCACATTTCAGGAAATCAAATGGCATGAACAGGAGATGGAACTGCAGGAGATTCTGCAAGACATGAGTATTGTGATAATGCCAAGACGCTTAAAAATAGCGCTGGCTCTATCTGCTCATGTCAAGGGACGCATTAACTTCTAAGCTGAAGTGTTGGCAGAAATGTATGTCAGGCTGAAAAATAAATTGGATTGCAGTCCATGTGACTAGAAATGCTATTGAAAACACAAGGGGTGGAATTCTCCCATCTCGTTCACCCCTCCCAACGAGTATGGAGAATTCATTGCAGCGGGGCCGGAGAACCCAAGCCATGGGGGAGGTCGGTGAATTACGGGCAAGATAGTTCTTGGCAGGCCAACATGAAGAGGACCAGAGAATTAATCCACCAGCCAACTATAATCTGACATATTCTGGAGTGTGGCACCATCTACAAGGCACAAGTCAGGAGTGTGATGGAATAATCCCCACTTGCCTGGATTGGTGCAGCTCCAACAACACTCCAGAAGCTTGACACTATCCAAGACAATGTAATCCACTTGATTGGCACCACATCTACAAACATCCACTCCCTCCACCACTGGCGCTCACCAGCAGCAGTGTGTACTATCTACAAGACGCACTGCAGCGATTCACCAAAGATCCTTAGACAGCATCTTCCAAACCCACGACCACTTCCATCTGGAAGGACAAGGGCAACAGATACATAGGAACACCAGCACCTACAAGTTCCCCTCCAAGCCACTCACCGTCCTGACTTTGGAATATATCGCTGTTCCTTCGCAATCGCTGGGTCAAAATCCGGGAACTCCCTCCCTAACAGCATTGTGGGTCAACCCACAGAACATGGACTGCCGCGATTCAAGGAGGGCTTTGGCAAAGGGTCATCTGGACTCAACGTCAACTCTTTTCTCTCCTTACAGATGCTGCCAGACCCGCTGAGATTTTCCCTTTTGGTTTCAGATTCCAGCATCCGTAATAATTTGCTTTTATTTTTTTTTCCAAGAAGGGAGCTCACCACCACCTTTTCAACTAGGAGCAGGCAAAAAGTGCTGGCCAGCCAGCAATGCTGATGTCCCACGATTGAACCAAAAAAAATTAAATCCATGTGGGGAAATAAATCCTTGTTAACGGAGCACATTCACTAGCCAGGATCTTCCACTTTGTCCCGTGGTAGGATCCGTTGTGGGCAGGATAGAAAATCTAGAGAGGAAGTTAAACGTTGATTGGGTATTTTGGGTGAGAATTTCATGTCCTACTTCAGATGGGTTGGAAAGTCTGGGCCTTTAGCTCTGCCTGATGTTGGAAGCAGCCTTCTTCAACACTGTCCCGATGAGGTAGCAGCTTGTGGGACTCTGATACTTGGAATCATAGAATGATTAGAGCACAGAAAGAGGCCATTTGGCCCATTCTGTCTATACTTGTCCTATTCCACTGTCTTTCCCCCTGCAGTTTTTTTTTCTTTTTGAAGATAATCCTCCAATTTCTTTTTGAAAGCCTCATTTGAATTTGCTACCACCACATCCTCAGGCAACACGTTCCAAATCGTAAACACACACTGTGCAACTGAAGTTCCTCATTCCTAGAACCATTCTGTGAATCTTTCCTGCACCTTCTCTAATGCCTTCACACCCCTTTGTTTCACTTTGAACAGAGGTGGTGGCATATTGTCACTAAGCTAGTAATCCAGACCTCCAGGGTGATGCTCTGGAGATCTGGGTTCAAATCCCACCACAGCGGATAGTGAAATTTGAATTCAATAAAAATGTCTGGAATTAAAACTCATAAAACGATTGAGGTAAAAACCCGTCTGGTTTACCAATGCCCTTTAGGGAAGGAAAACTGCCGTCTTTACCTGGCCTGGCTGACATCCAGAGTGACAGCAATGATTCTGAAGTGGAAAAGTAAGCCTCTCAGTTCAAGGGTAGTTAGCGGATGGGCAACTAATAATGACCCAGCCAGCAATAGCCCACAAAATAAGATATTTTTTTTCTTTAAAGCTTGCCTGGTAGAAACAAAGCATGCATTGCAATTAACCACAACAAAAAGATATATCCCTGGTTGTATTGCAAATATAGAATATTAATCACTTCACCTTGAATGGCGCACCAGACTGGAAACTTGGGCACAAACTTTGAAGTTTCTCTCATCTGAAGTTGCCTGCAGTTATTATTTGGATTGAATCATCAGTAACACAATAATGAATCGTACAGAACCATAAATTGCTCCTCGAAGTTGGCAATCACTCAATTTATGATTTTAACCCATGTGCTATTTTTCATCCAGAGTAAATTTTAATTAAACACTTTATCATATAAATAAATTACAGCGGATGCTGGAATCTGAAACCCAAAGAGCAAATGCTGGAAAATCTCAGCGGGTCTGGCAGCATCTGTAAGGAGAGAAAAGAGCCGACGTTTCGAGTCCAGATGACCCTTCGTTTTGATAAATTCTCAAAACAGTAGTGAAGATTCTGTGATCCCAGTGTTACGACCCTGTTGCTTCTGATCAATAAGGTCCCAGGACGAAATCCTGGCTCAGAAGAACAAAGAAAATTACAGCACAGGGACAGGCGCTTTAAGCCTGCACCGACCATGCTGCCCGATTGAGCTAAAACCTCTGATCCTTCTGGGCACCATGTCCCTCCATTCCCAACCTATTCATGTATTTGTCAAGATGCCCCTTAAAAGTCACTACCATATCCGCTTCCACTCCTTCCCCTGGCAACGAGCTCCAGGCACTCACTACTCTGTGTAAAAAATCTGCCTTGTACATCTCCTTTAAACCTTGCCCCTCGCACCTTGAACCTGTGCCCACCAGTAATTGACTCTTCCACCCTGGGAGAAACCTTCTGACTGTCCACTCTGTCCATGCCTCTCTTAATCTTACAGACTTCTATCAGGTCACCCCTCAACCTCCATTGTTCCAGTGGGAACAAATCAAGTTTCTCGAACCTCATAACTAATGCCCTCCATTCCAGGCAACATCCTGGTAAATCTTTTCTGTACCCTCTCCAAAGCCTTCACATCCTTTGGGTAGTGTGGTGACCAGAATTGAACACTATATTCCAAATGCGGTCTAACTAAGGTTCTTTAAAGCTGCAACATGACTTACCAATTTTTAAACTCAATGCTCCAGCCAATGAAGGCAAGCATGCTGTATGCCTTCTTGAGTACCTTCTCCACCTGCATTGCCACTTTCAGTGACCTGTGTATCTGTACATCCAGATCACTTTGCCTATTCTTAAGGGTTTTGCCATTTACTGTATATTTTCTATCTGTATTAGACTTTCCAAAATGCATTACTTCATATTTGTCTGGATTAAACTCCATGTGCCATCTCTCTGCCCAAGTTCCAACTGATCTATACCCTGCTGTAGCGTCTAATGGTCCTCATTGCTATCCTCAAATCCACCAAACATTGTGTCGTCTGCAAACTTACTAATCAAACCAGTTACATTTTCCTTCAAATCATTTATATATTATAAACAGTAAAGATCCCAGCACTGATCCTCGAGGATCGCTACTTGTCACAGCTCTCTATTCAGAAATGCACCCTTCCACTGCTATCTTTGAGCCAGTTTTGTATCCCCCTTGCCAGCTCACCTCTGATCCGATGCGACTTCACCTTCTGTACCAGTCTGCCATGAGGAATCTTGTCAAAGTCCATAAGACAATACCCACTGCCCTACCCTCATCAATCATTTTCGTCACTTCCTCGCATAACTTCTACTTTCCTTCTAAAAAAGTAAATGAATGGAGTCACCAGACTGCCAATTAGATTTAAATGGCAAAAAAAGTTTATAAACATGAAAAGTTTGACTATGACACAATATTCCTTCACCAATATACACAGATTTTAAGGCCAACACATGTTACAAAACATGTATTTTGTTACAATATTCTTAATAAATACATTGTAAACCAACAGGCTAACCGTGGTCAGATACAACTCATTCTGAAACCAAGTTGTGGATGCCACCTAATCAATCTGTAAATTTCTCCTCAAATCTCCCCAGAGATTCCAGCTTCCACACGAGTGTTTCCAAACTCCATTCTCGAGCAGACACATTTTAAAATATCCTTTCAAAGAATATTTCCCCTCAGCTGTTTTCATCAAGGATCCATCTCCATGTTTTCCAACTCTCCTTTCAGTATTCCTTTGTCTTGAATTGTCACGTGCAACTTGCAGCCACCACCTCACGTACTCAATGCCCAACACAGTCCTATTGTTTCAAAGACTAGAAATAAGGACACCAAACCTTACGATTTCTTCAGATATCTGGTTTTTCTCTAGCCAGTGTCACTAGTTCTGTTCTTCCCAATTCTGTCTTTAGCTTCAGTAAACAGTAACCTGCTCAAAATCCATTTCCAGTTTTTCTCTTTACTTCAATCTTTGAGGAATCCTAACTTTTCATTACCGAGGAAGTAGCTTTCTTGCCCCTTGCGTGGCTTCCAAGCTTCGAGTGCACTACCTTCTCCCTCACTAAGCTCAGCTCCAAATACTATGGTTCAGCCAAACGTAAAGGTGCCCTGGTTGCTAGGCAACAACTTATTCTTTCTCCAAGCTCATGTATGTACTCCTTTCATACTGCAAACTCCCTAATCACAATACACACAGCTAAAAAGGAAATCTAAAACCCGCAACATACAAACACCTTTGGTTAACATGAATCTAGTAAAAAGTCTCACAACACCAGGTTAAAGTCCAACAGGTTTATTTGGTAGCAAAAGCCACTAGCTTTCAGAGCGCTCGTTGTTCCTTCGTCAGGTGAGAAGGAGCAGTGAGCACTCTGAAAACTAGTGGCTTTTGCTACCAAATAAACCTGTTGGACTTTAACCTGGTGTTGTGAGACTTACTGTGTTTACCCCAGTCCAACATCTCCACGTCATAACATGAATCTAGCCAGAGCTTTATCCTTTCCTACGACTGAAACACTAAACTCACTTAAATCTATACCTTATTTTTAACATCTAGCAAAATAAACATAGGTCACTTAAAACTATTTCTGCTTCCTGACACCAGGTGAGGTGGCACAGTGGTTAGCACTGCTGTCTCACTGCAGGGACCTGGGCTCCATTCCCAGCTTGGGTCACTGTCTGTGCGGAGTCTGCATGTTCTCCCCGTGTCTGTGTGTGTTCCCTCCGGGTGCTCCAGTTTCCTCCCACAGTCTGAAAGACGTGCTGGTTAGGGTGCATTGGCCGTGCTAAATTCTCCCTCAGTGTACCCGAACAGGTGCCAGAGTGTGGCAACTAGGGGAATTTCACAGTAACTTTATTGCAGTGTTAATGTAAGCTACTTGTGACATTAATAAATAAACTTTAAGTTGGTGGATATGTTGAGGAGTGTCAGGGCTTCTGGCACTCCAGATTCTGCCCTTGTACCTGAAGTACTCTTAGGAGTGGAATAGAGTTTGTAAATAAAGGGAATGTGGTGAAGTAATACTGGCCTCTGGAGAGTGATATTATTCCCAGGCAGGAATAAAGACACTGAAAGAAGTTTGCTGGTGGTTTAGAAAGAACATTACAACAAAGATGAAATTGCAGATCTGACCCATGTAATGGAAATGAGCGATCTTATATTAGTCCAGCCGTTTATCAAATATGAAAATGTTTTTCATTTGCAGAACAGAAACTGCGATGGCAATCGCGGGGAGACTTGGACAAGAATAGCACAAAAAAGCGACCAATATTGCAAAAAGTTCCTCAAGGCCTCAATACTTCCATGACCACATCAAAAGCTTCAAAAATGAAAACTGGATATAATAAATAACAGGCCAGATCAAGCAAAGGAGGCCACAAAACACCAAAATAAGAATGGAAAATATTTCTACTTAACTGGCAATGGAGACAGAATCTGTTCAGAGGGGAGTTGAGATACTGGTTGCTACAACCTACTTTTTCTAATGGTTGTCTGAATAGAACCTGTGAAGCAAAGTAACAGCTTAAAGAGGGACACCCATTGAAGAAGAGATGGGGAGGAATTTCTTCTCTGAGGGGAGTGAATCTGTGGAATTCTTTTCCGCAGATAGCAGCAGAGGCTGAGTCGTTAAGTATGTCCAAGCTGAGATAGATTTTTAATCAGTAAGCCCCAGGGTTATGGAGATACGGCAGGAAATTGCAGTCAAAGATTGCCATATAAGATCAATCTTGATCTCACTGAATGGCAGAATACATTCGATGGGCCAAATGGCCTACTTCTGTTCCTACATCTTATGGCTTTCTTGTAAACCCTTGATACTAAGCAAATTGTGTCAAAATCTCATTGCAACACTCCAACAAAAAATAATTGCATTGATTGTGCAGTGCTTTGGGAGCTGAGGTGCTATATAAATGCAAATCTAACTCTCTGGAATCTCTGCAGTGGTTGTGGTGATGGAACTCCCACATTGACAAACCTATGCCAGCGTGTCAAATAAAAGCAGCCATAAGCACATCAGAACAATTACTTTGTACTTGGTGGGGGTTGCCAAAGGAGGATGTCTCCCTCAGCAATGACTCACAATTCACTGATGTGAAACAAACGTGTTTACTTTGTAGACCCATGATAATGCAATTCCGTGCTCCCTGGGGTCCTTTAAGAGTATTCTGTGGGGGGTCTTACTACAGTATTCAGTGCTTCTGTGGCTGAGATGCTCTGTGTGCCACCAAACAGGACCATTCCCAACATTCAATCAATGGCCCTTTCTAAGTTTGCAGATGTAATAAAGAACGTACTAACACACCAATGAGGTCGTTCATAAAATATACTTTTGCATTGATTTGTCTGTCAATAATCAGAAATCTGCTGATTTTCCTAAATGCAACGTTAAGTCTGTTATTGGTCACCAACCCCCTGTCCTGGTCCCCCATGCCGACACCTCTACTTTCTCAGAAGGTTAAGGGAATTTGACACGTCCGCTGCAACTCTCACCAACTTTTACATTTGCAACATGGGAAGCATTCTTTCTGGTTGTATCACAGCTTGGTATGTCTCCTGCTCTGCCCAAGACCGCAAGAAACTCAAAGGGTCGTAAATGTAGCTCAGTCCATCACACAAACCAGCCTCCCATCCATTCACTCTGTCTACACTTCCTGCTGCCTCAGAAAAGCAGCCAGTATAATTAAGGACCTCACCCGCCCAGGCAGCACATTCCAGACCATCACCACCCTTTGGGTAAAAGGATTTTTCCTCAGACCCCCCTCTAACTGCCCTGCCCCTTACCTTGAATCTGTGTCTTCTTGTGACTGACCCCTCAACTAAGGGGAACAGCTGTTCCTTATCCATTCTGTCCATGGGTCTCATAATTTTGTATACCTCGATCAGGTCACCTCTCAGTCTTCTCTGCTCCAATGAAAACAACCCAAGCCTATCCAACCTCTCTTCATAATTTAAATGTTCCATCCCAAGCAGTGTCCTGGTAAATCTCCTCTGCACCCCCTCCAGTGCAATCATATCTTTCCAATAATATGGTGATCAGAACTGCACATAGTACTCCAGCTGTGTTCTATACAACTCCAGTTATGACTTCCCTTCTTTTGTAATCTATGCCTTGATTGATAAAGGTGAGTTTCTCATATGCCTTTTTCACCCACCCTACTAACATGCCCTTCTGCTTTGAGAGATCTGTCGACAAACATGCCAAGGTCCCTTTGTTCCACAGAACTTCCTAGTGTCCTACCAAACTCTCTTCCACCTTCTGCAGTCAGGAAAAAGATCCAGAAGTCTGAGGTCACGTACCAACTGACTCAAGAACAGTTTCTTCTCTGCAGACTCTTGAATGGACCTACCTCATTTTAAGTTGCTCTATCTCTGCACCTTAACTATGGCTGTAACACTACATTCTGCACTCTTTCTTTCCCTTCTCTATGAACGGTATGCTTTGTCTGTAGAGTGCACAAGAAAGAAACAATATTTTTCGCTGTGTACAAATACACCTGACAATAATAAATGAAATCAAAGTTATTGAGTCATGATAGAAGTGAAAGCTTGAATTTACCTGCCATATAGGGTTTTGATATTTGAAGTGGATCAGTTCTTTTTGTATTTGTCTATCTTGAATCATTTCCAGCGCTCCGACTTGCTTCAGCTTCACCCTTCTGGGTGAGATTCAGTTTCAGGGATGCCCACTCACACATGCCCATTGAATATCGTGCACCAGTATAGCATGGCACAAAGGTGGTGTGTTTCAGTGGATGGACCAGACGAAAGTGTTGGGGAGAAGAGTGGCACGGGTGTCAGCACTGCTGCCTCACAGTGCCAGAGACTCGGGTTCGATCCTGGCTTGGGTCACTATCTGCATGGAGTTTGCACATTCTCCCCATGTCTGTGTGAGTTTCCTCCCATTGTCCAAAGATATGCGGGTTAGGTGCCTTGGCCATGCTAAATTGCCCCTTTAGTATCCGGGGGATTAGTCAGGGTAAATATGTGGAGGCGGGGGTTGCGGTTGGTGCAGACTCAATAAGCCGAATAAACGGCCCCCATCTGTACTGTAGGGGTTACAGGGATAGAGCCTGGGTGGGATTGTTGTTGGTACAGTCTTGATGGGCCAAGTGGCCTCCTTCTGCACTGTTTTAGAATCACTGATAATTCTAAAAATGCATGAATTAATAGCTGAAACATTATTGGATCAGTGAACAGCACAATAGAGAAAGAGGTGATTCACCTCATCAAGCGTGTAATGGCTATTTGAAAGAGTTACCCAGTGAGTCCCACTCCCCTCCTCATTCACCACAATCTTGCAAACTTTTATCTGCAATTCCCTTTGGAAAATCACTCCGAGTTCTGCTTCTGTTATCCTTTTAGGCGTAACACTCCATATCTTTATTTATATGCCAATGTTCAATGAATTCTGGTTTACATTAAAATTACGTCAAATTCTTGGGAAGATAAAAAGAAAAGAAGTATATTGGGTTACATCCATTAATGCTTGATCCAATAATGACACACTGCAGCTGTCATTACTTCAGCTGACTGCCTCTGCTGTACTAATATTGGAGTTTAATTGCTGCTTTTAATTTCAAAGTGACATGCATCTTTTATTTGGTAATCTATATTGAAATAGTGATCTGTGTGGCTTTTTATTACATCAATGGGGCGGCGCGGTGGCACAGTGGTTAGCACTGCTACCTCACAGCGTGTGGGACCCAGGTTCGATTCCCGGCTTGGGTCACTGTCTGATTGGAGATTGCACGCTCTCCCCATGTCTGCTCAGGTTTCCTCCCACTAGGTTAGGCTGATTAGCCATGCTAAATCGATCCTAGTGCCAGAGGGATAAGCAGGGTAAATATGTGAGGTTATAGGAATAGGGCCAAAGTGGGATTGTGGTCGATTGTGGTAGAATTGACGGCTCGAATGGCCTCCGTCAGGATTCAATGATTCTCTGAACAGCCAGTTACACATGGTAGCAAATTGTCAGGAATTTTCCAGAGTACGCAGATCTCTGACATCTCACCCAGTTCAGTCAAGGCTGAGTACAACCGTTATCGTCAAAGTCATTTAGTAAAGGGGAGGCGATGGCCAAGTAGTATTATCATTAATCCAGAAACTCAGCTAATGTTCTGGGACCTGGGTTCGAATCCCGCCACGGCAGATGGTGGAATTTGAATTCAATTTTAAAAAAATAGTCTGGAACTAAGAATTTACTGATGATGAAGCTATTGTTGATTGTCGGAAAATCCCTTCTGCTTCACTCATGCCCTTTAGGGAAGGAAATCTGCTGTCCTTACCTGGTCTGGCCTACATGGGATTCCAGAGCCACAGCAATGTGGTTGACTCTCAACTGCCCTCAGGCAACTAGGGGTGGGCAGTAAATGCTGGCCAGCCAGCAACACCCATGTCCCACAAATGGGGGGAAAAAAGGCAGCACTGGAATGTGCAGCTGGAGTTATTATATATGGTCACACATTTCATTTAAAAGCTAATCCTAATTTTTCAGTGCAAGAGCCCCCCAAGAAGTTGTGACCAGCATATAACAACAACTCGCATCTGTGTAGCACCTATAGGACATCCCGAATTGCTTCACCGGAGCACCACCTGACACAATTTGACACCGAGCCACGTGGAGAGATATTAGGACAGGTGAGCTAAAGCTCAGGCAGAGAGGTGGCTTTTCAGGACTGTTGGAAAGGAAGAGAGAGAATTGGAGAAGTGGACGTTTAGGAAGAGAGTTTCAAACCTTGGAACGTGAACAGATAAAGGCATGGCTGCCAATGGACAGCCAGTCAAAGTCAAGGACTAACAGAGACTGGGGTTGGATGGATGCAGTAATTTTGAAGGGTTTTGAGGCTCAAAAAGGTGAGAAGGAGGGAGAGGCAGGATGGCGGGATGGGGTTTGGATGCAGGATAAGGATTTGAAAATTAAGACATTGCTGGACTGTTGGCCAATGAGCTGAGTGAACGGGATTCACTGCAATTTAACACACGGACAACAATGTTTTGGATGAAATGAATTAAACTGAGGGTGGGAGGTGTCAGGAACACATTAGAGAAAATAATACGATTGGTTAAGGTCTTATTTATTGAAGCTCTGCCTTCAAATAATAGCGGATGTCAAAGCAACTTTACAATGAGTGCTCAAGGAGAATCACAGGAACTGCCTGACAAGGATCTAAATGACAATAACTAACTCCCAGCCTGTCCCACCTTCCTGTCTGACCTGGAATATAATTAAAATATCCTTTAACTTTCTGTCATTGCTTTTAAGGCCAGTTCGCTTTCCCCGAAGAAATGATTCGGATATTAATCCTGCTCCCTGATTTTCTGGGCACGTGCTAATGAAAGAGGTTCCACATAGATTGTTTTTGATTTGATTTATTATTTGTCACGTGTATTAACGTACAGTGAAAAGTATTGTTTCCTGACCACTATACAGACAAAGCACACCATTCATAGAGAAGGAAAGGAGAGGGTGTAGAATGTAGTGTTACAATCATAGCTAGGGTTTAGAGAAAGATCAACTTAATGCGAGGTAGGTCCATTCAAAAGTCTGATGGCAGCAGGGAAGAAGCTGTTCTTGAGTCAGTTGCTATGTGACTTCAGACTTTTGTCTGAAGAAGGTGGAAGGGAGTATGCCTGCAGTGCGTGGGGTCCTTGATTTATGCCGGCTACTTTTCCGAGGCAGCAGGAAATGTAGATGGAGTCAATGGATGGAAGGCTGATGGACTGCACTAATTTTCCAACCCTTTGTGGTTTCTTGCAGTCTTAGAGCAAAGCCATTCCAAGCTGTGATACATCCATAAAGGATGCTTTCTATGGTGCATCTGCAAATGTTGCTGATTTTCCTTAGCCTCTGGAGAAAGTAGAGGCGCTGTAGCCCCACGGAACTGTTAATTTTCTGATGAGCTTTTGCTAGGAGGGAGTACAGGTGAGTGAGAATGATTAAGGGCTAAGTGTATTTGATTATGATTGCCAGAGTGAGCTACAGATTCTAGTCGTGACTCATACAGATATAACTCTTCATTTTCTATGACCTATGGTTCCATTCTTAATGATTGATGCTTACTGGGGCTGCAAAGGCAGAAATAACACACTACATCATTGGTAGAAGCAGAATTTATTTATTTCTGCCCTTGTCTGGTAAAATCTTAAGTGGACCATAGATGATAAATGTCAGATGTCCAAAATGTGGATTTATCGCTTCACAGATGCTGTCAGGTTGCTGAGCGATTTTTGACCAACGCATATCTTCATTTAGATCTGAACTGATTCGATTTGAGTGTTAACACTATCCTCAGAGACTGAACGTTGAAGATTTTCACACATCCCTTACAAACCGTAGCCTTATTATGACGAAGAAGTGTTTTTTGTTTGTTCCATTTGTCCTTGGATTTTCATTCTGGAATGAATGAGCACTTGAGTACGTTTCCTTCTCAGTAACACTCGGTGTGGAAAACCTATAAATGGGGCAATCACGATAGGAGGATTAAATGGGGAAAAATAGAATGCTCAAACAGCCACTCGTAATACTGTGAGTTTAACATCTTGACTGGAGGGCTCATCTGGTCAATTCACTTACTTTTAATGGTGGTTTTCATGCGAAAATTACACACAATTGTCTGTAATTTACTTTAATTGCATTCCCGGCTTGACCAGTTATTTCCAAAACTCCCAGACTGTTGTGCTTCCTGCTTTCTGCTTGAGTATTGCCAGGCGCCTGCTAAATAATTACCTGCTGCTTAACCTAATTAATTGACTATAATGTTCACAATTTCGGGCTGTGCAGTTCTGCAAGAGATGATATCAAACTGCTCCCACTTTAATATTTATCACCCAGGTTGAATGGAAAAGTCATCGTTCTGACACGCTCATGATAATAAACTCTGCTTTCTCTCCACCATTCAGTTGAACACATCCATGGTCATGTCAGGGTTATTATTCTGGGTACTTATTAATGGATGGTGGGAGAGACAAAGATGAATCACAATTATTATCATTATGATTAAAACTGGGCTCAGGTTTCAAAAGAATGACCAATGTCCTTTGTAGATACAACTAATGACTTTAAGACTCAACTTTTTTTTGGGGAGAGCTGCTTTTAATTGCAAGATTTGATTTAATTTGTTGCGTCATCTATGTATAGTTTCACATGACGGCTGTAATTTAATATTTGTAACTATTGCTCGTATCCTGTTATAATTCAGTTCTACAGAATCCACTCAACCCTACCATAGCAAGCCGCATTGTATCCTCTGACACATTCAGGATGTGTCACCACTAACACATCATAGAATCATACAGTGCAGGAGAGGCCCCTCAGCCCATCAAGTCTGCCCCAACACATAAACTCCCACCTAATCCCATGTTATGATGTCCTAAGGACTCTTCCAGGTATTTTTAAAGGATGTGAGACAACCCGCTTCCACCACCCTCCCAGGCAGTTCGTTCCAGACCGTCGCCACCCTCTGGATAAAAAGGTTTTTCCTCACATCCCCCTCTAAACCTCCTGCCCCTCACCCTGAACCTATGCCCCCTCATGACTGACCCTTCAAATAAGGGGAACAGCTGCTCCCTATCCACTCAGTCCACGTCTCATGATTTTGTCCGCCTCGATCAGGCCACCCCTCGGTCTTTCCTTCTCCACCGATTAAGTCTATCTAAAGACAGTGCTGCTAATCCTTCAGCACGTAGCCTGAATTAACAGAGCGGCCTTCTCTAACCCCTGGGAGCTTTCTTCTTTCCAATTGTCAACAGTAAAATTAACCTCTTTCCAAATGACATAGAATGAAGCATCCATAATCTCTGCTTGACACCCCAATTGTAACATTTGTAAACGATCTAAATGTGGATATGGCCTCCATTTAGTAACCTTGTTCTGATTCACGATGGCCACTGCCCATAGATCAGACAAATCAAAATCCATGCATAGGTTTTCCAAGGGGACAGATGATCATGTCATTGGACTTGTAATCCAGATGAATGCTTTGGGATTGCAGGTTTAAATTCCATCAGGGCAGCTGATGGAACTCAAATTCAATGAACACAATGTGGAATTAAAAGATAATTTTGGTAATGTTGACCATGAAGCCATCAACTAAAATGGTTCAATAATATCCTTTAGGGAAGGAAATCTGCTGTTCCTACCTGGCCTGACCTACATCTGACTCCAAGGTCCACAGTCATGTTGACTTCTAAATGCCCTCTGAAATGTTGCAATAAGCCACACAACTCAAGGGCAATTATGGATGGGCATCAAATGTTGGCCATGCCAGCGATTTCCAAATCCTATCAAAAGAATGCACCTTTAATTCCTCCCCCACCCCTTCTCGAATTATTACTATCAAAGTCCAATGGGTTTATTTGGAATCACGAGCTTTCAGAGCACTGCTCCTTCATCAGGTGCCCACCCCAGTCTAATGCCAGCATCTCCACATCACATACACCATCAAAGAATGCCATACCGAAAAAACCAAGATAGGCACAAGGAAATTAATTCAAACTGTTGGTTTCTTTATTTCCCCATGAGTTGACAGATTAAATAAAAATAAATAATATCAAGCTGATGAATTTCAGTGAGTGTTGATAATTGGTTGTAGCTAAATGTGGCCACTTACTTTAAGAACTTTGCTTTAAAATCCCCGCAATATCTTACTTCCTCCGTACTGTTGCACCAACTGTCGCTTTGAAAAGGAGCAAGCATCGCATCAAAAATGTAGCATTTTTTCCAGATTGTTCAAAACCCAAAGATTATGTGTTTATTTATTCCAGCTGTCACTGTCACAGCCTCACCCTAACCCCTGGCTGGAGCAGATTTCTCTCAGGGCAGCACTGCTGCCTCACAGCGCCAGAGACCTGGGTTCAATTCTAGCCTTGGGTGACCATCTGTGCGGAGTCTGCACATTCTCCCCTTGTCTATGTGGGTTTGCTTCGGATACTCCGGTTTCCTCCTACAGTTCAAAAATGTGCAAATTAGGGGTCATGAATTGCCTCGTAGTGTCAGTGGGATTGGCTGGGTAAATACATGGGGTTACAGGGATAGGGTCTGGGTGGGCTTGTTGTCAGTGCAGGCTCGATGGGCCAAATGCACTGTAGGGATTTTATGACTCTTTGGTTCTTGTCCTCAACCAGCTTTGGAACTGGCGATCGGCTCACACAGGCCTGCTGGAGTCGGATGCTTATATGGATAACTTTTTACCCTCGTTATTTTCATTACCCAGTGTTCACACTCCACCGGATTCAATTCCCTGAAACTTTAATTTTGTCGACGTGAAGAGGTCAAGAAAAGGGTGGCCCATGAAAGACTGAGAATTCTCGTCTAACTAAAATGAGATGTCACGGGTGGATCCAAACTCTCGCTGAAGGAGACATTATTCATACGAGGGATTAGTACATGATCAAGGGAAAAATTAAATAACTTCTTCCAGATGGCTAACAGATGAATGTCTTCTTGAACATAAGTAGATGCAGATCAGCATGTTGGAATCATGTCAAATTTGTATCAGTTTAGGGTGCTGCTTCCTTCCCATAGCTTTTGAGGTCTGTTGGAGAGCTCAACTCTGAGATATCTGCAGCTGATGACTGTCCTAGGTCCAGTGATGGAGAGAAAATCTCCTTTCCCATCACGGTGGCACAGTGGGTTAGCACTGCTGCCTCAGCACCGGGTTCGATTCCCCGCTTGGGTCACTGTCTGTGTGGAGTCTGCACGTTCTCCCCGTGTCTGCGTGGGTTTCCTCTGGGTGCACCAGTTTCCTCCCATAGTCTGAAAGACGTGCTGGGTTAGATGGATTGGCCGTGCTAAATTCTCCCTCAGTGAACAGGCTCCGGACTGTGGCAACTAGAGGATTTTCATCATTATGTCATTGCAATGTTAATGTAAGCCTACTTGTAACATTAATAAATAAACTTTTATAACTTAAAATTCTCCAGTTTGGTTTGCTTTCTCCAGTCTCACCAGAGAAGATCTTAGTAATTGCAAGGTTTGAAAAAGAAATTCAGAAGCATACATGCTGAGTTCCCTTCATAACTAGCACATCCACTAGCTCTGCAGCTATCTCTTTCGTAGATCATCACATCCAGGGAATTGGTCTGAATTTAGTCCTTTCTGTTTCCCCAATATCATTTTTTTGTTAAATAACATTTGTGCCACTTAAGTGCCAGGTGATGAGCATGTCCAACAAAAAAGATCTAACAATCGGCACGGTAGCACAGTGGTTAGCACTGCTGCTTCACAGCTCCAGGGATCTGGGTTCAATTCCCAGCTCGGGTCACTGTCTGTGTGGAGTTTGCACATTCTCCTCGTGTCTGCGAGGATTTCCTCCGGGTGCTCCAGTTTCCTTCCACAGTCCAAAGATGTGTGGGTTAGGTTGATTGGCCATGCTAAAAGTTGCCCCTTTGTATCCTGGGATGCTTGGGTTAGAGGGATTAGTGGGTAAAATATGTAGGGATATGGGGGTGGAGCCTGGGTGGGATTGTGGTTCGGTGCAGACTTGATGGGCCAAAGGGCCTCCTTCTGCACTGTAGGGTTCTATGATCTATGATCTAATCACCCCTTGGCATGCAAAGGTATTACCATTGCTGATACCACACTATCAATACCCTGAGGGGGTCAACATTGACCAGAAACTGAACTGGACTAGCCTTATAAACACTGTGGCTATCAGAGCAAATCAAATATGAGGAATCCTATGATGAGTAATTGACGTCTTGATTCCTCAAGGCCTGTCCACCATTTACAAAGACACAAGTCACTTCTCACTTGCCTGCTTGAATGTAGCTCCAACAACACTCAAGAAGCTCATCGTCATCCAGGACAAAGCAGCCTGTTTGCTTCCCCCTTCCACAAACATCAATCCCTCCACCACTGATGTACAATGGCAGCCGAGTGCACCGTCTACAAGATGCACTGCAGAAACTCACCAAGATTCTTTAAGCAGCACCTTCCAGTATCATCGCGAAGGACAAGAGCAGTTGATGCCTGGTAACACCACCACATTGAAGTTCCCCTTCAAATCACTCACCATCCTAACTTGGAAATACATCACCGTTCCTTCCCTGTCTCTGGGTCAAAATCCTGGAACTCCCTATACAACAGCACGGGTGGTGTACCTACACTTCATGGATTGCAATGGTTCAAGAAGGCAGCTTACCATCACCTACTGAAGGAGAGTTAGGGATGGGCAATAAATGCTGTCCTAACCAGTGACACTTGGATCCTATAAATTAATTTAAAAATGTATTAACTTTCTCACTTTTTTTACTCCAAGGTTACCATCTATTTCTGGTATGAAACTTGTGTCTTCTGCTGTGAAGACAAACAAAATTTTTCTTCAATTTTTCTGCCATTTCCTCATTCCTCATTCAGGTTTCTCCGGCTTCTGCTTCTAATGTTTACTTTGGTTACTCACTTTTTCTTTACTGATAAAAGCTCTTGCAATCTGGTTTTATATATTTCTGGTTAGTTTACATAAATTTTTTTTTCTTTCCCTTTCTATCAACTTCTCTTCATTTGTAATACAATCTAAGCTCTCACTTGCTACTATCCTTTGCAATTTTGTGAACCTCTTTTTAAAACCTAACACCATCTTCAACATTCTGAATGAGCCTGAGATTTTTGTTTTACAACAAAGTATTTTTGTTCAATATTTTGAATTGTTTCTTTAAATACATCCCAAGGTTTAACTACAATCGTAGCTTTTAGTCTATTTACCCAATCAACCTTAGCCAGTTCGCTTCTCATACCTATTTAATTGCTTTTTATTTTACATTTAGGATTCTTGTTTATGTTTTGAAGCACATCAGTTTCAAACAATGTGGAATTCAAATATATTATGATCACTATTTCCCACTATGACATGACTAATCAACCTTGCCTCAATGCATGATACTAGATCTAAAATAGTTTTATCTATCCGCAATGTATTGATCAATGGAATCTTGACTCAAGCATTCTACAAACTTACAAGCTAAACCCCACTTGCTTATTTAATTAGTTCACTCTGTAGTTAAGTTTTGCATTGCCTTTTCTGCAGTCGCATTTGGAACTTTTTTATGTTAGCGTGTCAGTCAGAAACCAATTAATTCCATTTACCTTGTACTTTCTGGCGTTCTGGAGTTGCACATCAACTCAGGAGGGATGTGATTATTGCATCAATGTTTTCTATTCTCTCTCAGGAAATGAAGTTGTGGTGGAGACAGCAACGTTTTAACAGGATGGCACAGTGGTTAGCACTGCTACCTCACAGTGCCAGGGACCAATTCCGACCTTGGGGCAGTGGGGGGGGGGTGGGGTGACAGTTTGTGTGGACTTTGCGTGTTCTCCCTGTGTCTGCGTGGGTTTCCTCCAGATGCTCCGGTTTCCTCCCACATGTATGGATTAGATAGGTTGGCCATGCCAAACTACCCCTTAGAGTCAAAGCACGTGTGGTTAGCTTGATTGGACATTGCTGAATTGTCCCTTAGTATCGAGGGGCTAGCAAGTTATTTTAAGTTCATTTATTAGTGTCACAACTAGGCTTACATTAACACTGCAATGAAGGTACTAATGAAACTCCCTTCATTGCCACACTCATATATGTATGAATTGTATTAATGCTGTTTTATAACCATTGGTCTCTAACTTTAGGTAGCATGGTGGCATAGTGGTTAGCACTGTTACCTCACAGCTCCAGAGACACTGCATCAAATCCGGCCTCCGGTGTCTGTCTGTGTTTGCACATTTCCACCCCCCCATCTGTGTGGGTTTCCTCTGGATGCTCCAGTTTCCTCCCACAGTCCACAGATGTGCAGCGTAGGTGTATTCACCATGCTAAATTACCCCTTGGTGCCCCAAGACGTGCAGGTTAGGTGGATTGGCCAAGCTAAATTGCACTTGGTGTCCAAAAATGTGCGGGTTCGGTGGATTGGCCATGGGAAATATGTGGAATTATGGTGATAAGGTGGGGGAGGGGGCCGGGTAAGATCATCCAGCGGAGAGTCAGTGCAGACTCGATGGGCTGAATGGCCTCTTCTGCACTGTTGGGATTATCTATGTACTATCTGAATGGTGTGATCCTGAATGAAATATAACAGAAATTAAACCAATGGATTTAAAATGATTAAACGTCACAATAAATCCGAAATGTACTTTGAATAAAGGCACATTTTGCATCACGGATGATTTTTAAATTTATTTTTGCTGTATAATACAATATTATGGAAATCTGATTGGTCATTTCATGAAATAGGCAGTTTCGCAAGTTGGCTGTGATATGTATATGTATAAAACCGGTGTCTGGTTATTTTCACTATCAGTCACTGAATTCTCCTTGGAAAGGAACACACAAACATGTAAATGTATGAAATCAGCACCTACAAGCTCCCCTCCGAGCCACTCAACAGCCTGACTTGGAAATATATCAGCCATTCCTCGACTGTCGCCGGGTCAAAATCCTGGAACTCCCTCCCTAACAGCACTGGGGCTGTACCTACACCACGTGGACTGCAGCCATTCGAGAAGGTGGATCACCACCACCTCCTCAAGGGCAATAAACACTGGCATTGCCCGTGGCACTCATGCACCATGAATGGATACATTTTAAAAAAAAAAGTCACGATGGACCCTCACCTCTTAAACTGACTTGCAACTTATCTCCAATTAGTCAATTGTCTGGAAGTTGGCCAAGTCGACAGCGTCTGCCCAGTCCCAGGGCCAATGAAAACTTTGGGTCTGGCCAAGAAGCTCGTGACGGCTCCAGATTTTCCCACCTTGGGATATATGCTGAAAGGCATCCAAACATTGGCCCTGACCCCAAAAGAAAGTTACATTGATGGACCTTTGTGTCTGCACAAAAAAAAATTATTGGCCAGAGTAAGAAAGAAAAATGAACCTAAATGAACTTAAAGAACACACTGCAGCAGAAATAACTCCCTGACCCACAATAGCGATGGGTAACGTGGAGCTTTTGGAAACCTCCAACATGATTTATAACTCTGGTGAATTTGTAAATCATTCGGCTAACATGGAACTTTAATCGAATCCGTTCGACGTTGGGCAATAATTGTTTGCGAAAAACATCGTAGTTTTTGCTTTCAGAATACCGCCAAGGTTGCGTGGAAAAACAACAAATTTAGTTACGTAACTTAGTCAGCTTTCTAGAAAAGAAACCATTGAAGAACTAATTCTTCTTTCTTTTTAATTGAGGAATATTATTTCATTTCGCATCTCTCAAATTGCTACGTTTCATCTGTTACATGTGGCTTTCTATTTTTACTGCTTTCTGTCATGCCGTGCACATTCTTTTCCACATTTTTCTAATTAACCTGGCTGCTCGCTGACCCATAGAACCCCTACAGTGCAGAAGGAGGCCATTTGGCCTGCACTGACTCCCCAACAGGGCATCTTACCCAAGCCCTATCCCCGTAACCCCACATATTTACCTCGCTAATTCATAGAATCATGGAATCTTTACAGTGCAGAAAGAATCCATTGAGTCTCCACGGACAACAATCCCACTCAGCCCTTTCCCCATATCCCACATATTTACTCTGTTACCCCTAAATACCCTTACCCCATACTTATCCCTACCAACACAAAGGGGCAACTTACCCTCACATTTTTGGAAGAAACCGGAACATCCGGAGGAAACCCACACCGATGTGGAGAGAACGAGCAAACTCCACACAGACAGTGACCCCAAGCCGGGAGTCGAACCCGGGTCCCTGGCACTGTGAAGCTGCAGTGCTAACCACTGCGCCACCGTGCCGCAATCTGTTAAGATTTTCCCATTTGTTCAGTCGAGGCTCAAGTGGATGGCTCTGGTTAAAGGGAAATGAAAATAATTAATTAATTTTGTTCTGGGTGACTGATAGATTTCGGATAGACAAGGGAATTAAGGGTTATGGGGAGAAAGTGGGGAAGTGGAACTGATCCCCTTCAGATCAGCCATGATCTTATTGAATGGCGGGGCAGGCTCGAGGGGCTAGATGGCCTACTCCTGCTCCGAGTTCTTATGTTCTTATGACTGAACAAAAATGAACCATAAGGCTTTTCTCATTCACAAGTGTCCTCAATTCACCTGGCTCTCCCTCAATGATGGTTTGTGACAAAGAATTCTAACTGTTCTTTGGAAGGATGTTTTCTAATTTTCCTTTTTTATCCTTTTTATGATTACCTTAAGTGTTTGCCTCCTTGTCATCATTTCACCAACTAATGAAGCAGGTTCTAACCTGCCACAAATTTTGGATCAACTAAGGATATTCTTCTGGTTACTGCTCACCCGTGTCTCTTACCTTGAGAAGAATGCTCGTCATAGAATTCCTACAGTGCAGAAAGACACCATTCAGCCCATCGAGTCTGTACTGACTCTCCAACAGAGCATCTTACCCTGGCCCTATCCCCATAACCCCACATCTTTACCTTGCTAATTCATAGAATCATTGAATTGTAGTATACCTGCAGTGCAGAAAGAGACCATTCAGCCCATTGAGTCTGCACTGACTGCAATCCCACCATATCCCCATAACCTAGTACATTTACCCTGTTAATCTTCCTGAGGGTCAATTGAGCATAGCCAATCAATCTAACCTACACGTAGCATCCCTACAGTGTAGAAGGAGGCCATTTGACCCATCGAGCCTGCACTGATGACAATCCCACCGAGGCCCAATCCACATAACCCCATGCATTTACCCTACCAGTCCCCCTGACACTAAGGGGCAATTTATCATGGCCAATCCAACTAACCTGCACATCTTTGGACTGTGGAGGAAACCTGAGCAACTGGAAGAAATGCACAGATACACAGTGAGAATGTGCAAACTCCACACAGACAATCACCCAAGATTGGAATCAAACCCGGGTTCCTGGATCTGTGAGGCAGTTGTGCTAACCACCGTGCCACCATGGCTGAGACTGAGTAACGCCTACCCTCCTCCTGTAAATAACAATAATACAGCAACTAGTTATTTTGTGGAACTTCAATAATCCATACCTGTGATTTTAAAGAATATTTATGTCTAATCCGAATTGTTTTATTTGCAATTATTTTTAATGTGTCTGCTTGTATAATTTTTTGATGATATCTGGCAACCTAACATTACAACCACAGTGGGGGTAAATAATTCAGAAATAAAATCAGGGAAATAAACCTGATTATTGTGATATCTGCTATTCAACAACATTGACTTTCATTTATATTTTGATTGTGAGAAACTAGATTTCCAGCCTTTTAACCCTTCTGGACAGATACAGAAAGACGCCTGTCCTCTGACTCCCATTTATCTTCCAGAGAAGGATATATTCTCAAACAGCAGAACTTCAAAGATATGAACCTTTTCAAAGATGTAAAAGTCTGGTAGGGTGTGGCCAGTGGAGGGGGGACTAACGAGAGCTCTCCTTGTCTCTACAGGCGAAGGAAATCATAATGTACAGAAGGACACGTGAACGGGTGCCCCAAACTCTTCATCTTCGCCAACTTTTGAGGTGTAGGCTCTCAACATGGAGTGCGGAGCGAGGTCTCCAGGTCTCAGAGGAGCAGGAGTCGCGGAGGAAGGTAAGAATCCAGAGGCCAGGGAGGAGACTGGGGAAGTGTGTGACAGAGATGTAGGATAGTGGCATTTTGAACGAGATGTCCAGATCAAGAGATCGCAATGCCTCACTGAGCAGTTGTCCATCATTACGAACCATTGTGCCTTCACAGTCACTTTGTAATGATGCTAGCAACTGACATCTCCCCTTCCCTTCTCAGTTGTTCCATCCTCACAATGTACTGCGGACCTTTCCTGGCATCCGAGGAGAAGCCGTGGGCATATGTATCTGGGTAGGTATAGTTGAGTTGTATCATTATTCTGTTCCACGCACCAACCCAATGCGGACGGGTTTGTGCTCAGTAGCACGTCAGACTGGATGGGAGTGAGGACACCTCATACTCACACGATTAGCTGTGGAGGCAGAGAGTGCCCAAGGTACTGGCAGCTGGAAACCAGGACCAGGCTGAGTCCCAAGCAAATGATCAGCTGCTGGGGCTGTCCATTGGGTGACAGACACTGGATGTCCAGTGGGATGGGTGGTGAGATCTGGCAGAGGGAGATCCCTTAGGGCCTTTGTGCCATGGTCTCTGCCTGGGAGGAATCCACGTGGGGTATAAACACTGTGTTGACCCGCGTTGCTTGGAGCGCACAGCCTGCCCTCATAGAGAGTGTGACGACTCTCATAGAGAGTCTCATCAAGGAGCAGAATCAGAGCCTTCTGGGCTTGCGTTCAGGCATGTGACCCCCCACCCCACACACTGACAGTGAGGGATAGATTAAAAGGCTTTGTGGTGCAGTGGTTAGCACTGCGGCCTCACGGTGCCAGGGACCCCGACTCAATTTGCGACTTGGGCCGCTATCTGCATGTTCTCCCCATGTCTGTGTGGGTTTTCTCCGGGTTCGCCGGTTTCCTCCCACGTTCCAAAGGTGTGCGGGTTAGTTTGATTGGCCATGCTAAATTGACCCAGGTGTCAGGGGGATTAGCAGGGTAAATGCATGGGATTATGAGGATAGGGCCTGGGTGGGATTGTTGTCGGTGCAGGCTCGATGGGCCGAATGGCCTCCTTCTGCACTGTAGGGATTCTTTGAGGCTTCACCAGCTTTACCAGCTGCCTGTCCATCAGTGATGAACAATTTTACGTGAGACTGGGACTGTTGCACACCAGGTGTGAGACGGCAAAATTCATGTCCCATCCTTAATTGGCCGGTTAGCAAGAGTCTGCCTCACCCATTCGGCAGATTGCCAACGAGTGCAGGGTGGGGATTGGAAATCATTCCAACCGGCAATTATTTTTAAATAGAGTCAGAATCATCCCATTGTTTTCCTGTAGTATCTGTGGTACTTTCCAACTGCCAGAAGTGTTGGCAAGCTATCCGGAGAAAAAACCCTGGCATTTTTCCTCCCTTCATCCCAAAGAGATTGCTCTTCATAATCCCACGGCAGTGACTTACTCATCCCAGGCCAAAGACAAACCTTTCCCACAAAACGGCAAGAAAGATTTCGCTGGATGGGGTTATAATAATACAGTACAGAGAGAGGCCATTTGGCCGATCGAGTATGCCCCAACTCTTCAAGAACGTTCCACTTTATCCCCGTAACCCCACAGATTTCCTCTAGTAATCCCCCTAACCTACTCATCTTTGGACACAAAGAGGCAATTTAGCATGGCCAGTCCACCTAACCTACACACACCTTGAGACATGAAGGGGTAATTTAGCATGGCCACCTAACCAGCACATCTTTGGACACTAAGGGTCAATTTAGCCTGGCCAATCCCCCTAACCTAAACATCTTGGGACATCAAGGGCAATTTAGCATGACCGATCCACCTAACCTGCACGCCTTTGGAGCGTGGAAGGAAACCGGAGCACCCAGAGGAAACCCACGCAGACACTGGGAGAACGTGTAAACTCCACACGGACGGTGACTTGAGGCCGGAATCGAACCCAGGTTCCTGGCAGAGTAAGGCACACTTGTCAACCACCGTGCCACCCATTGTCAGAAAACTGTTCTTCCATGAAATGCTTTTCCTCACATTAGATAATTAATCTTTTGCTCACCAATGCAGAGTTTCATTTGTTATGTTCCCTGTTTTGCTACCTATAGGTAAATCTGGAAAAGATGTCCAGCTTGTCACATCCTCACCTGTTCTGTAGTGTGCTCATTCAGTAACCTGTCTCCCTTTCCCCAAAAATATATTTCATTCACAATGTTTAGTGAAGTGCATCACATTATCATTGAAAGTTGCCATTATATAAGGCGCAAATCAAATTAATTTCTTCTGGATGATACAGACAACATTTACAACGGCAGATAATTTGTACAATACTCATTACCTACGATTTGAGGAGTTGTGTTCAGATCCCAGTCCCCCAGCACACTGTGGCTGAAAGGTTTTAGGTGCAGTCCTGTCCCCATTCCGCTGGCTGCTCCAAGCTTTAATGCGTCCCTCATCACATTGTCCTGGACCCGGGAATGTGCCAGTCCGCCACCCCGGGTCGCGGGCAACTGTGCACTGGAAGGCCAAGCAAGTTTCGGGCAGGCCAAAAGAATCTTGCTACTCTGCAATCCACCAGCAGGTGAAGGTAGAGATTAGCACATTGACTGAGGGAGCTGGATTTGATCTGGGAATAGTCTCCACACAGCACGTCCAACTATTACAGTAAACATGCTCGCTTCAGACTAAAACATCTGTTTGCACTGAAAGGATTTGGGTAGATCAACTATTCTCACTTGTTCTTTCTCTGATTGGTTAAAACAATGGAGTTCAGGTAATTATTTTTACATTTTGAACCCATTTCAGACTCATTTCTATTATCCTGCAACTTATTACTCTTTTAGTGTGTTCCACAATCAAATTGTGTTTAAAAATGTGCAGGTTAGGTGGAATCATAGAATGCCTACAGTGTAAAAGGAGGTCATTCGGCCCATCGAGTCTGCACTGACTCTCTGACAGAGTATCTTAGCCAGGTCATCTCCCTCACCCAATCATTGTAATCCCACATATTCTCCACAGCTAATCCCTCTAACCTACACACCTTTGGAAACTGAGGGTCAATTTAGCACGGCCAATCCATCTTTGGACTGTGGGAGGAAACCCTACGCAAACGTGGGGAGAATGTGCAAACTCCGTAGAGACAGTGACCCAAGGTTGGAATCGAACCTTGGCGCTGTGAGGCAGCCGTGCTAACCACTGTGCCACCGTGCCTTCTATGGCCATACTAAATTGTCTACTAATGTCCCTAGATGTGTAGGTTAGATGGAATAGCCATGAGAAGTATGTGGGGATAGGATGGGGGAGGGTGTCTGGATAAGATACTCTATCAGAGTGTCAGTGCAGACTCGATGGGCTGAATGGCATCTTCTGCACTGTAGGGATTCTATGATTCCATGCTCTCCACGTTGGAGTATATGATCGATCAGAGATTTATAGCCAACTCACCATGTATAAACTGGAAAACCTAGAGGAAAGTGATTACAGGTTAAGCACAGTAATTAGTGCCGATCACCAAAGGTAAGATAGTATCTGATATATTTTCTATACATATCTTATAAAATTACTATTGGCTCCAAGCCTTTTCACACTGCTGTTTGATTTTCCATTGGATGGTAATAGTCATTTTATTTTGATGCAGGAGAATTGTTTGAAATTTCAATTTGCATTCTTATTTATGATCGTTTGGCTATGTTTTCAGAGACTGAGTGAGAAGAGAGAGGGAGGTAAAGGAAGAAACACGCAGCACAGTGGCACAATGGTTAGCACTGCTGCCTCGCAGCGCCAGGGACCTGGGTTCGATTCCCAGCTTGGGTCGCTGTCTCTGTGGAGTTTGCACCTTCTCCCCATGTCTGCGTGCGTCTTCTCCAGGTGCTCCCGTTTCCTCCCACAGTCTGAAAGATGTGCGGGTCAGGGTGATTGTTCATGCTAAATTGCCCCTTAGTGTCCTGGGATGTGTAGGTTAGAGGGAGCAGCGGGGTGAATGTGTGAGATTGTGGGGATAGGGGTTGGGGTGGGATTATTGTCAGTGCAGACTCGATGGGCCAAATGGCCTCCTTCTGCATTGTAGGGATCTTATGATTTCTATGAAATCAACCCAAGCTGGTATTCCCCAGCACCAGCCTGAGGGGTTTAGTGTGAGGCAGTGGGGTGTGACACAGGGAGAAATGAAGGGATAGTGCTGAACATCTTGGAATGCAGCCCCAGGGTCTTGAAGTATCGGAAATTAAGTGGAAGCCATTGTTCGAGTGTGGAAATAAAATCAGAGTTCACTCTGAACGGTGATGGTTAGTAAAATACTATCCAGAATATATGGTGAGGCACTGTGGGATAGTGGGAGTGTCCCGATGTGTGGGAGAACGAGGAAAATCGAAATGGGCAGGCCACTGAAAGCTTTGGGTCGCGCTTGTGGATTGAGTGAAGGTGTCCTCGACGCAATAAGGTATCCATCCAACCTGCGTTTGGTGTCCCCCAGACACAGGAGGCCACATTGTGAGGCAAGATTGATGGCAGTACATTTTAAATGGCTTCTTCTCCTCTTGCAAAGTGATCAGATCAGCAGACAGGTCACGGCAAAAAAAAAACACCAACAACTTTGAAATAATCACCAGCATTTAACCTGCTGACAATGTTCTTTTGTGCGTTGCAGGTTTTAAAGTGGGCCTGTAATGGCAAGAGAGGGATTGTGTGATTGGAGCTCTATTCCTCTTTCACCCTTATGAGTTTGTACCCTGGAATGCACTTGTTGTGAAACTTTCGGTTGCCGTCCTCCTCGTAAATCCTTCTTCTCAATTTTTGGGTTTGCGGCAAACTCACTGAGTTGTTCCCAGCTACGTCCTTCCCCAGTGGAAGGAGAGGCTTACCACACTCGCCACAATCACCAAGCTCATCGTTTGGGCGGGATTAGTACTTTCTTGTGAAAGTAAAGCCTGTCCCTGCCTGCTCCACTTCAATATCAAACACAAACTCTGTTTTGAACCAAACTGAGCCAAGGAACACGTTGACCACAATCAACATACAAGATGCTATCAGCAACCATCAATCAAACTCACCACGGCAAGGCAGGGATTTTATTACAAACTTAAATGCTGAGACAAGCGCTGTAATTACTGAAATGTCAATTGCGATGACAAATAGGCTTTGTATTCCCAACTCTGGTTAATTGGATTCTGAGCCATATGATAAAGCATTTATATAGAATGCAATATTATATATATATATACCTGCCTTTTACCTAGCTATAATGTGGATTTGTCAGTGTTGTACTGGGGTAAACACAGTAGGAAGTCTCACAACACCAGATTAAAGTCCAACAGGTTTATTTGGTAGCAAAAGCCACAAGCTTTTGCAGCTCTGCTCATAAAGCTACTGGGTTTTGCTACCAAATAAACCTGTTGGACTTTAACCTGGTTTTGTGAGACTTCCTACTGTGTTCTAGCTAGCTGGCATGGTGGCACAATAGTTAGCACCGCTGCCTCACAGAAAGTACTGCACCAATGACTCGGGTTCAATTCCAACGTTGGATAACTGTCTGTGTGGAGTTTGCACATTTTCCTCGTGTCTGCATGGGTTTCCTCCAAGTGCTCTGGTTTCCTCCCACAACACCAGGTTTTAGTCCAACCTATTTATTTGATAATATTCTCACAAGCTTTCGAGGGGACAGCCTCTTCGTCAGGTGACTCTCCATTCACCTGACGAAGAGGCTGTCCCCTCGAAAGCTTGTGAGAATATTATCAAATAAATAGGTTGGACTAAAACCTGGTGTTGTCAGACTTTTTACTGTGTTTACGCCAGTCCAACGCCGGCATACCCACATCATTCCTCCCACAGTCCACCCTCTCTCACACACTCTCTCTCTCTCTCTCTCTCTCTCTCTCTCTCTCTCTCTCTCTCACACACACACACACACACACACACACACACACACACACACACACACACACACACACACACACACATACATTCTCAGACCCACACTCACTCACACACATACTCTCTCACATACACACACACACACTCAGAGACACACACACACACACACATTCTCAGATCCACACTCACACTCACGCACACACACACTCACTGGGGTGGGGTGGGGTGGGGTAGTCTGTTTTCAGCCTCTTCACCATTGGGGCAGTGATCCAGAATTGGCAAAATGCCAACAGTCCTGGTAACATGGCAACTAATAGGGTATTTGAATATTTGAATCTATTTCCCTCTCCCTCACAGCCGGAAGTTTGTCCAAAGCAGGTCCCATCTGCCCTCGGTAAAATTCCGTCAGAGTGGGACATGTTCAGGAAGCGTGCCCGTCGTGGCTCCCAACCCCAGTTTTACCACATTCCCTCACGCTGAACTCACCTGTAGAATCCTCCCAATAGGAATTCCTGGCACATTCCCTGACAGTAATTACAGACATTATCAGGATATCAATGTCCGGCCATTTGGAAATCCCCTGTCAAGAATTAAATGGAAGTTTGGTTTAATTTTCTGTGGACAATTAAATTCTTATTTAAATGTATCCGATGAAGATAACATCAGCGTGTTTCGTTTCATTGAATCATAGAATCCCTGTAGTGCAGAAGGAGGCCATTCGGACCATCGAGTCTGCATTGACAACAATCTCACCCAGGCCCTATCCCCGTAACCCCGTGTATTTACCCTGCTGGTCCCCTGGCACTAAGGGGTAATTTAGCGTGGCCAATGCACCTAACTTGCACATCTTGGGACACCGGGGACAATTTAACACAGCCAATGCGCCTATCCTGCACACCTTCAGATTATGGAAGGAAATTAGAACGCCTGCAGGGAACCCATGCAGACATGGGGAGAATGTGCAAACTCCCCACAGACAGTAACCTGAGGCCAGAATCGAGGGTCCCTGGTGCTGTGAGGCAGCAATACTAACCATTGTGCCACCGTGTTGCCCGTGTTTGTAATTACCTGCTCCTCAGGGGATATAACGATGAAGCTTATTGGAACGCAACTGGAACAGATCCATTACCGGCTCGCTTCCAATCTGTGCAGCCTACCACACACATCACCCTGTACCTAACAAAGAGCATGGTGACCATTCCCAATTCCACAAACAATCACAACATGGATCCTGTTATTCCATGTAATTCCTTTCAGATTAACTTAAAATGGATCGTATTAATCATTCTTCATGTAAGCAGGAGTGTGACACACTGTGGACTTGACCAGACAGAAACACTTGCGGTTTTCCTTCTCATCCAGCATTCTGTGGTTTTGAATTCTTTGAACAAACATTGTGTGCATCAGTACTTGTGCAGTATTATTGGCTATCAAGGCAGAAGGTTTTCTTGGTAATTTAGCATAAACAGTCCAGTAGGCCAGCTGGTCGCACAGTGGTTAGCACTGCTGCTTCACAGCGCTGGGGGCCCTGGTTCAATTCCGGCTTGGGTCACTGTCTGTGCCGAGTCTGCACGTTCTCCCCGTGTCTGCCTGGGCTTCCTCCGAGTGCTCCGATTTCCCCCCATGCTCCAAAGATGTGCCACGATAAATTGTCTGTTAGTGTCAGGGGGATTAGCAGCGCAAATCCATGGGGTTGGGGGGATAGGGCCTGGGTGGGATTGTTGCCAGTGCAGGCTCGATGGGCCAAATGACCTCCTACTGCACTGTAGGTAGTCTACGATTCTAGTTGCTATGATTATTATATATTTCGGCCTACTGTTCTTCATAGATTTAGCCACAGAGTGTTTAAGCGATGATGATAAATCTCTACATTTTATCTGACTCTCTGCAGAAAAATTAAAGCATTTTGTACATTTCTGGTTAATATTAAATCTTGAGATAAGAGTTAGAGGGGTATGTAAAATTGTGATGATTGATTTTCAGTTTGTGCGTTGTTAATCCGTGTTAATCTTTCTTTCACTCCTTCCATTGTAGTTGGTGTCCTCAGTCACAATGCAGCCAATTTTTCTTAAAATGTTTTTGCTAAGCTAAGTTGAGTTCAGTAGAAAAAAATTCTCCCTCAAGCTTTATACACAGACAAAATATACCCCAGAAGTTAAAGGTAAACATTTTAAAAAATAGCTAATACAGACGACGCATTAATAACGTCTAAAAATCATCTGAAGCAGCATAAAGCAGTAATTCAGTGTCCAAGTCCCACTGACGCTCATGAAGAGCTCACGTTCCACTCAAGGGGCTTATGACCTTATCTGAAGTGCTCAGACGAACCATTGCTTTGTAACTTGTTGCCAGCCATTTATCATCATCGGTTTATTATGTGTTACAATCAAACGGTTCTGGGCAAGAATCAACTCACAGCGCCAAACACAGGTGATAGCTCTGAGGCAAGCAATTAGAAATCAAACAATGTTAACGTCACCCTTGAACTTGAAGTTCTCATCTTACTTCTGTGACCATCAGTCTGTCAGCTTTGGCAAGGCCATGCTGTAAACAACCTAGCAACATAGTACCTCCTGTTAAAGGACTTCTAATAAGTCAAAGCAAATTTACAGTTGATATAATCACTATTTCGTTTTGAGTGGAAGCTTTTGAAATATCTTCATGTGGCTTTACTTAAATTGCCATCGAGATTTTTTTAAAAGACAGCAAGTTCTTTACAGCACTGGCTACCTGTTGGACAAATATACCAAAGGCACAAAACACCATCCAATAGTTTGCCAAGAGCACAGTCAGAAGTCTCACAACACCAGGTTAAAGTTCAACAGGTTTATTTGGAATCACAAACTTTTAGAGCACTCAGGTGAGTCGCCTGAGGAAGGAGCAGCGCTCCGAAAGCTCGTGCTACCAAATAAACCTTGGACTTTAACCTGGTGTTGTGAGACTTCTTACTGTGCCCACCCCGGTCCAATACCGGCATCTCCAAATCGTGTTTATTTAGGGTAGAGCTAATGGATTTTTATTTATACATGGTGATTTTCCCAGGAGTTTTATATTAGGTTGATTGAAAACTATCCTCCAGGTGCTGATGTGGTAGTGGGATGAGCAAGACTTATAGCAGATAACTGTCACTTGCAGGTCTGCTGAAGTGGAGGGCATGTGCAGGCTGTTCCTGAGAATTCAGTCTCCCTCCACAAAATCTTTCTCTGAAAGCTTCAAGACTGTTAACACAATTAATAGCAAGTATGCCTGGGTTTGCTAACTGTATTTGTTTGAAAGTGGTGTTGACCTTTGCATGGAACTGGAACAGTCATAAGCCAGAAAGTAAAATCGTTTCCTTTCATTTTCAAATATTGTTCAACTGTTAATCATTAAGATGCTTCGTTTGTTCGAGTTATGCGCAAACTGTTATTAAATAATGTTTGTCTCACTATAAAAAAATCCCAACTTTGTCAGTGGAATCAAGAGATGTCCTTTCCTCATCTTTTAGCAAAGTAGAAAAATTGTGGGTGTCTATTCTGGCTTCATAATAAATCTTGGGGTTTTGCTATGGGGCTCTAACAACGTACACCACACGGACTGTAGCCATTTGAGAAGGCAGCTCACCAGCACCTCCTGAAGGGCAATCAGCGATGGGGTCACAACTGCTGATGCCCACATCCCTTACAAGAATTGCCAGGGTGGAGGTGGCTGGATACTATTACAGTGTGCATTGTGTTTGGGCTTCCTTCTCACTACACCGTGCTCACTTAGACAATCTACAAAACTCCTAATGCCAGTTCTGATGATAAATCAGAGGTCAGGCTTGGAACATTCCCGACAAAGGGACAGGTGCTGCATTCATGGAATCAAGGCGCTTAAAAACCCCCAAAATGTTCGGCTGCCAGGTGATGATTCAGATTTGCTATTGAATTAATTTTCCAAGCCATGGTTAAAAGGCAAACACATTATTATTGCTGGAACTGTTCTCCCTTTTCTTGCTGAGCACATCATAAAATATAATCTTCATACTTTCATCTGCACTGCATACTTTGGATTTACTCATTCCCATCTCCATATTAGCTTCTGACTACTGAATAGGATCATGGTCAGAGTCAATCGTTAATCATAGAATCCCTACAGTGTAGAAAGAGGCCATTCGGCCCATCAAGTCTGCACCGACCACAATCCCAACTAGGCCCTATCCCCATTACCCTATGCCTTTACCCTACTAATCCGCCTGACACTAGGGGGCAATTTAGTGTCACCAATCCACCTAACCTGCACTTTTTTTGGACTGTGGGAGGAAACCGGAGCACTTGGAGCAAACCCACGCAGACATGGGGAGAATGTGCAAACTCTGCACAGGCTGTGACCCAAGGTGGGAATCGAACCTGGGTCCCTGGCGCTGTGAGGCAGCAGTGCTAACCACTGTGCCACCCACAATGAGCTCTTATCTGACTGAAAATGTCATAGAGTCATGGACCCTTTTGTATCTCTGCCCTCTCACCTTAAACCTATGCCCTCTAGTTTTAGACTCCCCTACCTTTGGGAAAAGATATTGACTATCTAGCTGATCTATGCCTCTCATTATTTTATAGACCTCTATGCTCCAAGGGAAAAAGTCCCAGTATATCCAGCCTCTCCTTATAACTCAAACCATCAAGTCCTGGTCACAACCTGGCAAATCTTTTCTGCACTCTTTCTAGTTTAATGATATCCTTTCTATAATAGAATGACCATTTGACTGGCAAGTCTAATTATGTTGACTGGAGAGAGATGGAGAATAAAATGAAACCAGCTTTGGTGATGACAGCTGGTTAAATTGCTGACTGTCTGTGGTGAAAAGCATTCTCACTTGCAATTTTCCTTTGGGTGCTTTGTTGAAGAGGAACTCTCTCTGCCTGGTTGTCAAAGATGGTAAAAGATATCATTGCTGAATAACTATGGTAATGTAAAGTAAAAGTTTATTTATTAGTCACAAGTCAGCTTACATAAACACTGCAATGATCTTACTGTGAAATTCCCCTAGTCGCCACACTACAGCACCTGTTCAGGTCAATGCACCCTAACCAGCACGTCTTTCAAACTGGGAGGAAACCCGTGCAGACTCCGCAGAGAAGTGACCCAAGCTGGGAATCGATCCCAGGTCCCTGGTGCTGTGAGGCAGCAGTGCTAACCACTGTGCTACCGTGGCGCCCTTATGGTTAGCCACAGGGAGATTATTGCTGTGAGACAATGTGATGGATAAACCCACAGATCCGACATCTGTGTGAAAGTGATGCAAAGTTTCCTCACTGGCAGTGTGCTATTTCCAAGCAGTTGTTCACAAATGTTTACCACCGGAATCCTGAAGTAATATTTACAGTTTCCAAGGCGACTGCAACTTTGTATTTTACTTGGAGTGGCAACGGTGGAAGTTTGTAGCAGGACCCAGAATACATCAGAGCTGATTAACCTCGATCACTATTTCCAGTTTGGCAATAAATACCATCGCGGCCAACAGAATTATGAGGTGAAACTGCCCCTCTGCTCAACATGGAAACATTGGCCATGATACAAGAGTCTTCACCCAAGTTATCAAATTGAGATAATGGACATGACAAATCAAAGCAGATTTGGTACAAGAGCAAACTTCTTCTTATTCTTTGTCATACACCTCACCAACTATCACCCACATTAGAAATGAAAGCAGAATGAAGAATAGAAATTACAGCATTTGTTAACAATCAGTAAAACGAAAGACGTAGTCATCGACTTCAGGAAGTAAATTGGAGAACATGTCCCTGTTTACGTCAACAGGGACAAAGTGGAAATGGTCAAGATCTTCAAGTTTTTAGGTGTGTGGATTACCAATACCCTGCCCGGTCCCTCCGTGCCGACACTATAGTTAAGAAAGCCCATCAATGCCTCTACTTTCTCGGCAAGCTAAGGAAAGTTGGTATGTCAGCTACAACTCTCACCAACTTTTACAGATGTGTCATAGAAAACGTTCTTTCTTGATGTATCACAAATTGGTATGGCTCCTGCTCTGCCCAAGGCCACAAGAGACTACTGACAGTCCTGAACAAAGCCCAGTCTGTCTCACAAACCAGCCTCCCAATCATAGACTCTGTCTACACTTCCCGTTACCTTAGATCAGGCGACAAGGATGATCCTTTAAATGGGAAACGAGGAGGAATTTCTTCATCAGAGGGTGGTGAATCAGTGGAACTCTTTGCCGCAGAAGGCTGTGGAGGCCAGGTCACTGAGTGTCTTTAAGACAGGGGTAAATAGGTTCCTGATTAATAAGGGGATTGGGAGTTATGGGGAAAAGGCAGGACAACGGGGACAAGAAAAATATCAGCCATGATTGAATGGTGGAGCAGCCTTGATGGGCTGAGCGGCCACATTCTGCCGCAATGTCTTATGGTTTTAAAAGCAGCCAGCATAATCAAGGACCCCACGCACCCTGGACATTCTCTCTTCCACCTTCTTCCATAGGGAAAAAGATACAAAATTTGAGGCCATGCACCAACCAACACAAGAACAGCTTCTTCCCTGCTGCCATCAGATTTTTGAATGGACCTACCTTGCATTAAGTTGATCTTTCTCTACACCCTGGCTATGACTGTAACACCACATTCTGCACTTTCTGTTTTCCTTCTCTATGAATGGTATGCTTCGTCTGTATAGTGCACAAGAAACAATACTTTTCACTGTATCCCAATACATGTGACAATAATAAATCAAATCAAATTAAATCAGTATGTTGATTACAGTGTTAGGATACACTGGCGAAGGACGTTGTTTAATTAAATACTTTGAGGACATATAAATCGGGCATGCCTTGTAATTACGTTTTGGTTTAGCTAGTTAAATTTCCTTTGATGTTTAGTTTTAGTTACGTTACCCATCAGGGCTGTCATCCCTCCCTCTCATTTTTGTTTAATTGATTGATTTTTGGTTTTGTGATGACACTGATGAGGTCAAAGGGGAATCACCTCAGCTCGGGGTCTTTACAAATAAACCAGCCTCAGAATGAAGAAGCAATGCAGGTAAATTGCATCACCGCACCCAGAGTGGCTGCAGTCAGGATTGAACTCCAGATAAATGGTACCTCTCTACACATGGAAGTAGACACAGTGACTGCTGTATCTATAATTGGGGAGCAAATGTTCAAACGTCTCAGATTCATTGGCAGATGGAGTTTAACCTGGACAAATGTGAGGTAATGCATTTTGGAAGGTCCAATGCATGTAGGAATTATACAGTAATTGGTGGAACCCTTAGGAATATTGACAGGCAGAGAGATCTGGGTGTACATGTCTATCGATCACTAGAATGCAGGTGGATAAGATAGTCAAGAAAGCATAGGCATACTTGCCTTCATTGGTTGGGCATTGAGTATAAAAATTTGCAGGTGATGCAGTACAGAACCTTAGTTAGGCTTCATTTAGAATATTGTGTACAATTCTGGTTGCCACACTACCAGAAGGATGTGGATGCTTTGGAGAGGGTACAGAAGAGGTTTATCAGGATGTTACCTGGTCTGGAGCCATGAGGAGAGGCTGGATAAACTCAGTTTGCTCTCACTGGAATGACAGAGGTTGAGGGTGACCCGATAGAAGTCTACAAGATTATGAGTATCTTGTAGGACAGAGTGGATAGTCAGGTGATCTTTCCTTGGGTGGAAAAGTCAAGTACTAGGGGATATAGGTTTAAGGTGCGTGGGGAAAAGTTTAGAGGAGATGTGCGAGGCAAGTTTTTTTACACAGAGGGTGTGGATGTTTGGAACGTGCTGTCCGGGAGGTGGTGAGAGCGGGTATGATAGCGGCATTTAAGGGGAAACTAGACAAACACATGAATAGGATGGGAATGGAAGGATACAGACTCTGTAAGTGCTTGAGGTTTTAGCTTGAGCTGGTATCATGATTGAAGAAGGCTTGGAGGGCTGAAGGGCCTGTTCCTCTGCTGTACTGTTCTTTGTTCTTTGACTGCAATTGGAACTGGGTGTAACTCGTGTCGAATTTGCAAACAATGTGACTTCCCACCCCACCCCACCACCCCGCCCCCACACCCCCACCCCCCACACACCTCCACCCCCCAGCTTCACATACAAGTCTCCCATGCACAGCACAGAATACCTTTCTGAGTGGGAACTGTTGATGTATAATCCCCATGGAGACCGATCGAAATAGCGCTAGCATCTCAGGTTTGATTCCCTGGCTTGGGGGTCACTGTCTGTATGGAGTTTGCACATTCTCCCCGTGCCTGCATGGGTTTCCTCCGAGCGCTTCAGTTTCAGGTTAGGTGCATTGGCCATGCTAAATTCTCTCTGTGTACCCGAACAGGCACTGCAGTGTGACAACTAGGGGATTTTCACAGTAAAGAAAAGCAAAGCCATCAATCAGCATTCATCAAGACAAGACTTGTAAAGAGATGGGTAATTGGAGCAACTCGATAATGAGAAGTGGGATTGCCAGAAAATGAGTGATTTAATAACCTTGGTCTTATTATTTAATTTTGTTGCTTTGATGTCCCACCGGTCCCTGGTTTCTGCAGTCAGCAGTTAATTAAAACCGTGCCGGTGAGTCCCGTTCGACTATAATTAACAGAATTTGGACTAATCTGAGCTGAATTTGAATAATTACAGCAGATGTGGTCGCAGCAACACTGGAGGGTCAGGATTCAATGGACGGCTGGTCATGGTAGGCCCAGGTGATTAATGCTAGACTCACCTGGCCATGGGTGTGTGTGCCTCTGATAGTCTGGGTGTAAATTCCACACACACACACACACACACACACACACACACACACACACACACACACACACACACACACACACACACACACACACACACCAAACAGGCACTTTGGATAAGGCCCTGTTTTGTGAGCTGGGATTGCTTTGGGACCAAATAGACATTTGAACCAGTGTCAACCGCAGCCCAGTCCACCACGCACACCAGCCTCCCATCCATTGACTCTGTCTACACTTACCCCCATCTTGGAAAAGCAGCCAGCATAATTAAGGACACCCACGCCCATCCTGGACATTCTCTCTTCCACCTTCTTCCATCGGGAAAAAGGTACAAAAATCTGAGGTTATGTACAAACCGACTCAAGAACAGCTCCTTCCCTGATGCTGTCAGACTTTTGAATGGACTTGCCTCGCATTGAGATGATCTTTCTTTACACCCTAGCTATGACTGTAACACTACAATCTGCAGTCTCTCCTTTCCTTCTCTATAAACGGTTTGCTTTGTCTGTATGGCGCGCAAGAAACAATACATTTCGCTGTATGCTAATATATGTGATAATAAATCAAATCAAATATTAAGCTGATCTTTCTCTATACCCTAGCTGTGACTGTAACACTGCATTCTGCACCCTCTCCTTCTCTATGAATGGTAAGCCTTGTCTGTATAGTGTACAAGAAATAATAGTTTTCGCTGTATCCCAATACATGTGACAATAATAAATCAAATCAAATCAAATCAGAAACATCACAGAATCTTGGCTGTGAAAAAAATCCTAGGAGGAAATAGTGGTTAAAAATTCAATGATGTTTTGTGTGATTTCTTCCAATGCTGTTCAAATTTAACGGGCAAAAATTCTGATGAAACTCAAGGCAAAGGTGTTTCAGATGCATTTTTAATTTCTGTTTATTCATTCATGGGACACGGCCGTCGCTGACTGGCCAGAATTTATTGCCCATCCCGAGTAGCTCTTGAAGGATAGTTGAGAGTCAACCCCATTGCTGTGGCTCTGGAGTCACATGTAGGCCAGACTGGGTAAGGACGGCAGATTTCCTTCCATAAAGGACATTAGTGAACCAGATGGATTTTTCCAACAATCGACAATGGTTCCATGGTCATCAGTAGATTAATTCCAGATTTATTTTTATTGAATTCAAATTCCACCATCTGCCATGGTGGGATTCGAACCCATGTCCCCAGGACATTAGCTGAGCTTCTGGATTATTAATCTAGTGATAATATCACTAGGCCATCGCCTCCTGTGAAGGGCAGGATTTTCCGACCTCGTTCCCCCCTGAAACTGGAAAATCCCGCTAGAGGTCTATGGACCTTTCCATGGCCTGCTTCTCGCCCACTCTGATTCCCGTGGGGGGTGGGACAATAAAATTTGTCCCAAAATGTCAAAACGAAATCCATGATTTGACACACGGTGAACTCCTGGCTGGTCACTCAGTGAGCGAGGAGGTAGAATGTTAGAAAAGAAACTCGAGTGCTTTACTCAGCTGGGCACATTTCCACATTTCTCATTCACTGAGACAAGAAGGAGACGAGCCGATTCCCTGCAGCTAACTCTCAAAGTCAGCAACTGACACCAGGGAGCGAGAGGGAGAGAATATCTGACAGCACTCTCCTAACATTAACTGTATACCCAGAATGTAATTGAACCATAGGGATATGACTAACTCTTTGTCTGTCTGCAATGTTTACATTACTTAAACTCACTTAAAACTGAGCTCCAAGATAAAACATAAAGTCTACTTTTTGAGAGTTCAGGAACTATAAATGCTAAGTTTATTTAATTTGCCGTATTAATTAAGAAATAATTTGGTAATAGGGTCAGGAAGGACAAGATTGTTAGTCCATCTATACACACAGAAACTCTCTGTTATATTTCTAATTACTCTGAATCCTAGTCATTACTTTGAGGTCATCTTTGAATCCATGTGCTGGTTAATTTCCTTATCTAAAATCTCTTTCAAAATAAAATGAAAGAATGCTTATTCTTGCATGTAATCAATAACACAAAAGATCATTGCTTTTATGATTAAAAGGCCATTCATCATTACGTTGGAGATAAGTTTGGCTGTCATTCTGTCCGCACAACTCCCCAGCTGCAGATTCTTCACTTAATTCCAAAAAGAAAGGGCAAGGCCAAATTTAAGGTACATGTTTTATTAAAATATTGCTAGTCAAGACTGAAAGGTTCGATGTATCTCTCCTCTGTCTGTAAATCACAAGCTCTTCAGTTTAATGGTCTGGAAACAATCAAGAGATAAAAACTCCACAAAGAGTTGGCACTTAAATCTGAAAGCTAACAATCTCACGCTCAGAGCTCTGCAGTGGAAAGAGATTCATTGCATGGGATATTCACATTTTTCAATACCTAAATTCAAAGTCTGTGTCTTTGATTTGATTTTTTATTGTCACATGTACTATCATAATAGTGAAAAGTATTGTTTTTTGCACACTCTGCAGACAAAACATACCCTTCATAGAGAAGGAAAGGAAAGAGTTGCAGAATGTAGTGTTACAGTCTTAGCTAAGGTATATAGAGAGATCAACTTAATGCAAGATTGGTCCATTCAAAAGTCTGACAGCAGCAGGGGTGAGTAAGTTGCTATGTGATCTCAGGCTTCTGTGTCTTTCTTCTGATGGGAGAGGGTGGAAGAGAGTATGTCCAAGGTGTGTGTGGTCCTTAATTATGCTGGCTGGTTTGCCAAGGCAGCGGGAAGTGTAGACAGAGTCAATGGATGGGAGGCTGGTTTGTGTGATGGATTGGGCTACGTTCATGACCTTTTGTAGTTTCTTACAGTCTTGGGCAGAGCAGGAGACATACCAAGCTGTGATACAACCAGAAAGAATACTTTCTATGGTGCTTCTGTCAAATCTGTTGGTGTTTGGACCAGAGCACATAGTGGAGGTTGGCACCTCAAGTATTTTCAGTAAGCAAGTGTTGGAGCCTTACATTTTGCTTCAAATGGGCATCAAAGGCCATGATTCAGAGCAAGGAACAGTAAGTTCCCCTTCTGCCCTGGCCAACATTCCTGTCTCCATCAGAAAACAGGCCAACTGGTCAGACATCCCATCGCGGTTAAGCTTCCGCACAACACGGCTCCTCCACTTGCCACACGCACACTCCTGCAGTTCAAACCACCTCACTGTTGTGAAGCCTTTTGGGGTGTTTGTAACCAATCAGCCTCCCTTTCACAAGAATCAAAACACACTTACAAAAATCCCAATGTCATCAGCACTGATTTCTGTTTGGAAAATGGTGAGGCGAGTAATAGACTTGGAAGGAATGTTGATTGGGGAAATGAGCAGACACACGGTGGAATTTAATACAGTAAAGCAATACGTTTTGATAAAAAGTATTGGCAGAAGCAGTAAATAGTCCCATTTTAAAAGGGATAACAGTAACCAGGGAATGGGGGATGGGGGGGTGTGCAAATAGACAAATCCTAGAAGGTGCCAGATAAGGTCCATATAGGCACCATGTAAATCTTTAACCTGTTGATGACTTGATTTGATTTGATTTTTTATCGTCACATGTATTGGGATACAGTGAAAAATATTGTTTCTTGCGTTATACAGTACATAGGGGAGAAAGAAAGGAGAGGTTGCAGAATATTGTGTTATAATCAGAGCTAGATTTTGATTTGATTTATTATTGTCACACATATTGGGGATATAGTGAAAAGTGTTGTTTTTTGCACTCTATACAGTAAAAGCATACTGTTCATAGAGTACACAGGGTAGAAGGAAAGGAGAGGGTGCAGAATGTAGCATTCCAGTCAGAGTTAGGGTATAGAGAAAGATCAACTTAAAAGAGAAAGACTAGCATGTCTTTTGGACTGTAGGAGGGAACCAGAGCACCCGGAGGAAACACACGCAGGCACGGGGAGGACTCTGCACAGAGGGTCCAATGACGTGCTGGTTAGATGCGTTGGCCGTGCTAAGTTCTTCCTCAGTGTACCCGAACAGGCGACGGAGTGTGGCGACTAGGGGATTTTTCACAGTAACTTTGTTGTGGTGTGAATATAAGCCTACTTGTGAGACTAATAAATAAACGAGACAGTAACCCAGGCCAGGAATCGAACCCGGGGTCTTTAGTGCTGTGAGGCAGCTGCGCTAACCACTGTGCCACGGTGCCAACCTCTCAGTTTGCCCTTCGTACAAAAAGGGCACTTTGGATATCATTCAAAGAGAAGCTTCATAGTCTGGGAGCTTAAATGTGGCAATGCCATTTGCTAATACTTTCTTCCAATCGTTTGCTCAAAGGTCTGTGATGGGAGTTACAGTCCGTGACTGAGTGGTGGTGAATGAGTTAGTGTTGGTTACTTTTTGGTTTACACTCACACTCAGCAATATAGGTAAAAGGTGAAGAAACCCCACTGGAAGAAAGAACTACTTGGCACCAGATTTGGTGCTGATAATCCAATATAGTAGGAAGAAATATGATCGGATGAAACACAATGTGAACAGAGTGGAAAACTCTTACTCGTCCAGAATTCAATCAATCCCCGTGCCAAAGCTAAATGATGAGGAACACAGGTTAATAGCGTGAATAGAAAGCAATTTGCTGTCAATTCAATCTCTGCTCAGGAATGCTGATGCCTGGATAATGACAGATCCGAGAAATAAACGGGTTTAAGCAGTTGGCTCTTTAGGTTTGTGCTGGAGAAAATAATTCAGTGTACGGATTACAATAAGCACCAAGTCAGAGCCTAAGCAGCAAGTGACGATGAGTGCTTATGCGTAGGGGCTAGGGAGGTCAAAGATGACAGAAGTCGTCCGATTTTATTTTTATTAGTTCTACATCTCGAGTTCACCCTTTAGAGTTCAGATCGAGGTTTTATAATGTATACATTATGGGAGGAATTTACAGTCCCGCTTGGGCGAGACTGGAAATTTCCGTCCGAGGCCAACAGAGATTTCCGTTCTCAGACCCTCACCCGTGCCCATTCCATGCGGGTAAGGTGGTAAGAGTACCAGCCTAGTTATTTTTCCTTCGTTTTCTTGTGGACACATTTATCTGGACGATAAAAGGTACCTGACTGATGACATTCCTGCCTCTAGCATGGGAGGCAAATCCTGCTACACACAATCCTGCGTGTGGGGAGACACCTGCCATCCAGTGGCTAATTCATGTCCTCTGAGGAATGATGGTCCTATCTTCATCATATGGATTGTGGGAGCCCATAAACCCTCCCAACGTGAGGCAAACGTGAAGGACTGACCATCCTGTCATCAAGCACAAAGACAGTCACTGCCGTGGAACCATAGCACCATAGACAGGCTACAACACGGAAGGAGGCCATTCATTCCATCTTGCCCACGTTAGCTCAAGGACACCCAGGTGCACTTTCTAATCCCACCTTCCTGCATCCGGCCCACAGCCCTGTATTTTACAGCACTTGAGGGTCAGATCCAGGTACTTTTTAAAAGAATTTAGGGTTTTTGCCTCCACCACCAATTTGGGCAGAGAATTCCAGACACTCAGTACCTTCTGCGTAATAAAGTTCTTCTTCGGGTCCCCTCTACACCTATCGCTACTTATCTTAGAGTCATAGAGGTTTACAGCATGGAAATAGGTCCTTAGGCCCAACTATCCATGCGCCCTTTTATTCTAAACCCCAAATTGCCCACATTTGGCCCATATCCCTCTATACCCATCATACCCATGTAACTATCTAAATGCTTTTCGGAAGACAAAATTGTACCCACCTCTACTACTACCTCTGGCAGCTTGTTCCAGACACTCACTACCCTCTGTGTGAAAAAATTGCCCCTCTGGACATTTTTGTATCTCTCCCCTCTCACCTTAAACCTATGCCCTCTAGTTTTAAACTCCCCACCCTTTGGGAAAAGATATTGACTATCTAGCTGACTTGTGCCCCTCATTATTTTATAGGCCTCTATAAGATCATCCCTCAGCCTCCTACGCTCCAGAGAAAAAAGTCCCAGTCTATCCAGCCTCCCCCTTATAGCTCGATCCATCAAGTCCCGGTAGCGTCCTAGTAAATATTTTTTGCACTCTTTCTAGTTTAATAATATCCTTTCTCTAATAGTGTGACCAGAATTGCACACACTATTCCAAGTGTAGCCTTACCAATGTCTTGTACAACATCAACAAGACATTCCAACTCCTGTATTCAGTGTTCAGACTGATGAAACCAAGCATGCCGAATGCCTTCTTCACCACTCTGTCCAACTGTGACTTCACTTTCAAGGAGCTATGAACACGTACCCCTAGATCTCTTTGTTCTGTAACTGTTCCCGACGCCCTCCCATTAACTGAGTAAATCCTGCCCTGGTTCAATCTACTAAAGTGCATCACCTGGCATTTGTCTAAATTAAACTCCATCTGCCATTCGTCAGCCCACTGGTCAAACTGATCAAGATCCTCACAGCACCAGGGACCACGGTTCAATTCCGACTTTGGGTCACTTTCTGTGTGGAATTTATACATTCTCCCCGTGTCTGTGTGGATGCCCCGGTTTCATTCCACAGTCCAAAGATGTGCAGGTTAGGTTTATTAGCCATGTCAGAGAGATTAGCAGGGTAAATATGTGGGGTTATGGGAATAGAGCTTGGGTGGGATTGTGGCTGGTGCGGTCTCAATGGGCCGAATGGCTTCCTTCTGCAGTATAGGGATTCTATGAAATGTTCTCTCAGTTTTTTTTATACTGCATCCATTAAAGTCTATATCCAACCTACCTATCTGTTATAACTTGCCACTGCCAATGTGTCTGATTTCATTCCATTCCAGTCTAATAATGCAACGGGTGTAATAATGTGGCACCGATAGCTGTGAATGAAATGAAGCCAAGGAAATAAAAAGTAGGGTCAGGTAACGAGGGAATGACTAGATATTGGTCGTAAAAGTCAACTTTACTTCCAAGAGAAGAAAAGGGCCAGGATTGGTAGTACGTAGTAATGCAAAGTGGTTGGAGCAACTGACACCAATTCATCATAGAGTCCCTGCCGAAGAAGGCCATTCGGCCCATTGAGCTTGCACTGAAACAAACCACCCAGGATCTAATCCCGTAACCCCATGTATTTACCCTGCTAATCTCTGGCAGAGGGTTGTAGAGTTTGGGTCATTAAGTATGTTCAAGGCTGAGATGGACAGATTGTTTCATCAGTAAGGGAATCAAGGTCAGGTGGGTGGCATGGTGCCCTCCCCCAGTGTCCAATGAAGTTAGGTGTACTAGCCATGGTAAATGTGTGGAGTTACGGGGATAGGGTGGGGGAGAGGGCCTAGATGAGATAGTCTGTCAGGGAGTTGGTGCAGACTTGATGGGCTGAATGGCACTGTAGGGATTCTGTGACCTGCCCAAGCCTTTAGGCCGGAACTCTACCACCTTGCCCGCCATGGAATCAGAGCGGGCAAGCATCCGACAATGAAAATCCCCATTGACCTCGGGTGGGATTTTCCCGTCTCGCTGGAGCAAGGTTATAAAACCCTGCCCTTAGTGCTCAGAAAGCAGCATTATTACCAACGTCAATCGAGATACTGATCTCAACATGTGAAAGAGAATCTGATGTGTACATCTTGTACCTAGTGGTGCGCGGGCAGTCCAGACTGTCCAGACACTGCTGAACAGGGGAGGATAATGGGCAGATTCTGAACCTTGCCAAATGTCAGAACTTGACACGTAAATTGCCGTTCACCACACAGGAGATCCTGTTCAGCTTCCAACTGGTTCAAACATGTCCCTGAATATTTTATGCAAAGGCAACAGAAACACATCAGTGGTAGAGGGACCTGTCTCGCGAAGGGCTCAATTTATAAGAACAACTCCTACATTGAAGGGATTGTGAAACGAGACCTGCACATAAATATTTCTCCATTACTTCAAAAGATTGCGGGCACTGGGTTTCTTCCTACATAACAGAATGTCTATGAAATTCTTTCCCAGAAGTCGGACGGTAGTTTATTTTCTCTCCGTGTATAACCCAGGGGATAAACATTCCAGGAACATGCTTCTTGACCGCATGACATTGTGACCCGTACGTAACTGCAGCAGAAGAGTCTCTTGTTTGTGAATGCTACCGACTCAATACTGAAAAGCAAACAGTTTAAGATAAGACAGATGTCTAGCACATAACAGAAATGTACAATCGGTCTTTAAGTCAGTAAGGACGTGGGAGGGATATGCAGACGGGCCTGTGAGCACCGGTTCAGCCACACAAACTCAAAGAGATCACAGTAGGCCAAATTTTAAAGATTGCTGATGTATCAGGGGTATGAGTGGAAACAGGTAAGGGAAATGTCAAGTCGTGGAATCGCTACAGTGCAGAAGAGGCCATTCAATCATAGGAGCAGGAGGAGGCCATTCGGCCCTTTGAGTCTGCTCCGCCATTCATTACAATCATGGCTGATCATCCAACTCAATAACCTGATCCTGCTTTCTCCCCATAACAAAGAGCAAAGATCAAAGAAAATTACAGCACAGGGGCAGGCCCTTCAACTTCTCAAGCCTGTACCCACCATGCTGCCAGACTGAACTAAAACTCTCTACCCTTCCAGGGACCATATCCCCCCTTTCCCATTCTATTCATGCATTTGTCAAGATGCCCCTTAAACTTCACTATCATATCTGCTTCCACTATCTCCCCAGCAGCGAGTTCCAGGCACCCAATACCCCTGTGTAAAAAAATTGCCTCATACATGTCCTTTAAACCTTGCCCCTCACACCTTAAATCTGTGCCCCTCAGTAATTGACTCTTCAACCCTGGGAAAAAGCTTCTGACTATCCACTCTGTCCATGCCTCTCATAATCTTGTAGACTTCTATCAAGTCGCCCGTCAATGTCTGTCGTTCCGGTGAGAACAAACCTCTCCTCATAGCGAATGTCTTCCATACCAGGCAACATCTTTTCTTACCCATACCCAAAGCCTCCTCCTTTTGAATGGACCTACCTCATATTAAGCTGAGCTTTCTCTTCACCCTATCTGTAATTGCAACACTATATTCTACACTCTCTCCTTTCCTAGTCTCCTACGTACTCTGTGAATGATATATTTTGTCTGTATAGCGCGCAAGAAACAATACTTTTCACTGTATCCCAATATATGTGACAATAATAAATCAAATCAAACCCATTATGTATTTCCTTCATGAAGCCACATCTGTCCACTGGGGCCTGGCGCCAGGAGAGTGTGCTGCAGCTCCCGTTGTGTAGGGTGTTGAGGCAGTGCCGCTAGTTTCTTATCGGGGATGTTGGAGCCTCCACTGGGTGTGTGGAGCCTCCCCTCCCACCCACTGCCTCTAATTCTACTTCCACTTATCTACGTCCTTCCCACCTCAAGATGAGACAAACAAGCACCTGTACCTTTAATCCCGTTCGCCCCAAGTGCTTTATTCACTTGCATTTTGAATACATTCAATAGTTTGGCATCAACTACTTCCTGCGGTAATGAATTCCACAGACTCATCATTCTGTGGGTGAGGAAATGTCTCCTCATCTCCGTCCTACCCTGAATCTTCAGACTGTGAACCCTGGGTCTGGACACCCCCACCATCAGGAACATCCTCCCTGCATCTATCCTGTCTAGTCCTGTTGGAATTTTACAAATCTTTATGAGATTCCCCCACCTCCCCATTCGTGTGAACTCCAGCGAAAACAATCCTAACCCAGTCAATCTCTCCTCATCCCGCCATCCCTGCAATCAGTCCATTGAGTCTGCACTAACACAGGATCTTACCCAGGCCCTCTCCTCCACCATAACCATTTATCGTGGCCAATCTACCTATCCTGCACATCTTTAGAGTGTGGGAGGAAACTGGAGCACCCGGACGAAACCCATGCAGACACGGGGAGAATATTTCATCTTCACACAATTACCTGAGTCGGAGTTGAGCCCGGATCCCTGGCACTGTGAGGCAGCAGTGCTAACCACAGTGCCACTGTGCCACCCACAATGAATTAAAATATAATAGAATTAAATATTAGTATGTTTAAAGTTTGTGTCACAAGTTTACATTAACACTGCAATGAAGTTACTTTATTATTGCTGCCTCACAGCACCAAAGACCCGGATTCAATTCCCGGCTTGGGTCACTGTCTGCACGTTCTCCCACATGATAAATTCTCCCTCGGTGTACCCAAACAGGGTCCAAAGACAGTTAAGTTGCCACATGCCGGCACACTGAGGGAGAATTTAGCATAGCCAATGCACCTAACCAGCACGTCTTTCGGACTGTGGGAGGAAACCGGAGCACCGGAAGAAAACCCATTCAGACACGGGGAGAACATGCAAACTCCACACAGACAGTGACCCAAGGTGGGAATTGAACCCGGATCCCTGGCGCTGTGAGGCAGCAGTGCTCATCACTGTGCCAAGGTGATACAGCAAATAAAGTAACATAAAGCAAAGAGCGATGATGTGATAGAAGCCTTGAATGTAGGCCTTATGTGCAGTACATTACATATTATTCAGTGTTTGGGAGGAGCCAAAGCAATTAAGCTGGAGAATAGAGTAGCAGTGTGCACCTCGCCAGATATGGTAACCACAGAAAGCCTGAACTTATCCAAATTGGAAAAAATAATCTGGCACTTGTCATGACAGCATTAGAAAAATAATGCTAGGTTCATTATTATATTATTACTGTCAGCCACCAACTGAAGATAAATGGCTTGATGTAGAACCGTCTGGGCAAAGAAGACCAGTTACAGCAAAAAACTGAGTAATAACATTAAATTAGAAGTAAATTAGGGGCAACTCCAGTTTGGAAAGTCTGGATGTGGTGAAGGGAGTTAATCAAATTCATCACATTATAACCCTACAGCTTTCCTGAAGGTATTGATTCACACTGGGCTATGTGTCTACAAGCTTCAGTGAATCTCCGAGTGCTCCATTCAAATTCTAAGCATTGAAAAAGCCAACAATAGAACCATAGAACATTACAGCACAGAAACAGGCCTTTTTGAAGAATGGAAAGGGTCGGGCTAACTCGATCGATGCAGCACCCTGTTTGGAATATCTTCACTCTCTGTCACGTGTGAGGATGGGTGGATGGAAGTCAAATGCAATTTTTACAAATGAACCTCTGAGATTGAAAGGAAACATGGGTGGGATTTTCCGATTTTCCGTCCCCGTCCCACTGATGGGTTTAATGGCAGGCTGGGGGAGAGGGTCCCCGCTGGTGTAAAACGATGGACAGGAATGTGTGTTCCTGCCCATCGTGGTGGGTCACCATCCCTGCCAGGGGCTGGTAGGAAACCATCAGTAGGAGGCAGGTGGCACTGCATTGGAATTGTCACCCCTGTCTGCTCTCCCAGGCTGCCAGCCTTCACACTGGTCACATTGATGAGGAGGTGATGGTCTAGTGGTATTATCGCTAGACTATTAATGTAGAAACTCAGTTAATGTTCTGGCGACCCGATTCGAATCCCGCCATGGCAGTAAGTGGAATTTGAATTCCATAAAAATATCGACTGATGACCATGAAGCCATTGTTGTAAAAACCCATCTGGTTCACTAATGTCCTTTAGGGGAGGAAATCTGCTGTCCTTACCTGGTCTGGCCTACATGTGACTCCAGAGCCACAGCAATGTGTTTGACTCTCAGCTGCCCTCCAAGGGCAACTAGGGACGGGCAATAAATGCTGGCCCAGCCAGCGATGCCCATGCCCCACGAGTGAATAAACAAAAACAAATCAAAACAAAAAAACCCCACACATTTACCCTGCTAATCCTTCTAACCTACACATCTTGGGACACTAAGGGGCAATCTAGCATAGCCAATCAACCTAACCCACACATCTTTGGACTGTGGGAGGAAACCGGAGCACCCGGAGGAAACCCACGCAGACATGGGGAGAACATGCAAACTCCACACATACAGTGACCCAAGCCGGGAATCGAAACCGGGTCCCTGGCATTGTAAGGTAGCAGTGCCCGGATAAGATGGCAGGGCCTACCAAGCTAAACTTCAGGAAACCCCCCACCCCGTTGCATAATTCATTAGACCAGCGTCACATAACACAACACAAATTCCCAACAGCTCTCCCATTCCCCTCCCTGCCACCTGACCTGCTCCCGGAATGGAAAATTCTGCGCCGTACAAACCAGAAAATTAACATTTATTCACATGTAACTCTTCCAAGAATTTGGTTGTCTTTACTCTTTGTAATTAGCCTGGTGGGGAGACTCACTTGGCCAAATCTTGTTGTTTAAACGGAAAGCATTTGATAAGAAGAGTGAAAACTTACACCAGGGCAGCACGGTGGTTGGCAAGGCTGCCTCACAGTGCCAGGGACCCGGGTTCAATTCTCGGCCTTGGGTCACTGTCTGTGCGGAGTCTGCACGTTCTCCCTCATGCTGGGTTCTCCCTCAGTGTATCCGAACAGGCTCCAAAGACAGTTATGAGTCAACCACATTGCTGTGAGCCACATACAGGTCAGACCAGATTGATAAGGGGATCAAAGGTTACAGGTGGGCGAATGGGGTTGAGAAACACATCAGCCACGATTGAATGGCGGAACAGACTCGATGGGCCGAATGGCCTAATTCTGCTTCGATTTCTTATGGTCTTAAATGTGAATATTCTCATAGTCGCAGAGTCTTCAATATCCCAGCCATCTGCTAACAAGTCTAAAACCATCCGAGAAAGTATTCCGCATGTAAGGGCCATTGGGGGTGCAGATGGAAGTCATTATAAAATTATTTAACAATAGCCAGGCCCTGATGCACACTCAAGCCAAAATTTCAAACTGTGGCTTTGGAATCATAACATGAGCACTAATCTATCAGACCATATAGATGCTTATAGCCGCAATGAGACAAGGACCCACCGGGCCAGTCACACACTTAAAAATCCCACAAACTGCTGGCAGCTGTAGGAAACCTTATGGTACTGATTTAACACGTTACAATGTATGCATTCCATAGCAGAGCTGTCAGCCAAAAATGGATGACCCGTGATACAAAAAAGAATTAAGTATTTCCTAAATGACCCCAGGCTTTGAGCAATGCAACATTATCTTTGCCCACCCCCATCCTCCATAGTATGGAGGAAACACTCTCACTGAGAATATTAACGTGGACTTGCAGGCTTCTCTTCCATAAGAAGAGAAGAAAGACCGAAATTGCTATTATAGAATCCCTGCAGTGCAGAAGGAGGCCATAAGGCCCATTGGGCCTGCGCCGACCACAATCCCACCCAGGTCATTGAGTGTATTTAAGACAGAGATCGATAGGTTCTTGATTGATAAGGGATCAAAGGTTACGGGGGAAAAGATGGGAGAATGGGGTTGAGAAACATATCAGCCACGATTGAATGCGGAGCAGACTCGATGGGCCGAATGGCCTAATTCTGCTTCTATTTCTGCAATCCCACTTCCCCTGCTAATCCCCCTCCACGGAAGAGGGTTATCATTGACCAGAAACTGAACTGGATTGGCATACTGTGGCTACAAGAGAAGGTCAGAGACTAGGAATCCTGAGTGAGTAATTCACCTCCTGAGACTACAAGACTTGTCTGCCAACCTACAAGGTACTAGTCAAGATTGTAATGAAATACTGTCCCCTTGCCTGGATGGGCATAGCTCTTATAACACTCAAGAAACTCAACACAATCCAGGATAAAGCAACTCGCTTGATCAGCACTACATTGACAATCATCCAGTCTCTCTACCACTGACACACAACGGCAGCAGTGTGTGGACCAGCTACAAGATGCACCACAGGAACACACCAAGGCTCCTTAGACAGCACATTCCAAATCCACAACCGCTACTATCTACCCCTTACAACCATAGAATGTTACAGCACAGAAACAGGCCTTTTGGCCCTTCTTGGCTGTGCCAAACCATTTTTCTGCCTAGTCCCACTGACCTGTACCTGGACCATATCCCTCCACACCCCTCTCATCCATGTACCTGTCCACATTTTTCTTAAATGTTAGAAGTGAGCCCACATTCACCACTTCATCCGGCAGCTCATTCCACACTCCCAGCACTATCTGAGTGGAGAAGCCCCCCTCCTAATATTCTCTTTAAACTTTTCCCCCTTCACCCTTAACCCATGCCGTCTAGTTTTTTCCTCCCCTAGGCTCAGTGGAAAAAGCCTGCTTGCATTCACTCTATCTATACCCATCATAATTTTATACACCTCTATCAAATCTCCCCTCATTCTCCTACGCTCCAGGGAATAAAGTCCTAACCTATTCAACCTTTCTCTGTAACTCAGTTTCTCAAGTGCCGGCAACATCCTTATAAACTTTCTCTGCACTCTTTGAACCTTATTAATATCCTTCCTATAATTAGGTGACCAAAACTGCACACAATACTCTAAATTCTGCCTCACCAATGTCTTATACAATCTCACCATAACATTCCAACTCTTATACTCAATACTTTGATTTATAAAGGCCAATGTACCAAAAGCACTCTTTATGACCCTATCTATCTGTGATGCCACTTTTAGGGAATTATGTATCTGTACTCCCAGATCCCTCTGTTCTGCACTCTTCAGTGTCCTACCATTTACCTTTATGTTCTACCTTGGTTTGTCCTTCCAAAGTACAATACCTCACACTTGTCTGCACTAAACTCCATCTGCCCTTTTTCAGCCCATTTTTCTAGCTGGTCCAAATCCCTCTGCAAGCTTTGAAAACCTTCCTCACTGTCCACTACACCTCCAATCTTTGTATCATTAGCAAATTTGCTGATCCAATTTACCACATTATCATCCAGATCATTGATATAGATGACAAACAACGGTAGACCCAACACTGATCCCTGTGGCACATCACTAGTCACAGGCCTCCACTCAGAGAAGCAACCCTCCACTACCACTTGCTGGCTTCTTCCATTGAGCCAATGTCTAATCCAATTTAGTACAATTTCTTGAATGAATTTTTAAAAAAAGCTTTCCTCCTTTTACTTAGCGAGATGAAGACCTGAACTCAACAATTACAGCTGATGGGCAAATCAGATCCCGGAGTGAATCCTGGCTTGGTAGATCTAAGCTTTTTTCGAAACCGTGAAGGGAAGTTATTGAACAAGATCACAGAAGTCTGTGAACTTATTACATGAAGAATAAAGTATCTATTAAACATGAAATGTGAATGATATTGCCCCTGAAGATTCCCTTGCCTTTGTCACCCTCACCCTGTAAATGAATAAACAAAGAAAAGATATTTTGGAGTCAGCCCACATCACTCACATTGACTGAGTCATGTATGCTTTGATCATCTCACACGGCATCAGAATTGCCTTATATCCAAAGTTAATCATCCCTCCAGCTCTGAAAATGATTCCGTGGTCTATATTAACTCTTTACTTAATCCTATCCTGCCCTTTGAAATTGACAAAGGATTCCTCTTCTCGCATTTTTCTTTGTGGGGAATTCAAAGCCCCAACATGTCCCAGTCTGAAAAGCAATCCTCTAATTTCTGCACTTGTTTTTCTCATTGCTTTGGATTCCTGTCCATTAATTACAAGCTCACCAACCAGTTCTCCCCATTTCCCTTATTAGCCCCATCCTGAATTTTAAATGGCTCCATCCAAACCTTTCCCCTCCTGCCTGGTTTCACAGAGTTACAGAACTTTATCAGTCCATTCGGTCCATTGTGTTCACACCGGTTCTCCAAATGAGCATTTCACCTCCTGTCACTCTTTTGCACGCCTTCTCCCTGAAACCCTTTCGTTTCCATAGAATCATCCCGATTCCCTTCTGAATGCCTCGATTGGACCTATCTCCATTGCACTCTCAGACAGAACATTCCAGATCCAAACTACTCGTGTTTTTTTCTGATATCACCTTTGTTGCTTTTGGTGATTATTTTAAATCTGTGCCCTCTCTTTTCACGAGTGGGGATAGTTTCCCTCTATCTCCTCTGTCCAGACACCTCATGATTTTGAATATTTCCATCAAGTTTCTTTTTATTCTCCTTTTCTCAAAGGAAAACAGTCCCAACTCCTCCAATCTTTCTTCATAACTGAAGTTCCTCATTGAATCATAGAATCCTACAGTTCAGAAAGAGGCCATTCGGCCCATTGAGTCTCCACCGACCACAATCCCTCCCAGGCCCTATTCCCATAACTCCCATGCATTTACCCCAGCTAGTCCCCCTGACACTAAGGGGCAATTTAGCACAGCCAATCCACCTAATCCGCACATCTTTAAACTGTGCGGATTAACACTGGAGCGCCCGAAGAAAACCCAGGCAGACGTGGGGAGAATGTACAAACTCCACACAGACAGTGACCCAAGCCAGGAATTGAACCTGGGTCCTTGGTGTTGTGAGGCAGCGGTGCTAACCACTGTGCCACCTACTGCTCATACTTGGGACAATTATCATGATCTACTCCACACTGTCTCCAATATCATCATATCCTTCCTAAAGCCTAGCACTCAGAGCTGGGCATAATATTCTAGCTGAGAGCTAACTGGTGTTTGATGCAAGTTCAGGATAACCTCCTTGTCTTGTACTCTATGCCCTTGTTAATAGAATACTATATGCTTTGTTAACTGCTCTCTCCACCGGTCCTGCCACCTTCAGTGAGTTATGCACTCACACACCCAGGTCCCTCTGCTTCTCCAATCCCTTTCAGAGATGTGCCCTTTATTTTGTAATGACTCTGTAAGTTCCTCCTATCAAATATATCATCTCACTTCTCCATTCCATGCTGTCTCTTTGACATTCCACACTGTCCTCCTCATTGTTTTCAAAACTTTCAAATTTTGCCCACAAATTTTGAAATTGTTCCCTGTACGTCAAGGTCTAGAACACTCAGCTATGTCAGGAAAAGTAAAGGACCCAAACTGACCCCTGTAAAACTCCGATACAAACTTTCCACTAGCCCAAGCAATACTTGCGGAGAGAGTCACTCTGCGTTCTCACTCCTGCCCTCACCCCCACCATATTAACTAATTGAAATTGGCCGCCCATTCTGAACCCTTTCTCAGCTTCCATTCCTTATATTTGTGTGTGTCTTTGATTTTATCCCTGCTCTACATCACCTTTGCTTCCATAGGCCATAGATGTGGAATAATGGGCTAATAGTTAGAAACCCTATGGTGCAGAAGGAGGCCATTTGGCCCATCGAGTCTGCACTTACAACAATCCCACCAAGGCCCTATTTGCACAACCCCATATATTTACCCCGTTAATCCAGCCAACCTACCCATCTTGAAACACTAATGGGTAATTTAGCACGGCCAATGCACCTAACCCACACATTTTTGGAGTGTGAGAGGAAACTGGAGCACCCGGAGGAAACCCATGCAGACACGGGGAGAATGTGCAGACTCCACACAGACAGTGACCCAAGCCGGGAATCGAACCCAGGTCCCTGGAGCTGTAAGGCAGCAGTGCGAATCACTGTGCCACCATGCCGTCCAATTATGATAATGAGGTAGTGATGTGTATCATGGTGTAACGGTGGCATCAGAAGTCATGGGCAAGAGACTGAGAGGAGGAGGTGGCACACTCTGAACAAGAGAGGGATTACTTATCTAGAAGCTACATAGATGTATGGATTAGGGGGATTGGTCATGCAAAATTGACCGTTAGGGTCAGGGGGACTAATAGATAAATACATGGGGTTATGGGGATACTGTCGGAGTGAGATTGTTGTCAATACAGACCTGATGGGCTGAATGGCCTCCTCCTGTACTGTAGGGATTCTAAGCTGAGTACGTACCCTTCTCCCTCTCTTCGGCAGCCCATCGGGTGGAGGATTATTTGCTCCCACGCTCAACAAGTTCTCAGCTGGGTGAGGAGTCCACCCCACAGTCTGTGCCACAGGCGGGCAGGCAGTGGCTGGAGGAGTGGGTGGGTGGGTGGGTGCCCGGGTTGCCATGTGCTGCCACAAGGTCCTTTCACAGTCAAAGCTTAGCTTTAGCTTGTTCTGAGCGATCGAACCCCAGATGTGCAGCTTCTTCCCGGGTGCTTTTCCTCCACTTGGGGCAGGCTCGGGCCAGGAATTCCCAGGTGTCGGTGGGAACGTTGCACTTTGTCAGGCGGCTTTGAGAGTGAACTTGAAGCGTTTCTTCTGTCCTCCGAATGGAGTGCTGGTTTTGGGTGTCTCATGTCAAGCGTGTGGGTGATGTGACCCCATCCAGTGGAGCTGATCGAGTGTAGCCAATGCTTCGAGGCTGGGAATGTTGACCTGGAAAAGGTCGCAGGAAGTGCGCCCAGATCTCCAGTTCTTGCTGAGGGGGTCTGGCTGTCCTCTCGTTCTTTCCTTACTTTCTCCAGCATGTGGATCGGGTGGTGTGGAATTCCTGTCAGGAAGCCCTCAGATCCCAGTTCAAGGATAGACTTTGTTGTCCATGTGTAAGCTGAATGTCCAAATGATGGTTCCTGAAGGAGTGAAACCCATGATTGCTTCCATCCAGAAGGACAAGGGCAGCAGATACATGGGAACGCCACCACCTGCAAGCTCCTCTCCAAGCCACTCACTATCCTGACTTGGAAATTTATCACCGTTCCTTCGCAGTCTCTGGGTCAAAATCCTGGAATTCCCTCCCTGATGGCATTTTGGGTGAACCAGGTATTTGGCAATTTCTCTGCGTGATTGTCTATGTGCAAGCAACCTTCCTGAGTGTGTTCCCTTCAATGAGTTAGTTTCACCTTGACAAACCGCAACTATTAAGTCACGATCCACAAGTGTAAGAATGAATTGGAAATGGAAATAGCAGTTAAGATTTTGGTGTGTCCGAATTTCATCATTTGCGCATGGCTGGCATTGAGAAGGTGAGTGTTTCTTTGACCTGTGCAGACAGTGAATGCTATTTCTGCTGGGATACACCTCCACCACAACTCGATTGTCAAATTCCTGGGCCGAAAAATAAAACATGGGTTCCTCCCACAGCCCAGAAAAGATGGGGCCTATGTCAATAAAACTGTAAAACTTAAAACCATTGCCCAGACCATCAAATGCATTAGTAAGTGAAACATAGGGGGTGATTTTACCAAAAAAATTCAAAGTCCAGAACGTGTGTGAAAACGAGAGAATTGCAGAATTTTCTTTTTCTGAGGCCATCGATAGAATTTTTTGCACTAAATAATAAACCCTCCACCTGTTACCAAATGGCCCGTTTCCAAGCACATGGTTGAATGTACTGGTCTCTGGTGCTTCCTTTTTATATATCTGTAGGATATGGGTGTCACTGGCCGGCCAGCATTTATTGCCCATCCCTAGTTGCCCTTGAGAAGGTGGTGGTGAGCTGCCTTCTTGAATTGCTGCAGTCCACGTGCTGTGGGTTGACCCACAATGCCGTTAGGGAGGGAATTCCAGGATTTTGACGCAGCGACTGTGAAGGAACGGCCGATATATTTCCGAGTCAGGGTGGTGAGTGGCTTGGAGGGGAACTTGCAGGTGGTGGCGTTCCCATGTAGCTGCTACCCTTATCTTCTAGATGGAGTGGTCATGGAAGGTGCTGTCTAAGGATCTTTGGTGGATTGTTGCAGTGCATCTTGTCGATAGTACACATTGTTGCTACTGAGCGTTGGAGGTGGAGGGAGTGAATGTCTGTAGATATGATGCCAATCAAGTGGGCTGCTTTGTCCTGGATGGTGTCAAGCTTCTTGAATGTTGTTGGAGTTGCAGCTGTTCAGGCTTTGGGGAATCAGGAGGTGAGTTACTCATCGCAATATTCCTAACCTCTGACCTGGTCTTGCAACCACTGTGTTTATGTTTCTGGTCAATGGTAACCTCAAGGATGATGTTGAAAGTAGCAGATTCAGTGACGGTAACACCACTGAATGCCAAGGGGTGGTGGTTAGAGCTGGTAAGATCACCAGAGGCACAAAATTGAGAGTGAACCTTATTCCTTGGCTCTCTTGCCCATTGGCTGGTGGGGTGCAATGGTCAGATCACCCCCAGAAATGTTGGCAGCCTCCAAATGATCTAGAGAGTCAACAGTACGGATCCAATCATTCACCTGCCTTGTGGAATAAAGATGTATCCTGGAGCGGAATATTGCCCTGTGATGGTGCAAACATTCCTGATGATATCATCATTAAGATTGTGAGTGACCACCCAAACACTGCTGTGACTCATGTACTGATTTCGACAATGCTCAGGGTAAGTTGGATACTGATGACTTGACGGTGGGTCAGCTGATAGGAATGCATTATTCACTGCTTTAGGGGATTCTGTGGTTTGGCTTTTTATCCTCAGAGTTCCCGTTTTCTCTGGGAGTTTTCTTATCAGGCAGTTGGACGATTGTTCAAGTTTTTTGATTGAGAAATACAACACATTGCTGAAAATGTAATTTGAAAAGTATTTAGCATTCTGAAATTGTGCTCAGAAGTATTGGCCCTTTGAGTATTGTGCAATGTTTGGAGCATTTAGCAGATATCTACACCCTACACCTCTACATCCTGGCTATGACTGTAGCACTACAGGGCAGCACAGTGATTAGCACTAGTGCCTCACAGCGCCAGGGACGGGGGTTCGATTCCCAGCTTGGATCACTGTCTGTGTGGAGTTTGCACCTTCTCTCCGTGTCTGCGTGGGTTTCCTCCGGGTGCTTTGCTTCCTCCCACACTCCAAAGATGTGCGGGTTAGGCAGATTGGCCATGCTCAATTGCCCCTTTAGTATCAGGAGGGTTAGCAAGGGTAAATGCATGGGGTTATGGGGATAGGGCCTGGGTGGGATTGTGGCCAGTGCAGACTTGATGAGCTAAATGGCATCCTTCTGCATTGTAGAATTCTATGATTCTACATTCTGCACTCTCTCCTTTTCTTCTCTATGAATGGTATGCTTTGTATAGCACACAAAAAGCAATACTTTTACTATATTCCAATACGTGTGACAATAAAAAAAAATCAAATCAAATGTCCACGTCTTATATACGGTACGCAACATTCTGGCACTCTTTAGTGAGAGTAAGTATTGGTTTTTAAAGATTAGTGGAACAGCTGCAGGAGATTTGCACTGTGACACAGACGAGAATCTGGGGGCTACTTTAGGTAGGTAGCAATACATCCAGCCCGTGCTTTTAAAATGTGAAATAATTCACACTTGTGATATAAAATGTGTTTCATAGTGTTACGACGTAGAGGTCGATCCCCTCTTGAGAAGTAACATCAAATCCCACAAAAAGGAATCCTCTCTTGTAATCTGTGAAAAGTGTTTGGGAAGATGTGAAGTGTTCTTCATTTATGTTCAGACATTCATGAACAGAAACATCCGACACTCACTTTAAGTGAACAATTATCAAGTTATTCATTTGATTTTGATTTGATTTGTTATTGTCACATGTATCAGTGTACGGTGAAAAGTATTGTTTCTTGCGCACTATACAGACAAAGCATACTGTTCATAAAGAAGAAAAGGAGAGAGTGCAGACTGTAGTTTTACAATCATAGCTGGGGCGTAGAGAAAGATCAGCTTAATGCAAGATAGGTCCATTCATAAGTCTGATGGCAGCAGGGAAGAAGCTGTTCTTAAGTTGGTTGGCATGTGACTTCAGACTTTTGTATCTTTTTCCCGACAGAAGAAGGTGGAAGAGAGAATGTCCGGGGTGCGCGAGGTCCTTAATTATGCTGGCTACTTTGCTGTGGCAGTGGGAAGTGTAGACAGAGTCAATGGATGGGAGGCTGGTTTTCGTGACGGATTGGGCTACATTCACAATTTTTTGTAGTTTCTTGGGGTCTTGGGGTCTTGGGCAGAGCAGGAGCCCATACCAAGCTGTGATACAACCAGAAAGAATGCTTTCTATGGTGCATCTGTAAAAGTTGGTGAGAATCGTAGCTGACATGCCAAATTTCCTTAGTCTTCTGAGAAAGTAGAAGCGTTGGTGGGCTTTCTTAACTATAGTGTCGGCATTTAACCAGTTTGGAACTTTAACTAAATAAGTAGCGTATCCTTTAAAGTAAGATACTTCTAGAATGCTGTTCAAAAAAATACAAGGGCCATTCATTATCCCAAAAAGATATTCACAGAATTTTATCATCCTCAAAACAAATATACACCAGGTGTATTGGCTTTAGAAAATCTTTGACGTTCTTCTGTCTTAACACTTTCTGTAAACTCTTTCTGGTTTCTGGTACCCTACGTTAGATAAATGGAGAATTCTCTTCACAGATATTTTAAGCTGGCAGGGGGCGCTCTTTCCCTCTCTAGGTGTTGAGAAGGGACAGCTCTTCAGTTGAACTCTCAGCAGACAGTTGAGTTCCTCTTTATAATTGCGATAACCTATCAATTTTCAGACACCAGGATTGGTCTGATGCTGTCAACATCAGCAAATTCAAATTTGATATGTTCCTGATAGCTGAGTGTCTTCTTTGAACAGGTAGGCTGTCAAAATTCAAAAACCTGCAAAGCCTGTTGCCAAGGTAACCCTGATGCTTGGTCCTGGTTAAAAATGTTACAATCTGTGTTCTCTGTCTTTTCAACATCCAAGCACTGAACAAACAAAAAACAACTTTTAAAGAGACCACACTTCACAAACTTAACTTTGCAACAATAGTTTATTTACCACGCTTGTAGAAGTCTAGAACACAATGGCAGCGTATCTCTGAATTAGAACTTGGCGCTGGAGTATGGTGGACAGTTTTGGTGTCCTTATCTGAGGAAGGATGTTCTTGTTCCAGAGGGAGTGTGGAGAAGGTTTGCCAGATTGATTCTTGCTTTGGCAGGACTAACGTATGAGGAGAGATTGAGTTGGTTTGGAATGTTTTCGCTGGAGTTCAGACGAACGAGGGGGAAACTCAGAAAAACTTATAAAATCCTAACAGGATTAGACAGAGTAGATGCAGGAAGGATGTTCCCAATGGTGAGGGTGTCAGAACCAGAGGTTACGGCCTGAGGATGTAGGCTAGATAATTGAGTACAGAAATGAGGAGAAATTTCTTCACCCAGAGAGTGGTGGGCCTGTGGAATTCATGACCACTAGAAGTAGTTGAGGCCAAAATATTGAATGCTTCAAGCAGCAGTTAGATACAGCACTTAAGGTGAAGGGGATCAAAGGATATGGGGGGAGGGTGGATTAGGCTACTGAGTTGGATGGTTAGCCATGACCATGATGAATGGTAGAACAGGTTCATAGGGCTGAATGGCCACCTCCTGCTCCTATTTTCCGTGTTTCTATGAGTGTGGAACATTCTCGTAGGGACTGATGTTATTTATGAGGCCCTGCCTTCTCAACTTTGCCCCTCACCCGAGGTGTGATGACCCTCAGGTTAAATCACCACTAGTCTGTTCTCCCCCCTCAAAGGAGAGAGCAGCTGATGGTCACCTGGGACTATGGTGACTTTACCATTGACAACATTTCCATAGTAAGGAGTCTCACAACACCAGGTTAAAGTCCAACAGGTTTATTTGGTAGCACGAGCTTTCAGAGCACTGCCCCTTCATGGGGTAACTCACCTGGTGAAGGTGCAGCACTCTGAAAGCTCGTGATACCAAATAAACCTGTTGGAATTTAACCTGGTGTTGTGAGACTCCTTACTGTGCCCACCCCACTCCAACGCCGGCATCTCCACACCTTAACATTTCTACACACAGTGCATGTTTAGTTTGATACATTTAGACTTATTTTCAGTCCTTTTACAGAATCATAGAATCCCTACAGCACAGAGGGAGGCCATTCAGCCCATCAAGTCTGTACCGACCACCTTCCATTTACATTATTTGACCAGATCCAAACAGCAAAAGTTGAACAAGAATGCTTATTTAAAAAACTGAACTGGATCTCAACATACTGAGAAAAAAATCTTTATTTTATTAAAGTTTATAGTATATTTATTTGTCACAAGGAGGCTTGCATTCACAGCGCAATAAAGTTATTGTGAAAAACTCCCAGTCACCACACTCTGGCCCCTGTTCGGGTACACTGAGGGGGAATTTAGTACGGCCAATGCACCTAATCTGCACGTCTTTCGGACTGAGGGGGGAAACTAGAGGAAATCCACGGAGACACGGAGCAAATGTGCAAACTCCACACAGTCAGTGACCCAAGCTGGGAATCGAACCCGGGTCCCTGGTGCTTATAGGTGGGTTCCTCTGTGCTTTGGGGGGGTGTGGGAGTGGGAGGTGGGGAAATTGGTCTTACGCCCTGGACTTGGGGGCTCTGCAGTTGGAGCCGTTGTTGTTACTTGCTGTGTACCTCCAGCATCTGTCAAATACCTTCTCCCTCCATCCCACGCCTCGCTCACGCTTATCGTAGCTGCCCTGCTTGTCATTTTGCATCCCCGTGGGCAGCCGCCAGACCACGCTGGCACGCTGAGGGCCTGACTGACCAAACTCAACGGGCAGCAATTGGAAACATTACAGGAGGGTTTTTCATTAAATGCTTTCGCCGCAATAATTCATTAGTTCTGGAGGTGGAATGAGTTATTACGGAAAGTTCGACAGAGATTCCGGATTTCCTTAAACGCTGCGAAAACCTGCCGATTACTCACCAGCGATGAGGTTTCTTATGACTACGGGCCAACCGGCTGGTAAGTAGAGGGGTTGAGAATGCAGAGGCAGGACTATGTTACGGACTGGTTGACCCTAAGTTGAAGGCGTTGGAGAAGCACCTGCTACAATCCTTAAGGAATATCTTTTTCCTGAACAGTGGGAGGATTGATTCCTTTCCAGCATCGCCTCACTGCCAGAGAATGAAGTGTTTCAAAAATACAATTAACCCTAGAATCCCCACAGTGCAGAAGGAGGCCATTCAGCCCATCGAGTTTGTACCGAAAACAATTCTACCCAGGCCCTATCCCCTTAACCCCTCATATTTATCCCGCTAATCATTTTAATTTACACATCCCAGGACACTAAGGGGCAATTTAGCCTGGTTATTCATGGTGCCAGGGACCTGGATTTGATTCCCAGATTGGGTCACTGCCTGTGCAGAGTCTGCACATTCTCCCCGTGTCAGCATGGGTTTCCTCTGAGTGTTTCAGTTTCCTCCCACAGTCCACAGACGTGTGGGTTAAGTGGATTGGCTATGCTAAATTGTACCTTTGTGTCAGGGCGACACGCTAGGGTAAATGCATGTGGTTATGGGGATAGGGCCTGGGTGGGATTGTGGTCAGTGCAGACTCGATGGGCTAAATGGCCTCCATCTACACTGTAGGATTCTTTGTTTCTACATATATCACAAAAGTATATGCCCCCCCTAGAGCACTTGGTTTACAGCTCACTTGGGGGTGGGATTTTGGGGCCACCGTCGCCCCAGAACTGGAAAATTCTTCCCAAGGTCAATCTTTGCATGCTCCGTGCCCCCACCCACCCGATATGATTCCTGTGGCAGGCCGTGTGGGAAAACAACCCCCTCGGGAATCCAGGTTGCTGTGGCAACGTGCAAATTGTAGTCTCGGACAATGGGTAGCGATGGTGGAAGTTCCAACATTCTTACCATCACATTCCCAAGGGATCTCACGCACGCTCACATCCTGCCATTGGTGTGAGTTGCAAGGATCTGCAAGTTTGATGCACTATCTGTTGGCCAGACACACTTTCCTTAGACATCAAGTCCTGGGTTGGGAATCGAACCTGAAGCTTCATGCTCAGAGGCAGGGATGCTAACCCAATGTGCCACAAGAGCAACTCATACCTGTTAAGTCTATTGTCCAGATTAAGAGACGGATAACGTTCAAAAAATGCACAACTGTAGACAAGATTCCAGAATCAAGTATTCAGACTGACTGGAAAAGCCATTGGATTAAAAGCAGGAAATACCGGAATCACATAACAGCTCAGGCAGCAGCCAAGGGAGGGAGGATATTCCGGATGTAGATGCTTTGTCTCAGTCAGAAGGTGTTTCCAATGAACAGCTTTTACACTGGGAAACACCAAAGGAAAAGTGGGCGTTAGAAAGAAACACAACGTAGGAAAATGAGCAAAAAGGAGAGATGGTGGCCTGGTGGTATTATCGCTGGACTATTTATCCAGAAACTCAGGTAATGTTCTGGGGATGTGGGTTCGAATCCTGCCACAGCAGATGGTGGAATTTGAATTCAATAAAAAAATCTGGAATTAAGAATCTACTGATGACAATTAAACCATTGTCGGTTATCGGAAAACCCCTCTGGTTCACTAATGTCCCTTAGGGAAAGAAATCTGCCTGGTCTGGCCTACATGTGACTCCAGAGCCACAGCAATGTAGTTGACTCTCAACTATCCTCGGGCAACTAGCGATGGGCAATAAATGCTGGCCTGCCAGCGACGCCCGTGTCCCAGAAAGGAATTTTTCAAAATGACACCATGCTTAATGGAAAACAAGAGCTGGTTAAATGGCCAAAATAACATTGGAGTAAAAACATGAGTGTGTACTAGCTACAAGATGCACTGCAGGGGCGACACAGTGGCACAGTGGTTAGCATTGCTTCCTCACAGAGCCAGGGACCCAGGTTTGATTACCGGTTTGAGTCAGTGTCTGTGTGGAGTTTGCACATTCTCCCCATGTCTGCGTGGGTTTCCTCTGGGTGCTCTGGTTTCCTCCCACAATCTGAAAGATGTGCTGGTTAGGTGCACTGGCCGTGCTAAATTCTCCCTCAGTGCCGGAGTGTGACAACATGGGGAATTTCACAGTAACTTCATTGCAGTGTTAATGTAAGTCTACTTGTGACACCAATCAATAAACTTTACTTTAAACTCAAAAAGACTCTTTCGGCTGCAGATTCCAAACCTGTGACCTCTACCACCTGGAAGGACAAGGGCAGCAGATGCATGGAAATGGTACGACCTGCAAGTTTCCTTCTGAGGCACACACCATCTTGATTTGGAAATATATCGGCCATTCCTTCACTGTCACTGGGTCAAAATCCCGGAACTTTCTTCCTAAAAGTGCTATGGGTGTACCTACACCACATGGACTGCTTTACTTTTAAGAAGGCAGTCCACCCATCCTCGCCTCCTCTAGTCAACACCATCTGCTAGAATGAATACACAATAAAGAATCCACTGCTTAAATAATTCTGGATTGGAGATTTCTGGGGCTTTGCAGCAGACATTGGGCTCCCAAAGGTCATTGTTAATTTTTAATTTCATTCTTGGAAAATATTGCAAACTTGAAATAGAAAAAGCCAAAACTCTGTACGTTTCATTGGACACAAATTTGTATTGGCATCAATGCTCAATGTCTGGTTTTGTCCCTCAAGTGAAACATTAGTTCACTCACCCACTTCTGTCATTTCAGAAAAAAACATGGAACAAGATGCTACAAGCCTAAAGCATGTGTCGTTCTTAGGGAATCCATGTCTGCCACCTCCAAGCATCCTCAGAGTTCTAGAGTGTATGAGCACATTCCTACTCATACTGTGTACTCCTACACTTGAAGACTTTTGCAATAAGAATAATCAGTTTGACAAAACACCTCAATCTCTTTGAATATAGAGGTTTTATAAGGGGATGTCTTTTTAAGATGGGTGAACTAAGATTTTTAATAGGTTTATGTATAATTGTCACAAGTAGGCTTGCATTGAAGTTACTGTGAAAATCCCCTAGCCACCACACTCTTCGCCTGTTTGGGCACATTGAAGGAGAATTTAGCACGGCCAATGCATCTAAACAGCCGCCTTTCAGACTGTGGGAGGAAATCAGAACACCCGGAGGAAACCCATGCAGACATGGGGAGAACGTGCAGACTCTGCACAGACAGTGACCCAAGCCGGGAACTGAACCCGGGACCCCGATGCTATGAGGCAGCAGTGCTAACCACTGGGCCACCATGCCGCCCATGGGAGTTACCATCCCTTCAGGGGAGGATTATTATTGGAACAAATCCTTATTTCTTGTGCAGAACATCAAACAAAATGGGAAAGACTGATTAAACATCAAAAACTCTCTGGAACCAGAGTTCTGTCACCAAGTTAGCAATTGTGAATTACAGTACGCTTGATACCAGAATGTAAAACTTATTTTCCTCATAATTATGAGTGCATGTCAAGACAATCATAATTTCTTATTTGACTTGATTTGATTTATTATTGTCACGTGTTAACATACAGTGAAAAATATTCCTTCTTGTGTGCAATACAAAGTATACTGTTCACAGAGATGGAAAGAAGAGAGTTCAGAATGTAGTGTTACAATCATAGCTAGGGTGTAGAGAAAGATCAACTTAATGTGAGGTAGGTTCAAAAGTCTGACAGCAGCAGGGAAGAAGCTGTTCTTGAGTCAGTTGGTACGTGATCTCAGACTTTTGTATCTTTTTCCCAACGGAAGAAAGTGGAAGAGAGAATGTCTGGGGTGCACGGGGTCCTTAATTATACTGCCTGCTTTTCTGAGGCAGCAGGAAGTGTAGACAGAGTCAATGGATGGGAGGGTGGTTTGTGTGATGGAATGGGCTACATTCATGGCCCTTTGTAGTTTATTGAGGTCTTGGACAGAGCAGGAGCCATCCCAAGCTGTGATACAACCAGAGAGAATGCTTTCTATGGCATCTGTAAAGGTTGGTGAGAGTCGTAGCTGACATGCCAAATTTTCTTAGCCTTCTGAGAAAGTAGAGGTGTTGGGGGATAAGGAAAGGTTTTTGGTGATCAGGACTCCGCAAACTTGAAGCTCTTGACCATTTCTACTTCATTCCCATTGATGTAAGCAGGGGCATGTTCTCCACTACACTTCCTGAAGATGTTGACTATCTCCTATATTACCCAAGAACTGAATTCCTACTGTAATTCCAATCACTTCTATTAAATATGATGATTTCTGAGAGAGAGCGTTCTCCTGCAACTTGGGTTAAGCTCTCTTCTAGGTCAGCTGTCTGATTTTCACAAAGGTTTTGCCTGAAGTAGCACGTACTGTCAGGGCTGTTTCTCTAATGTATGGTTCACGGGCTTAGGGTTTACTTTCCTGATACAGATAAGGGGCATGAATATCAAATGTAACATGGTTCAGTGTTCCACTGGATTCTCCATTATACTTATCTCTATGGATTTAAGGCCACACTTTGTAAGCTGGAATTCTACCTCCCCGCCCGCCGTGGGAATCGGAGCGGGTGAGGGGCGGACAATGGGAAGGAACGTTGACCTCGGGTGGGATTTTACGGTTTCGGGATGAGTGAGGCCATAAAATCTTGCCCGTATTGTATTATTGAGGCAGAGATGGTCTGTTCTGTTCTGCAGAGGGAATTATGATGGTAAATCTGGGGCCACATCAACTAATTGTACTTCCTGTCACTCTTACAACTCAGGACGTCAACTGTAATGTGACATATTCCTGGGCGTTTTGTCACATGACTTTCCCCAGTGCTTCAGCCATTGGTCCTGTTGACATGCTGCTTAACTACGCCAGTTGGAAAGTAAAAAGACCGTTATCTAATTGGATGATGCCTGACTGTCAGACAACATTTTGTTTAAACCCAGTTTTAATATTTTTATATCTGATGGAGAGCAAAGTTCAAAGAAAATTTCTTTCTTAAGAAACAATTGTTTTTGATGTCCCAGTGATATTTTTCCCCGGGGTCGCACACAACAGTATCCTGAAGATTGACCATCAGTCTCTGGAGACTCCAATCCAATCCTGGAGAGTTGGCAGCCCCAAGTATAAGATCTACTTAAACAGAAACTCTGTTTGCCCATCTGGGTCTCAGTCTGACTGTATCCTGACTTCCAACATTCAGCGTGGGAATGATAGAACAGCCCATTGATTGGAAGGGAGCAAGGGTTATTGGCATGGACCCCCCCCCCCACCTCCGCTCCTCAGGAATGCCAAAGATTCACTTGGTAAAGCTAACAATGCCACAGATCTCAGAGGCAACAGGGAGACTAATGGTGATGATGTTTAAAAAAATTCTCCAATAACAAATACTGCTTTGGTCTGCACGACAAAATGAATCTGTATTTGAAAGCGGCCTTAAAAAAAATCTCTGCAAAGATTTAGTTCCCAATGTGGAGAAGTTGACCTACCCAAATTTGTGAAGATTTCTAATCTGTGCATGGAATGTTTTGTCCCAATAAGGACTAGCGTGCAATCAATATGTTTGAACCCAGAACAAAGTTCCAGCCTTCACCATATCCTGGCTATTCCACTAGGAAATGACATTCCAGTTCTTCCTGGTTTTCTGAAGCTCCCTCCAACTTTCTTCATGAAGACTCCAGCATGGAACACTATTGCGGACAAATCCCCTTTCTCCAACTTGCAGCTGCCTTGGACATTGACCAAGGAATGACATCAACCACGGCTGAAAACCTTTATGAAACGTTTTCAGTCCTAGCTGATGGAGTAGGTGGACCTGGAGGAGGACTATCCCAGAGGATGCACCCCTTTTATTCCCAACATTATCTAAACTTCCTGCCAGCTCCCAGCGGATTGCTGGGGAAGGACGTTCATTACTTTGTAATGTTGTACAAAGACTAGTTGTACTGATTGGAATTTTTATCCTAACTGATCAAATTGTGTGATTTCAAGAAGAAATTAGATATAGTCCTCGGGGCTATAGGAATCAAGGGATATGGGAAATAGGCGGGATCAGGTTATTGATATTGATGAGTAGCCATTATCATAATGATTGGCAGAGGAGATTCAAAAGGCTCAATTGTCTCCTCCTGCTTCTAGTTTCTATGTCTCTGTAGGTCTATAGGGAAATATATCAGTCCAATGATACGTATCTGATCTGCTTTTATCTTATCAAGTCATTCCTTTGTCAGTCTTCGAAGATACAAGTATGAAAGCTTTTTGGATCACACAGTGTTGTAATATCCTATAGATGCTGAGCTGCATAGAAGCTGCCCTTCTAACACAAGAAGCTCACTGACTAATCCCATTGTGTCAGAGGGAATATATATGGCAAGACCATCAATTTATAACCAGTTTGATCCTTTGTATTAAATTGCTGGTGTTAGGGACCAGATCAGAAACACGAAGGTTTTTCTTATGAAGTTAGCCCACGTCCCAACTCTTTTTGGTTTTGGCACTAGTGCAGCATAAGGTGTTTCACTCCAGGTATAATTCAATTGATACACCAGGAAACTTATTAAAACAAACTTTATTCAACAACACAGTTAGAATATAACAAACAAATTAGCATAACGTCTACTAATTAAGATACTTAAACATAACGAAGTATAATTCTTAACAACTATCCATCTCTATAGGTCCAATTTAAGCAATATCCCCATAGGCATTCATCCTTCTTTAGAGCCAATTGGCACCGAAAACATGTAGGCTCACATGGATGCGAGACTTTCAGCCTTTTAAACCCTCTTACAGATTACAGATATTGAAAAATACTTGCCTTCTGATGCTCATACAGAAGTTTCCATTGAAGGTATATTCCCAAAAGCAAAACCTCTGAGAAAGAGACATAGTTTCTATTAGATCCCAGTCTCCAGACTTCAGAAAGAGAAAGAGCTACTTCACTACATAGCTCCCAAGCAGAGACTGAACTGAGTTTCCCTCTGTGAGCCTAGCCCTGCCCAGTCACATGACTTTTGCTGTCAAATGCTATTCAAGCCCCACTCTGAAAAATCCCGGGAGAAAACATTAACATAACAACACTGCGTTAATCCAGATTAAAACAAACATTTTTGCGAATAAGATCAATTATGCTGCTGCAGTAACAACAGGGGCTGCCAGATCCAGACAAAATGGCACCAATAAGTAGAACTGTCTGTTCAAAAAAAATCCTGCACAAGATACATGATCCAAATACATTCTGAAAGTCATGACATCACCACACTGGATACAGAGGTATACCGCTTTGTAAACAAAGATAATAGCAAAGCATTCAAATTAAGGGTCAATAAACATCTTGTTTATTCATAGAGTTAAAAGAATTAACAAATGTTTGGACAGGTGATCAAAAGCTGAGAGAGATTTTAAGGAGCATCTTAAAGAATTCCAGATTCTAGGGCCCTGGTAGTTGAGGGCGTGGCCACAGTGATGTGGTGAAGACATTGAAGTTGTACAAGTATATCCATTAACATTGTCGACACTTCCTGCTGCCTCGGCAGATCAGCCAGCATAATCCAGGACCCCACCCATCCCGGACATTCTCTCTTCCATCTTCGTCTGTTGGGGAAAAGATACATAAGTCTGAGGTTACGTACCAACCGATTCAAGAACTGCTTCTTCCCGGCTGCCATCCGACATTTGAATGGACCTATCACATATTAAGCTTTCTCTACACCCTAGTTATGACTGGTAGCGCTGCCGCCTCACATTGCCGCAGTCATTTTCAATTCCAGACTCAGGTCACTGTCTGTGTGGAGTTTGCACATTCTCCCCGTGTCTGCGTGGGTTTCCTCCGAATGCTCCGATTTCCTCTCACGCTCCAAAGATGTGTAGGTTAAGGTGATCGGCCATGCTAAATTGCTCCATAGTGTCAGGGGGATTAGCAGGGTAAACATATGAGGTTAAGGGCTTAGGGCCTAGGTGGCATTGTGGTCGGTACAGACTCGATGGGCCAAATAGCCTCCTTCTGCACCATAGGGAATCTATGGATTCTATCCTTCCGTTGGGAAAAAATAGAAAAATCTGAAGTCGTGTACCGACTGACTCAGAAACAGTTCTCTTCCCTGCTGCTATCAGATTTTTGAATGGAATTACCTTATAGTATGTTGAGCTTTCCCTACACCCTAGCTATGACTGTAACACTACATTCTACACTCTCTCCTTTCCTTCTCTATGAATGGTATGCTTTGTCTGTATTGTGCGCAAGTAACAATACTTTTCTCTGTATCCCAATGCATCTGACAACAATAAATCAAAGTATTGGAGGAACACAAGTATCTAAGAGGGTTACTGGAGGTTACAAAGGTATGGAATGGTGGCAGCATGGAGGGATTTGAACACAAGGATGACCCTATTAAAACAAAGATGTTACTGGACTTGGAGCGAGAATAGTTCAGGGAACACAGGGGTTAATAGAACTTGGCGTGAGTTAGAATTTGAGTTTGAAGCAAACGTACAAAGCATGGAGGCCAGGTGAGAAAAAAATGAGTCAAAGGTGAAAGTAAAAAAGAGTTTTTCATCCGCTAATAGGTTCAGGCAGTGTATGACACGGGTGATGTTATGCGGGAGGAGTGTGGGGAGGTAACTGACTCAGTGATATAAAGGAGACAGAGTCAGAGACAAGGTCAGGTAGGGCTTCAAACACTTGTGAGTTCAGTCTCAGACAAGGGAGGGGCAGGGAGACAGGGTTGGTGACTGGAGCGGAGTTTGTGTGGGAGGTCGATCAAGGACAACGGCTAGGATCTCGGAGTAAATGTTTCCGAATCCAGTGCAAGATGCCAGGCATACGCAGACTTACAAATCAAATGCAATAAGGCCAAGACAGAGGAGACAGGGGGAAGATTGGCCGCTGCGTTGTCACGGGAGAAACCTGACGTGACTTTGGCTGGTGTTGTGGAGGGGCTGCCCCGCTGATGAGAAATAGGAAGTGATTGAGGAGGCGTCTCCTATGGTAACAGTGTGGGAATGGGAAGGGACACACCGCTGTATGAGGATAAATGATCAGTGGCACGCCTTTCCATTCAGAGCTGCAGGATTTATAACGACTGCACTTTCTATATGGGGCTTTGATAATACTCAAAGGCAGTTAATGTTTCCTCCAGCGCACTAATGAGCTGGGAGGTTTACAGGTTCACTCCTGAGTCACACTGTACTGTGGCTGCTGTGAAAAACTAACTGTCTGATTGCGTGCCAAAATAAATAGCCACGCTGGGTTTCCTGAGCTCCACTTCTTCATCACATAATAGTTTGATCTTAATCAAACAACACCGGAATTTAAAATGTGCTACATTTATCATTTGGGACAACCTCAATTTGTTCTAAATGCGCATCAGCCTTTCATGTTGAAATGAAAAAGGATTTTCTTAATTAAATTTCCATCTCATCAGAAGTTGGTGCTTCCATAAAAATTAAATTATTCCCATTCGGTCAACATTCGTTTTATTGCCCTGTTGAACATTGAGAATAATTGGACTTTGCAAGGCCTGGCAAACTCTGCACTGAGGCTGCGTGACTACAAGTTAAATCACAAGTAACAGAAATTGCGAGATACAACTGGATATTGAGGGGTATAAGCATTTCATGTCATGTAATTTATTCATAGCATCGTATGTTATGAATGTGCTTGCTATAATTTGCCTTGAAGGAACATCAGCGTGATATCAATAGAATGGAAGTGTGTCATGGAACAGAATATGAGTTTCACTTTTGGCTTTGAGCAGAGCACACATTTAGGGGTGGCACGGTGGTTAGCACTGCTGCCTTGCAATGCCAAGGACCCAGGTTCAAATCCGGCCTCGGGTCACTGCCTGTGTAGGGTTTGCACTTTCTCCCCGTGTCTGCGTGAGTTTCCTCTGGTTTCTTCCCACAGTCAAAAGACGTGTGAGTTAGATGAATTGGCCATGCTAAGTTGCCCCTTAATGTCAGGGGGAGCAGCTAGGATAAATGTATGGGGTTATGGGGATAGGGCATGTGTCGGATTGTAATCAGTACAGACTCAATGGGCCGAATGGTCTCCTTCTGCACTGTAGGGATTCTCGGATGCACCACAGGGATTTTCAACGCCTTAAGTCACATCTTGTTTGAATGTTTTAAGTTTTCATTGAGATTGTTTAATTTGATGCAGTATTCCTTTAAGGAACTGCATTTTAATTTTTTCCCGCAGTTTGTTGATTTTGTTTATTTGGTTAACGACAGAAAGCCCAGGTCTGAGGTGGAATTCTCCGACCACACGCTGGAATTCCCGTCCGAGCTCAACAGACTTCTAATCGGCCCACAGGAATGTCTGTGATTCCCGTGTGAGGTGAGAGTCTCGGTTAGTCCCCACCGCACCCCACAGGTACAGCCGTGTCCGTGTGTCATTGAGTCAATCCTTATTGCCTTCTTCATCAATGTAATTGGCTGAACAATCTCGCTGGTGTACCAGATAACTACTGGTACACTTTGGCTAAGATCCAAGTGCAGTTTCGGTTCTCATCAGTTTAATATCTGGTACGTTCCCTATTTGGGGGCAAAATATTAATTTTCTTTTTGGGACAGCGAGATGATTTGGAGGCCAAATGCTAAGGTGTTGGTCTTGCAGTGCCAGGGAACTGGGTTCGATTCCTGGCTTGGGTCACTGTCTGTGTGGAGTTTGCACATTCTCCCCGTGTCTGCATGGGTTTCCCCTGGGTGCTCCGCTTTCCTCCCACAGTCTAAAGATGTGCGGGTTAAGTGGATTGGCCATGCTATATTGCCACTTAGTGTCAGGGAGATTAGCAGGGTAAATATGCAGGGTGATGGGAAATAGGGTCTGGGTGAGATTGTGGTTGGTGCACACTCGATGGGCCGAATGGCCTCCTTCTGCACTGTAGGGATCCTATGATTCCAGGATCAGGAGTGGGCCATTCGGCTCCTCGGGCCTGCTCCGCCAAGCAATACAATCATAGCTGACCTCAGTAAAGCCTCAACTCCACTTTCCTGCTGTTCACCATAGCCCTTCAAACACAATTAATAATTACAAACCTGTCCACCTTTTACCAAAGCTCCGGGGTGGGATTTTCCAGCTACTCTCGCTCCAGGTCCAGAAAATCTCGCCCGAACTCAGTGGACCTTTGCATGGTCCATGTGGTTGACTCTCAACTGCCCTCGGCCAACGAGGGTTGGGCAATAAATGCTGGCCAGCCAGTGATACCCATGCCCCAAGAATGAATAAAAAGAAATGTCTTGTTCGTTCTAATCCCATGGCAGGCAGGTTGGGAAAACTCTGGCCCTTTCATCTGCCCTTACACCAATGGATCATCTGTATTTTGACAGGAATTGGCAAGTTTATCAAAGTCACAAACAGGCAAAAATGTTAAAAGGATCTTTTGAACAAGCCTGTCTCATCCCAAGTGCTCTCCCAGTTTTCACACATAACATCTGCACTGCCTCATTATTTTTACAATTTGTAACTATTTTGATATCATTAAGTCTCCTTCCAAAACAGGAAAAAAAACTGCTGCTTTGAATTATTTAGGTTTTAAATTATAACTTCCTACTTAGGGTCACTATTAATTACTCGCTGACTCAAACCATACTTTTCAACAAGTAATTTCCAGCAGAGTTTGTTTTTGATTAGTCTGTTTTATTTTTGCATCTATTTGAAATTGGGATGATGTTTGACTGATGTGATTTGGGGGGAGTTTTCTGGTCTTGCCCGCTATGGGAGTCATAGGGGGTGTGTGGGGGGTGGGGGGGAGGAGGGGGTGGCAGACAATGCAAAGTTCCAGCGGGATTTTCCGGTTTTGGGGGTGAGAGCAGCCAGAGAAACCCGCCTGTTGTTCCCTCTGTAACTTCTTCTGTGACTTCATTTCAAGAGGTTTGAAAGGGATATAATTCACAGGTTGGTCTGGGGCAGGATTTTCCTGCTGCCTTCAACAGCCCACCATCACAGCCAAATGGCCAATCAGAGGCCAGGGGGCAGGTTGGCCATCCAACTTGAAAACAGCAACATCGCCCCAAAACGCCAAGATTGTTCAGGAGAAAAAAAAAATACAGCTATTCGGCTATGGAGTACTGCACTCTCTCACTCTCGAGGAAACCAGGCAACGATTTTGTGGTGTGATCTTACCAGCCGTTCACACCGCGCTCCCACTGCAGTGAGCTTGGAGAATTTGGTGCCCAGCCAATACTCCGTTCACTGCAGTGAGATGGGAAAATCCCGCCGGCATGAGCAGCCATGACATTCTGACCTTGGAGTTTCAGATAATGCCTTTAATCTGGACTCTAGTAAGGGCTAATTCTGGTGCTCCAACTAGTGGTTCCACAGGGAGAGCATCGATTCAAGAATTAAAAAGTCATTTATAGTTAAGATCCAGTTACAAGAAATTATCATATATCAATAGAAAGGTTTACATTTGCACAAAAATTGTATCTATATCCACACACAACTATCGATTAGGTTTACATCATGCATTCATGACTTTGTCCAATTACAACTTGTGCATATCTACCTGATTATAATATCATTGAGCAATGATAGCTATATACCTGACCAATGATATATCAACCTCCTATTTGTCCCATTCCCTCTGTTCCTTGTTCTAATGGACAAATGTGAGCTGCAGTTCCACATCGTTCAGTTGAATGGTTCTTGACTCTTATCTGGGTCTGCTTTAATCGAGGCCTATTGTTTTTATATAGCTTTCCCTGTGTAACTGAAGTACAGTTGGCAGCATATGTGATTTTTAAACTTGATTTATGGTTAACTCTTTCAAAGATCAATTCAACAGCCTGGTTGCCATCTTGCAGTGCAACCTCTTTTGATCACCTGCCCTAATATAGTGGTGGTCTGACCAATTCTGTTTGAGACCTTTTATTATGTTAAAGGAGCTATATAAATATAAATTATTATTGTTGTAAATAGTGGCAAAACAGCTCTATATTTTGCTGGACAAATGTGATATTTGCATCTTTCAGAGTGCACCTACAAGTAAGAAAGATTTGGGCTCGAAGGGAACTGACTATTGTAATAATAATTGCTAATATTGGAACTCTGTTCCAATGAAGTTCACACTTTAATTTGTAAGTCAGGGCAGTTGGTACCAACTGGGGAAAGATTAGGAAATTATTCTTAAGCATATAGCAACAGGTTTATATCACGTTTGGGTCAGGGAAAAGCAGAGTTTGTGCTTGTATGCATTTAAAAAAAATCTATGTTAAGGAGAAGACCAGATCCAGGGTGGTACAATGACGCAGTGGTTAACACTGCTCCCTCACAGCGCCAGGGACCCGCATTCAATTCCCAGCTTGGGTCACTGTCTGTGTAGAGTCTGCACATTCTCCCTGCGTCAGTGTAGGTTTCCTCCAGAGGTCGAAATATCTGCTGGTTCAGTGCATTGGTCATGCTAAATTCTCCTCAGTGTACCCAAACAGGCACTGGGCTCATCCTTTCCTCAATGTCTGAACAATGAATTTGGCAACAATAAATCAATGCTACTATAGCTGTCAGAACAATTCTCTTTTTTAGGTGCAATTATGCCGACTAATGTCTCAGCATTAGTGGGAATTTTTGTTATTTTTTAGGAAGTCATTGCGGTTACAGTTCTGTTTCAATTAAGATGGAGACACGGTAGATCTTTAGCTCTGTTCCGAATTCAAGATCTGATGAAATAATGGTTTCATTGTTGGGGGTGAGGGGGAGCAGTAAATATATTTTAGTGCAATAATTGAGTTTGATTTGCTATGTTAATTAAAGATTATTCAGAGGGGATGTTAATGGCCCAGGCTAAACATATGCCCCACTGAGGTATCCAATGTTATAACTCTCCTGAATCTGCATCGAATTAGATACTTTAAAGTTCATTTATTAATGTCACAAGTAGGCTTACATTAACACTGCAATGAAGTTACTGTGAAAATCCCCCAGTCGCCACACTCCGACGCATGTTCGGGCACACTGAGGGAGGATTTAGCATGGCCAATGCACCCTAACCAGCATGTCTTTGAACTGCAGGAGGAAACCGGAGCACCTGAAGGAAACCCACACAGACATGGGGAGAATGTGCAAACTCCACACAGACAGTGACCCAAGCCGGATGTCGAGTCCTGTTCTTACTTAGTTGCTTTCCTGTCTATTCTATTTTTCTTCAAACCTGTGAACAGTTTAAGACCATAAGATTTAGGAGCAGAATTAGGCCACTTGGCCCATTGAGTCTGCTCCCCCATTCAACCACGGCTGATAAGATTCTCATCCCCATTCTCCTGCCTTCTCCCCGTAACCCTTGGTCCCCTTATTGATCAAGAACCTATCTATCTCTGTCTTAAAGACACTCAATGACCTGGCCCCCACAGCCTTCCCCGTCAAAGAGTTCCACAGATTCACCACTCTCTCTGGCTGAAGAAATCCCTCCTCATCTCAGTTTTAAAGGAGTGTCCCTTCACTCTGAGGTTGTGCCCTTGAGTTCTAGTCTCTCTCACTAGTGGAAACATCCTCTCTGGGTCCACTCTATCCAGGCCTCTCAGTATTTTGTAAGTTTCAATTAGATCCCCCCCATCCTCCTAAACTCCGCCGAGTATAGACCCAGACACCTCAGCCACTCCACTAGTGACAAACCCTTCACTCCTGGCATCATTCTTGTGAACCTCCTCTGGAGCCCTCCAAGGCCAGCATATCCATTGACTGAGAGTAAAATGTCTTGCTCCATGCGGGGTGGGACGGTAGCACAGTGGTTAGCACTGCTGCTTCACAGCTCCAGGGACCTGAGTTCGATTCCTGGCTTGGGTCATTGTCTGTGTGGAGTTTACACATTCTCCTCGTGTCTGAGTGGGTTTCCTCCCACAATCCAAAGATGTGTGGGTTAAGTTGATTGGTCATGCTAAACAAAATTGCCCTTCATGCCCTGAGATGCGTAGGCTAGAGGGATTAGTGGGTAAATATGTCGGGATATGGGTGTAGGGCCTGAGTGGGATTGTGGTCCGTGCAGACCCAATGGGCTGAATGGCCTCTTTCTGTACTGTATGGTTTCTATGATTCATGTAGAACCTCATCTCAAGAAAATCTGTAGAGTGACTCCTTTTGTGTCTGTATGCCTCTTATAGGAACAAACTGCCTCATCAGGAAATTCAAGCCATTAGAACTTAGTGTTCCTCAAAAACTTCAACAAAAGAATATGAGTCTACATTTGATTTTGTCCCAACTAGATTGATTGTTTCATAAGGGTGGTGTGATCTGTTCATTGGTCATGTATCCCATCAGTATCTCTCACTGGGGGGATCAGCAGAAGGCATTCAGTATGACCCCAAAAAGGAAGCCTCCTCCTCACGCACACCAACGCTGACTTTCCTTCTATTCCTCATGAGTTGAGGCTGGAAAAATGTTTCCACTCCTGAGCCAGGAAATCAGTCAAGCCTCGTGCACCGTCTCCCAGGGTCCAAATTCCTCAGCACTGAAGTTCCTGAGTCAACGATTTAAAATCCAGCACTTGAGCCTTTCTGCTTTCCCCCTTTCCCTTCAGCCAACAACAACTTGAATGCTGGGTAAATCTGGCATTAAAACTGCGACATGAGTGAGCGCCTTAACACTTCCTCAAAAGGCGAGAGCAGACACTTTGATGATGCCTTTTACATCTGCGGAACATCCCATTTCAATTTGCAGCCAAGTTAATGTTTTCAAAGTATTGTTGCTATTGTAATGTAAATGTGGCGGCCAATTTACACAAAGCAATGGATTTATGACAAGGTTATACGTTTTAATGTTATCTCAGAGTTAGATATTGGCCTGGATACTGGGAAGAGCTTCCCTGCCTGTTGCTAAATTTCCCAGGACCTTGGTTTAACATTTCATCTGAAATGGGGTAAAGGGAGAGGAAAGCCTTACATAGAATAGAATCCCTACAGCCCATCAAGTCTGCACCAACCAATCTCGCCCAGACCCCAAACCGCAACCCCACATGTTTACCCCGCTAATCCCTCTAACCTACACATCCCGGGGCATTTTAGCGTGGCCCCTAACTCGCACATCTCTGGACTGTGGGAGGAAACTCGAGTACCCGGAGGAAACCCACGTAGACACGGGGAGAAGGTGCAGACTAAATTGACCCCAGTTTCGGGGAACTAGCAGGATAAATATGTGAGGTTATGGGAATGGGTGGGGTTGGGGTTGATGTAGACTCAATGGGCCAAATGGCACTGCGGGGATCCTATGGCTCCACACAGACAGTGATCCAAGGCGGGAATCGAACCCAGGTCCCTGGCGCTGGGAGGCAGCAGTGCCACCCACTACCACCGTGTAGCCCATGATGCTTGTTTGGAAAGCTGGCACAGACACAGTGAACCGAAAGGTCTCCTCCTGCGCTGTAGCAATTTTTGTGATTCCCAGCTGGCACAGTTGGCTGGCACTGCCTGCTGATATTCCACAGCCTCTGGAGTGCAGCCTGAACTCATAACTCCCTGGTTCAAAAGTGCCACAGCCGATCAGTAGGCGAAGTATACTTCAACGATCGGCAAATTATAGCGTCCGGAAGTTCCATTCCACTTCAGGTTGGGTGGGTCCGATGACGGGACTGGAAAATATTGGGAGATCTGCAAAGTTTGATTTTACGTCAGTGATTGTCCCCCTCCCCCCCCAGGCCACATTCCCCCACCTTCACCATTGGGGAAATCATTTGAATATATTAACATATCCCCCTCCCCTCCCCCCCTCCCCCCCACAAAAAAATCCATCCTCATTGGTCAGTAAGCAGTGAATTCCGGCTAGTTTTCCACTTGGCAAGCAAAGCTCCCGGGAAGCACAGGTGAGTTGGGGAAGAGGATCGTGCCAGTGTAGTGTTTAGTTTAGTTTATTTATTAGTGTCGCAATTAACACTGCAATGAAGTTACTGTGAAACTCCCTGAATCACCGCACTCCGGCGCCTGTTCGGGTACACTGAGGGAGAATTTAGCACGGCCAATCCAGCTAACCAGCACATTTTCCAGACTGTGGGAGGAAACCAGAGCATCCGGAGGAAACCCACACAGACACGGAGAGATTAAATTGACCCTAGTGTCAGGGGATTAGCAGGGTAGTTATCTGAGGTTATGGGAATAGAGTCTGGGTGGGATTGTGGTTGGTGTAGACTCAATGGGCCGAATGGCCTCCTTCTGCACTTTAGGGGTTCTATGACTCTGCATGAACTGTGACCCACGTCGGGAATTGAACACGAGCCCCTGGTACTGTGAGGCAGCTGTGCTAACCACTGCACCATCGTCGCACTCTATGGTGCCATGGGAGGGAATGGGGTTCCTCAGTCCCTCCCGTGGCGCCCTAGAGTGCAACAACTGGCAGAGGACTGGGGCTCCAGGGTGAACCCCAGTGCTCTGCCAGTGCTGGAGGGTGCCAGTTAAAAATGGCACCCCCGATCCTCAACTGACTAATTGCTGGTGGGGCGGGTGAATCGGAAGGTGCCCCGCCAACGATACCTCATGAGACCCACCCCTTGAAGGTTCTTTTTTCCGAATCCCTGGACTGTTTGGTGGAGCAACGTTGCCCTTGGTGGCTTCAACACAGTTTGTCACGCCCACCATTGGTGTTTTCCGGGAAAATCCCAGTGACTCAAAAGGGAATTTGCTTCCCATCTTGGGAACTGGCTTGAAATAACAAAGCTATTTCCCAAAGTTGCGAACTTTAGCCAAGGAAGGAAAAGCTTAAGCGGTACTGCCTCTCAGAAGCCAGAATGTCTATTCATTCATATTGGAATGACGAGTAAGGATTATTTCAACGGAACTGAATGTACCAGCAGCTGGAAGCCAGTTCCTTCAGCAATTCTTAAAAGATATTCATCCATGCGTGTCAGTCCATTGTAAACCCATAGCCCCAAGACACAAAGGAATGAGCACGTTGTATAAACCACAAGTTACAGAATTAGTTTCAAAACATATAATATTTCACCTCGCGAGTCATATTTTAACATTCTCTCTTTGTGAAATCTTCCATAACTAATAAACACCAGCCTTCTTTTTCAACTCTGTCCTCCCTTTATTCGAAACCTGCCTGTTTTTATCTCTCTGTGACCATCTGAAAAAAAAACATCTTCGGAACATTCTTGTTCCAAAATAAAATGTGCAGAAAAGCAGGAAATAAATCAAATTTCAGATTTACATGATTAGAAGTACCTAACTCTTATGATGTTTATTATTGTACCTATAATTGTATGTTCAATACTTAGAAACATTCCGAGGGATATTTTAATAGAAACAAAGGAATTAGAAGCAGGAGTAGGTCACTCAGCCATTCGAGTCTGCTCCACCATTCATTTTAATCATAGCTGATCATCAAATTCAATATCCTGATCCCCCTCTTTCTCCCCATATCCCTTGATTCCTTTAGCCCCAAGGGCTATATCTAATTTCGTCTTGAAATCACACAAGTTTTGGTCTTTCTGTGGCACTGAATTCCACACATTCACCACTGTCTAGGTGAAGAAATTTCTTCTCACCTCAATTCTAAAAGATTTACCTCCCGTCCTCAAAATATGACCCCCTAGTGCTACACTCCTGCCATCATAGGGAACATTCTTTCTGAATCTACCTGTTAAGATTTTATCAATTTCTATAGGACCCCCTCTCACTCATCTAAAGTCCAGTGAATATAATCCTAACCGACTTAGCCTCTCCTCATATGACAGATCTACCATCCCAGGAATCAACCTGGTACACCTTCGCTGTACTCCCTCTATAGCAAGGACACCCTTCCTCAGATAAGGACAGCCAAACTGCAAACAATTCTCCAGATGTGGTCTCACCAATGCAATTGCAGCAAAATATCCCTACCCCTATACTCAAATCCTCTCGTTAAGCAGGTCAACATAGTTTAGGTGTGATATTTTGGGATATCAGGAAGTGTTTGTGAGGGTCGGTGCCCTTGGTCCCCTCCCAAGCTGCGCACACTGGCAGAAGGGGTATGGGGAGTGGGTAAACCAGTCCCACAACTCTCACTTTACGACACTGTAGCAAGATGTGTGCACGCCGACATGCAAAACTAGGCCTATCTGGAGGGGGGAGGTAGTGGAACCGGAGGGCAGGGGTCGTGAGATGGGGAGCGTAGGGAATCCCTGTGGGGTCATGAAGGGAGGGTTAGGGGACAGGCCGGCGTGTGGGGGGGGTGATGTGAGGAGGGGTGGGTCGGGGTGTGAGGAGAGAGTGGGCTGTAAAATGTTGTGTCAAATTCTGAGCCATGACTTAAGCTGACCAAGTGAAAAGACACAAATATTCTCTCCAGAAAACTTTCCTCATCCCCTTTCCATGTGACAGGGTGGTGTAATATTAATGTCACTGGACTAATCATCCATGTGCCCAGTGCTCAGGAGGCACAGGTTCAAACCCAATCAGGGCATTGAGAATCTAGGTCCTGCTCACCATTATCTAAATGTCACCCCAACTTGGCAAAAATCTAGGCCAATGTTCATCAAATCATAGAATCCCTAAGTGCATAAAGAGGCCATTTGGCCCATCGAGTCTGCAACGACCACAATCCCATCCAGGCCCTATCCCCATAACATCATGCATCTATCCTAGCTAATCCCCCTGTCACTCAGGGCAGTTTAGCACAGCCAACCCACCTAACCAGCATTTCTTTTGAACTGTGGGAAGAAACCAGAGCACCCGGAGGAAACCCATGGAGAAACAGGGAGAATGTGCAGACTGTGCACAGGCAATGATCCAAGCCAGGAATCAAACCCAGGTCTCCTGTGCTATGAGGCAGTAGTGCTAACCACTGTGCCACCATGCCACCCTGTGTTGTTGCTGCTGCCAGTGTGGGATCTAAGTTTAAGTTTAAGATTAAAGTTTATTTATTAGTGTCATAAATAGACTTCCATTACTACTCCAATGAAATTACTGTGAAAATTCTCTAGTCACTGCACTCTGGTGCCTGTTCGGCTACACTGAGGGAGAATTTAGCACGGCCAATGCACCTAATCATCATGTCTTTTGGAGTGTGGGAGGAAACTGGAGCACCCAGAGGAAACCAACGCTGACATGGGGAGAACATGCAGACTCTGCACAGACAGTGACCCAAGCCGGGAATCAAACCTGGGTCCCTGGCGCTGTGAGGCAGCAGTGCCAACCACTGTGCCACCTGAAAAAAAAAAGAAATCTTCATGTTAAAAGTGGTGGAATTGCATCAGTTGGAACGGTAGGCAATGGGTGAGGGAGTGAGGGTTGGGGGGGTGGGAGATGTTGACGATATTTATATATTATGTGAACCTAAATATCAATGGGGATGAAATCTATGCAGTGAGTGTGTTTTCTAAATAATACAACCTACATCTTCTTGAATAGTTCTCAAGCCGATTACGAAGTTAGGGAACTATTAATAAATGAAGAAACAGTTTAAACCTTCTCTGTGAAATGTTGAAAATGCACTTTCACAGACTGCTCATTAGAAATATTCATGTAATCATTATGATACGAATAAGTGCTGAGCACAAACTTCTCAAACACTTCCTCTCAATTTCTATAGGAGAAAAACAGCACCAATTGACACAACCATTTGGCTCAGGTCACAGGTCGCAGCTTATATATCTTTCTAAAAGATAAAGATCGAATCCAGTTGACAGCTCAAATAGGAGACTGGCCTTGGGATTGGGTGTAGAAAGGCTGGTGATTAAAAACCTCATCGCAGTTCAATCGCTTTATCTTCTTCAACTTCTTTCACCAAATAAAACAGCTTGAGCTCTGCCATCTCTGTCTCTGCCACCCTTGCCCCTTCCAGCTCGTCCTTCCCACCCTTGCCTCTGCCACCTTTGTCCCTCCTACCCTTGTTCCTGCCATGTCTGTCTCTGAGATACCTGTCTCCTCCACTCTTGTCCCTGCCACTCTTGTCCCTGCCACTCTTGCCCCTCCCACCCTTGCCCCTATCATTCCTGTTCCTACCATCTCTGTCTGTGCCACCCCTGCTCCTACCAGCCCTGTTCATCCAAGGCTGGAGCTGGTCACCTTCAGAGCCCCTGCACCCACCAAAGTCATAATGAGCCCCCTAACGACCTCTGCATGCCCAATTAATGAGTTTGGCGACTTACTTTATCCCTGACTCTGCCCCCTGTGCTGAGGAAAAGGGTCAGAGCCGGGAATGGAGGAGAGAAACCACCGTGGAGGCCACTGGTACCCTTTCTGTTTTACCATCTCGCCTTGATCCGTTCCATCCCAATTCGGGACAGGAAATCCCAGCCCTTTGCATCGGTGGTCAGTCTCGGGGGAGGGGGGTAGGGGGTGTTGTGCGGGGGAGGGGAGGGTCAGACATTTGGATTACGATGTTAAATCTCTTCACTCAGAGCTGGTGAATCTTTGGAATCCACGAGCCTGGAAAACTTTGAATGTTCAGTCACTAAGTACATTCAGGATGAAGGGGCAGCACTCCGAAAGTTTGTGATTCCAAACAAACCTGTAGGACTTTAGCCTGGTGTCGTGAGGCCTCTTAATATTCCCACCAAGGCCAACACCGGCAACTCCACATCATACGTTTCTGGACTGTCAGCGATAGATTGTTGGGTATGAAGAGGATTTGTAAAGAGGAGCCAAGCTAGAAATTAAGTCATGTTAATTTAACTTAATGACAGAACCATCCTGAGGGGCCAAATGGCCTACTCCTGTTCTACGTTTTTATGTTCCTAGTTCTTTAATAGACTCCAGTTTGCGTCCTCCTGCCACAGAGCCTGCAGGTGGAGCACTTAACCATAGACAAGGAGTCACTCCAGCAGAATTTGCACCTAACTTCCAAATCACTAAATCAAACCAAGCTATAATTTGCTTCATTTGATAAGAAGACCAGTCAACTGATGATATTTGTTTGGATATCAGTTGTAGCAGTGATGAATGGTTTGGGAACACAGACAGTATTTCTTGTAAATGATATGATTCAACTATCTGTATTTGTTGCTGCTTTAGAACTTCCCACATTCCCATTTCGTGCAAAAATAAATTCATAAAATCTATTTTTGCTCCAGTAACATTCTTGCTGAGCTACTTTGAATAGTTTTATCAGCAGTAATAAAATATATGCATATATATGGTGGCGGCACAGTGGTTAGCACTGCTGCCTCACAGTTCCAGGGACCTGGGTTCAATACCCCTCTTCGGTCACTGTCTGTGCGGAGTCTGCACTTTCGCACCGTGTCTGTATGGGTTTCCCCCGCGTGCTCCAGTTTCCTCCCACAGTCTGAAAGACATGCTGGTTAGGGTGCATTAGCCATACTAAATTCTCCCTCACTGTTCTCCCAAACAGAGTGGGGGATTTTCATTGCTAACATCACAGTCTTATCGTAAGACTACTTGTGACACAACTAAATATGTACCTATGTGATAGCTATGATGTGGAGATGCCAGCGTTGGACAGGGTGGGTATATTAAGAAGCCTCAAAACACCAGGTTAAAGTCCAATGGGTTTATTTGGAATCATAAGCTTACAGAGCGCTGCTCCTTCATCAAGTGAGTGATGGAGACTCACTGATGAAGGAGCAACACTCTGATAGCTCGTGATTCCAAATAAACCTGTTGGACTGTAACCTGGTGTTGTGAGACTTCTTACTGTACAAATATGATCACACTGTGGATGCACCTGCACCACACGGACTGCAGTGGTTCAAGAAAGCTGCCCACCGCCAGCTTCTCAAGGACATTGAGGGATGGGCAATAATTGCTGGCCCAGTCACATCCCATACATGAATATATTAAAAAAATTAATATCAACATTTGTACGATTTGTTTCGATTTCCCTAATGCCTTCCTCTTGTCCTTTATACCTATAAAATTAAAACTCCTTCACACTATTTTAATTTCCACTTCATTTCATTTTTTGTATATTTTACTTGAAATATTTGGACCTCTCGTGACTCCTGATACTCCATGAATCTATTTATTATCTTCAACTTGCTTTGAAATTTGATCACGTTTATATGTACAAGCTTGTTCTTTCGATCATAGAATAGAACCATAGAATCCCTACAGTGCAGAAGGAGGCCATTTGGCCCATTGAGTCTGCACTGACTCTCCAACAGAGCATCCCAACCAGGCCTAAGCCTGTAATCCCACATATTTTCACCTCTCATACCTCAAACTTTACATCTTGGAACATTAAGGGGAAATTTAGAATGGCCAATCAACCTAACTTGCACAGCTTTGGAGTGAGAGAGGAAACTGGAGCACCTGGAGGAAACCCACATGGACATGGTGAGAACATGCAAACTTCACACAGACAATCACCCAAGGCTGGAATTGAACCCAGGTCCCTGGCACTCTGAGGCAGCAGTGCGAACCACTGTGCCACTGATCGTGACAGTAAACCAAGTCAAACAGCTGGTGATTCTCTCTGAGGTTGACAAGAGGTGTTTTGAGTTTCTGGAATTATCTGTTGGTACCCCTGGGAAATAAGTAGACTAAATAACTCTTAAAGACTGTACCACGTGACGGGTTCAATCTTTCTGAATCCCCATGCCCCTGGGCAGGATGGTGGGGGGGGCAGGGGGGATGTAAATTTGCAGCAATACCATTGCCCAATACCTGCCCCAGTCCACCTGCTGGGGTTTCATTGTGGACAGGGAGGATCTGGTGCCAAGTGTTCAGGCCACCAGGTAAAACCTGATGGTGAAGGGGCTGGGTCGGGGTGGGGGGATGTAGGGTGGTTGGTTGGGGTGCAGATGATGGGTGGTCAGCCGGGCACTCTTGCCCATCAGAGACCCTCTCCCTATCCTGTCAATTCCGGCATTTCATTGGCTCTCATGTCTCAGAGAACGGACTTCCTCTTGGACGGGGGAGGGGGTACGGTTGTTAGAGCTGGACTCGAGCCAATTAACAGCTAAACGGTGGCAGGGCAAGATGGAAGAGTTGGGTTTGCTGGTGACCCTTACACAGGGGGAGGGCTGACTGCCCCTCATATCCTTGAGTTCTACAACACTGTACATTTTTGCTTTCTCTCTTCATTCGCTAAGCAGGATGGCAATTAAAGCAACAGGATGAACATGTGTTTTCCTGCCAGTTTTGATAAGTCTCAGTTAAATTTCCGCTGGATATTTGCCTACAGTTGAGGTTGTCCGAAATTCAACTTCAATCACACCAATTTCACATTGGCATTGCCACTAAGGTCACTGGTGTTATTAATAGAAATCTGGCACATGGGCAAGTATGCATGTTCTTTGGAGGTCAGAATTGGACCCTGCTGGAGGCAATTAGTGGCAGCTTTATTTGAACCCATGTTGTTGCCACTGGGAACAGCCTGATGCTAGCACTGAGTACAGAGAATAAAACACACATCAGTCCCAAACATTGATATTACAGCACAAAGTGAAAGCAGTAATACTGAACCATTTCTCATTTCTTCCTAGTCCTGAGGCTGTCTCAGGCTCTGGTCAGACACCATTTGGAGTATTGTGAGCAATTTTGGGCCCCGTATCTCAGGAAGGATGTGCTGGCCTGGGAAAGGGTCCAGAGGAGGTTCACAAGAATGATCCCTGGAATAAAGAGCTTGTCACTTGAGGAAAGGTTGAGGACTCTGGGTCTGTACTCATTGGAGTTTAGAAGGATCAGGGGGAATCTTATTGAAACTTACAGGACACTGCGAGGCCTGGATAGAGCGGACGTGGAGAGGATGTTTCCACTAATGGGAAAAACTAGAACCAGAGGGCACAACCTCAGGCTAAAGGGACAATCCTTTAAAACAGAGATGAGGAGGAATTTGTTCAGCAGAGAGAGGTGAATCTATGGAACTCTTTGCCGCAGAAGGTTGTGGAAGCCAGGTCATTGGGTGTCTTTAAGACAGTAATAGATAGGTTCTTGATTAAAAAGGGGTTATGGGGAAAAGGCAGGAGAATGGGGATGAGAAAAATATTAAACATGTTTGAATGGCAGAGCAGATTTGATGGGCCGAGTGGCCTAATTCTGCCCCTATGTCTCACAGTCTTATGGTCTTCTCATTGTCATATCAGGTATTGAATATTAACCCTCTCTCCGACCTCCACTCATTTCATTATACTGCTATCTGAGTTAACTGCTATATATTTGATATCTTGGGTCCAGGCAGGGATGACACGAATTTAACAGATTTTATTTGCAGTAGTTTGAAATCTCCATTCCTTGCTTCAGCTCTGGTTTCTAGCTCTTTCTACAATGTAAAAGTTTATTTATTAGTCACAGGTAGGCTTATGTTCGCACTGCAATGACGTTATTGTGAAAATCCCCTTAAAATCTTTTTGCTTTACTCAGAGTCCACACCCAGGCTTAACCAACCAAGCACAATAAGCATTATTAGTAAACAGACTCACATAATCAAATACAGAGCAACTGAACACTGTAGTAACTACCAAAGCTAACGCATCTTTTGTCACCAAAGTTGCTGCAGTTTTCTTTCTGTTTCTGTTTTTGTAAATTGGCTATTGAAATTTTTTCTAATGATGGAGATAATTATATATTGAAATCGACAATATGCACTCTTCTATTTACCGAGATGGGGTACTGTCATACCAGCCTTTCAAACAGACTGCAACCACATTCAAGAAATAATAGGAACTATATTATACATGCATAGAATCATAGCATCCCTACAGTGCAGAAGGAAGCCATTCAGTCCACTGAATCATTTCTACCCAGGCCCCATCCCTATAATTCCACATATTTACCCTAGCTAGTCCCTCTGACACTAAGGGGCAATTTAGCTTGGCCAATCCGCCTAATCCACACATCTTCGGACTGTGGGAGGAAACCGGAGCACCCGGAGGTCACCCATGCAGACATGGGGAGAACATGCAAACTCCGCACAGTCACCTAAGGCCAGAATTGAACCCGGGTCCCTGGCGCTGAGAAGCAACAGTGCTAACCACTGTGCCACCGTGCTGCCCAAATTCTGTACATATTGTGTGTACAGAATGCAAATATTCATATATAAATGAAACACGTGTGAGGAAACTCATTTATCCTTAATCAATAAAGGCCCTCTGACCAACATTCAAGAAATCCTTCTCGTGCTCAGGGAGTAGGGTCATGATTTTCCGTACCACTTCCAGTTGCCTCTGGATTGGATGTCTGTGGGTTCGAAGACCACTCTAAGACTTGAATGCATCATCCTGGTTGATCCTTCAGGTCAGTGTTCAGATTTATCTTCCAGGTGTGATAGTAACCCAATGCCCACCCTCCCAGGCAGATGCACTGGGTACAGTTGGTGTTACAGGTATTAGCATGATTCAAGAGGGGCTGCGGCATCCTCCTGAGGCCCACAACAATATTTATCTCTCGCCCTGCACCAACAAAATAGACTAGATGATCATTTATCTCATTACCCATCAGGGTGGCACAGTGGTTAGTACGGCTGTCTCACAGCACCAGAGACACCCAGGTTCGATTCCCAGCTCGGCTCACTGGCTGTGTGGAGTTTGCACATTCTCCCCATGTCTGCATGGGTTTCCTCTGGGTGCTCTGGTCTCTTTCCACAGTCTGAAAGATGTACAGGTTAGCTGATTTGGCCATGCTAAATTGAACCTTACCGTCCCAAGATGTGTTGGTTCGGGATGTAAGTGAGATAAGTACATTGGGTTACGGGGATAGGGCCTGGGTGGGTGATCTTTCTGAAAGTCAGTGCAGACTTGATGGGCCGAATGGCTTCTCTCTGCACCGTAGGGATTCTATGACTGCAAGTCTCAAATTGCAGAATGTATCATTGACTGTCGAGCACCTCGAGGTGTTCTGAGAACTTGCGATACTGAATAGCGAAGTCTTTCCCTGCATTGGCTATCGATTATCCTGTCACTATGATGAGCGTAAAGATATGGCTGACAGGAAACCCTGGAACGCAAAGTGCGACATTGTGCATTGAGACTGGAAGCTGGCTGAGATAAAAGGTATCGGTATGTGTAGAATAGATGGGAGGCTATCAGCAGACCAGGAGTCGGTGAACGAGATACAGTATAGTCCACCACAATGATGTCTATCAGATAGCCACCTGTCATGTTTCCACGACTCACTGACCTTAATTCTTCGCTTTACGCACAAAATTAAGCAATAATCACAGAATTGTTGCAGTGCAGAGCAAGGCCATTCAGCCCATCATGCTTATACTGGCTCACCCAGTGAGCAATTCACTTAGTGCCACTCCTCTGCCTTCTCCCCGTAACCCTGATCATTCTGTTTTGGATAACGGCTCGATTAGAACCCGTCCCCACCACACTCTCGGCAGCACATTTCAGACCTTAACCACTCCCACCGCGAAGAGGGTTTTTCTCACGTCGTTTTTACTCCTTTTGCAAATTACTTTAAATCTGAGCCTTCTCGCTCTCCATCCTTTCACAAGTGGAAATAATTTCTCTCTATCAGCTCCTGTCCGCTCGTGATTTTGAATAACTCCATCAAATCGCCTCCCAGCCTTTTCTTCACCAGGGGAATAGGGATGGCATGGGTGGCACAGTGGTTTGCACTGCTACCTCACAGCACCAGGGACTGGGTTTCAATTCCTGGCTTGGGTCACTATCTGTAAGGAGTCTGCATGTTCCCCCCGTGTCTGCGTGGGTTTCCCCCGGGTGCTCCAGTTTCCTCCCACAGTTGGAAAGACACACTGGTTAGGTGCATTGGCCATGCCAAATTCTCCTTGTGTACCCGAACAGGCACTGAAGTGTGGCAACTAGGGGATTTTCACTGTAACTTCATTGCAATGTTAATGTGAGCTGACTTGTGTCAATAATAAATAAGCTTTAAACTTTAACTTTTAAAAACTTTAACTTTAAATGTTAAAACTTTAATAATGACTATTTTTTAACTTGATTTGATTTATTATTATCACATATATTAGTATAGAGTGAAAAGCATTGTTTGTTGTGCACTACAAAGCATACCGTTCATAGAGAAGGAAAGGAGAGAGTGCAGACCGTAGTGTTATAATGATAGCTAGGGTGTAGAGAAAGATCAGCTTAATATGAGGTAGAAAGACTGATGGGAGCAGGGAAGAAGCTGTTCTTAAGCCTGTTGGTACGTGACCTCAGACTTTTCCCGACAGAAGAAGCTGGAAGGGAGAATATCCGGGGTGCGTGGGGTCTTTAATTATGCTGGCTGCTTTTGTGGAAAATGGGAACAAGAGGATGGAGCACTTCGGATATTGTCTGAGCAGATGAAGTCACCCGTTCTGTATGGGGTTAATAGTTCCATTGAGCTTCCTGGAAAGACTCTGTTAGCACTCTGAGGGGGTTACTCTGTCTCTGGGGAGTATGAAGTTCAATGTAGATTCCACAATGTGTAACATTTAGCAATCCATCTCCAGCTGACTTCACGTCAAACAGTTGACTCTTGTCTAGCTGCAAACTGGGACAGCTCCCTCGGTGACCATGAAGATATTTTCCACCGTGAGTGCCTCACCCTCCATTGTACAGAAGTCTGCGAATTGCGTTGTTCTCTGCTGAATTTCTGGAATGTAAAATGCGATACTCTCCGGCAGCAATGCACTGCTCGGAACCGTTGCAAAACCCTGGATGACAGAGCACATTCTTCTGTCTAAAACCTTCAGCAACTGATGCCTCTGTGTTGGCTGCTGACCATGCCTTTTGGCAATGTTGATAAATGAATGAATCATGAGGAACAAGTGCCAACTTCATAAGATTGTCGGCCTAATGGCAGACAGGAATAGACCCTCTCGTGGGTTGAATTGTGCCCCTACAATAGTGATGCCAGGCGTATCACATTCTCCGCACCCCACCCAAAACCATCTGACCTTCTTGCAGAGGCAACCCAGGCTAATTTGGAAAAAAAACATCCGAGAAATTCTTCTCTAATCAAAATGAGCCCAGGAGATGCAAGCCCAGGCCAGATGGTGGGGGTTACACGGACACAAAAAATGCTTGGTTTCATTGGTCAGAACATTGAATACAGGAGTGGGGACGTTTTGTTGAAGTTGTACAAGACATTGGTAAGGCCACATTTGGAATACTGTGTACAGTTCTGGTCACCCATATTATAGAAAGGATATTATTAAACTAGAAAGAGTGCAGTAGAGATGTTACCGGGATTTGATGGTTTGAGTTGTAAGGAGAGGCTGGATAGACTGGGACTTTTTTCTCTGGAACGTAGAAGGCTGAGGGGTGATCTTATCAAAATTTATAAAATAACGAGAGGCATAGATCAGCTGGATAGTCAACATCTTTTCCCAAAGGCAGGAGAGTCTAAAACTAGAGGTCATAGGTTTAAGGTGAAAGGGGAGAAACACAAAAGGGTCCAGTGGGGTAATTTTTTCACACAGAGGGTGGTGAGTGTCTGGAACAAGCTGCCAGAGGTAGTAGTAGAGGTGGGTTCAATTTTGTCTTTTAAAAAGTGTTTAGACAGTTACATGGGTAAGATGGGTTTGGAGGGATATGGGCCAAATGCAGGCAATTGGGACTAGTTTAGGTGTTTAAAAAAAAGGGTGGCATGGACAAGTTGGACTGAATGGCCTCTTTCCATGCTGTAAACCTCTATGGCGCTATGAATCTATGAGATTGCTCTCATCCTGGTAAATTCTGTGCAGTAGCCGTCTATGTGGGCTAACACTCCTTTCTTAACAGCATTGCGAATATACTGACACCACAGCTCATCAAGGGTCTGACACATATAGGGTTGATGTGGAGATGTCAACGTTGGACTGGGGGTGGGCACAGGAAGAAGTCTCACAACACCAGGTTAAAGTCCAATAGGTTTATTTGGAATCACGAGCTTTCGGAGCACTGCTCCTTCATCAGGTGAGTGGAGAGGTACTTTTCACAAAAATGGCATATATAGAGACTCAATCGCAAGATAATGGTTGGAATGTGAGTCTTTACAGGTAATCAAGTCTTCACAGGTACAGACAGTGTGAGTGGAGAGAGGGTTAATCACAGGTTAAAGAGATGTGAGTTGTCTCAAGCCTTGAAACCGTCAAGACACACGACAACGCAGAACTGTCGAGCAGCATTGCTAAGTTCCACATGCACGAGGACAGCCTCAAGCGGGATTTTGGGTTCATGTCTCACTACATGTACCATTTGGCCTGGGCTTGTAAAATCCTACTCACTGTCCTGCTTGAGACAATTCTCACCTCTTTAACCTGTAATTATTCCTCTCTCCACACGTACTGTCTGTACCTGTAAAGACTTGATTACGTGAAAAGACTCGCATTCCAACCATTATTTTGCAATTGTGTCTTTGTCCGTATATGCTGTGTTTGTGAAACCTACCGCTATTCATCTGATGAAGGAGCAGTGCTCCAAAAGCTCATGATTCCAAATAAACCTGTTGGATTTTAACCTGGTATTTGGGAGACTGCTTTCGGGTTAACGTGGGCCTGGGTACAGTCCTGACAACACAGTATGAGAGAGTCAATAAAGATATTCAGTTGACCTACTTATGATGGTGCTAATTTCCTCAAACCTATTGAACTGTAACCAATACCCCACAACAACCACCACCTCCTCAAGGGCAATTAGGGATGGCCTTGCCATTGAAACTCCCGTCCCAGGAATGAATGAATGAGAGAAATGTCCATCCCACTTCACAAACAGATTCAAATCTCATTGGAAACCATTCAGCAAATCGACAGCCAGCCTTTCCCAGAGGGTAAATAACCAGCCCTCCACATCGATACCCAAGATCTGGTCTGAGACAACTCATCATTCTGATCACTGATCCTCCCAACCTGCTTAATTAGAACAAGCTCCATCCTTACCGCTGCTGAGATGTTCGCACTTAAAGTGCCAAGGGGCAAGGTTTAAAGGAGGCAAGTTGTTTACACAGAGGGTGGTGGGTCCCTGGAAATCGGCTGCCGGGGGAGGTAGTGGAACGAGATACGATAGTGACTTTTAGAGGGTGTCTTGACAAATACATGGATAGGATGAGAATGGAGTGATATCATCCCTGGAAGGGTAAGGGGCTTTAGTTCAGTTGGGCAGCATGGTCAGTACAAGCTTAGATGGCCGAAGGGCCTGTTCCCGTGCTATAATTTTCTTTGTTCTTATAATGAGAAAATTGCAAGCTCCATTACAGTGCATAAATCTAACACTGACCAGCTTCAGATAGCTTGCTTAGGATTGGGACTGGGCACAGGATTTCATTTCTTTGGGAGACTCAACAAGTTAGCTACAGCAATTACAAAGCTGGCAATGCCTGCAGACTCAGCTGCACAGCGATTTCAGTCTGGCCCAGATTGCAATCAAGGTATCTGGTTCAATGCCAAACTAATTGGCTGACTAGATACCGTCTCCATCATAAAGACCACCTACTGCTGCTTTTGTGATAATATTTGGGGCGTGACACTAACAGGTCACTCCCAATATACCAGGTGGCAAGTACAAGCACATTGCTGTCTGGAAGCGAACGACTCTACGTGTGGTGTTGCCAATTTTCAAATGTCCCAATGTTTCAGAGTTCAGGCACCTTCCCTCCTACCAGGCGATGAGGGACATGCAGCAACCAGCCCATTCCAGACACGGTATCTTCAGCTTCAGATTGGGTGTGAAGGCCAATCCTTGAGTTGTAGGTTTTGCCACAAGTGTGAATCTGCCCCGTCTGATGAGTTGTTGTTTCTGATGTTGGCACTTGTTGCTGAGCTGCTGTAGTTAGCAGCTAGCTAAGTTAGCTATATTTCGCCAGCCTGAAAAGGACCCATGTATTCCGACCCTCTGCTTCCTGTCAGTTAGCCAATCCTCAAACCGATAGGGGAAGGATTGTGGGAAGTGAGGGCAGTGCAGGGCCCAGGCTGATGATGGACCACTGGTGTTGACTGTGACAAGGCAATTGGTGCAGCTACAGTTGGCTGAAATAGGAGAGGCTGTGCGTGGCCTTGTTCTGGAGTCCATCTAGGCCTTGAGTGCTGCTGTGTCCCCGATGGATACACCACTTGCTTTCCTCCATTGAGAGATTGGAGACCCTCGTGGAGGAATCCAATCCAGCAGATCACTAAATGGATGTTGGAGTCATGCACAGACTAGCATACCTTCACCTGGCCCATTAGTAATGGCAGTGCCAGTTGCCGATCAGATGCTTGGAGTTCAGATCCTTGTCCTTCTCAGATCAGCAGGGACATGCATGTGACTTGTATGAAAGGATGGGTGTCTGCTCTCTATGGTTTTCAATTGTTCTTTGTTTGATTTCAAGTCTGGTAACCGATCTATGCTCACTGTGTTTGATTGGTTAAGCCTGGATGCTTACTCAGAGCCAAGTGGAAAGACACCACTAGAAGCTACTAGAAGCAGGGCTATAATCGTGAGGGCACGTGTTTTTTTTTTGATGGCAAAGGTATTTTCAAATTCCTGTAAGTAAACCTGCAGCAGATAAACAGACTGGTGTCGTCTCTGAGTGGATCTGAGATATATAAAATATACAACACTTTCCACCTCTGGGTGCTGCGAGCCTGGACAATGTCCCTTCAGCTCCTTCGCAGTGTCTGCAGAGGTCTTAGCTAGCTGTGTAGAAGCCCCTCAGTGCCAGGGCCCAGCAAGGCCTCTGGCAACTAGAGAACAGCCATCACACCCCCAGCCACAAGCTCAGCCAGTTGAATTCACCTCAGCTGCAAGTGCATAGGGTGGCACCTCATAGGAGCACCCACAATGGAGCTAAGACAACTTAACTTGGAGGGTTGGCATGGTGGCACAATGGTTAGCATTACTGCCTCACAGTGCCAGGGACCTGGGTTCGATTCCTGCTTTGGGTCATTGTCTGTGTGGAGTCTGCACATTCTCCCCGTGACTGCGTGGGTTTCCTCCAGGTGCTCTGGTTTCCTCTGACATTCCACAGATTGGCCATGCTAAATTGCCCCTTAGAGTCAGGAAGACTAGCTAGGGTAAATGCATGGGATTATGGGGATAGGCCTGGGTGGGATTGTGGTCAGTGAAACTTGATGGGCTGAATGGCCTCCTTCTGCACTGTAGGATTCTGTGATTCTATGAGGGTCAGGGGCAGTTCTTTTATCTGGATGTTAAACTTCCTTTCTGGCTGTAATGGCTTCAATCAGGCCATTGATGTTGGCCGATTGGAATATGAACTCCCTGATTAAGGAGTCATCAAATGATGTCCCTGATTAAGGAATCAATTGATGGACCAATCAGGGAGTCTTTTCATAGTATTTAACCGGGAGTGTCAGTTCCTCTGGCACTCCTGAAGATAAGCTGCTGACTGATAGCACTCTGTACTGCTGTAGGAATTGGAAATAAAGGGATTTTGGTGAAGGGATTTCTGCCTCCAAAGGCTTATTTCACTGGCGTACACCTCAATCAATTTTTCACTGATGTGTTACAGAAAACCCAGGCCAGAAGCTCACAGAAAGCAGCTTTTGCTTCTCTAGATTACCCACTCCAAAGAAAGAGGGCCCCTCTGACCAAAATGACTAATAGATGGCTGGTGACCCTGATAGTCTCGGACTGTTAAATTAAAAGCTGGTGAGATTTATAAAGTGATTAAAAGAAAATGATGCCCATAAACCTACAGCAACTGGGGAACCGGTGGCCTAGTGGTATTATCACTGGGCTATTAATCCAGAAACCACTGCTAGTATCCTGGGGACCTGGGTTCAAATCCCACCACAGCCGTTGGTGCAATGTGATTTTGATTAAAAAATATCTGGAATCAAGAATCTACTAATGACCGTGAAACCACTGTTGGAAAAACCCATCTGGTTCACAAATGTCCTTTTGAAGGAAGGAGGGGAAGGAAGTCTGCCATCCTTACCCAGTCTGACCTACATGTGACTCCAGAGCCACAGCACAGTGGCTGATTCTCAACTGGCCTTCGGGCAATTAGAGAAGGACAATAAATGCTGGCCAGCCAGTGATGCCCGTGACCCAAAAATGAATTTAAAAAATTTTAGATGGATCCCAAGACTCCTTCTGATGACAGGTCTGAATAACTCTGAGCCAAGTTATATCCAATCAGATATTGCTCACTTAACCAGAACTTATGAGAAAAATTGTCAAGATTTGCAACCATTGTGCGCATAATCTCTTATAACTCAGCACAATGGTTTTCCCTGTCCTGGTATCTGGATGGCACCTTTCATCGAACAGTTAGCTTTGTGTTAGTGCCTTCTCACTCCACTGAACAAACGGCTCCCAGGACAGGATAAAAAGCAGCCTCAGGTTGAAGATTGTATCGTCGCTATTGTTTCCATTCCACACCAGCAGAAACTCGAGCTGGCTCTGAATGAGAGCTGATTTCACCATCCTCAAGGTCAGGCTATTGTTTAACAGCGGGGTTTAATGAAAAACAAAGCAGACCGCAAGCCTGCTGAAAATGAACTGTACCTTTTTAAAGAACGCCCTGGGACAGTTAATGAGTAAGGGAAGAATGTCTCGTCTTCATGATTTGTAACTTTCTAAACAAACCACACCGTACATTCCAAGCACTTCATAGAATCATAGGATCACTACAATGCAGAAGGAGGCCATTCGGCCCATCGAGACTGCACCAACAACAATCCCACCCAGGCACTATCCCTGTAACACTATATATTTACCTCGCTAATCCCTCTAATCTAGGCATCTCAGGACACCAAGGAGAAATTTACCATGGTCAATTCACCTAGCCTATACATCTTTTGACATTGTGTTGCCCAAAGCTTTTTTTTAAGTTCATTACTGGGCCATGGGAGTCACTAACTGGCCAGCATTTATTGCCCGTCCCTAGTTGTCCAAGAGCAGTTGAGAGTCAACCACCTTGCTGTGGCTCTGGAGTCACATGTAGGCCAGACCAGATAAGATCCCTGGAGCTATGAGGTAGCCGTGCTAACCACCATACCACTGTGTCACCCAAAGCTTTTTTTAAATTCATTCGTGGGACTTGGGTGTCACTGGCTGGCCAGAATTTATTGCCCCATCCCTAGTTGTCCTTGTTCAGAGGGTGGTTAAGAGTCAACAACATTGCTGTGACTCTGGAGTCACATGTAGGCCAGATTGGGTAAGGACAGCAGATTTCCTTCCCTAAAGGATATTAATACACCAGATGGTTTTTCCAATAATCGACAATGGTTTCACAGTCATCAGTAGATCCTTAATTCCAGATTTTTTTTATTGAATTCAAATTCCGCCATTCACTGTGGCGGGATTCGAGTCTGGGTCCCTAGAAAATTAGTTGAGTAACTGGGTTAATAGTCCAGCGATAATACCACTGGGCCATCGCCTTCTTATTATTTATATGTTATAGAGACAGGAAATATAAGTCAGCGGTTTTTCATTCCCAGTACGGGTTTTAACTTTGCATTCTGAATGGCATGGTGGCACAGTGGTTAGCACTGCTGCCTCATAGCACCAGGGACCCGGTTCAATTCCCGGCTTGGATGACTGTTTGTGTGGAGTTTGCACGTTCTCCCCGTGTCCGTGTGGGTTTCCTCCAGGTGCTCCAGGCATTTGGCATGCTTGGTTTTATTGGTCAGAACATTCAATACCGGAGTTGGAACGTCTTGTTGAAGTTGTACAAGACATTGGTAAGGCCACACTTGGAGTACTGTGTGCAACTCAGGTCACCCTATTATAAAAAGGATATTATTAAACTAGAAAGAGTGCAGCAAAGATTTACTAGGATGCTACTGGGACTGGATGGATTGAGTTATAAGGAGAGGCTGAATAGACTGGGACTTTTTTCTCGGAGCGTAGGAGGCTGAGAAGTGATCTTATAGAGGTCTATAAAATAATGAGGGGCATAGACAAGGTGGATATTCAATATCTTTTCCCAAAGATAGGGGAGTCTAAAACTAGAGGGCATAGGTTTAAGGTGAGAGGAAAGAGATACAAAAGTGTCCAGAGGGGCAATTTTTTCACACAGAGGGTGGTGAGTGTCTGGAACAAGCTGCCAGAAGTAGTAGTAGAGGTGGGTACAATTTTGTCTTTTAAAAAGCGTTTAAATAGTTACATGGGTAAGATGGGTATAGAGGGATATGGGCTAAATGGGGGCAATTGGGATTAGCTTAGGGGTGTTAAAAAGGGCAGCATGGACAAGTTGGGCTGAAGGGCCTGTTCCCATGCTATAAATCTCTACGACTGTATGATTCTATGCTCTGGCTTTCTCCCACAGTCCAAAAATATACTGGTTAAGTTGATTGGCCATGCTAAATTGACTCTGGGGCGGATTAGCGGGGTAAATATGTGGGGTGATGGGAATAGGGCCTGGATGGGATTGTCTTCTGCACTGTAGGGGTTCTATGATCCTCTGATGGGATTAAGAAAGCTCAGAAAGTGAGAGGGTGGAAAGAGCTGTGACCTGGCAACAGCTGCAGGCCTGAAAAACACGGCTCAGGAATTTACCTGCTGCCTTATCTCCGTGTAGGAATGCAGACGGGAATGATGCGATCAGCAGTTTGTCTGCGGTGGCTCAAAACTGCCCCGCACAAACATCTGAGCTCCAGGTGGCAGCTGCCAACACTTCCATGAGATTTATGGTGACAGTTTTGACTCACCTGTGGACATTGGGGGTTTGCATGTTTGCAACCTTTTAAAGGTTATATTTTTGTCACTGATTCAAGTTGTGCAATTGCTGTCGAGAAGGTTATGCGAGCCTGAGGCATCAGCGGTGACTCACCAACTCCATCCTCACCCCCTGAGTAAGAATATCATGGGGATTCATGTCCCCACTTGAAGTTGGCAGCACGGTAGCACAGTGGTTAGCACTGCTGCCTCACAGCGCCAGGGACCCAGGTTCGATTCCCAGCTTGGCTCACTGTCTGTGTGGAGTCTGCATGTTCTCCCCATGTCTGCGTGGGTTTCCTCGGGTTCCTCCCACAGCAATCTTAGATACCTTATAGTGCAGAAGGAGGCCATTCGGTCCATCGAGTCTGCACCGACAAGCAATTCCAATCCAGGCCATATCCCCACAATCCCATACATTTACCCCGCTAACCGCTCTAACCTACACATCCCAGAACACTCAAGGGCAATTTAGCACAGGCAATCAACATAACATGCACATCCTTGGGTTGTGGGAGGAAAAATGGAACACCCAGAGGAAACCCATGCAGACACGGGGGAAATGTGCAAACCCTGCATAAACAGTGGCCCAAGCAGGGAATTGAACCCAGGTCCCTGGCACTGTGAGGCAGCAATGCTACCCACTGTGCCATCATGCCACTCACAATCCGAAAGACGTGCTGGTTCGGTGCATTGGCCAAGCTAAATTGCCCCTCAGTGTACCTAGACAGGTGCTGGACTTTGACAACTAGGGGGTTTCTCAGTAACTTCATTGCAGTGTAAATGTAAGCCTACTTGTGACACTAATAAATAAAGTTTCAACTTTAAATAAAACTTCCAGTCCTGTAGGATTGGCTGGGGAGTCTAAAGGATTTGAAGATCAATCTCCAATTGTTGTTGTTTGTCCATCGTCATTGATGAGGTCCTCGACACCATTAGTCATTTTGAGACTGGTTGCGGTGTGTCCGAAGATGACTGATCAGGGCCAATTTGGGCACGGAACGTCCTGGCACATATCGGACAGGCTTGTGTAGACAGTGTAGTTGTTGCGCTGGTGGCTCTGGACTTGCGCAGCTCGCACTTAAGTTGTGCTTCAGCAATACACCTTGCTTCGTGGAGCTTGACAGCCTTTGTGGATGAGGCAGTGCCAGGTAGGGCGGTTTTGTGCCAGCGTTTCCCAGGTGGTCGTGTCAATGTCAAGTGACTTCAGGGAGACCTTGAGTGTGCCTTTGAAATGTTTCTTTTGCCCTCCATGCGAGCGTCTTCCAGCAGAGAGCTCCCCAAAAAGGAACTGCTTGGGTATGCGCTTGTCTGGCATACGGATGACATGACCTGCCCACCGGGTCTGCGCTCTCATCAGCAGTGTGTGGACTGATGGTAGACTTGCTCGAGAGAGCGTCTGGTACTTTGTCTTGCCATTTGATGCGTAATATTCTGTGAAGACAAATCACATGGAAATGATTGAGCTGTCTTGCATGTCTTCAATACACAGTCCACAATTCACAGGCATACAGGAGGGTAGTGAGGACCGTGGTGCTGTAGACCTTTAGTTTTGTTGCTGGGCTGATTCCTTGACATTCAGTGGAATAAACCTGTGTTTATTTATCGAATTGTTAACTGTATCATTCAAATCAGCATTTCCTCTGCAATAACCCACTAAGAACGTCATCCTTGGACAGATTTTAATCCCGAGATAATTATAGTTTAATTATACTATGCTAAACATTAAAACCTAAATTACTGTTTTCTGTTTGAGTGAACTTAGAAATAACACACAGGCCAGCAATTATGCTTTCCAAAACAAGTGTAAAGGGGAAAAAAAAATTTGTATATATTTGATGACGCAATAGATGAAAGCAAATTTAAATTGTCCAACTCTGAAAGATACACAATGATTGGAAAATCGGTTGTATAACTTGCATGATGAAAAGATGAAGGCATCTGTGAAGAAAGATTCTTGTTTCCATGCTATAGGGTTCACTAGCAATAAACCAGTATCAGCTGAGATGTTCAGTAAGATTCACATGTAAACTTGGACTCATAATAAAAGGCCTGTTGCCATGTACACTTCCTGTTGCCTCAGGAAAGCAGCCAGCATAATTAAGGACCCCATGCACCCCGAACATTCTCTCTTCCATCTTCTCCTATTGGGAAAAAGATACAAAAATCTGATGTCATGTACCAGTCGACACAAGAACAGCTTCTTCCCTGCTGCTGTCAGACTTTTGAATGGACCCACCTTCCATTAATTTGATCTTCCTCTACATCCTAGCTATGACTGTAACACTATATTCTCTCCTTGCCTTCTCCTCTATGTACTCAATGTTTTGTCTGTACAGTGTGCAAGAAACAACACTTTTCACTGTATCCCAATTCACGTGACAATAATAAATCAAATCAAATTGAATCAAATTAAGTGTCACCTGGTGACTTGCCTTTAGCAGCTTTGGTTTAGCAATGCGCACCAGGAATGCATGCTGGGAACCTGACCTTTTCACTAAGGTCAAACCAAAGATCAGATGCAATGTATTACCTTGTCAACTTCACAACACCAGCTTAAAGTCCAACAGGTTTCTTTGGAATCACAAGCTTTCGGAGCGCTGCTCCTTCATCAGGTGAGTGGCTCTTGTTTTGGAAAATATAATTCTTGGCCCATTCACCTGATGAAGGGGCAGCGCTCCGAAAGCTCATGATTCCAAATAAACCTGTTGGACTTTAACCTGCTGTTGTGAGACTTCTTACTGTACCCACCCCAGTCCAATGCTGGCATCTCCACATCTTGTCAGCCTAGATCTGCTCCATCTCCCTTGCGGGGACCATAATGACATAAGAATTAGGAGCAGGAGTGGGCCATCTAGCTCCTTGAGCCTGCTCCACCATTCAATAACATCATAGACTTACCTCCATTTACCCACCCACTCACCATAACCCTTAATTCTTTTACAGTTCAAGCATTTATCTATCTTTGCCTTAAAAACATTTAATGAGGTAGCCTCAACTGCTTCACTGGGCAGGGAATTCCACAGATTCACAACCCTTTGTGTGAAGAAGTCCCTCCTTAACTCAGTCCTAAATCTCTTCCCTCTTATTTTGAGACCATGCCCCCTAGTTCTAGTTTCACCCGCCAGTGGAAACAACCTCCTTGCTTCTATCGTATCTGTTCCCTTCATAATCTTATATGTTTCTATAAGATCAATAAGACCATGAATTGGATTCACTTTCAATTTGAATTTGAATTGGTTTTTGGAACAAGTAAGAAATAAATTGAGGGCTTGGCTTGTCCATTCTGCACATTGGCTTCAGTTTTTTTTATTCATTAGTCACAAATAGACTTACATTAACACCGCAATGAAATTACTGTGAAAACCCCATAGTTGCTACACTGGGGTGCCTGGTCGGGAACACGGAGGGAGAATGGCCAATGCACCTAACCAGCATGCCTTTCAGACTGTGGGAGGGAATCAGAGCACCCAGAAGAAACCCATGCAGACACGGGGAGAATGTGCAAACTCCACACAGACAGTGACCCAAGGTTGGAATTGAACCCGGGTCCCTGGCGCTGTGAAGCAGCAGTGCTAACTATCGTGCCTCCGTGCCACTCCTGTTTAAATGGTGGAGCAGGCTCGATGGACCAAATGGTCCACTCCTTCTCCTACGTTCCTATCAGCCCTCAAGTTCTTAAATATTTGACCCACTCGAAGGGGAAGCTTTCCCTGTCAACTGGGCTCATTGTCAGAAAGTGCTTTCAAGATGCAGCAAGTGATAAATATGTCCCTTCCCATCTGCTGGCTCCCTTACTTACTAAATTCCAAATTACACTTTTCTTTTGTCTCTTTAATTTGATTTGATTTATTATTGTCACATGTATTAACATACGGTGAAAAGTATTGTTTCTTGCGCGCTATACAGACAAAATATACCATTCACAGAGAAGAAAAGGAGAGAGTTGCAGAATGTAGTGTTACGATCACAGCTAGGGTGTAGAGAAAGTTCAACTTAATGCGAGGTGAGTTCATTCAAAAGTCTGACAGCAGTAGGGAAGAAGCTGTTCTTGAGTCAGTTGGTACATGACCTCAGGCTTTTGTATCTTTTTAAAGTTTATTTATTAATCACAAGTAAAGTTTACGTTAATACTGCAGTGGAGTTACTGTGTCATCACACTCCGGTGCCTGTTCGGGTCAATGCAGCCGAACCAGCATGTCTTTGAGACTGTGGGAGGAAACCAAAGCGCCCACGCAGACATGGCGAGAATGTGCAAACTCCACACAGAGAGTGACCCAAGCCAGGAGTCGAACCCGGGTCCCTGGCGCTGTGAGGCAGCAGTGTCAACCACAGTGCCACCATGCTACACTTTGACGGAAGAAGGTGGAAAAGAGTCTCTCTGGGGTGTGTGTGATCCTTGACAATGTTGGCTGCTTTTCTGAGGCAGCAGGAAGTGTAGACAGGGTCAATGGGTGAGAGGTTGGTTTGCGTAATGGATTGGGCTTCATTCATGACCTTTTGTGGTTTTTTGGTGTCTTGGACAGAGCAGGAGCCATACCAAGCTGTGACACAATCTGCAAAAGTTGCCTCTCCTTAATGCTTTGGGCAGTTCTGAATCTCCATTTAAATGAGCTTTTATATTTGTATTGTCACTGAGCTTTTACTCTCTTTGATAGTGAACACCAATTTTACAAAAATGAAGGGATCTCTCAGTAGAATGAATACTTCCACCATATTGAGTGAACTCAATGTTACTGGTCTTACACAGTTCTTCCTTTGAGGGTCCCCCCTTCCCTTATCTGGCTGATGCTGTATAGCTACAAAATTGGCAAAAAAAATCTTTTTATGATGACATTTCACTGAACAGGCTTCAGGCTAATCCATGTTCAACAACCTGCTCTGAAAACCCTGCACACGTTTTGACAGCTGTGCAAAATTCCATCCCAGCATCTGGAACAGCCCACAATATTCTAAAACAATCAACAACATTCTCAATCAAGCAACTCACAACATTCTTAAAGAAAGTCAATTTACCCCAAATCCCAATGTTTCTTAAAAAAAAATCCCAGGATCCGGATCCAGGTCCGTACCTTTGGCAGAAATTCTTCCTTGGGCTATACCAGGTGTGCGGAGCAAGTTTTGTTGAAGTCTGTCCTTTAGTTTTGAATAGAGACTGGGATTTTCCAGCCCCTCCAGCCGAGAGGAATTTCCAGGCTTGCCGAAATCAATGGACTGTCGGTTGATTCATTGTTTCCATCACTGTGGAACCCGCTGTGGTAGGGCTGAAATACCTCACCCATCCTGTTGGCAGACAAACAGATTAACAAACAGGGGTGTAAACATTGCCTCTGCCCACCTTCAGTGGCAGTGGTAACTGTCGAGTGTTTTTCTGAGTACGGCCATAGAGAGATAAAGCAGAGAGGACCTAGGCTGAACACTTAAGAGGGATTTAAGTGTCAGCCAATTACAGCAGCTGGTAAACTAGAATAGGTCTTAGATCTCTTGGACCAGGAAGAAGAAAAAAGCACTAGGCCTCAGAATACTGAAAGGCCTGTGGCGTGCCCAAGAGTATATAGAAGACACTTCTCAAATCTGGAGATGAGTGAAAGACAATGCTCCCGGTGTCTCCGCTTGTCCAAGGAAGTGGTAGTGCACACTTGGCACCTTGTCCATGAGGAACTGATGCTGCAGGGATATTTCCAATAGTTGGATCCGAGGGCACATCCTCAGAGTAAAGGGACTACTATTTAGAACCGAGATGAGGAGGAATTTCTTCAGTCAGAGGTTGGGGAATCTGTGGAATTCATTGGCGCAGAGAATGCCAGGTGTATTTAAGGTAGAGATAGATAGGTTCTTGATTGATAAGGGAGTCAAAGATTATGGAGAAAGGGAGAGAATGGGGTTGAGAAACCTATCAACCATGATCGAATGACAGTGCAGACTTGATGGGCCGAATGGCCTACTTCTGGTCCTTTTTGTTTTATGGTCTCACACTCCATTGGAAAGCGTGTATGTTAGAAGTAGGCTGAAACGATTGGAATGTCCTTCCTGAATACCTAACAACCTTCACCGGCTCTTGGTTGGAGAGCGAACACTTAGACTCTGCTCTGCTGGATGCCCAAAAGCCAACAAGGATCACAACCTCCAGGGGTAGAGAAGATGAGGAAATGGGATGACATGATGCCTGAATCGTGGCGACAATAATTCCTCCCCCCATGAAGACGATAGTATTCAGAAACCAATCATTTATAGTCCAGAATCAATTGGCTTAGTCCAATATTTTGACAATTGCTGGATATAATATTGGGAAGTAACCGCCCTCCAGTAAGATAAGTTCACCCAATTCCTGTCGGGGTTTTGTAAATTTCGGGAATTGCAACAGTTACATTTACTCGCTGTTAATTAGTTCTCAACATCCATCCCACCGAGCAATAAGGGGTGAATTTGTTCAAATAATTGTTAACCTATGGGACAGTATATTTATGTTGGATCATTATCTGCTGAAAGTTTAGACAGCCGGTAATCTCAGATGGAACACAACGCCCGAATGACTGGAATCTCAGGCTTCAGTGCAACCACGTATAGTTTTCCTGAATTGTACGGGCAAATATGTGTGTTCCAGGGAAAGAAGGGAAAATGTAGAATTGCAGAAGAGCTACTTAAACTTTCCAGACCCCAAGCTGGCAACTCTCAAGTAAAAATATATCAAATCATATTTGAGACAATCTTGGTGGGCAGACCGCACGGATTTCATTATTTGACACAACATCAGTGCATGGTCTGTGGGAAGAATGGTTTTGCCAACTGAACTGCCTTTCCGTTACCCAATGTTTTATTATGCCCTTGTCTCGCTGCCTCACTTTTACTGTCTTACTTATTGCAGCAAGCTCTCTTTTCCCTTGGCCGTATTTTTTGGCACAAAGCAACTATTGGCATCGCCCGCCCCGATCCCAGTTTTAGTTTTGCCGCTATTCTCACCCTCAAATGGTGCCAGCGACCACCAGACAAAGCCGTAGCTGGAATTCTCCGGTCCCACTGCGGTGAGAGGAGGTTTGGCTGAGCGCCGAATTCTCCGCCCTCGCTGGCAGCATCGGAGCGTGAACGGCTAGACAATTCCACCCCACGGCTGCACCAGATCACAGTCATCGATCTGAAAGTTACAGAGTGTTGAACAATCCTGCTTAGGTAAATGCAAACAAAGACTGGAGACAAATTTGCACAATTTAACCTAGTGCTCCAACCAATCCGTACGTGTGATTGTGTACACGTGGGTAATCGCATGCCAATTTGGCATCATTTCAGGAGGCTACACAATTCCAGAGTGACTGATCTTTCAGTGTCACCCTCTGTAACTTATCACCTTTTAAAACATCAAGTCCATTGAACCCCTACAGTGCAGAAGGAGACCATTCATCCCATGAACCGACAGCAATCCCACCCGGGTCCTATCCCTGTAATCCCACATATTTTCCCAGCTAGTCCCCTTGGCACTAAGGGGCAATTTAGCGTGGCCAATCTTTGGACTGTGGGAGGAAACCGGAGCAGCCGGAGGGAACCCACACACAGACTTGAGTTGATTTGATTCATTATTGTCACACGTATTGGTATACAGCGAAAAGTATTGTTTCTTGCAAGCTATACAAAGCATACCATTCACAGAGAAGGAGAGAGTGCAAAATGTAGTGTTATAGTCATAGCTAGAGAAAGATCAACTGAATGCAAGGTAGGGCCATTCAATAGTCTGATGGCAGCAGGAAAGAAGCTGTTCTTGTGTCAGTTGGTATGTGACCTCAGACGTTTGTATCTTTTCCCGATGGAAGAAGGTGGAAGAGAAAATGCCCAGGGCGCGTGGGGTCCTTAATTATGCTGGCTGCTTTGCCGAGGCAGCAGGAGGTGTAGGTGGGGATATGGATGGAAGACACAGGGGGAAGGTGCAAACGCCACACAGACCTGAGGTTAGAATCAAACCTGGACCTCTGGCGCTGTGAGACAGCAATGCTGACCACTGTGCTGCCCTTGAAGTTGAGTGGACAAAGGCTCATCACTAGTAAAACAATACTAAGGGAGGAATTCCTGTTATTTGTCAATGATTCCATTCTGCAGCTTCTCCCCTGCTGCTGTCAGACTTTTGAATGGACCTGCCTTGCATTCAGTTGATCTTTCTCTAGCTATGACTATAACACTACATTTTGCACTCTCTCCTCTGTGAACCCGGGAATAAAGGACAGATTTTGAAACCTTATTGAACTTTGTTGCAATGCCTCCTGCTTGCCAATTTCAATCCAATTCTGACAAAGTCATTCACAAGAACAAGTTGGAGGATCTCCTATTCAAGTATCTTGCCAAAGGATCATAGTGTTGCTTTTTCATCTACTTTTACAGCCAAAAGATGACTTTTCAAGGACAACAGTTAATTAGGAAATTATTCCAGTGAAATTTAGCCAATATTTCCCAATCTCTGCCCTGGGTGGAGAACAGACTTCATATTAAGAATATAAATCACAACCAGATTTCCCCGCTCAAGTTAACAGTATCGGGAAAGTCTCCCATTCTCGACAATTTTTCGTGAACCTGGCAGTGAGGAGGGTCAAACTTGTGGGGACTGTTCTCAGTTATGACGTCCACTGTTGGCTCCTGGCTCCCAGCCTGCGTTACCCGCACCCCCCCCCCCACCCCCCCCCCCCCCGCCACCCCGGCACTGAGCTTCCAATATCTCAAACACTCAGCACAAACTAAAGATTATATCTGAACCCGCAAATTTCAGCTACTCACTGAACCAGGGAAAGAAGTTAAAAATAATTGACGCAACAATATAAAAAACGTCTCACCTGAAAGTGTAAAGATACACAGTGCTCACTTTAAAATGAATCAAGTGTATTAGATACTTAATGGTGAAATAGGTTTTAATGCCATTTGCGAGCGTTGAAATAAAATGGAAATAAATATCTACACCGCCAATCTTTCAAAAATTTGGAAAAATTTGACTTAAAATTTCTACAAAAAAAACTTTATGTACAAACTTATAAGAGCAATTCAACAACAGAAAAAAATTTCTTTTTCCCAAACATTTAATCTACTGATAGAACTGTAGAAAGGTTATAGCACAGAAGGAGGCCATTCAGCCCATCTGGCCCATGCCAGCCCGAGGATACCAAGGTGCCCTTTCTAATCCCACCTTACTGCACCCGGCCTATTGGCCTGTTTCTAACAACACCTAAGGTGCAGATCCAGGTTCTTTTTAAAAGAGTTTTCTGCCTCCACCACCAGTGAATTCCAGACACCCACCCCCTACATATTAAAGTTCTTCCTCATGTCTCTCTACACACACTGCCACTTGCCTTGAATCTACGTCTTCTGGTTCTAGAATTCTCCATCAAGAGAAGCAATTTTATCCTGTCCATTCTATCTCTTCCCCTTGTAATTTTGTACACCTCTATCAAGTCACCCCCCAGCCTTCTTTGTTCCAATCAAAATAACCCCAACCTCTCCAATCTCTCCACGTAGCTACACTTTTCTAATCCTGGCAACATTCTTGTATACCTTCCCTGCATTCCCTCCAGAGCAATTGCCGTTGGCAGGAAGGATGGATCTGAAATTTGGGGGGTGTGGGTTGTGAGGTACTGGTAATGATACTGGACTAGTAATCCAGGTGAATGGGGATATGTCTTCAAATGGAACTTAAATTCAATTAATAAACCTGTTATATAAGGCGAGTCTTAGTAATGGTGATCATGGCAACTGTCGTCAGTTGTTATATAAAAAGCCCACCTGGTTCACTAATGTCCTTTAGGGAAGGAAATCTGCCATCCTTATCTGGCCTGGTCTGCATGTGACTCCAGACCCACAGTCATAACTGCCCTCTGAGGTGCCTTAGCAAGCCTCAATGCAAGGGCAATTAGAGAAAAGCAACAAATGCTGCCCTTGCCAGCAATGCCCACATCCCATGAAGGACTAAAGAAGGTAAACTGGCGATATTTTACAGTCCAACGTGACCGTATTCCTAATGTTATTAGGCACATGTTGTGAGATGTTATCATTGGAAACATTTACTGGATAGTTGTATGAAGCAACATGCATTCAAGTATGCCAGTGTCTTTTGCAACAAATTTGTTTGTAACTAAAGACAAAAGAAGAACAGTTGGAGATTTGTTTTTTTTTTAATTAATTCATGCTGTAAAGACGCAGTGCCTGAAATTATGTCAGCCACTTATTAATAGAAATAAAGCCACAATTTAGAATGCTTCATAGGCTAACTACAAGGGCCCTCAATACTCAAAACTAAAATCTTTTAAGAGCAAAACAAACTTTTTTTTATCCATTCATGATTTTCTGTTAGGATAATGTCATTTGCTAATGCAAAGGGTACATTTTGATGCATGTTGGTACATTACTGTCGCTGGTCAAAATCCCAGAATTGCCTCCCTGACACTGTGGATGTATCTACACCTCAGCAGCTCAAGAAGACAGCTCGGTGGCACAGTGGTTGGCGCTGCTCCCTTACAGTGCCAGGGACCCCGGTTCAATTCCAGCAGTAAGTATGGAGTTTGCACGTTCTCCCTGTTTCTGCGTGGGTTTCCTCCGGGTGCTCCAGTTTCCTCACGTAGTACAGTGATATTCGGGTTAGATTGATTGGCTATGCTTAATTTCCCCTTAGTGTCACAGGGATTAGCTAGGGTACAGGGATGGGACCTGGATGGGATTGTGGTTGGTGCAGGCTTGATGGGCCGAATGGCCTCCTTCTGCATTGTAGGAATTCTCTGATTCTATCACCACCTTCTGAAGGGCAATTAGAGATGGGCAATAACCACTGGCCTAACCAGCAACACTCACGTCGTGTGAATGAATAAAGTAGAATTATAGAATCCTACAGTGCAGAAGGAGGCCATTCGGCCCATTGACTCTGCACCGACCACAATCCCTATAACCCCATGCATTTAGCTAGCTAATCCCCTTGACATTAAGGGGCAATTTAACATGGCAAATTCACCTAACCCACACATCTTTGGACTGTGGGAAGGAAACCGGAGCACCAGGAGGGAACCCACGCAGACACTGGGAGAATATGCAGACTCCTCACTGAGAGTGACCCAAACCGGGATTCGAACCTGGCTGTCTGGTGCTGTGAATCAGCAGTGCTAACCACTACATCAAAGTAAAATGATACCACTCATCACTATCGGAACATAGAGACAAAGGTCAGTTCCTTTTTGTGGCGGGGGCTCATGTACCAGCTAGTGACGGGCATCACAGTGAGTGGGACGGGAAAATTTGGAGACCAGCCAAAAGTCAATTGACTTTTGGGCACTCACCAAATTTTCCTGTCCCGTCCATAACAATGCCGGCTGCTGGGCAGATCTGGAAAATTCCTCCACTTCTTGGAGTGGGATTCTCCATATCTGATGTAGCGGGACCCACTGCAGGAAATGCAACAGCATGGCCAAATGTCCATTGATATTCAGCGGGTCTGGAAAATCCTGGTGGTGGGCAGTGTCGGAAAATCCTGGCAATGGGCAACCCTGGAAAATCCCACCCTCTCTCTTCATTTAAAGCGCTCCTGCCGACATATCTTTTCAGAAAGGCCGCCTGCCTTAATGTCCCCTCACAAGACATCGACTCTTGTTTGATCGCCCTCCTGCGAAGTGCTTTGGGAATGTTGCGCTATATTCAAGGTGCTACACAAAGACAAGCTGTTGTTGTCGCTGCCAATACACCGTAGGTCGAGAGTGAACTTAGACAGCTGTGAGAAACATCTCCACAAGCGTGGCCGACTGGATAATTTATGGACAAGGTTATACGGAGGTCACGATGAGTTTGGAACTGCTGCAGCAACTGCCTATATCCTAATAATTACCCATTCTTCAACGGAAACAAGAATCTTACTGAATATTTTTGAATTTCAGAGTCGATGAACTAATTTCTGTTGCCACGCCTGTAAAAATATACAATTAACTTTAAGGAATTTCCTCACAGAACCATTGCTGGAAGTACATTGGCCAAAGCTCATAAAAGGGGTTGAGATTCCAGGTCCATAGGTTGCCATTTAGCGGTCATTTTCTGACTTGGGATTCCCAGGAGTTCAAAATAAGGACGCTCTTTGACACGAATATTGTCTTCTATCGAGTGTGTTTCTCCTGATCCCTCCATGTGGGAGCGGAACAATACATTGCTGCTTTGGTACATCGACCATAGTGCAGTGGTGAGTGATGCGGCACCCTTGTTATGCTTGTGTACCTACACATAAGACTAAAGTTCCTGAAATAAAGACAAAATACTGCGGATGCTGGAAACTGAAACAAAAAAAGGAAATGCTGGAAATACTCAGCGGGTCTGACAGCATCAGTGGAGAAAGAATGGAGCCAACATTTTGAGTCAAGATGACCCAGAGTAGAGCCAATGCTTTGAGTGTGGAAGACCCTTGGGTTATCCAGACTCAAAACGTTGGTTCGATTCTCTCCCCACAGATGCTGTTGAGTTGTTGTTGGTGACATGGTGACACAGTGGTTAGCTGCTGCCTCACAGCTCCAGGGACCCGGGTTCTATTCCTGGTTTGTGTCACTGTCTGCGTGGACTTTGTGTGTTCTCTCCGTGTCTGCGTGGGTTTCCTCCGGGTGCTCCAGTTTCCTCCCACAGTCCAAAGGTGCGCGGGTTAGGTGGATTGTCCATGCCTTAAAATCAGGGAAGACTAGCTAGGGTAAATTCATGGGATTATGGGGGTAGAAGGTGGGTGGGATTGTGGTTGGTGCAGCTTCGATGGGCTGAATGGCCTCCTTCTGTTCGGTAGGATTCTATGAATGCCCTTAGGTGCTCGTGAATGTGAAGTAGTTTTAACCAATCACAGGGACTATCCCCAATCAGACTTCTATGACATTGACCCTTGACCCATACTTTGAGTGACCTTTTTTTAAAAACTAACTGCAGTTAGGCAGGAAAATGTATAACCAGAATCCTTTTTAAACTATTTATCATTCTTTCAAGTGACTGTAATGTCAACAGTAAAGAATTCTAAACGCACATTTCACCATTATTAAAGGAAAATGCTCATGTTCCGAATGGATTGACTCTCTGAAGACGGAGCTGTGTCACAGACAGCATTGTCCCTATCAGCTCAATGTCCGATAAAATATTGCCCCAATTTCCTTATGCTTCAAATTTCAAATATGACTTAAACAGCATCTCAGACTATCTTTCAATAGCAATTGTAATTGGAGATTACTGATACACAGTCAGTGTGAGTTTTATTGCTCAACGTTAAGGTTAACTGATGAGTTACCAGTGCATGGCTGAATGTTTTTGGGATTTATTTACCTCGAAAAGAGCATCAGAGTCTGATTGACCTTTGCTGAGATTTTCCAATGTCTTTACTTGATACAACATGTCTTGCTGAAGGATAGTCAGCACAGTGGTTAGCACTGCTGCCTCACAGCGACAAGGACCCGGGTTAGATTCCCAGCTCGGGTCACTGCCTGTGTGGAGTCTGCACATTCTCCCCATGTTTGCATGGGTTTCCTCCAGGTGCTCCGGTTTCCTCCCACCCTCCGAAAGTCGTGCTGGTTAGGGTGCATTGGCCATGCTAAATTCTCCCTCAGTGAGTTCAGCGCATCGTGGAGCATGGGACAAGTTTCAGGCGTTCTAGAGCCTCGTTCCTCCCTATCTGTAACCTCACTGTCCCTGTAACCTCCCTATCTGTAACCTCACTGTCCCTGTAACCTCCCTATCTGTAACCTCACTGTCCCTGTAACCTCCCTATCTGTAACCTCATTGTCCCTGTAACCTCCCTATCTGTAACCTCACTGTCCCTGTAACCTCCCTATCTGTAACCTCACTGTCCCTGTAACCTCCCTATCTGTAACCTCATTGTCCCTGTAACCTCCCTATCTGTAACCTCACTTTCCCTGTAACCTCCCTATTGGAAACTTCCCAATCCCTATAACCTCACAATGCCTGTAACCTCCCTATTGCGGTAACCTCCCTATCCCTGTAATCTCTCTATCCCTGTAACCCCCTTATCTCTGTAACCTCTCTATCCCTGAAACTCCATATCTCTATAATCTCCCAGCTCTGTAACTTCCCTATCCCTGTAACCTCCCTATCTATAATCTCCCTATCCCTGTAATCTCCCTAGTTCTGTAACCTTCTTGTCCTTTAGCATTCCCACCTGTAACCTCCCTATCCCTGTAACCTCCCTATCTGTAACCTCCCTATCCCTGTAACCTCCCTATCCCTGTAACCTCCCTATCCCTGTAACCTCCCTATCCCTGTAACCTCCCTATCTCTGTAACCTCCCTATCTCTGTAACCTCCCTATCCCTGTAACCTCCCTATCTCTGTAACCTCCCTATCTCTGTAACCACCCTCTCCCTGTAACCTCCCTATCTCTGTAACCTCCCTATCTCTGTAACCTCCCTATCTCTGTAACCTCCCTATCCCTGTAACCTCCCTATCTCTGTAACCTCCCTATCTCTGTAACCTCCCTATCCCTGTAACCTCCCTATCTCTGTAACCTCCCTATCTCTGTAACCTCCCTATCTCTGTAACCTCCCTATCTCTGTAACCTCCCTGTCTGTAACCTCCCTATCTCTGTAACCTCCCTATCTCTGTAACCTCCCTATCCCTGTAACCTCCCTATCTCTGTAACCTCCCTATCTCTGTAACCTCCCTATCTCTGTAACCTCCCTATCCCTGTAACCTCCCTATCTCTGTAACCTCCCTATCTCTGTAACCTCCCTATCTCTGTAACCTCCCTGTCTGTAACCACCCTCTCCCTGTAACTTCCTTATTCCTGCAACTTCCCTACCTGAAACCACCCAATCTGTAACCTCCCTATCCACGTATCCTTCCTATCTAATAACTCCTTATCCCTGTAACCACCCCCATCCCTGTAAACTCCCTATCTCTGTAACCTCCCTATCTGTAACCTCCCTATCCCTATAACCCCTCCATCCCTGTAACCCCATATCCCTGTAACCTCCCTATCCCTGTAACCTCCCTGTATCTGTAACCTCCCTATCTTTGTAACCTCCATCCCTGTAACCTCCCTATCTGAAACCTCCCAATCCCTGTAATCTCCCTATCCCTGTAACGTTCCATTCCAATCTCTGTAACCTCCCTATCTGTTAGCTCCCTATCCCTGTAACATCCTTATCCTTTAATCTTTCTATCCCTATAACCTTATCCCTGTAACCTCCCTACTCCTGTAATATCCCTATCCCTGTATTGCTCCCCCCCATCCCTGGTTCAGTAACTTCCTCTAGCCCCCAAGAATTCAGTGCTTTTTCCCTTCTACCTTGTATGCATCCCTCATTCCATTATAACATTCGCTTGACTGAGCTTGCTTCAGTCAATATCCTGGATATCGCAACACGTGTGGTATGGATCAAAACACACCTGACACACTTCTTTAGCCAGGGCAGCATTACTCACCCCGAGTTTCTGGAGTGCATCCAAAAGTTTAAGAAAGAGGGATAAAGATACCTTTGTGGTGAATAATGGATGGACAAAGCAGATGGGGAAATGCCAGTGAAATTTTACAGATCTCTGCCTGTTGTACAGGAAATTCCAAATCATGGTCATTAACAAAATGAGAGCTTCCGAGACCTGTGATTCCATACATTCCATTCCTGTTGGAATCATTGGGAGAAAAACAATGACTTGTGGGCATCAGTAGCAGCAACCATATGTGGTCATCCCAGCTAGCACCACCGAGAGCCTTCGTCCGAAACAACGTGGGCTCGCGTCGATAACATCACCCTCTGGACGTGGCTGAAGACTCTCAGGATTGATAGTTATCAAAAGCAACCAGTGTCAGCATTCACCGGAATGCAGAGGAGCATTTATTTGGGGAGGTAACGCAGCCACAAAGAAATGTCTGTCCCACTGGAGAGATTGAATGACTAACGTGTTATTTTTGTACAGTGCCCTGCCCAAACTTCCTCCACTAGTAGAAAAATAAAACTGTACTAATCCTACTTTAATCTTGGCTAAGATGCACACTGCCTGCTTTATTGGACTGTAAAGACTGTATAATCTTAAGGCGAGTCATAGAACCCCAGGACAAAATTTGGTGGGCAGAATGTGATGGTGTCGGAGCAACATTCGGATCAAGTCAGAATTCTTCCCCATGTCAATAACTGGAAACAAGGAGTAGAAATCAAACTCAGCGATTTGTTTAATTTCAACCTTGGCTTCAGTTACAACATTGCTGAAGGCAAAAGTCTCCCTCACAAACCTCACTGCGATGTATAGCTGATGTTGTAAAGTTTTACAGCAAGTTGACATTCTTCTTCTAATTGCGTGACGATTTCAGGAATGTGGCCCATTAGATTCGCATCAGATTGAACTTAAATCGGGATTGCGGCTTTCAGCGCTCGCCGTTAGTAGAATTTGGAAGTGGATAATCATTTCTAATCAGCGAGTGAGGTTTTGCACGTAATGATTACTGGTTTCAATCACTCGAGCCTAGTCCATGCTCATTTTCATTCAGGCATCGCTGAGCTTTGAACTGAATGACTTGCTCAGTCTTTCCAGAGGGCATTTAAGTGTCAGCCACAATGGCCTAGTGATATTATCACTAAACTATTAATCCAGAAACTCAGCTAACGTTCCAGGCACCTGGGTTCGAATCCCACCATGGCAGATGGTGGAATTTGAATTCAATAAAAAATATCTGGAGTTAAGAATCTGCTGATAACCATTGTTGGAAAAACCTATCACTAATGTCCTTTAGAGCAGGAAATCTATTGTTCTTACCCTGTCTGGCCTACATGTGACTCCAGAGCCACAGCAATGATGTTGACTCTTAGCTGCTCTCGGGATCTAGGGATGGGCAATAAATGCTGGCCAGCCAACAACACCCAGGTCCCAAGAATGAATAAAAAATACACTTGGCTGAGCACCGAATTCTCCACCCTCGCTGGCAGTGACAGTGGGGCGCGAATGGCCAGAGAAAAGCTGAGAGGTGCTAATGGCCGTCCATCTATTCTTTCTACAGACTGCCCTTAGCATCTCTTTTCCCTCGTTTCTGTGGTTATGGCTCATCTTTCATTCCCTCACCCTGCAGTATAAATATCTCCCACTTTCTCTGCCTTTTAGCTTTGACAAAGGTTCACCTGGACTCAGAACGTCAGCTCTTTTCTCCCCTTACAGATGCTGCCAGACCTGCTGAGATTTTCCAGCATTTTCTCCCTTGGTCTTTACACATGTAAGTTTGGCAGGAATAAGACAGACTCTGTGTGTGTCAGGTAACATAGAAAATTCAGAAACATAGAAAATAGGTGCAGGAGTAGGCTAGTCAGCCCTTTGAGCCTGTACCACCATTCAACATGATCAAGGCTGATCAGGCACTTTCAATGTCCCACTCCCGCTTTCTCTCCAAACCTCTTGACCCCTTGAGCTGCAAAGGCCATGTCCAACTCCCCCTTGAACATATCTAATGAACTGGCCCCAAAAGCTTTCTGTAATCTGTGCCTGATTTGATTTGATTTATTATTGTCACATGTATTGTTATACAGTGAAAAGTATTGTTTCTTGTGTTCTATACAGACAAAGCATACCATTCATAGACAAGGAAACGAGACAGTGCAGAATGTAGTGTTACAGTCATAGCTAGGGTGTAGAGAAAGATCAACTTAATACGAGGTAGGTTCATTCAAAAGTCTGACAGCAGCAGGGAAGAAACTGTTCTTGAGTCAGTTGGTATGTGACCTCAGACTTTTGTATCTTTTTCCCGACGGAAGAAGGTGGAACAGAGAATGTCCGGGGTGTGTGGGGTCCTTAATTAAGTTGGCTGCTTTGCCGAGGCAGCGGGAAATGTAGTCGGAGTTAATGGATGGGAGACTGGTTTGTGTGATGGATTGGGCAATATTCACAACTTTCGTAGTTTTTTGCGGGTTTGGGCAGAGCAGGAGCCCATACCAACCAGAAAGAATGCTTTCTATAGTGCATCTGTAAAAGTTGATGAGAGTCATAGCTGACTTGCCAAATTTCCTCTGTGTGTCATAATAAAAACCATTAAGTGAGGCCTTTAAAGTAGTGTGCCAGGACTCTGCCACCCAAATGCGCCCGAAGACATATTTACACCATATTTCTGCCAAAATGTAAACACTTGAAATGTAAATGGATAGTCCATTCTTACTTTGTCCTTCCAGCATTCCGACACTCCTACAGAACCAGGTCAGCTTCTACATAATTGTTTAATGAGGGGTTTTTATTCACATGAAACTCTTGTCAATTTTTCCTAAGGTGGGGCCACGACCACATTAAAAGTTGCTGACCTAACAATGGCTTTAAGCTGTGGCTGCGGATAGAAGTCTCCCAGTCACATGAACTGGCAGTTTTATACCATGAGCCCTTTGCTGTAACCGACAACTTGTCCCCATAGAAACAGAGCAAAGGGAGGCCATTCAGCCCATCGAGTCTGCTCCAACTCCCCACAAGAGCATCTTACGCTCTATGTGTGAGCAAAGTTTGTGACTGGTTATTCTGGGACAGTTAAGCTGACGATCTTATAATGCTACACATAGTAATTAATACAAGCAAGTTATCATCAGGAGATCCAAACTTTCAGAATAAGATCGATCTTTTACTGATTTCCATTTAACGTCCACATGTTGGTGACATGTGGCTCCATTCTCTGGCTAGCACGGTGGCACAGTGGTTAGAACTGCTGCCTCACAGTGCCAGGGACCCCGGTTCGAACCCAGCTTCGGGTCGCTGTCTGTGTGGCTATTGCACATTCTCCCCGTGTCTGCGTGGGTTTCCTCTGAGTGCTCCAGTTTCCCCTTACAGTCCAAAGATGTGCAGGTTAGGTGGATTAATCATACTGAATTGCCTCTTATTGTCCAAAGATGTGTAGGTTAGGAGGATTAGCAGGTAAATGTGTGAGGTTACAGCGATAAGGTCTACGTAAGATGTTCTGTTGAAGAGTTGGTGCAGGCTCTAACTATGGACCGAATGGCCTCCTTCTGAACTTTAGGGATTCTATGAAAAGTGGTAGATCATAATTGTGCATGAATGAATTTTTAATGGAAACCTTTCAGCTTTAGTGTGCATCAGTCAAGATCTTATTGAATGGCAGAGCAGACTCAAGGGCCAGATGGCCTACTCCTGCTCCTAGTTCTTATTCAGACTTGCTTCAGGTTACGTACCACTCAATTCTCTCATCGTGGCCAGTATTCTATAATATCCCCTCCCAAAACCAACAGATAAGATAAATCAAAGCCAGCTGTTGATTTTGAGCTGTATAATGACACAGAACCACACCACTATTCTCATGCAAATAGGAGCTAAGTAATCATAGAATCATAGAACCCTACAGCGCAGAAAGAGGCCCTTCAGCCCATCGAGTCTGCACCGACCACAATCCCACCCAGGCCCTACCCCTATACGCCTATATTTTATACCCACTAATCCCTCTAACCTACACATCCCAGGGCACTAAGGGGCAATTACTTAGCATGGCCAATCAACCTAACCTGCACATCTTTGGACTGGCTGGCCATCTGACACCAAACATTATATATTTACACTAGAATGTGTGCCAATCGATGAAAATGAAAGGATGATGAATGAATATTCCTGTGACAGATAAAAATGACGACTCATCCACCATCTCGCAGGAAAGAGAAAGCAGAGATCTGAGAACTGACGGGATATTTTCTTCCTTTGTAAATTAGTTTTTTTTATTCATTTGTGTGACCTGGGTGTCACTGGCTGGCCAGCATTTATTGCCCATCCCTAGTTGCCCTTGAGAAGGTGGCGGTGAGCTGCCTTCTTGAATTGCTGCAGTCCACGTGCTGTGGGTTGACCCATAATGCCGTTAGGGAGGGAATTCCAGGATTTTGACCCAGCGACTGTGAAGGAACGGCAAAATATTTCCAAGTCAGGATGGTGAGGGGCTCGGAGGGGAACTTGCAGAAGGTGGCTTTCCCCTGTATCTGCTGCCCTTGTCCTTCTGGATGGAAGTGGTCATGGGTTTGGAAGGTGCTGTCTAAAGGTCTTGGGTGAATTGCTGCAGTGCATTTTGTAGATAGTACACACTGCTGCCACTGAGCGTCGGGGATGGATGTTTGTGGATGTGGTGCCAATCAAGCGGGCTGCTTTGTCCTGGATAGTGTCAAGCCTCTTGAATGTTGTGGGGCCTGCACCCATCCAGGCAAGTGGAGAATATTCCATCACACTCCTAAGATCCCAGTTTAATCAAACTTAATGCCATTTAGACCGAGAGAATGAATGGGTGGCGTAGAGTGAGTGGTCATGTGATGATTTGGCTACTTAAGGGGGTCACATGTCAGTAGCGTGGGTGTTCCCCTGGAGTGCCCATGGTAATGTTGGTTAAGGGACACATCAGGAGAGCTTCCCTGCTCTGTTTCGAATTGTGGCATTTGATGGGCCCTCAGTTTATTAAAAAGAGCAATGTGACATCCCCTCACCACTGCACTGTAATATTAATCTCCTCTACATTATTATTTTTTGTTAACAGTCAGAGAGATTATGGCTGGAATCTTACCACTGTTCACGCCGGCGGGATTTTCCCATCCCGCTGCAATGAACGGCGCTGCGGCTGGGCGCCAGATTTCTGACCTTGCAGCAGCGGGAGTGTGGTGTGAATGGCAGAGAAGAACGCACCCAATGTCTAACTGCTTTCAGTGTCCATGTGTGACGATTTCCCCACCATAATTTGAAGTGTGCTATTGAATTAACTTGGACAAAGCCTTATTCCACGTTCCCCAATGCTGGATTTGATTCAGGAATGCTTCATCCTAACGGACTTTGTGGAAATGAGAACATTTGGTTCACTCACTTTAAAGGAATCATATCCTCCCCTTTGACTGAATCCTTCTTTTAAGAATTACAGAACAATGCCTTCCATGAACTTACAAAATGATGTGAAAATATTTCCTGGATTGGGTTGGCATAAATGGTTAGCACTGCTGCCTCACAGCACCAGGGACCCGGGTTCCACTCCCAGCTTGGGTCACTGTCTGTGTGGAGTTTGCACTTTCTCCCTGTGTTTGCCTGGGCTTCCTCCGGGTGCTCCGGTTTCCTCCCGTAGTCCGAAAGATGTTGTCTGGACAAATACATGATTGGGACGGGAATAGAGGGATATGGCCCTGGAAGGATAGGGGGTTTTAGTTCAGTCAGGCAGCACGGGTCAATGCAGGCTTGGAGGGCCGAAGGGCCTGTTCCTGTGCTGTTATTTTCTTTGTTCTTTGTCCATTATGTGCTAGTTAGGTTCACTGGCTGTGCTAAATTCTCCCTCCGTGTACCCGAACAGACGCTGCACTGTGGCGACTAGGGGATTTTCATTGCAGTGTTAATGTAAGATTGCTTGCGACACTAATAAGTAAACGTTAACTTTAACTTTTAACTTTAACTTTGGGTAGATGAGAAGTAGGATTTGCAGAATTCTTTTGACATTTGTCGATATTATAGAGTTGTAGAGGCATAGAGGTTTACAGCATGGGAACAGGCCCTTTGGCCCAACTTGTCCATGCTGTCCTTTTTATTAACCACTTAGCTAGTCCCAATTGCCCACATTTAGCCCTCATCCAACTATACCCCTGTAACTGTCTAAATGCTTTTTAAAAGACAAAATTGTACCCACCTCTACTATTACATCTAACTGCTCGTTCCAGACACTCACCACCCTCTGTGTGAAAAAACTGCCCCTCTGGACCCTTTTGTGTCTCTCCCCTCTCACCTTAAACCTATGCCCTGTATTGTTATTTAAGACTTTCCTCTTGTTTGGTAAAACTGAACAAAAAACATTAGTGGATTAATGGGAATTAAGAGAATGCACAATTGATGCAAAGGTCAGTGCTTTGATAATATTTTTGTATGATGGTTCAGAGAGATCTTGTGTGGTTATATGTTCTCCATTGGTGTATACATTCCGTGTACCTCTCCAGCCAACACATGGAGCCTGAACTTGGAAAACTATGGCCAGGGCTTCTTGGAATGACAACTTATCATTCTTGTGACAACATTCGATGTTGCTTATGTTTATTTGAAGTTTCTCCAACATGTTCCAATGGCACAATGAGTTGCCAAGCAAATACATTTGCAGCTTTTACCAGAAACAGAGCACATTCCGACACAATAAATTTCATTTTACGTCTGTTAGGATAAGTGGATGATGACAAAATGCTTCGGGGGTAATTGTAAGATTAGGCAATAGATGAATGACTGGAAACTGGTGGTCCATTAGGCTCCTGCCTGATTTTGATGGAGACCAAGTGGTGTATAATGGACAATTGTTATGTCCTTATTCATCTTATACTCTTTCCCGGAGTTTAGATTTGCCCATTATTTATTCATTAGTGTCACAAGTAGGCTTACGTTAACACTGCAATGAAGTTCCTGTGAAAATCCCCTACTCGTCACTCCGGCACCTGTTTGGTACACCGTGGGAGAATTTAGCATGGGCCAATGCACCCTAACCAGCACGTCTTTCAGACTGTGGGAGGAAACTTTAATCCACTGCCAGCAGTGTGTCTCATAGAATGCCTACAGTGCAGAAAGAGGCCATTTGGCCCATTGAGTCTGCACTGATTCCCCAACAGAGTATTCCACCCAGATTCTATCCCCATAATCCCATGTATTTACCTCACTAATCCCCCTAACCTATTCTGAGACACAAAGGGGCAATTTAGCATGGCTAATCCACCTAACCTACACACTTTTGGATTATGGGAGGAAACCAGAGCACCCAGAGGAACACTGCTCCTTCATCAGGCGAGTCCTGATGAAGGAACAGCGCTCCAAAAGCTCGTGCCACCAAATAACCTGTTGGACTTTAACCTGGTGTTGTGAGACTTTTTACTGTATTAATCCAGAAACTCAGCAAATGTCCTGGGGACCCGGGTTCGAATCCTGCCATGGCAGATGGTGGAATTTGAATTTAATTAGAAAAAAATGGAATTAAGAATCTCCTAATGACCATGAAACCATTGTCAATTGTTGGAAAAACACACCTAATGCTCCTTTAGGAAAGGAAATCTGCTGCCCTTACCAGGTCAGGCCTACACGTGACTCCAGAGCCACAGCAATGTGGTTGAGGTTTAGCTACCCTCTGAACAAGGCAATTAGGGATTGGCAATAAACGCTGGCCATGTCCCGTGAATAAATAAGAAAACTAACTCTGTAAACAAACCTATGACTAATTATCAAAGGTAATTAGGTAGTTTCCTACTCCCTTATTGTACTTTGGAGTGATTTCACAGATTGGTAAGCTGTCCACGCTGTATTCCATGCAATGTCAAACCAAAGACTCATGCCTTTGCCATCTGTAATGATCCCACATTCTCTCTCTCCAAGTCAAAAGGGGAAGTTGTTAAGGGCAAAGGCTGATAGTAAATGTTGGGTTTGTTCAAACCACAGAAGGGAAACTTGAAATAACTGCCTTGTAATACAACTGTATTTTTTTTTCAGTTTAAATAATGAATTGGTATTTAGCACAATGAGAAAAGGTTTGAAAACCAGAGGATAATGTCCCGTATGTTTTGTGATGATTTCAATTGAAGAATATTCATAGAATCCCTACAGAAAGAGGCCATTTGGCCCATCGAGCCTGCACTGGTAACAATCCCACCTAGACCTTATCCCCGTAAACCCACATATTTACCCTGCTAATCCTCCTGGTAATAAGGGGCCATTTAACATGGCCAATCCACTTAACCTGCACATCTTTGGAGTGTGGGAAGAAACTGGAGGAAACCAGAGGACACGGAGGGAAATGTGCAAACTCCACACGGACAGTGACCTGAGGCCAGAATCGACCCTGGGTCCCTGTTGCTGTGAGGCAGCAGTGCTAACCACTGTGCCACTGTGCCGCCCTATTATTCAATAAAGTGAACAAAAGTAAAGTAACTAGAAGTAAAGTAAGAAAATTGTGATACACAGTATCACTAATTGTACAGAGTTCCAACAATTTTTACTTCATTATCTTCAGAGCTAACTCTCCCCAAACACTTTATAGATTGTAAAAACTCTAAAAATCCAGTAACAGCTACCACACCAGGCAGTTATACCTCAATGGAGTTGATTCTGAGGAAAACAAAAGCTTGCTTTTCAAGACTTGCTTTTTTCACAGACACTGCTTGTTGGGTGTTAAATAGCTTTTCCAACTGTTTGCTGAGGTTTCAAAACAGCTCTTTTGCGTAGGCTTAATCATCCACCTGTATACAGTTTTCCCTTTTGACCTCTTATCTGAGCTAACATTTTTCAGAAGTCAAACTTAATTACCCTCATTTCTTGAGCCTAGCTTTTAGAGTGTAAATGCAAAGTATGCTCACTTTATGACCCTCTCTTCACACCTTGTCTCTTCCTTTGAACCTTTATCACCTTATTCAAACCAGTTCAGGTTCTGTTCCCCATTGTTATCAACTTGCCTTAGGTAAACATCTGTGTCACTAAGCTCAGCGACAAGGCACAAGTCCCTTTATCCAAACTGTCTCTGTTTTCAGCAATTAATATTTTAAAAATATACATATCCACAGGAAATATTCCAATTTCTGGAATTTCCCTGATATTTTCATATCATCACTATTTTCCTGACAAATTGGATTAGAGAAATTGGAGCTATAACTGTTAAATATAAGAGGTTATCATAAATACAGGTATTATCCATAAATCTGAAAGTTGCTGTTAGGTAATGACAGCATCAGACCAATGTGAACACCTTTGTGCATCATTCCTCTGTCCATTATTTTAACAGAGGCTTTACTCACATACTAAATGAGTTAAGTATGACCTGCTGATGCACTAAAGTAAGAAAAGATTTGTATTTCTAGCCTCAGGACACCCCAAAATAATTAATCATTTTGGGACTGTAGTCAGAAGGTAACTGTGGGGGCTAACTTGTATGTTGCAAGGGTCCCAAAATGAAATGAATGATCAGTTAATGTTCTCTGGCACTGTTAACAGAGGGATGATATTGGCACACCAGGAGAATTCCTTACTCTATAATAGCCAAAGGACAGACAGATGGAATCTTTGTTTAACATCTTATTTGAAATGCAGTACCTCCAACAATGCAGCACTCCTTCAGTACTGCACTGAACTGTCACTTGATTTGATTTGATTTGATTTATTTTAGTCACATGTATTGGGATACAATGAAAAGTATTGTTTCTTGCAAGATATGTAGTTCATGTTTTTTTATTCATTTGTGGGATACGGATGTCGCTGGCTGGCCAGCGTTTATTGCCCATTCCTAGTTTCCCTTGGGAAGGTGATGGTGAGCTGCCATCTTGAAATCGCTGCAGTCCACATGTTGTGGGTTGACCCACAGTGCCGTTGGAGGGGGAGTTCCAGGGTTTTTACCCAGCGACTGCGAAGGAACATCGATATATTTCCAAGTCAGGATGGTGAGTGGCTTAGAGGGCAACTTGCAGGTGGTGCTGTCCCCACGTATCCACTGCCCTTGTCCTTCCAGATGGAAGTGGTGGTGGGTTTTGAAGGTGCTGTCTAAAGCTCATTGGTGAATTGCTGCAGTGCATCTTGTAGATATAACACACTGCTACTACTGAGCATCAGTGATGGTCATAAAGTACACGCGAGAGAACGCAAAGAGTGCAGAATGTCATGTTACAGTCACAGCTAGGGTGTAGAGAAAGATCAGCTTAATATAGGGTAGATCCATTCAGAAGTCTGATGGCAGCAGCTGTTCTTGAGTCGGTTGGTTCATGACCTCAGACTTTTGTATCTTTTTCCCAATGGAAGAAGGTGGAAGTGAGAATCTCTGAGATGAGTGAGGTCCTTGATAATGCTGGCTGCTTTTCTAAGGCAGAGGGAAGTTAGATGGATTTAATGGAATGAGAGACTGCATGACGGACTGGGCTTCGTCCTTTGTGGTTCCTTGCGGTCTTGTTCAGAGTGGGAGCTCTGGGATTTAAGAGTTGATCAGACCTGTTTCACAATGAATTAAATTTAATCGTATTTCAGCTCCATTTATCAGCTTTGGCTCCATTTCCTTTAATATCCTTGGTTAATAGATATCAGTGTTAAAGGCTCCACAATATTCACAACACTGTGGGGAGTAAGTTCCAAATCTCGGCTGTCCTTGGTATGATAATGTGCGACTTGATTTCACCCCTGAATAATTACAGATCTCCCTTGCATTTGAAACCCTCAATCAGATCGCCTTTCGGTAATCTGTCCTCGAAAGAATCTGTCCTCACAGCCCTTTTAGCGCTGATGTATTAGATGGTATTTTGTGACCTTGCCCCGCCTGAGCCCGTAAGATCCTGCCCAAGGTGAGTGCTGTTCTGCCAGCCTCGCCCGCCCCGATTCTGCGCTTAATTAGGTGGGGCGCGAACCCACAAACTGAGGAAGTTGTCTGACTGAGTGAGGCTAAAACTAATTCAAAAAGAGTCCAATTTGGAGTTTCACTCAGTGTGTGGGATAACGTTACTTGGAAAGATCACGTCTGCAATGAATAATTATTTTTTTCAAATAATTTTTGCCAGTTAACATTTAAAAAAGCGAATGATCTTCCATCTAGTCATTGGTGCAAGTTATCCAAAATTAATCATATTTCTCACAAAATCATTGCTAAATACTCGAGTCATGCACCAAAACAGTTCTGATCTGCATTCTTGAGGGCAGTGATTATTTATGTATCATTGGTGTTGATTGCAATGAAATATTTTTTTCCTGGGTGAGGGTTGCACTATATCAGGCCAATTAATTAAGACATTCTTGTTTGTGGTGTCAAAGCATTTAATCCGGGCCACCTGCAGAGCGGTCAGTCCACCCGATGGTTATGAGTTGATGAGAATGATTTGTTGGAGAAATATTATTGGACTGACAACATTCCCAGCAGGAAAATGCCAGGTTATCTCATAAATTTCACAGCAAATTCTCCCTTGCTGGAAAATGCTGTTTGTTTTTCTTCCCCCCGAGAGAGATTTGTGAAGAATATAATTTTGGATATCATTTCCTCAGCATTTATATCAGAGATTGAAACTTTGAACCATGACATCAGCAACCGAACACTGGCCTGGCCTTTTTGCCCTACGGAAAAGTGTTCCAAAATTTGATTTCTCATCCCTCAACAAGTGAAGAAAGGTGGGAAGGCGATGATGGCCGAGTGGTATTATCATAACACTACGAATCCAGAAACTCAGCTGATGTTCTGGGGACCCCGGTTCGAATCCCATCACAGCAGATGGTAGAATTTGAATTCTGCTGAAAAATATCTGGGATTAAGAACCTACTGATGACCATGAAACCATTGTCGATTGTCAGAAAAACCCATCTGGTTCACTAATGCTCTTTAGGGAAGGAAATCTTCCATCCTTACCTGGTCTGGCCTACATGTGACTCCAGAGCCACAGCAATGTTGTTGACTCTCAATTGCCCTCGGTCAACTGGGGATGGGCAATAAATGCTGGCCAGCCAGAGGCACCCATGTCCCACAAACGGATAGATAAAGGGAAAGCTGTGGCCAAAAACATTATGTTGTCACATTGAGAGTTTTCAGTAAAAAGGTGGACAGTGAACCGTCTAGTTTTAATTGCCCTGCAGCAATTCATTGCGATTTAACTGGTTGCTTGGATTATTCTGCCTTGGTCTCTCTGCTCAAGCTTCGGAAACAGTTGGTGTTTATCATTGAGCAAATGCTCAATGTTTGTCAGAGGCAATCAAGAAGGAATTAGATCTTGCACTTGGGGCAAAAGGTATCAAGGGATAGGGGGGGAAAGCGGGGTCAGGATATTAAACTTGATGATCAGCCATGATCAAAATGAATAGAAGGGCAAGCTCAAAGGGCCAAATGGCCTCCTCCTGCTTCCAGTTTCTGTTTCTATGTTTCTATCTCTTTCCGATATAACGGTGGATGTAAAAAAGAATCCATGGCATTATTCAAAGAGGAACAGAAGAATTCTTCCAGTTTGCGGCCAACATTTGTCTCGTAACCCATACCGCCAAGAAAACCCACATTAGCTGGATGTTTGAACGTAACAACATGAGAACTAGGAGCAGGAGTCAGCTATCTGGCCCCTTGAGCCTGTTCTGCCATTCAATAAGATCATGGCTGATCTTTTCATGGATTCAGCTCCACTTACCCTCCCGCTCACAATAACCCCTTTTTTTTTACTGTTCAGAAATTTATCTATCCTTGCCTTAAAGGTATTTGGTGAGGAAGCCTCAACTGCTTCACCGGGCAGGGAACTCCACAGATTCACCACCCGTTGTGTGAAGAAGTCCCTCCTCAACTCAGTCCTAAATCTGTTGCCCCGCATTTTGAGAATGTATCTGTCTTTGCCTTATTTTGTCTTATTTTGTGTCTGCGGGACTCACGTGCCAATCGTTTGATATCCTTTTGTGGGATGTGTGCCTTGCTGGAGTGGCTGGCTGCCATGCTTGCTACAAGTGACAGCAATTACACTTTGGAAAGTATTTGGGGAGCTGTAAGGTACTCTGAGGGCATGAATGATGATACATCAGGGAAAGATCTTTATTTGAGTCTGTTTCTTAATGGACCTTAATGGAAGGAAATCTGCTGTCCTTACCTGGTCTGGCCTACATGCGAGTCCAGAGCCACAGCAATGTGGTTAACTCTCAACTGTCGTCCAAGGGCAACTAGGGATGGGCAATAAATGCTGGCCAGCCAGTGACACCCATGTCCCATAAATTAATACAAAATAACACTCTGCAATGTTTTATTAGCTTAAATAGGTTTTATAAATATGTGGATGTCTGTCATTAGATACCCAGATGCATTCCATATTGATACATAATTGAATTGTGACATAACGTTTGGATTAAAAAGCGTCGTCATATAATGCATGTGGTGACAGTATGTAACTATGTCCCGTTTTGCGCAAATTTCTAAGAACTTTAGACCAAGAAATTTGGAGATGGAAAATTAGATCATTTCCTGAATGCTTCCAAACTATGCACATAATTAATTATTTTGATTGGGCTTTTTTTTTGTTCATTTTACCAAATAGGGTGCAGAAAATGCAAAGCTCAGTTAGGCTGCCACATGTTCACATCAATGGGAATTGTTTGGAGATTGCATTGACGTAAGGCTGGCTGTTTAACCCAACCTTCAGAATGAGAGCAAAAATTCATTAAAACTGGGGTGGCACGGTGGCACAGTGATTAACACTGCTGCCTCACAGCGACGGGGACCCGGGTTCGACTCCTGGCTTGGCTCACTGTCTGTGTGGGGTTTGCACGTTCTCCCTGTGTCTGCGTGGGTTTCCTCAGGGTACTCCGGTTTCCTCCCACAGTCCAAAAGATGTGCTGGTTAGTTGGATTGGCCATGCTAAATTCTCCTTCAGTGTACCTGAACAGGCGCCGGAGTGGGGGATTTTCCCAGTAACTTCATTGCAGCGTTAATGCAAGCCTTACTTGTGACTAATAAATAAACTTTTTTAAAAAAACCGGAGATGAGAGCTTCTTCTGGGCGAACCACCTCACTATTTTCAGCTTGCACTAGTTACACTGTGAAGGAGGTTAGGATTAAACTGGTATTTTGCCACAACTCTCCTTTTGGTAAAGATGAACTGAGTTTCTTTTCTGGTAAAGTCAATAGTTTAAAGTTCATTTATTAGTGTCACAAGTAGGCTGACATTAACACTGCAATGAAGTTACTATGGAAATCCCGTAGTCGCCACACTGCAGCATCTGTTCGGGTACACTGAGGGAGAATTTAGCACGGCCAATGCACCCAACCAGCACACCTTTTGGATTGTGGGAGGAAACCAGAGCGCCTGGAGGGAAGACACAGGGAGGGCATGCAAACTCTGCACAGGCAATCACCCAAGCTGGGAATCGAATGCAGATCCTGTGAGGCAGCAGTGCTAACCACTGTGCCACTGTTCTGCCTCACTGCTGTCTCTCTCAACTTCAAGCAGCTTCTGAAAACCAAATCTAAAACTGGAATGCTCCGTGAAAGCATTGCTACCCTTGACTTGACCTGCCTATCACCCCCAATGAAGCTCCCCTCCAGGTTTGCATTGTGCTTTACCTTCTTATTGTTCTCCACTATTGTTGTAATAGGAGCCCCCTATATGTGTAATACGAATGCACACATTTGTATTGCAATGATGCATTTCTGATATGATTTAATGACTGCACTTACTGTAGGTGAGAATCCTTAACAGTGTTATAGGGCAGCACCGTGTGATGCATCCCAATAAACGATGATTGTAGTTAAGGTATACGTCACAGTGTGATCATATTCCACTTTCAGCCTGGAGTTTGTTGGTACAAAGAGGGAGGAACGAGGGACAGAAATTGTCACAGATAAGCACTGTTATTGCAAACTACTAGAAAAGAAATAACATAAAATGCTTGAGAAAATAGGAAACTTCAGAACAACTCCAGGGAATCAACATAATCTTTGTCAAGGAATGTATACAGATCAGAGATAATTGAATAATGTTGTGATACGGGTCAAATCAGAAGCAAGTTGATAGTCTTAATACAACACGACATAGAAAAGCCCGTGGCAAACCTATAAAATTTATTTTTAACCCTGGCTTTTACTGATAATCACACATTCAAATCTGATGATTAAAGCTAATAACGGTAAAATTTAGAAGCTCAGATGCCAGTATTATAAACATTTCGGAGATGATTAATGGACCTGCAGATCTAGATAGCGGGGATAACTCATAAAATTGGAAGAAGAAGTCAGATGCCTGCAAAAATAAGGGCTCCTCCGAAACTATTTCCAATGGAAGGTTTTGTTAAAGACAAGATAGTTCCTGTGGGGGAACGGATTGGTGAAAATATTGGTGGGAATGGGGGAATAGCAGACGCATTAAATGGATTCTTCTGTCAGATTTCACAGATACAGACTCAACAAATTCCAGATCCGCTCAGAATGAGCCAAGAGCCATTTAACATTAATGGAAGTTAATAAATCTGCATGTTGGGAAGAACTAGCATCCTGCGACCAGATGAGATTTATCTTAGAATTCTAACTGAAATGGGATAGACTCTGGGTCAGATTTTTAGGAGTTGGTTCCGGAGCTGTACTTTTTATTTTGTTCACAGAATGTGGATGTCGCTGGCTTGGCCAACATTCTTATGACCTGTCCCTAATTGCCCTTGAGAACATGGTGGTGAATTGCCTTCTTCAATCAGCACTGTGAGGTTTGGGAGTTTGGATGTATTGAACCAAGGCAAGTGAAGGAATGTGTGACCTGGAGAGAAATGTGGGGTTGGAGATGTTCCCATGTGCTTAATGCCTTGGCCCTTCAGAATGTGTGGATTTGGAAAGTTTGTTAAAGGGACATTTGCAAGGTTGCTGCAGTACATCTTTGATACGGTAAACACTGCTGCCACTATGCGTTGGTGGAAGAGGGACTGAATGTTTAAGGTTGTGAATGGGATGTTGATCAAGATGCTGCTTTATCTTGGATGGTAATGAGTTTGTTGAGTGCATTTATCCAGCCAAGAGGGGATCAGTCCATCACACTCCTGGCCCCGGGGTGCGATGTCAGCCAATGGTATGTTTTCCCTCTCTTTCCCATTCATTCAAATTTTACCCGAGCCCCTTGATGTCGAGGACAATCACTCTCACTTCTGCAATCTGACTCTCTATCTCTGTTTGGACCAAAACTGGAATGAGATCTAGAGTTGAGTAGTGAGTATATAGGAGCGAGAGAGTGCGTGAGAGTGTATGAGAGAGAGAGAGACAGTGTGAGAGTGAGAGTGAAAGTGAGAGTGAGAGAGAGAGAGAATGAGAGAGTGAGTGAGACTGATAGAGAAAGGGAGTGTGAGAGTGAGTGTGTGTAAGAGAGAGAGAGATTGAGAGAGAATGTGAGAGAGTGAGTGAGAGCTTGAGCAAGTGTGAGTGAGAGAGTGAGTGAGAGCATGAGAGAGAGAGAGTGAGAGTGACAGAGAGTGAGAGAGTGTGAGAGGGAGAGATTGAGTGAGAATGTGAGAGAGTGAGTGAGAGCATGAGAAAGAATGAGAGAGTGAGTGAGAGTGACAGTGAGAGAGTGTGAGAGTGAATGTGTATGAGACAGAGAGAGATTGAGATAGAATATGAAAGAGTGAGTGAGAGCATGAGAGTGAGAGAGCGAAAGAGAGAGTAAGAGAATAAGAGTGTGGGAGAGAGTGAGTGTATGGGAGCGAGTGGGGGAAAGAGTGGGTGTGTGGGAGTGAGTGGGGGGAGAGAATGAGTGTGTGGGAGTGAGAGAGAGAATGGGTGTGGGAAAAAGAGAGTGAGTGAGAGAGTGTGGAGAGAGTGAGTCTGAGAGAGAGTGTGTAGGAGAGAATGTGTGTGTGAGAGAGAGTGAGAGTGTGGAAGAGTGTGTGGAGGATAGAGTGTGTGAGAGACAGAGTGAATGAGAGCATGTGACAGAGAGAGTGAGAAAGTAAGACGGAGAGAGAGAGTGATAATGTGGGAGAAAGTGAATGTATGGAAGTGAGTGGGGAGGGAGTGAGTGTGTGGGAGTGAGAGAGAGAGTGAGTGTGAGAGAAAAAGAGCAAGTGAGAGAGAATGAGAAAGAGTGTGTGTGTGAGAGAGAGAGTGAGAGAGTGAGTTGCATGGCTTATTATAATTAGCAGATGCAGAACTAATTTGGAAAGTTATTGAATCATTCTACGTTGAATGAAGGAAGGTAGAAAGATGAGTTCATTACTTCCCATTGGTCCAATGGGCCTGAGCTTCCAAATGGATTTGGTAGAACGCTGCTGGAATGAAGAATAATTTCCTGATGAGTGAGAAGTATATTTGTGAAACTTTTAAGGTTCTCCTGATAACACTTACAATTTCGTGTCTTTTGCTTTGACAACCATTCGAACAATTCCTCGATTTTTCACACAAATATGTGCGCATCCAAAAGCATCTGGAAGATGCTTTGAAGTGGAAACCCAGATGGGTTCCTGCACGTACATTTTAAAGTCTGGTTTCATTGGAGTGGGTTAATGCTCTACAGACAATGCAGTAGCAAAGCAGTGTGGAAAATGATCGTGGATTTAAATGTCAATTCCATTGAACCAGATGTCGGCTTGGGAAACTTATATCTTCCAAACTGCTCCGACATCTCAAAGCTGCGCCAAAATTTGAGACTGACAAACCTCAGGCATATTTGCAATGCTCTGAGGGGAACATAAGAAGCTTCATTTCCCCTCTGGGTCCATCTTTTTCCTCTGACATCTCTAATGGTGCACACCTCAGAATATTGATGCAATTTCTGCTAACAGTTCTCCCCCTTTTCTTAGCTCCTTACCAACAGTTTGAGGTGATAGAAAGAGGCAAGTGCAACAATTTCATCATCTCAATAGAAGCGATTTTGCCACATGCCAAGCTATATATGTACAGCAATGGGCAACAGCACCACTGTCAAAGCATCCCTATTCCCCACTGTTCAATGAATCCATTAATCATTCCCTCTCGCAATATCAGACACTATTCTTCCTTGGCAATGATTTCCTTAGGAATACTGTATAAAAGCCCAATAGCACCAATAAATACATTAAAGTTTATTTATTAGTGTCGCAAGAAGGTTTACATTAACACTGCAATGAAGTCACTGTGAGAATCCCCCAGTCACCACACTCTGGCACCTGTTTGGGTAAACTGAGGCAGAATTTAGCATGGCCAATGCACCTCACCAGCACGTCTTTCAGACTATGGGAGGAAACCGGAGCACCCGGAGGAAACCCACGCAGACATGGGGAGAATGTGCAGACTCTGCACAGATGGTGCCCCAAGCCCGGAATCGAACCCGAGTCCCTGGCGCTGTGAGGCAGCAGTGCTAACCACCGTGCCATTCATAATATAGATAGACGCTTCCAGTTGGTTTTTATGGTTGTTGTGGTGAGGGTGAGCATGGAGTTGAACTTACATCTGGATGTGGCACATTCACATTCCAGGCAGACTGTATTCGATTGTGACATTTATCTGAATATTAATACCTTCTGCAAACATCCACTGCCTCCATCAAACTGATGCACAGTGGCAGCTGCGTCTACTATCTACAAGATGCACTGCAACAACTCCCCAAGGTTCCTTGGCAGCACCTTCCAAACCCACCCCACAAATACCTCAAAGGACAAGGGCAGCAGACACCACCAGCTGGAGGGTCCCCCTCCAAGCTACTCACCATCTTGGCTTGGAAATATATCGCTGTTCCTTCTCTGTGGCTGGGTCAAAACCCTGGGATTCCCTCCCTAACAGCACTGTGGGTGTACCTGTACCACAAGGACTGCAGCGGTTCAAGATGGCAGCTCACCACCACCTCCCGAAGGGCAATTAGGGACGGGTAATAAATGTTGGCCCAGCCAGCGATACCCACGTCCCATAAATGAATTTAAAATGATAATAATAATAATAATCCAGTTGGTCTCCAAATATTTGGGCCTTGCTGACAAGGAAAACATCAGAAGCTTCAAAAAAAGTGTAAATGAAGACAGCGTGCGGAATCCTGAGTTGGGAATCTCCGTGTGCAGGAGTGGCAGCGCGCTCAAAATCCGGGGATTTGTGAAAAGCGTCATTCTTGTCATCGTGATGGCATTTTCCAATTTTGCAGCATGTCTGTGGGCAGGATGGCACAGTGGTTAACACTGCCGCCTCACAGCGTCAAGGTCCCGGGTTCAATTCCTGGCCTGGATCACTATCTGTTTGGAGTTTGTACATTCTCCCCGTGTCTGCGTGGGTTTCCTCAGGGTGCTGCGGTTTCTTCCAAAGGTGCACTGGTTAGGTGCATTGGCCGTGCTAAATTCTCCCTCAGTGTACCCAAACAGGTGGCGACTAAGGGATTTTCACAGTAACTTCGTTGCTTACTTGCAACACTAATAAATAAAATAAACAGACTGATGCGGAACACAAATCGGAATGGCATAAACCTCATTTTAATACATTAGCATCTCGTTATCGAGCACGAATCCTGGATATTGAGCCCACACTGAGTATTAGCAGGTGTCACTGTGACCCCACACCAGTGCCATTCACAACAGCTCCATGTAAGCGCAAACTCAGCACCTCCGCCTCCGAGGGGGGGAGCAGGTATTAGAGGTGAACGCTCAGGCAGCCTGTCCAACACTAAAGGGGCACTAGGGAGAAAGCTAGCGTCACAGATGAGTGCAGCTTGGGATGGGGGTCACACACCATATTGTGGGGGTGGGGGGGGTGGAATGGCTGGGTCAGACACCATACAAAAGTGGAGGCTCAATGTTATTCACCCAGGTGGTTAACAGGGGAAACACCAACTGACTCAAGATAGAATATGAGATCCTTTTCTCAGCTTCTCAGCTTCTTTCCTGGACCTATCTCACATCAGGTTGACCTTTCTCTACACCCTAGCTATGACTGTAACACCACATTCTGCACCCTCTCTTTTCCTTCTCTATGAATGGTATGTTTTGTCTGTACAGCACGCAAGATACAATATTTTTCACTGTATATTAATACACGTGACAATAATAAATCATATCAGCAGTAATGAGGGGGTGTGCTTGTTGTATCAGAGGGGATGTTGGGAGGGATCGCAGATCTGTATTCAATGTTCTGACCAATGAAACCAAGCATGTCAAATGCCTTCTTCACCACTCTATCCACCTGTGACTCCACTTTCAATGAGCTATGAACAGGAACCCCAAGATCTCTTTGTTCTATAACTTTCCCCAACCATTAACTGAGTAAGACCTGCCCCAGTTCAATCTAACCTTGCATTTATCTAAATTAAACTCCATTTGCCATTCATCGGCCCACTGGCGCAATTGATCAAGATCCTGTTGCAATTCTGGGTCACCTTTTTCACTGTCTACTGTGCCACCAATCTGGGTGTCATCTGCAAGCTTACTAACCATGCTTTCGAAAGTACTTACAGCTTGCTGGCCAGTAAATAAATGCTACCATCTCCCACAGATCTATCAGGAATGATTCAGTGTTACTTTTCCAGAAACATAACCACTGTGCTACCCTCCCGCACAGCTGTCTCCTCTCACACACTTATGATTTAGATTGAAGAGAAAATGACTCAAACCAGAATCAACAAGCATCAAACGGGGCCCTACTCAATAGCCCTTGTTTAAATGTTAACCTAAAACCACCGTGTTTATATTTATAACCAACCCAACTTCTTGAATGTTGCTAAAAGAAGAGGAATGTTGTCGAATGTTTTCATCTGATACTCATCAGGACAAACACAGGAATGTCGAATGTCAAACAGCCACAGTCTATACCACAGAAGAGAAGGCCGCTGATTGGGTGGAATCTGATTGGCCGAGACATTGCCATGGAGAAAGCAGCAGGCACGATTGGCTCCCCAAGCCTTTGGATATTGCAAGGCTTGAACGTATTAGAATCATGGAATCCTAATGGCATGATTCAGTCCATTGAGTCTGCAGTGACCACAATTCCACCCAGGCCCTATCCCTGTAACCTCAAGCTAGTCCCCCTGACACTAAGAGGCAATTTAGCACGGCCAATCCACCTAACCCGCACATCTTTCGGACTGCGGGAGGAAATTGGAGCACCCGGAAGAAACCCAAGTAGATACAGGGAGAACGTGTAAACCCCACACAGACAGTGACCTAAGCCGGGAATCGAACCCGGGTCCCTGGCACCGTGAGGCAGCAGTGCTAACTACTGTGCCACTGTGTCACCCTTTTGTTCCTTTAATTTGCAGAGATCGGTTCCCTGTGTATGAGTGTGTGTCATTTTGAGCAAGTGTGAATGAGTAATGCTACGAGTTCCACTGATTACCTTAAATTGGTGGTTAGTGTAACTTTTGGCACACTCTGGATGGTTCAGTAAGTGCTGCCCAATCACAGAATCACATGTAGCAGTGGACAGTTGTTTTGGGTGTTGCTAGTTGAATACAGTGGATTGTCTGCCTGTTACAGGCAGCTGGAGGATAACACTGTTTGACTCAATCAGCATAGGAAATAAGGGGAATGATTTTCCTGTCCCGCTGCGCTAGTTGATGAGTACAGCAGGGTGAAAAATTTAAGCAGGAGGCCACAAATGGGATTCTTCCCAGGCCATTTTTTCTGATGTAATCAGCCTTGTCCTGGGGAACGACACGTGGCTGATTACAATATTCATGGGGTCATTTCAATCCATTCAGTGAGTCCAGGGCGCAATTGTCCGGGTCTACTTGGAATTCCAACCTCGCTGGAGGAGGCCCAAATGAGCGGGGATCCCAGCAATCGAGACCTGACGTGATGGCCTCGAAGGTGTGACCAGAGGCCATTGAGCCCCCCCACCCCCAGAATTTGGAGCAGGTGGGGCAGTGCCCCTAGGGATGTGCCAGCCTGGCACCCTGACATTGCCAAGGGGGTGGTGCCTGATGGAGTGGGGCCTCACGGTGGGAGTGGAGGGGGGGGCGGGCAAAGCCAGATGGCAGCAGAGCCAGACTGGGGATGGAAGGAGGTAGAGGGAAAGGAGAGGAGGGACTCAGCATTGGGGGGCTGGGGGCTGACTTGGGACCAGTGATTGGAGGCCGTCGCTAGTGTCTGGAAGCCAGGACTGGCCATTGGGAACCGGGAATCGGGAATTGAGGTTGACGATAGGGAGGGTGGAGACAGCCATTGGAGATTGGGGCTGATGAGTGGGGGTGGGTAGGGTCAGGGTGGACGATGCCTGGAAGAGGTGGGGTGATAGGGCCGGCGATCGGGATGCTTGGTGTCCAGGGTGTTTAATGTTTAAAGTTTAGTGCCATAAGTAGGCTTACATTAACACTGCAATGAAGTTATTGTGAAAATCCCCTAGTCGCCACACTTCGGCGGCTTGAGGGAGAATTTAGCATGGCCAATGCATCTAACCAGCACATCTTTGGACTGTGGGAGGAAACTGGAGCCCAGAGGAAACCGACGCAGACACGGGGAGAACATGCAGACTCCGCACAGACAGTGACCAAAGCTGGGAATCAAACTGGGGGTCAACTGCGCCACCCATTTTACCTTAAATTAAAGAGACAGTTTTAAACATAGCAACCTTACAAAACTTTGCATTGTAGCATGGAGAACCATGCAAAGATCCATTGGTCTGGGGCGGGAATTTCTTGGGTAGGGGAGGCAAGCGTGGCTGGAAAATCCCTGGATGTTTAGAGCACAAGATTCTGAGTCGCGAGGAGTGAAGGAACAGGCCACGCAACATCACAAGGCACATTTTTATCCAGCATTGAACGGCCGACATACTTAACTGTTCAATTTTATAAGCTATCGCTCGTGCGCTGTAACGTGTTAAATTTTACATGGGGTTTAAATAAAATGTCATTGTATCCAGTTGGAGTTGAGTCAAGTTCCCTGGATCTGGCCTGTTTTTCAAATAGGCCATTAAAAGTTTCCCGTGGGTAAAAGCAGATTTGGGAGTGCGTCAACTCACTGAAGTGGGTTTGGGTGAAATTTGTGACATATTGAGAAAAAAACACAGCAATCCAGTTTCTTCTTCATACATTACATCACCCCCTGCTACTTTGTACTGACACTGGAGATTCCAGCAAGGATTAGTAGAATGCCTGAAGAAATCGGATCACATCCTGTACGGCTCCTGAATAGCAGTGGCAGGAGAAGATCGCAACACTGTGCAATCAACTGCTGTACAACTTCAAATCAGACAAAGATTTATGCTGATGCTTCAGACAAATTGGCCACAATAATCTGCCACAGTAACAAATGTCATTAAAAAAAAACTTGATTGATTTAGGGCTGGAGTTGTCTAAAGTCTTAATCCCTCTAAGGAAAAGACTGAGTCGCATAAGAATTTTTGCAAAGGAAGTTCTTTGTCTGTGAGATTAAAGTGCATCTTGTTTGGCAGTTGGCGACCCACACCTGATTTTCAAGGGCAGCTCCACAATATTCAAAAGAAGACTAAATGGCATCAAATTGGTGCACACGGAGGTTGTTGTGAATGCAAGGTTTTGTAAGGTTGCTATGTTTAAAACTGTCTCTTTAATTGAAGGTAAAATGGGTGGCACAGTGGTTACCTCTGCTGCCTCACAGTTCCAGGGACCCCCAGTTTGATTCCCAGCTTGGGTCACTGTATGTGCGGAGTCTGTATGTTCTCCCCGTGTCTGCGTTGGTTCCCTCTGGCTCCTCCGGTTTTCTCCCACAGTACAAAGGTGTGCTGGTTAGGTTGATTGTCCATGTTACATTGCCCCTTAGTGTCCAGGGATGCTTAGGTTAGAGAGATTAGCCGGGTAAATATGTGAGGTTGCAGGGATAGGACCTGGGTGGGATTGTGGTTGGTGCAGGCTCGATGGGCTGAATGGCCTTCTTCTGTACCTTAGCATTTCTGTGATTCTGTGATTCAGTGAAGAGGGTCATGTTACAAGTTTTGCCTGACTACAAGCCTGAGTGAGCTAGTTGCTATGGGGCCAAAGAGGTCTAGTTTGAGACCTACTCAGAACGAGGTGTAAAATGTGGATTATCTCCCGGGGAGGCTGCATTGCTTGCTGCAGGTGATATCAGGCAAGTATTCCAACAGAACTGCATCGGAAAAAACCAATGTGATAAATCTGATTGCCCAGTAGGGTGGGAAAGGAACTTTCAATTTTGCTTCCCAAATATTTATTTTGGGATTTTAACAATTATGTTTCACCTTTCTTGGCAATCACATGGCTACTGGAGGGGGTATTGAGTATATAACACGTCAAGCATCATTACTTGTGGGGCAGACGCGATAAACCAAAGTTTTTAATTCTTGTCTATCACATTCACGTATCTGTATTATTTGGGTGAAAACTGCTTTGGAAAGTAACGATCGTTATGTGGGATTGAGAAAACGCAGGTCCGGATTTCCATCACCACGTCAGGACTCTATTGTGGTAGAAACTCTGGGAATGATCAAAATTTCTAAGTCTCGGGGGACCATTAGTGCTGCTTCGGGGATAACGAGGTGCAAGTTTCTTCAATGCTGCCTGGTAGTTCCTGTAGCTTGACAGACAGACATTAATCCAGCCATTTTAAAATGGCCTTTGTCTAGTTATTTTTAATTTTTGAAATGGCTATGAAGGGAGAGATATATATAAATAAAATATATATATAGTCCCTCACCTATACCCTTTTTGATCTGGTGCTGGTACCCTTTTGGGAGAAGTAAAGCACTGTTTTGGATCGATAAAAGAGAACATGATGATGCACTTTTTATACACAAACTCACTGGAACCGTCCAGCTGTCAAAGAACTATTTAAAAGCTGTCTAGCTGTCAAAGCTGTCAAGGAAGTGTCCAAGGATACTAGGTGAGTTGGCATGGATGAATTAATAGCAAAGCTTTGTGGATGGGGTGGTAGGGGTTTGCATAAAGTGACACTAATTTGGCATAAGTGGAATTAAGTGGCCACGGGATACAGATAGAGAGGCCTAGTTGATATACTTTGGCCTGGATGGGTCATAATGAGCATGTTAGGGGGTGAGAGATGATGGCTATACGATGATTTTATTTTTGTTTTAGTTTAATTAAACAGAGTTCCAGAGTGCAGAGCACAGCCTCCAAACTCAACCTGAGGTCACCAGCCACAAACCCTACTTTAGCCCACTTCTTTTCAACCTCTGATGCCCCTCCCCACCCCCCCCCCCCCCCGCCCCCCCGCCCAACGCAAGCTGTGCTTTGACAAAAGATCATCTGGACTCGAAACGTCAGCTCTTTTCTCCCCTTACAGATGCTGTCAGACCCGCTGAGATTTTCCAGCATTTTGTCTTTTGGTTTCAGATTCCAGCATCCGCAGCAATTTGTTTTTAACATAGCTTCAGCTTTGTACTGCTGTTAAGAGGCAGTGTAAATCCAACATCAGGGTCTCGTCATGGAAGGGGAAAGTGTGTGAATCACTACAGGAGCTAGCCACTAGCAGTTTGAGTGCAGCACGTCGTAGAGATAGTTCATAGCATTCCACACTTACTTGGATTAAATGTCCTGACAGGGAGGGCACTGCTAACCCATGTTCCTGAAACATTTAAATTTCAGTGACCAGGAGGGAGTTCTATGTATAAGTATAGCCTGTGCACATCGACACTCCAGACTGGCTCCCAGCTCATCTGGATTGATACCTACAGACACAATCACAGTTCGGCAAACGCAGCATTACGTGAACTGTTACACTATTCCAATACTATTGGATAGGAGAATGGTGGCTGGAATTCTCTGGCCGTTCCCTCTGGCAGGATTCTCCAGTCCTGCCGGCAGTGCACCCCAGCCTGTGGGCTTCCTGCCAACGTGGGGTGACATCCATCGGAACTTCCATTGACAGTGGCCGGACCAGAGAATCCCATTGCAAGTGGCACGGTGGCACAGTGATTAGCACTGCTGCCTCACATCGGTTCCCGGCTTGGGTGGCTGTCTGTGTGGAGGTTGCATGTTCTCCCCATGTCTGCGTGGGTTTCCTCCGGATGCTCCAAAGATGTTCAGGTTAGGTGGATTGGCCCAGTTAAATTGCTCTGTTTTCCTTCCACATTCTGAAAGACGTACTGGTTAGGTGCGTTGACCCAAATAGGCACTGGACTGTGGCAACTAGGGGAATTTCACAGTAACTTCATTGCAGTGATAATGTAAGCCTTACTTGTGACTAATAAATAAACTTCTCTACTTTTACCTTCGCGTCAAGGGGACCAGCTAGGGTAAATGTATGGAGTTATGGGGATGGGGCTTGGGTGAGATTGTGGTCTGTGCAGACTCGATGGGCTGAATGGCCTCCTTCTGCACTGTAGGATTCTATAATTCTATCAAACAACGCGCCTCCTTCTCCCAGCAGGAAAACAGGCGGCTGGGAAGCCGGAGAATCCCGCCCAGTATCTTTACAAGACGTATGATAAGTAACATACAGCTATGAGGAGAGGCTGAATAAACTAGGCTTGTACTCGTTAGAGTTTAGAAGAATGAGGGGAGATCTCATTGAGATGTATAAGATGGTGAATGGGATGGATAGGATAGAGGTGGAGAGACTCTTCCCGCTCAAAAAAGACAGTAGGACTAGGGGGCACAGCCTCAAGATAAAGGGGGGGCGGTTTAGAACGGAGTTGAGGAGGAACTTCTTCACTCAAAGGGTGGTGAATCTCTGGAATTCTCTGCCCGTTGAAGTGGTGGAGGCTGCCTCGCTAAATATTTTTAAGACGCGGGTTGATGGGTTTTTGATAAGAGAGGGGATTAAGGGTTATGGGGAGAGGGCGGGAAAGTGGAACGGAGCCACGACAGATCAGCCATGATCTTATTGAATGGCGGGGCAGGCTCGAAGGGCTAGATGGCCTACTCCTGCTCCTATTTCTTATGTTCTTATGTTCTTATATCCAAAATAGTCTGCAAACAATGACATTTGCTGATCCCTTTGAACTTAACTTTTGATCATCAGGGCGAAAAGAAAAGCATCCAATCGATGATTGATTGAGCAGGAGGTTATGTAGACAGAACTTTTTCAAATGGATGGATGAGTGATGGACCTGACCTTCAATTTTACATTGGCAGCGCAAGAATTCTACTTAAATGAAGATTGAAGGTACTTCACGGAGGGAAGTGTTCAAAAAAAAATAGACATTTTAATGAAAAATGTAAAAGCACTCGGCCTTATCCTGTTTCAATGGCAACAAACGAGTCCTAAGTTTTCGCAGACGAAAGATAATGAAATTCTGTCTGTTTCCATTTCCTTTCTGTGCGCTGAGGCCAGAAGTGCAGGCTGAGGGTTAGACGCATTTGACAGGCATTCACCTCTGACACAGAGCTAATTATGTTGCTGAACCTCCCCTAACGGTGGGGGGACTTCCAGACAGTAACAAGGCTGCTTACTCTGTACGAGCAAAGGCTTAATCCAGAAGATCAGTGGAATTCAAGATGCAGCAAGACTCTCACGTCATTATCTTATCAAAGAAAACATGTTAGATAGTCACGTGCGATACATCAATGGGATGAAAGCTCACAGACGTTATAATAGATCATTAAGAGCCTGTGGTTGAATCTACTCCAGAGGGAAGTGGCAAGAGTCCCCATCACTCTTAATTCTCACAAATGAGTTGCATTCTCATCTGCTTTGTGTCAGTCAGTGGGTTGAAATTCACAGCTTAAAGATGCTGGTATGAGGGACAATGTTGGACAATATGGGTGAGTCATATTATTAGGGATCTACCAAGGAGTGCTGTTTGGCATTATGGCGAATGTACGGAGTATCTGGTGGTCTTAGAAAAGTTATCATTTAAAACAAAAATGCTAGGTTGATTGGCCATGCTAAATTGACCCTAGTGTCAGCAGATTAACAGGGTAAATGCCTGGGTGGGATTGTGATCGCTGCAGACTCAGTGGGCCAAATGGCCTCCTCCTGCATTGTAGGGATTCTATGATTCCAAGTGAAAAGAAGATTTTCAGTGCAAACAAGACTTACTGGAATCATTGAATCACAGTGCAGAAAGAGGCCATTCAGCCCATCGAGCTTGCACCGACAACAATCCCACCCAGGCTGTATCTCGGTAACCCCAATTATTTAACCTGCTAATCCTCCCGACACTAAGAGGCAATTTACCATGGCCTAATCAACCTAACCGGCACATTTTTGAAGTGTGGGAGGAAACGGGAGCATCCAGAGGAAACCCACGCAGACACAAGGGGAACGTGCAAACTCCGCACAGATAGTGACCCAAGGCCAGAATTGAACTCAGGTCCCCGGCATCCCTGACACTGTGAGGCAGCAGTGCTAACCACTGTGCCACCGCACTGACTCAATGAATGATTGTTTCTGTACATAAAACAGCCTCCAGAAAAAACACAGCTTTCTTGGAAAATGAGTTATTTTGGACGTCAAGCTCTAAGTGTTGTGTGGCTTTCAAAACGCAGACTCAGGTCAGAATTGTTGCCTAACATAAGAAGGCTTTGGTGAATGCTTGTGCGTTGGCACACAGCCACTGTCCCTAGCGACCGTGTTGATGTGCACGCTCACTCAGAGAAGTTGTCAACGCATTTGACGAAAATTATTAAGCCATTGGACATGAGTGTCTAATTCAGAAAATGTAAAACTCACATGCGCTCAGCATATGCCCAGCAGTGGTGCAGATGCTCTGGATTGTGGGGTAAAGCCACTTCACACACAGAACAACAATAACAAGATTCAAATGTGGCATGCGTCACAATTTACAGGCAAATGATTCACTTGGTAGGATTGTGCCCTGGAAAGACTTCATAACTTCTCCACCACAGACATCCACACTGGAAGTTCTGATGTGGCTGAGTGCATCAAAACAATATTCTACAAATCAGCTGCAGATTAAGAGTGTCCTTTCCCATTTCTCAGAACTAAAGTTAGATTGCAAGAATATAAAGATTTCCAACCGATTCTTTGGGCTCTGTTGGTTCATTAACGACTTCAGACCAAAGACTGTTCCAATCTGTATTGGGCACTTTGGTCAGATGTTGTTGCACCAACTCACAGCTTTATCATGGTCACCTACCTATCGTACTTCACCTCATCGCTTCACACTAACTGGGCTCCTATTCATTCACAGGATACGGGCATTGTTGGCTGGGCCAGCCTTTATTGCTCATCCCTAATTGCCCTTGAGTGGCTTTAGTAATCATAGAGTAACTACAGTGGAGAAGGAGGACATTCAGTCCATCACGTCTGTACCAATATCCTAACAGACCATCTTTCCCAGGCCCTATCCCATAACCCCATGTATTTACTCCACTAATACGCCTAATCCACATATCTTTGGAGACTAAGAGGCAATTTTGCACTGCCAGTTCACCTGATCTGCACATCTTGGGCAATTTAGCACGGCCAATCAACCTAACCTGTACTTCTTTGGAGAGTGGGAGGAAAGCGGAGCACCCGGAGGAAAGCAACACAGGCACAGGGAGAATGTGCAAACTCCGCACAGACAGTGACCCAAGTCGGGAATCGAATTCGGGTCATTGGCACTGTGAGGCAGCAGTGCTAACCACTGTGTCACCTTGCCAGTCATTTAAGGGTCAACCACACAACATGTAGGCCAGACGAGGGAAGCATAGTGGTTAGCACTGCTGCTTTACCGCTCCAGGAACCCGGGTTCGATTCCCGGCTTGGGTCACTGTCTATGTGGAGTTTGCACATTCTACTCATGTCTGCGTGGGTTCCCTCCGGGTGCTTCAGTTTCCTCCCACAGTCCAAAGATGTGCAGTTAGGTTGATTGGCTGTGCTAAAGTTGCCTCTCTGTGTCCTGAGATGTGTAGATTAGAGGGATTAGCGGGTAAAATATATAGGAATATGGGGGTAGGGCCTGGGTGGAATTGTGGTTGGTACAGACTCGATGGGCCAAAGGGCCTCTTTCTGCACTGTAGGGTTTCTATGATTCTATGATTTCCTTCCCTAAAGGACATCAGTGAACCAGATTGGTTGTTTACTGTAGCAATAGTGAGACAAGTTGCATTTGACCCAAGATCAGGTCATAGAGTTGTAGAGGTTTACAGCATGAAAACAGGCTCTTTGACCCAACTTATCCATGCCATCCTTTGTTTTTAAACCCCTAAGCTAATCCCAATTGCCCTCACTTGCCCCATATCTTTCTATACCAACCTTACCCATGTAAATGTCTAAATACTTTTTAAAAGACAAAATTGTACCCACCTCTACTACTACCTCTGGCAGCTTGTTCCAGACACTCACCACCCTCTGGACCCTTTTGTATACCTCCCCTCTCACCTTAAACAAATGCCCTCTAGTTTTAGACTACCTTTGGGAAAAGATATTGGCTATCTAGCCGATCTATGCCTCTCGTTATTTTATAGACCTCTATAAGCTCACCCCTCAGCCCCCTACACTCCAGAGAAAAATGTCCCAGTCTATCCAGCCTCTCCTTATAACTCAAACCGAAAATCGACCTGATCGATTGGAATGGCAAAACAAGGGATCGGCGTTTCAATTCCTATCCCCCTCGGGATAATTTTGCAATGCAAAATCTCCAACATGGATTATTACTGCCATTTGGATGGAGAATTTAAAAAATGTTTCCTGGATGCGAAAGTCAAGTGGGATGCCATAAAAATATGTACAAAATATGCACAAATATTCCAAACAGTTTTGTAATGATGATCTTTCCTGTTTTCCTATTATTTTCCAAACGTGTGTTCCGAATTATTGCCGGGTTTGGCAGTATGGCAGCACCTGGATATTTACCAGGAGAGAAGTGTACAGCGATGGGCAGTTTGTTGAGAAGTGTCACAGTTACACGAGGCTTTGATGAACCTATATCTGGAATATTCGATGCAGTTTTGGTCTCCTTACCCGAAGAAGTATCTTCTTGCTTCTAGAGGAAGCGCAACAAAGGTTTACCGGGCTGATTCCTGGGATGGCAGGTCTAATGTACGAGGAGAGATTGAGTCGGTCAGGATAATATTCACTGGAGTTCAGAAGAATGAGGGAGGATCTCGTAGAAACTTATAAAATTCTAACAGCACCAGACAGGGTGGATGTTCCCGATTGTGCGAGAGTCCAGAACCAGGGGTCACAAGCTGAGATCCAGAGTAGACAGTGCAGGACAGAGACAAGGATAAATTTCTTCACCCAGAGAGTAGTCAGCCTATGGAATTCGCTACCACGGGAAGCAGTTGAGGCCAAACCATCAATGTTTTCAAGAAGCAGTTAGATATAGCACCTGGGGGGTGGGGACGAGGGTTGGGGGGGGTGATGGTGGGGGTGCTGGTGGGGAATCAAAGGGAATGGGGAGAAGGCAGGGTCAGGGTATTGTGTTGGATGATCTGTCATGATCAAAATGAATGGTGGAGCAGGCTCGAAAGGGCAAATAGCCTAATTCTGTTCCTATTTTCTATGTTCCTACGTTTCCATGTTTCTATGTAAGTGCAGGTTTTCTAGACTAGTACCTGGAATGGGCTGGTTGTCCTATGGTGAAAGGTTGGATGGGCCAGGTTTGGATTTGCTTTGTAAGCAGCAACTTGACTGAAGCATAGAACACCCTGAGGGCAGCAGACAGGGAAGATTCATCCTCTTGTCAGAGAAATCTAGAGCTAGGGATCACCCGTTAAAAATAAAGGATCGCCCATTTAAGATGGAGTTGAGGAGAATTTTTTTCTCTCGGAGGATTATGAGTGTTTGGAACCCACTTCCTCAAAAGGCAGAGGTAGAAAGATTCTTCATAAAGAAGGGGGTCAAAGGTTATCGGGGTTAGGTGAGAATTGAGGTTACAAACAGGTCAACCATGATCCTATTGAATGTTGGAGCCGTGTCAAGAGGCCTACTTCAACTCCTAATTCATATATTTGTACATCTGTTCAATAAGTCCACAGGCATGAAAGTCCCGTCAACAAAGTTCCTCTATTTACAAGATCCCACCATACCATACAGAGTGCTCAAAGTGTGCTATCTGCACCAGGAGTGCAGAGGGACTAACTCTCCTGTTTCAATACGGGACCTGGGGCTCCCTGATTGGACCATAATTAGCTCTCAATCAGGGAACTCTTTGTGTGTCCAACCAAATAAACAAAATCAAACTAACCCAGGGACAACTCAAAAGGTGCAGCTCCCTAAAAGGAGGGAGAACCACCCGAAACAAAAGATAAAGCAGAAAGGAAACTTAAAACATCAAATTAAAATGTGATTAAAGGGATCAATAATGTACCCTGCGGCACCCAGTGGGCATGGGAGACATCAACTGTGCCCATGGACACCTCATGCTCCCTTTCCAGGGACAAGCTCTCAATCAGGGAGTTCATACTCAATTGCCTGATTAAAGTCATCACAATATGTTTGTATGTAAGAGGGTATAGATGGGCAACACCAAATTTGTTTTGCCTTTGTTATATATTTAAGTGGTTGCATGATTGCTTTAAGAACCAACCAGATGATTCAGTGTTGATGCCATTGGGGTGTTTCAAAGGCTCCTGCCTTAGTTTCATTTTCTACTCTGAATAGCTCCTGTAATATTTTTATTGTTATTTTGAATCCATGCGTGCAAGCTGCATCTTTTTCTTTTGTAAAACCCATAACCCCCTAATGTAGTTCGGACACTCCACCCTCCAACTGATTTCCTTTCCCATTGCACTCATTCTACCAGGTCAATGTTGCTGATTCAATGGGAATATCCCAGTTAAACACTCAAACCTGTTATTAACCATTAGTCTGGAAACTGGTACATTCAAATAAATTGAGGTTGAGTTAATGTGGCAACATATTCAGGTCAACATATTCAAGAGCTTCAGGTTTTTAGATGCCCAGATCATGAACAAACTGTCCTGGTCCCTCCATGCCGACACTATAGTTAAAAAAGCCCATCAACACCTCTATTTTCTCAGAAGACTACGGAAGTTTGGCATGTCAGCTACGTCTCACACCAACTTTTACAGTTGCACCAAAGAAAGCATTTTTTCTGGTTGTATCACAGTTTGGTATGGGCTCCTGCTCTGCACAAGGAACTACAACAGGTCGTGAATGTAGCCCAATCCATCACGTAAACCAGCCTCTCATCCATTGACCCTGCCTTGGCAAAGCAACCAGCATAATTAAGGACCCCACACACCCAGGATATTCTCTTTTCCACCCTCTTCCATCGGGAAAAAGATACAAAAGTCTGAGGTCACGTACCCACCAACTCAAGAACAGCTTCTTCCCTGCTGCTGTCAGACTTTTGAATGGACCTACCTTGCATTAAGTTGATCTTCCTCTACATCCAAGCTATGACTGTAACACTACATTCTGCATTTTCGGGTTTCCTTTTCTATGAAGGGTATGCTTTGTCTGTATAGTGCACAATAAACAGTACTTTTCACTATATGTCAATACATGTGACAATAATAAATCAAATCAATCAAATCAAACAAATTCTATTGCTCAACCATTGATGACAGTTTAGAATACAGTCTTTGATCCATTCAGTTTGATAATAGTATCTGATGGAAATAAGGGAATAAATCTCCACTAACCTTTATTACTACCCCGCAGTATTTACTTTAGCCAGTGCTGTTGTCACTCCTGGATTAGTAATGTCATCTCTTAATCTCCTCGGGTAAATTTCTTGAGCATGGGAGTAAATTGTAGTGTATGCCACAGTTACATATTGGTGCAATTTACAGGTGGTTTTTTTACAGCCTAAATGTTGGGCGTCTGTTCAGCTGTGTGACAGAACCTGCATTTAGATGCCAGATGCACATTTGGGCATCCAGCAGAAATGAAAAGAAATAAGGAATTTATGTTAGTAAGAACGCACTTCACATTCTGGAGCTGTCACAAGGTGTTTCACCAGGAATATCTGTTAGTTTTGTTTATTTCTTGTGCATGTCCATCGCAATTGAGAAACACTAAAACTCAAACCTGGAATAAGGATTCCAGCCATTCCTGTCAGCAAGGAGGGGAAGAGGAACCATAGAAACAAAGGAGTAGGCCATTCAGCCCTTCAAGCCTGTTCCGCCATTCATTTTGATCATGGCTGGTTATCAAATTCAATATCCTGTTCCCACCTACCCTCCCATATCCCTTGATCCTTTCAGCCCCAAGAGCTAAATCTAATTTCTTCTATTGATTTGATTTATTATTGTCACATGTATTAACATACAGTATTGTTTCTTGCGCGCTATACAGACAAAGCATACCGTTCATAGAGAAGGAAAGGAGAGGGTGCAGAATGTAGTGTTACAGTCATAGAGAAAGATTTAGTGTGAGGTAGGTCCATTCAAAAGTCTGACAGCAGCAGGGAAAATGCTGTTTTTGAGTTGGGTGGTACGTGACCTCAGACTTTTTAGTCTTTTTCCCGATGGAAGCAGGTGGAAGAGAGAATGTTTGGGGTGTGTAATTATTCTGGCTGCTTTTCCAAGGCAGCAGGAAGTGTAGACTGAGTCAATGGATGGGAGGCTGGTTTGCGTGATGGATTGGGTTACATTCATGACCTTATGTAATTTCTTGTGGTCTTGAGCAGAGCAGGAGCCCATACCAAGCTGTGATACAACCAGAAAAGAAACCAGACAATGTTTTTGGCTTCGACTACATCCTGTGGTAGTGAATTCCACACATTCACCACCCTCTTGGTGAAGAAATCTCTCCTCACCCCAGTCCTAAAAGGTTTACCCTCTACCCTCAAATTATGACCTCTAGTTCTGGAGTCCTCCCACTATGGGAGCATTATGGTCCCAACCCTTCTGGTCTTACCATTAGCAGTGTCTACCTGGTAGCTCTAGGGTGCCGGGGGTCCCTGGCATTGCCTAGCCATGCCCAAGTGTAGCTACCCAGGGGCTACACTTGCCTCCCAGCCCTCTGGCATGGTCATCGGATTTAGTTTCTGTTTTTGGAAGCAGGTATCGATTCCTGTCTGCACTGCGTCTTGCCAGGGAACATCTGACTTTAGAATGTAGAACATTACAGCGCAGTACAGGCCCTTCAGCCCTCGATGATGAGCCGACCTGTGAAACCAATCTAAAGCCCATTTAACCTACACTATTCCAATATCATCCATACGTTTGTCCAATGACCTTTTAAATGCCCTTAATGTTGGCAAGTCCACTACTGTTGCAGGAGGGCATTCCACACTCTTACTACCCTCTGAGTAAAGAACCTACCTCTGACACCTATCCTATATCTGTCACCCCTCAATTTAAAGCTATGTCCCCTTGTGCTAGCCGTCACCATCCGAGGAAAAAGGCTCTCACTGTCCACCGTATGTAATCCTCTGATCATCTTATATGCCTCTATAAAGTCATCTCTTAACCTTCTTCCCACTAACAAAAACAGTCTTAAGACCCTCAGCCTTTCCTCATAAGACCTTCCCACCATATCAGGCAACATCCTGGTAAATCTCCTCTGCACTTTTTCCAACATTTCCACATCCTTCCTATAATGCGGCGACCAGAACTGTACACAATACTCCAAGTGCGGCTGCACCAGAGATTTGTAGAGCTGTAACATGGCTCCAAAACTCAATCCCTCTAACAATAAAAGCTAACACACCGTACGCCTTCTTAACAACCCCATCAACTTTCCCAGAAGGTACAGCATCACCGATTATGAATATGTGAGCTTGGTTAAAGGATGGTAATCAGGCTCACCGGGAAACGTGTATTCCTCTTTAATCAGGTAGAAAAGATTTACGATTCATCACCAAAAAGTTTATAAAAGAAATGAAGATCACACAAGGCTACTCATTGGCAATGTTATGCTGTAAACTTGATTTTAATTGGATTCTTTATTTCTTTTCATTATTGAAGTGGATTTTCTGGGAGCTCTTCAGATAACAATGAATTTTAATAGATCAATTGTCTCGCGAAGGGAATATCAAAATGAATAAAAGAATGAGTATTTGGAATATGTTGGATCAAGTTATGTCCAACATTGGCCAAATACCTGGAATTTTTATATTTCCTCTGAGGCAACTGTGTTGAAAGCAGTCTGCGTACTGAATGGCCTGTCATTGTTGTGAGGTTATTATCGTTGTTGGACAGAATATTGATGTGTGATGAATGTTTGCTTTGTGCCAAACAATGATCTTTAATCCATTGGCTGGGAGCCTGAATTGAACTTTTAAAAAACAGACTTGCTTTCAAACGTAGGGACTAAGATGACTTACAGTTCAAGATGGCTAACCCCAATTTGCATCACCACACCGTTCCCCATTCCAGCTCATTGGACAGGAGTCAGTCTGTCTGCCGAACCCATCAAAGACAATGGGTGGAATTTTCTTGCCCCACCCACCAATCGTAGCGGGCAGGGCGATGCAAAGGTCCGTTGACCTCGGGTGATTTAAGGGCCTGGTAAAATACTCTGTCAGAGATTTAGAGCGGATTTGATGGGACAAATGGCCCTCTTCATTTGGTGGGATTTTCCAGACTTGGGGCGAGTGTGGCCGTAAAATCCCACCTCAGGTCTTCAGGATAGCGTGAAGGGTTCACATCTCCACTCTCATTTGCAAGGTATCTATGGCAACCACCTGAGGTATTCAGCTGTTGGAGGTGGGCTACTCAGATTAATTGCTTGGACAATAAAACCCTGGCTAGGTTAGCTTCCAGACACGAGTAAGCGAATCACCTTTGGAATACACTGACAATGTAGTTTTTTGAATTCTCCTGGCAGTTGGAGAAAGAAGGACAATCCAACCCTTTGCCTGTTTTTAAGCACATTTTCCTTCAGCAGAACGAAGAATAAACAGTTTGGGGAAAAGATCTCCTGCCTCCTTCCTTCTCCAACACACCTGGCAAGCTTCAAGCCCTGGCTGTGATCACACAGCCTGTTGCAGGCCGAGAATCCAACCCAACGCTACCGTCTGCTGAAGAACAACCAACTCAGATGTCTAAATCTTTAAACTGGAAGCATCAAGACCATTAAATTCAGCTTGAAGCAAGGTGAGTGAGCAAACTACAGACGGTAAACTCTTGTTATTTATGGACCCTACTTTAGCCAACCTATTCTTCCCCACTCTGTAATGTGTGTGTGTGTGCATGTGTGTTTATGTATGATAGAGTCATAGAATGCCTATAGTGCAGAAGCAGGCCATTTGGCCCATCGCCCCACCCCGAACCCCTGCTACTTACCTTCCCGCCAGTTCCTGACACTTATTTCCAGGCAGCTATCCGCAGTTCCTCTTCCGGCCACAGCAGCAGTGTTCCTGGAGAGCTTGGCGGACAACCTGATTGGCCAGCAGCTCTGCAAGGCGGATCTTCCTCACAGTGAGGTGGGGGTGGAGGTGGGGGCGGTGGGGGGGGGGGGGGGGGGGGGGCGTCAAAGTCCCACCTTCTGCCAATCACCGCTCCTTAGGGTGTGAGCCATCATCCGGCCTGCTGGAGTTGGTGGGGATGCGTTTCCTACCAACTCTTCAGATACTGGGGTCCAATGTCCTGCCATCTTGATAGTTCTAGCCATGGCGATTAATGCTCTGTTTCCTCTCTCAGACATTTCTTTTGCTCTAAAGCAAATATTTAGCTATCTGCATGCCTTTGTTCATTAATGCGAATTTGACTACATCATACAGGGACTTGGATTACTCTCCGATGCTCTCCCATTTTCCAACTGTTGGAAATCAACAAGCATCATGCTGCTTTGACGAAATATAAACTCACTGTGTGGTGACACTGTGCAGATTATTAATGATAAATAATTCAACTCAAACAGATTTTGACAGATACGTGCTCACGCCTTGCTACTGTGAGAAGTGTTACTCTGGCAAGCATTGAGTTCCTCGAATGTAGAACTTGGAATTTAGGTTTCCATATGTTCAGTTCTCTGTTTAACTAATCAAATACATGAGACAGGGAATAATGCTCATGTTCCCACGCTAAATTATACACTTAAATAAAATTATACAAAGTTATCAACTTGCCCTCAATTTTTCTCCAAGGTTTCTACTGCTCCAGAAAATGTTTAGCAATTGTTTTGAGGGACGCGTCCTCTATCAGTTGGGGACGGCACGGTGGCACCGTGGCTAGCACTGCTGCCTCACAGCACCAGGGACCCCAGATGGATTCCTGGCTTGGGACACTGACCGGGTGGAGTTTGCACATTCTCCCGTGTCTGCGTGAGTTTCCTCCGGGTGCTCCAGCTTCGTCCCACAGTCCAAAGAAATGCAGATTAGGTGCATTAGCCATGCTAAATTGCCACTTAATCTCCCGTGATGCGTAGGTTAGAGGGATCAGTGGTGTAAATATGTGAAGTTATGGGGATAAGGCCTAAGTGGGATTGTTGTCAGTGCCAACTCGATGGGCCGAATGGCCTCCTTTTGCGCTGTAGGGTTTCTATGAAGTACTAAGAATTTGCACCCAATCAGATAACCCTACCATGGACCAACTCAGTCTAAACCAGCCCACAATGAACTATTATTTATTATTAAATGGGTTGAAAATCTCATGGCTGCAAGTTTGGGTAGAGTATTCTTTTCAGGATTCCCATTTATTTCCTCTTTTCAATTGTGCACGTAATAAAGTATTGGGAAGCATTTTTAACTCAGAACTTCTATAAAGAAGGTTGTGGGGTTGATTCTCCCAAAACAGTCCAAGTGTCAAATTTGCATGAAAACTGGAGTAAATCACACTGTTTTATTCAGTGGGAGTTCAGAGAAGAATCCCTCACACTACGTACTGCAGAGTACACCAGCGTGAATCCCAATAAAAACTAGGGAGCAGAGTTTATCCCTGCTGGAGATGCCGGCAGCAGAATGCTGAGTGGGCCACTGCGCGTGTGCTGATCTGTCAGTGCTGAGTTTGGCGCATGCGCAATGGTCCCCCCACTGCCGGCCTCCCGATCGCTGCCCAACCCCGCGGTCCCCCCATTGCCAACCCTTCACCCCCCCCCCTCCATGGCCTGATTGCTGGCCTCCCCAAGCATGCCCAGCCCAGCCTTGCCCCCCCACATCACAGTCCTGATCTCCCATCCACCCGCTCCCCCCAATTCCACCACCCCAACTATTGTTCCACTGACATGCTCAGCAGGCTGCCCACCCTACCCCCCCGCGATGGCCAGTGCCAATCGCTGACTTCCCCCACCCCCACAGATCACACCCCAGAGGACCTGCCCCCATCAGGCCTTGCCCTCATTAGCTCCCAACATGTTAGGTGCCATACCTATTAGGTCTCGCTCCTTTGGTACTGGCTGAGCATTGGAACTTCACCCCTTGGGCAGTACCGGGTGCCCAGGCTGGCACTGCCAAGGTGCTAATGACCAGGGGGCACCCCCTCACCAGCCAACCCTCTGGGGAGCCCAGATTGCTCCACCTTCACTCCAGCAGGGTCAGACCACTGGCTGCCCCCAAGTGGTGGGCTATAGTAATACACGTTGGTGTGAAATACCCCGAGCAGAGGGGAGGGGGCTTGCTAATTACATTGAAATCAGATCTAAATGATGGGTTGCATACATAATGTGCCAAGGGATATGCTCCAAAAATAAGCACGGAGCTAAAGGCGCTGGAAGTCTGGCGCTGGGAGATGCGTTCGGCTCCGGATGCCTAGCACGGATCGCGCTAATCTGGAGTCTCTTAAATCTCACGAGAATTGCCCCATCAGTGTGGAGCCTGCACATTCTCCCCGTGTCTGCGTGGGTTTCCTCCGGGTGCTCCAGTTTCCTCCCACTGTCCAAAGATGTGCAGATTGGATGGATTGGCCATGCTAAACTGCCCCTCAATGTCCCAAGGTTAGATGGATTAGCAATAGGAAGTGCATTGGGTTATGGGGATAGGGCGGGGGAGAGTAAAATTCTCTGTCAGAGAATCAGTGCAGATGGGATGAATGGCCTCTTCTGCACTTTAGGGATTCTATGATTCTATGAAAAAGTGAAAATAAAAACACTTACAGAATGTCCTATTGGGACATGTGAGTACGTGAAGGAAGTCTTCGAGATCTTCAGGCCAAAGAATAATAAATATTGTTCAGGTCATTTGGGTCATATTTCCCAACATTGGGGTCAAAAGTTGACTGGCCTGCTTCTCAACTCATTCTGGGGATGGACTTGACATCTAATAACTAACCTCTGAATCAAAAATCAGCTTAACCCAATCGAGTGTCATCCACTGAATTTAGCATTTAAACATACTCTCGGTTCCTTCTCTATGAATGGTATGCTTTGTCTGTATGGCGCGCAAGAAACAATACTTTTCACTGTATGTTAATACATGTGATAATAATAAATCAAATCAAATCAATAAAAAAGCATACCGTTCAAAGAGAAGGAAACAAAAGAGTGCAGAATGTAGTGTTACAGTCATAGCTAGGGTGTAGAGAAAGATCAACTTAATGCAAGGTAGGTCCATTCAAAAATCTGACAGCAGCAGGGAAGAAGCTGTTCTTGAGTCAGTTGGTACGTGACCTCAGACTTTTGTATCTTTTTCCCAAAGGAAGAAGGTGGAAGAGAGAATGCCCAGTGTGTATGCGGTCCTTAATCATGCTGGCTGCTTTGCCGAGGCAGCAGGAAGTGTAGACAGAGTCATAAGAACATAAGAAATAGGAGCAGGAGTAGGCCAACTAGCCCTTCGAGCCTGCCCCGCCATTCAATAAGATCATGGCTGATCTGTCGTGGCTCAGTTCCACATTCCCGCCCTCTCCCCATAACCCTTAATTCCCTCTCTTATCAAAAACCGATCAACCTGCGTCTTAAATATATTTAGCGAGGCAGCCTCCACCACTTCAACGGGCAGAGAATTCCAGAGATAATGGATGGGAGTCTGGTCTGTTTGATGGATTGGGCTACATTCACAACCTTCTGTAGTTTCTTGCGGTCTTGGGCAGAGCAGGAGCCCATACCAAACTGTGATACAACCAGAAAGAATGTTTTCTATGGTGCATCTGTAAAAGTTGGTGAAAATTGTAGCTGACATGCCAAATTTCCTTCATCTTCCGAGAAAGTAGAGGCGTTGGTGGACTTTCTTAACTATAGTGTCGGCATCGGGGTGGGGGGGGACCAGGACAGGTGATCTGGACACCTAAAAACTTGAAACCCTTGACTCTTTCTACTTTGTCCTCGTTGATGTAACAGGGGCATTTTCTCCTTCACGCTTCCTAAAGTTGATGACAATCTCCTTTGCTCTGTTGACATTGAGGGAGAGATTATTGTCACTGCACCAGTTCACCAGATTATCTGCAAATGTTTTTATTAAAAAAGAACTCCCTCTAATTCAGGTTTGCAGTGGAAATGAATTTTGATCCCTGAAGCCTGTCAGATAAAAGAACTTCACTTGTATCCAGCAGAGAGCAGTCTGTGCTGTGTCTGTGGTGACAACTCACTGGATCGGAACCACAAGCCCAAATGCGCTGGGACTTGGCCATTCAGTCAAACAGCAACCTTTCCGTGCAATAAACCCACAGAACTGTATTTGTTAGGTATAATTATGTGGATTAGGTGGATTTTTCATTGTGTAACCACTAATTCGCTGATAGTTGTGGCAGGGAGCAGGATAAACATTGCTTTCACGTGAATCTCCACAAGGCACATTGTATTTTCATTAACAGATTCGAGCTGAGAGTTTGTGAGTCACGATCCTCCTCGCATTCCTGACCAGGTCGCCCATCAAACACAGACTGCAGCCCTTAAAAGGCTTTTGGGGAAGAGTAGAGTCCCTGCAGTGCAGGAGGAGGCTATTCGGCCCATTGAGTCTACACAGACTCCCTGACAGAACATCTCACTCAGGCCCAACCCCCCCCTGCCCTCGCCCCACACATTTACCCCACTAGCTCCACCGACTTGTGCATCTTTCAGAGCGTGGGAACCCAGGCAGATACAAGGAGAATGTGCACAGACTGTGACCCGAGACCGGAATCGAACTCTGGTCCCTGGCGCTGGGAGGCAGCAGTGCTAATCACTGTGACACCGTGTTGCCACAAGTAATGGCAGATGATTTTGACTGGCTGCCAGTGTAAAACGGTGATAATAAACCAGCAGTGTTTTCGCTCCTGATTTTAATTTCTGTTGACTATCTTTCTTATACTCTCATCCCCAGAAAGAAAGGATGACAAGTTACATATCAGGCATTGAGATGTAGGGATGGAGGAAGGTGATCAGAATCAGCGGGCTGGACAGAAAGACAAATGAGAGAGTTAGACCAAGGCTAAAAGCTCAGGAACTGAAGATAGCTAAGATATATGATCACATGAATTAGGAGCAGGAGTAGGCCTCAAGCCTGCTCCATCATTCAATAAGATCATAGAATCATAGAATCCCTACAGTACAGAATGAGCCCATTCAGCCCATCAAGTCTACACCTATCACAATCCTATCCCCATAACCCCACATATTTACCCTGCTAGTCCCCCTGATACTAAAAGGCAATTTACTATGGCCAATCGAACTAACCCGCACATCTTGCAGAGGAAACTGGAGCACCCAGAGGAAACCCACGTAAACACAGGGAGAAGGCGCAAATTCCACAAAGACCTAAGGCTGAAATTGAAACCCTGTCCCTGGCATTGTGAGGCAGCAGTGCTAACCACTGTGCCACCGTGCCGTTCCATGGCTGATCAGATTGCAGCCAGAAGGCCCCCTATCCTGTGCTAACCCCGATAGCCTTCCATTCGCTTGCTAATCATGAATCTACCTGCCTTAAAAATATTCAAACCATTCCCTGGGAAAAAGACTTCATGAATGAAGAGCTTGTCATATGAGGAATGGTTGAGGACTCTGGGTCTGTACTCGTTGGAGTTTAGAAGGATGAGAGGGGATCTTACTGAAACTTACAGGATACTGCGAGGCCTGGATAGAGTGGATGTGGAGAGGATGTTTTCACTTGTAGGAAATCTTAGAACCAGAGGGCACAACCTCGGACTAAAATGACAATCCTTTGATACAGAGCTGAGGCGGAATTTCTTCAGCCAGAGAGTGGTGAATGTGTAGAACTCTTTGCTGCAGAAGGCTGTGGAGGCCAGGTTATTGAGTCTATTTAAGACAGAAATAGATAGGTTCTTGATTAATAAGGGGATTAGAGTTCTGAGGAAAAGGCAGGAGAATGGGGATGAGAACAATATCAGCCATGACGGAGCAGACTCAATGGGCTGAGTGCCCTAGCTCCAATGTCTTATGGTCTTATGGATCTTCTGAGAGAAAAGATTTCTCCTCATCTTGTGGTAGACCCCTTATTTTTAAACTGTGTCCCCTAGTTCTGATCTGTCCCATAAGGGGAAACATTCTCTCAGCATCCCCCTTGTCAAATCCCCTCCGAATCTAAAATGTTTCGACAGAATCACCTCTCATTCTTCTAAACTACACTGGATACAGGCCCAATCCATCTAACCTTTCCCCATGGAAGGACCCACACATTCCAGGAGGCAAATCTCCAAATCCTAGGACTTTGGAAACAAAAACCCAAAAACCATGTCCTGGCCACAATTGATGGAGGAATCAGAATGACAACAAAAGAGGAAGAATTCAAAACTGGATGGGTAGATAACATTGAGATAACATTGAAATAACATTGAGAAAACACTGAGCTAACATTGAACTAACACTGAGATAACACTGGGATAAAATTGAGATAACACTCGGATAACACTGAGCTAACACTGGGATAACACTGAGCTAACACTGGGATAACACTGAGCTAACACTGAGCTAACACTGAGCTAACACTGGGATAACACTGAGATAACACTGAGCTAACACTGGGATAACACTGGGATAACACTGAGCTGACACTGAGATAACACTGGGATAACACTGAGCTAACACTGGGATAACACTGAGCTAACACTGGGATAACACCGAGCTAACACTGGGATAACACTGGAATAACACTGAGCTGACACTGAGATAACACTGGGATAACACTGGGATAACACTGGGATAACACTGAGATAACACTGGGATAACACTGGGATAACACTGAGCTAACACTGGGATAACACTGGGATAACACTGGGATAACACTGGGATAACACTGGGATAACACTGAGCTAACACTGGGATAACACTGAGATAACACTGAGATAACACTGGGATAACACTGGGATAACACTGAGCTAACACTGGGATAACACTGGGATAGGTGGATAACACTGAGATAACACTGGGATAACACTGAGCTATCACTGGGATAACACTGGGATAACACTGGGATAACACTGAGCTAACACTGGGATAACACTGGGATAACACTGAGCTAACACTGGGATAACACTGAGCTAACACTGGGATAACACTGGGATAACACTGAGCTGACACTGGGATAACACTGGGATAACACTGGGATAGGTGGATAACACTGGGATAACATTGGGATAACACTAGGATAGGTGGATAACACTGGGATAACACTGAGCTAACACTGGGATAACACTGAGCTAACACTGGGATAACACTGGAATAGGTGGATAACACTGGGATAACACTGGGATAGGTGGATAACACTGGGATAACACTGGGATAGGTGGATAACACTGAGCTAACACTGGGATAACACTGAGCTAACACTGGGATAACACTGGGATAACACTGGGATAGGTGGATAACACTGGGATAACACTGGGATAGGTGGATAACACTGGGATAACACTGGGATAACACTGAGCTAACACTGGGATAACACTGGGATAACACTGGGATAGGTGGATAACACTGGGATAACACTGGGATAGGTGGATAACACTGGGATAACACTGGGATAGGTGGATAACAGTGAGAGATGGACTGAGGGAGGCTTGCAGAAAACCAGAGAGGAAACGAAATGATGTCAACACTGAGGCTATGGTGAGAATAAACAACATTCTGACACTATTGCTCAAAATCAGAATTAGCCAACTGCTCAATTACACCAATTCTAATAATTTGTTAGAGTCAGCTTCCTCCTCATCCTCCCTTTAATTATATTCCACCCACTGCAAATATCCAGGGAGGAGTTTAATTTCCACCAAAGTTCCCCTCTCTCAGAGTTAAGTCAATAAACAACAGAGATATCAATCTGAAATAAAAGTAAAATGCTGTGGATATTGGAAGTCGGAAATCAAAACAGAAAACATAGCTCAAATTCGGCAGATTTGGCAGAATCCGGGGAGAGAAGCAAAGTGAATGTTTCGCTGTGTTGTTTGTGTGTGTCATCCCGGAGACAGTCTCAAACACAGATCACATTGAACAACACTTGCAAGATACCATCAGTTGCTGCGTGTATCCTTGTCCTTTTCATCTCTACCTAGCTGTCAGAATGTGCACATTCAGTTTGTTCAATGTGTCCTCAATTAGGAGGCTTTTCCTTCTCTTCTTACATTCCTGAAAATCCGAGTATCATAACTGTGGAGTTATTGTAAAGTTTAATCAGAAAAATACTGACAATTTGATCTCAGAGAGAGATTAGTCGTTAATCTATGAACAGGCTTGACTCCAGCTCATACTACTGGGACAGCTGCTTTTTCCTCTCAGTAGATAGATTCCATATTGAATCATTCTGAGTTAGTTCATGCGAGTAAGAGTCATAAGTTAATAGAACCCAGTGCAAAGGGGGGCCATCTGGCCCATCAGGTCTACACCAACTCTCCGAAACAGGCCTTTCTTTCTATCCTACCCCTGTAACCTCACTCATTTACACTGGATAATACCCCTGACCTGCACATGGGATACTAAGGGGCAGTTTAGCATGGCCAATCCATCTAATTTACACATCTTTGGTCACTAAGAGACAATTTAGCGCGGCCAATCCACCTAACCGACAAATCTTTGGATACTATGGGGAAATTTAGCTTGGCTAATACACCTAGCCTACACATGTTTGGACACTAAGAGACAATGCAATATGGCTAATCCACCTAACCTACAAATCTTTGGACATTAAGGGGCAATTTAACATTGCCAATCTACCTAACCCACACGTCTTTAGACACTAAAGAGCAATTTAGCATGGCTAATACACCTAGTCTACAGATCACTGGACACTAAGGAACAATGTAAAGGCCAATCCACCTAACCTACAAATCTTTGGACACTAAGGGGCAATTTAGCATGGCCAATCCACCTAACCTGTGCATCTTTGGACACTAAAGGGCAATTTAGCATAGCCAACCCACCTAAACTGCACATCTTAGGACTCTGGGAGGAAACTGGAGCACACGGACGAAACCCACAAAGTCATGGGGAGAACGTGCAAACTCCACACAGACAGTCACCCGAGGATAGAATTGAACCCAGGTCCCTGCGACTGTGAGGCAGTAATGCTAACCACCGTGCCACCTTGTCACTGGCACAAAACTGTCAACAATTCAACGACACATTAGAAGCCTGAATAGGACTACAAGGCTACATACAATGCTGAGTATGCTGAGGTACACTGCTGGAGGAAGGGGACAAGGGACAGAATGGATCTTTAGCCTAAATCTCCAGTTACATTTGATACACTTTGAGAAGTGGAAATATCCATTTTGTTACATAGGCATTGTCACCATTGGAAACACAGGAACAAGTCCCATTCTAAAATGAAATGAAAGGCCAAAGTGTTAATTTACTAAAATGTTGCTATCTTTGGAGGCATTGATGACAAAATAGGCTCGATTCAAACCTACAGTCTGCCCTCTCTGATAGCCCTTTGGGGAATGCTTGCTGTCAGATTAAGTTCACTTCCAAATAAACACCAATCTAAACAGTCCACAAATCATTACTGGTGAAGACTGTTCCACTGTGCAAAAAAATGTTACAAGCACCAGTATATTTAATTACCAAAAAGAAATCCAGATTCACTGATTCAGTCCTTGCTCACTGTACACACTTACAAAAAAACCAGCCTGGTCTGCGATTTCTAAACGTGCAGTTTTGTTTCCATAGAATCCCGACAGCGCAAAAGGAGGACATTCAGCCCATTGAGTGTCCACCAACGACACTCATACTCAGGCCCTATCCCACAACCCCACGTATTTACCTCACCATTCCCTCTAACCTACGTATCATAAAACACTAAGGGGCAATTTCACATGGCCAGTACACCTGATCTGCACATCTTTGGACTGTGGGAGGAAACGCACACAAAATCGGGGAGAATGTGCAAACTCCACATAGGCAGTGACCCAAACCGGGAATTGTCCCTGGTGCTGTGAGGCAGCAGCGCTAACCACTATGCCATTTCTGTCGACTTTGATTAAAACTTATAGAAGAAAAGTAATGGCGGGCAAACATCATTAATGGGCAAATCAGCAAGCAACTTACAACAACAACGACATACATTTATTTATCATTCGAAACATAGTGAAATGTCACAAGGGGTTTCGCAGGTACAGTATAAATCTGAAGCTATCACCAAACCACATGGGATTTCCTGTCCATTTCCACCAGTGGGATCTTCTGGTGGTGAACCCCGCACAGCAGGACTGGAAGATCCTGTCACCAGCCAATCAAGGGCCGCTTCTGTCACCGCGATATGTGCCACATGCCATGAGGAGGCACAGTGGTTAGCACTGCAGCCTCACGGTGCCAGGGACCCAGGTTCAATTCCTGGCTTGGGTCACTGTCTGTGTGGAGTCTGCACGTTCTCCCCCTGTCTGCATGGGTTTCCCCCGGGTGCTCCGGTTTCCTCCCACAGTCCAAAAGATGTGCTGGTTAAGTGCTAAATTCTCCCTCAGTGTACCTGAACAGGAGCCGGAATGTGACCACTATGGAATTTTCGCAGTAACTTCACTGCAGAGTTAACGTAAGTCTACTTGTGACACTAATATATAAATTCTAAACGAAAGTAGTGGTGGAAGATTCTGTCCATGGTATGTTTAGGGCGTTACATTTTGGGTTAAGATTTTAAGTTTTAAGGAGCATCTTAAAGAGTGAAAAACAGATAAAGAGGTGGAGAGGTTTAGGGAGGGAATTCCAGGACTATGAGTTCTGCTGTAAGTTTCACAAAGATCATATCTTGCTTTTAACCTCCCAGTGGGTTTTATGCAATCGCTGCATTTGTAGATTAATTACGCATTAAACTCACCTCAGAACAGTAGGTCTTGTCACTGCTAGGTTAAGTAACGATATGAAAATTCTTCCTGATTCCCATATCTTTCTCGCTATGTAAATTTGAGCTCCCGTCCAAGGTTCTGCTGCTCATATCTGAACTCACACCAAGTCCCAGAGCAACCTGGGTGTCCTAGTGCACGAAGGCTAGATTGCAGGCACAGCAAGGAATTAACAAAGTTAATAGAATGTTCATTGTGAGGGCAATTGGTTACAAGAGAGATCGGGGAGGTTATGCTTCAGTTATGCAAGATATTGGTGAGACCACATGTGGAGCACTGTGTACAGTATTGGCCTCCTTATTCAAGGAAGAGTGTAAGCAGTTCAGAGAAGGTTTACCAGACTAATATCAGACACAGGGGGCTGATTTCATGGGGAAAGGTTGTAGAAGTTAAGCTTGTATCCACTGGAATTTAAGAAGAGTAAGATGTGACTTGATTGAAACATTTAAGATCCTGAGGGGACTCGACAAGGCGGATGTGGAGATGACGGAAGTGCGACCCAGACTCAAGCTCTCCATTGAAGATTCACTTTGATAAGTAACCAGTCCAGCTCAGTTGTGTTTGTCTCAGTGTCCTTGGCAATGCCGGCTTGGGTGAGCACCTCAGTGTGTGGCACTTTGTCCTGTCATCTGGTCTTCAGGCAACTCAAGTGAGATTGCCCCAGATTCTTAGTGTGACATTGGGACACAGTCCATGTTTCCTACATGTAGAGCAGGGTTGGCAGTCTACAGCTCCCTGGACTTTCAGACTTACTCCTCTTTGTTCCTAATCTATGTTCGAAATCTATGGCAATTCTTGCATGTTTAAGTATTATTGTCACAAGTAGGCTTACATTAACGCTGCAATGAAGTTACTGTAAAAATCGCCTAGTCGCCACACTCTGTTCGGGTCCATTAGAGGGACAATTTAGCACGGCCAATGCACTCAGCCAGCACATCTTTTGGACTGTTTCAGGAACTCAGGCACCCGGAGGAAGTCTACGCAGACACGTGAAGAATGTGCAGACTCTGCACAGACAGTGACCCAAGCCAGGATTTGAACCCAGGCCCCTGACGCTGTGAGGCAGCAGTGTCTCGCCATCAGTATAGACAGGTCCAGTAAGAGTGTGCTGCCAAGATAAACAAACTTATCCAATTGCCGACAGCCTGGGCCCTGTAATACAATTTTATGTGTGGCCTCATCTCCCCTTTTCCTTTAACCAGATGGTTTGATAAAATAATATCAATTCTGTCTCCATCTGTGTGTGCACCTCAGTTTTGCAAAGTATCTTCAGAGACTTCCCCTCCTGTTTGTTTTTATGGAGTATTTACAACCAATGTATACCTTCATCCAGCAGAATTCATAATGTGCTATTTATTGCCCTATAAAATTTATCAGTTAAGATCTTCTTTGGACCCATCGTTCTGTCCTGATAATATCCCACTGAAACAGTCGCGAGAGTTGCCTTCCAGTGTTCTCTGCTGTTCTCCTGATCAGTGAGAGTGTGCGCTGTATGAATCATTGCAGACAAAATGCATGGACAATCCCTATTTAATGCTTCTTCATGTCACTGTGAGGTAATGGGGTATTTATTAAGGAGGAGGGAGATTTAGATAGTTATTTTACAAAATGGTGATAGCAGGGATTAAGCTTTGGGAAGCGAATAGATTAACTGCATGGGATTTGTCGCCATTTCTCTGCTCCCCACAAGGGAAAAAAATCAATAGAAAAAATTACACCGCTCCTTAAGTGCCCTGAGTTTAATTGGGGTGGCACGCTGGCACAGTTGTTAGCACTGCTGCCTCCGAGAGCCAGGGACGCAGTTTAGATTCCCTTCTTGGGTGACTGCCTGTGTCGAGTTTGCACATTCTCCCTGTGTCTGTGTGGGTTTTCCTCCAGTTTCCTCCCACAGTCCAAAAGACGTGCTGGCTAGGGTGCATTGGCCGTGCTAAATTCTCCCTCAGTGTACCCGAACAGGCGCCGGAGTGTGATGACTAGGGGATTTTCACTGTAACTTCATTGTAGTGTTAATGTAAGCCTACCTGTGACAGTAATAAATAAACTTTAAACGAAGGTGGTGGGTGGATGGGGTGGGTGGGTGGAAGATTCTGCTCACGGTACTTTAAGGCGGATACATTTTTTGTTAAAGTGTCAAGTTTAAAGGAGCATCTTAAAGAGTGAAAAAGAGATAAAGAGGTGGAGAGGTTTAGGGAGGGAATTCCAGGACTATGAGTTCTGCTGTAAGTTTCACAACGATCATATCTTGCTTTTAACCTCCCAGTGGGTTTTATGCAATCGCTACATTTGTACATTAATTACGCATTAAACTCTCCTCAGAACAGTAGGTCTTGTCACTGCTAGGTTAAGTAACGATATGAAAATTCTTCCTGATTCCCGTATCTTCCTCGTATGTAAATGTGAGCTCCCGTCCAAGGTTCTGCTGTTCATACCTGAACTCACACCAAGTTCCAGAGCAATCTGGGTGTCCTAGTGCACAAAGGTTAGATTGCAGGCACAGCAAGGAATTAGCAAAGTTAATAGAATGTTCATTGCGAGGGCAATTGGTTACAAGAGAGATCGGGGAGGTTATGCTTCAGTTATGCAAGACATTGGTGAGACCTCATCTTGGAGTGTTGTGTCCAGTATCGGTCTCCTTATTCAAGGAGGAGATAATAGTTCAGAGAGGAAGCTCCACAGGGAAAAAAGATCAATAGAAAAATATTACACTGCTCCATAATTGCCTGAAGTTTAATATGGGTGGCACGCTGAGACAGTGGTTCACACTGCTGCCTCACAGCGCCAGGGACCCAGGCTCGATTCCCGGTTTGGGTCACTGTCTGTGTGAAGTCTGCACATTCTCCCCGTATCTGCATGGGTTTCCTCCAGATGCTCCAGTTTCCTCCCACAGTCTGAAAGACATGCTGGTTAGGTACATTGGCCATCCTAAATTCTCCCTCGGTGTACCCAAACAGGCACCAGAGCGTGGCGACTAGAGGATTGTCACAGTAACTTCACTGCAATGTTAATGTAAGCCTACCCGTGACAATAGTAAATGAACTTATAAAACTTATAATCAAAGAGTCATGCTTTTTATCTGAATGTTAATTTTCCCCAAACAACATTTCCAAATTTTTAAATCCCTTCCATGAAGGAATTTAAATGTTTTAGATTAAAAGCAACTCTCTGCAGATGCTGGAATCTGAGACACAAACAGAAAATGCTGGAAAATCTCAGAGGTTGGACTGTACCTGTGGAGAGAGAATAGAGTTAATGGCTGGAATTTTCTGCCTCTGCTGCAAGCGAGGATGGAGAACTTGGCCTTCCAAACGTCCATTCGCTGCAGCGGGACTGGAAAATCCCACCAGCATGAATGGCTGGAAAACTCTCCCCAATGTTTTGAGTCTGGATTCACCAGAATATGTCCAGAGATGCTATCAGACCCGCTGAGATTTTAGAGCATTTTCTGCAAACGTTTTAATTGCTGTGTGAGGGGGAGGGCCTGTTAATGCAAACTAAAATATTGCTTTATTCCCTGTTCCTGACTTAGGTTAGTTTTTATTCAAACAAATTAATAGAATCATAGAATCTTTACAGTGCAGAAGAAGACCATTTCGTCCATCGAGTCTGCACAGACCACAATCCCACCTATGCCCTGTCCCTGTATCCCTATAGATTTACTCCATTAATCCTTCTAACCTAGACATCCTGGGACACTAAGGGGCAATTTAACATGGCCAATGCCCCTTAGTGTCCTGGTCAATGAAAGGTTTTCTTTTTTCCGGGTCTTCATCAGAATTCTTGCTGCAATCTCGTCTGGAAATTAAGTTCACCAAAGGCACAAAAGGATCTTAACCAAAGAGATGATATTTTTCCAATTAAAAAAACAAGAGATAGGGGATATGGGAAACAGGTGGGGAGATGGATTTGAGACCAGGGAGAGATCAGCCATGGTCTGATTGAAGACTCGGAGGGCCAACTTCTCCCTCTAATTCCTATGTTGCTATGTAAAGCCAGAGTGTACGCTAACAACTCAGCTTTATTGAGTGGCTGCCAATTGAGTGGGCAGTGGGAAGGCTGAGTGAGCTGCTCTCTGAGCGTGTGAGTTTGTGAAGGGAGCTTTTGTTCCCCGCTGCCTTGGATTCTGCTTTGGCTCCAAGCTCAAACTTGGAAGCAAAGTTTAAAATCACTTCCGTGACCCGGGCTGCAAGCCCTCTCCACGGATCTGACTGATCTGACATTTGGGAAAGCCAACAATCCTGACTTCCTCCACTGAACTTCAACAGAACCTACACTGTATAGATGAAAATCATTAATATCCCACTGGGATTCAACCCTGCACTTTGCCACTCTGCAGGGTGGCACGGTGGCACAGTGGTTAGCACTGCTGCCTCACAACTTAGACCTCTCAAGCAGGACTTACTCAGTTAATGGTAGGGCACTGGGGAGAGTTACAGAACAAAGAGATCTAGGGGTACATGTTCATAGCTCCTTGAAAGTGGAGTCACAGGTGGACAGAGTGGTGAAGAAGGCATTCAGCATGCTTGGTTTCATCAGTTGAATATAGGAGTTGGGACATCTTGTTGAAGTTGTACAAGACATTGGTAAGGCCACACTTGGAATACAGTGTGCAATTCTGGTCACTCTATTATAGAATGGATATTATTAAACTAGAAAGAGTGCAGAAAAGATTTACTAGGATGCTACCGGGACTTGATGGATTGAGTTAAAAGGAGAAGTTGAATAGACTGGGACTTTTTTCTCTGGAGCGTAGAAGTCTGAGGGGTGACCTTATAGAGGTCTATAAAATAATGAGGGGCATAGACAAAGTAAATCGTCAATATCTTTTCCCAAAGGTAGGGGAGTCTAAAACTAGAGGGCATAGGTTTTAGGTGAGAGGGGAGAGATACAAAAGTGTCCAGAGGAGCAATTTTTTCACACAGAGGATGGTGAGTGTCTGGAAGAAGCTGCCAGAGGTGGTAGTAGAGGCGGGTACAATTTTATCTTTTAAAAAGCATTTAGACAGTCACATGGGTACAGAGGGATATGGGCCAAATGCAGGCAATTGGCTTTAGCTTAGGGGTTTTAAAAAAAATAATAACGGCGACATGGACAAGTTGGGCTGAAGAGCCTGTTTCCATGTTGTAAACCTCTGTGATTCTATGACTCTATGACAACGCCAGGGACCCAGGTTCGATTCCCAGTTGGGCCACTATTTCTGTGGAGTCTGCATGTTCTCCCCGTACCTGCGTGGGTTCCTCTGGGTGCTCTGGTTCCCTCCCACAGTCCAAAAGACGTGCTGGTTAGGTGCACTGATCATGCTCTGTTCTCCCTCAGTGTGCCCGAACAGGCACCGGAGAGTGGCGACGAGAGGAATTTCACAGTAACTTCATTGCAGTGTTAATGTAAGCCTACTTATGACGCTAATAAATACACTTGAAACTTTAAAGAGACCCAGTGATCCTGTACGAGAGATAAATTCAATCCCAGTGATCCATGAAGGACAGATTCAATCTTAATGATCCATTGTGAAGAATATGCCAACATCAGTGACCCACCATGAAACAGAAGCAGACACCTTGGCTGGATTTTCAGCTTGGGAAGCAGAAAACAGGAGCCAGGGTGTCAGAAACCCACCTCTGGTGAGACAATGATTGAAGTTCAACTTCCCAAGGAGGACTAATTTATGTGGAGAGAGGATTTCTGTTGAGTTAGACCCAGGAGGGTAGCAGGAAGCAGCACCTTTCTTACTCTGTCCTCAACACAACTTTACCCTTGTCCCTTCTCTCTTTCAGCTGCCTGAGAAGTGCAAAGGGCCAGAGAGTGAAGGAACACCAACAGGGTGATGACTCTGTGAAAGTGGGTGGGATTTTATGGCTCCGCTAACTGGCGCACATAGCGTCCAAATGACAGGGATCGCTGAGTCTGATTTCACCATGTGCTAAACAGGCGCTCACTGGCCCAGCATGGAAAGGGCACACACACCTAATCATGCAGCAATGCAGAAGAAATGTGGAATGGGGAGCTCTTAGCGCAGCCAATGACCAACCATCCCACTCCTTTACGGTGGCAATATTTAACTGGAAGAGTTTGGAATGTGTAATTTATCCTACTGTTAATCACTTGCTACTGGTAAACAGTGGGAGGCTATGGATTTTATGGAATATAAATCATGATTTTATCACCAGGAATGGCCAAACACAGCCAGAAACCTACATTCCAATCTGGCTTTATTGCCACTAATGAATTTCACAAAATAATTCAGAAATTCTCGAGACTTGTTGCAATGCTCGGAGAAAGAGAGGCCATTCGAAAAGTAAAATTTGAAAGAAAAAGAAGTAAGCAGCTGATAACAAGGTTAGAATATTTCACTAAAACAGCTGTATGCAAATAGCAGCCAATTGCATCTAACAGAATGCTTCTGTGTCACTTAAAACAAACTCCCCAGTTCTGTCCTTGGATTGGAGCCTTCAGGTTTCAGGAGAAAGAAGAACTGGCTCTTTTATCCAAGGACATTTTTCATTCAGTCACTTCTGAATCATGGAAATCTTTTTACAAGTCAGGGAGTGCAGGTCCACAACCTTCCTCACATTTGTCACTTTTTAAACTTGGAAAGCAAGGCTGCAAGCTTTTGTTTCAAATGTTCAAACACAGGATCAGAGAACACCAGAAATATTTTTGGAGGGACGTACTTATGAGGTGCAGCAGGAACAGTTTAAGGTTCCAATCAGTTTTAAGACAAAGTTGCGCATTCTTGAGAATGTTATTTTTTTCCCAATTTGCCTTTCAATACAAATGGAAAACAGGCTGAAGTAAATAAGTTTAACTCAGAAGTCACTTCTAATTCCATTGAATTTATTGAATGGAATTTGTGTGGATGGAATAAAGCTCTTTACTGAGGCAGCCAGATTACCGTTCTCCGAATGTGATGTTGGTGTGCCCTCACATTCAACACATCCTGCTGGGAAATGCCCACTGGTCTTGGCGAGTGAACAAATGGGGAATGGAGGGGTATAAGCATTGGCCTAGATAGGACAATGTGATCAGCACAGGCTTGGAGGGCCGAAGGGCCTGTTTCTGTGCTGTACTGTTCTTCGCTCAATCATGATAGAAACATAGAAACTGGAAGCAGGAGTAGGCCATTTGGCCCTTCAAGACTGCTCCGTCATTCATTTTGATCGTGGCTGATCATTGAATTCAATATCCTGATCCCCCTTCCCCTCCCATTCCCCTTGATCCTTTTAGCCCCAAGAACTATTCCTAATTTCTTTTTGAAATCACACAATGTTTTGGCCTCAACTACTTTCTGTGGGAGTGAATTCCACACATTCACCACCCTCTGGGTGAAGAAATTTCTCCTCACCTCAGTCCTGAAAAGTTTACCTCAATCCTCAAACTATGACCCTTAGTGCTGGACTTCCTCACCATCAGGAACATTCCAAATCTACCCTATCTAATCCTGTTAGAATTTTATAAGTTTCTATGAGATCCCCTCTCACACGTCTAAACTCCAGTGAATATAATCCTAACCGACTTAGTGTCTCCTCAATTGACAGAATTACCAATAGCAGGAATCCACCAGGTAAACTTCTCCGTGCTCCCTCTATAGCAAGGACATCCTTCCTCAGATAAGGTGACCAAAACTGCACACAATACTTTAGATGTTGCCTCACCAACGCCCTGTACAATTGCAATAAAACATTCCTATCAGTAAGTAGCCTCACAACACCAGGTTAAAGTCCAACAGGTTTATTTGGTAGCACAAGCTTTCGGAGCACTGCTTCTTCATCAGGTAACTTCTTACTGTGCCTACCCTAGTCCAGTGCTGGTATCTCCATATCATATATTCAAATCCTCTCGTCATAAAGGACAATGTACCATTTACCTTCTTTACTACCTTTTCTACCTACGTGCTTACTTTCAGCAACTGATGCAGGAGGCCACTAGGGTCTCACTAAGTATCCAAATCGCTCAATTTACACCCATTCAAGTAATAATCTGTATTCCTATCATTGCTGCCAAAGTGGACAACCTCACAATTATCTACATTACATGACACTCTTGTTCTGTAGCATTGAGACAATTTTCTCAAAGCATTATGTTTTAAGTTAAAGGGCAAAAACATAAGAGGAAGAAAGAGCTGAATGGCACTGCTGCCTCACAGCGCCAGGGACTTGAGTTCAATTCCGGCCTTGGGTCACTGTCTGTGTGGAGTTTGCATGTTCTCCCCATGTCTGCGTGGGTTTCCTCTGGGTACTCTGGTTTCCTCCCCTACTTCAATGATGTGTTAGATGGACTAAGCTAAATTGCCCATTAATGTCCTAAGATGTATAGGATAGGGGAATTAGCAGGGTAAGTATCTGGGGTTACGGAGATAGGGCCTGAGTGGGATTGTTGTCAATGCAGACTTGATGGGCTGAATGGCCTCCTTCTGCACCGTAGAGTTTCTATGATTTTAGTTTCAATTAAGTTTTCAGTTTATTTATTAATCACAAGTAGACTCACACTAACACTGCAATGAAGTTACTGTGAAAATCCCCTAGTCGCTGCACTCTGGTGCCTGTTTGGGTACATTGATGGAGAATTTAGCATGGCCAATGCACTTAGCCAGCAGGTCTTTTGGACTGTGGAAGGAAACTGGAGCGCATGGAGCAAACCCAGGAGACACAGGGAGAATGTGCAGACTCTGCACAGGCAGTCACCCAAGCTGGGAATCGAACCGTTTCTAACCACCGCACCGCTGTTTTATAAACATCACATCCAGCTTAATCCTGAAAGCTTGAATGGTTTTTATATTATGAAATTAGATGTGACAAGTGAATTACCTCAGCCTGTGGTGCCTCACTTGCGCAATGTTACTCCTGCTCTGGAACTGATTTTGTTTGGGATTGTAACAGCTGGGGACAAAGGTAGATCGGGATAACTCTTCATTTTCACTTGTGCATCTATAAAAGACAATTTCTATGTCTGGTGGAGAGTTTAAAAGGCAGGATAAGATACAGGAGCAGAATTAGGCCAATCAGCCCATCGAGAGTCCACTCCGCCATTCGATCGTGGCTGATATGCTCCTCATCCCCATTTTCCTGCCTTCTCCCCATAACCCTTCACCCCATTACCAATTAAAAATCTGTCTAACTCCTCCTGAAATTTACTCACTGTCCCAGTATCCACCACACTTTGAGGTAGCAAATTCCACGGATTTACAATGCTTTGGGAGAAGTAGTTTCTCCTCAACTCTGTTTTAAATTTGCTGCCCCTTATCCTGAGACTATGACCTCTCATCCCAGAATGCCCCACAAGAGGAAGCATCCGCTCCACGTCTACTTTATCCAGACCTTTTATCATCTTGTAAACCTCCATTTGATCTCCCCTCATTCTTCTAAATTCCAGAGAGTATCGGCCTAAACTGTTCAATCTCTCTTCATACGACAAACCCCTCATCTCTGGAATCAATCTAGTGAACCTCCTCTGAACTGCCTCCAACGCCACTACATCTTTCCTCAAATAGAGAGACCAGAACTCTGCACAATACTCCAGGTGCAGCCCCACCAATGCCTTGTATAGTTGCCATGATGTGGAGATGTCGGCATTGGACTGGGGTAAATTTGTATAATTGCAACAGCACTTCCTTAACTTTATATTCTATTCCTTTCGCTACAAATGTCAACATTCCATTCACTTTCTTTATTATCTGCTGTACCTGTATGCTAGTTTTCTGTGACTCATGAACAAGGCCACCCAGATCCCTCTGCACCGGAACACCCCACAGTCTCTCCCCTTTTAGATAATAAGTCATCTTCTCATTTTCCTGCCCAAAATGCATGACCTCACACTTACCCACATTAAACTCCATCTGCCACATTTTGGCCCACTCTCCTAACCTATCCATATCCACTTCTTATTTCCTCATTGCGATTTACTGTCCCGCCTATTTTTAAGGATCAGGGAATTTCCATGTCTTCACCGTCATTTCTGCAAAAGTTTCTGGATTGATGTAGAATGCAGAGATTTACCCTGTGTGGTCCTGGGGAGGAAAGGGTTTGTGTCATTGAGGAAGGGGTGGGGAGTATGTTACCTCTCTGAGGCTGCTTGAGGAGTCCTTTGCTCTGTGTGTCTTACTGAAAGAGGGGGTGTTTATGGCTCCAGACTGTGCCTGTGGACTGATAGGGAGACGATGGAGTGGACTCAGGAAGGTTTCTACACCTGAGGTCTAGTAGTGACGTGCTGAGAAAGCATCAGTTCTCCCCAGTTACACACTGCAGATTTTATACGTTCTCCATTCCTCATCAATCCTTCAGAACCGAAGATAATTTGCCTCCATTCCACTTCACCATGTTCTCAGGTCACAGAATCCCTGCAGTACAGAAGGAGGCCATTTGGCCCATCGAGCCTGCAACGATAACAATCCCACCCAGGCCCTATCCCCGTATCCCACATATTTACCTTGCTAATTCCCCCACTAAGGGTCAATTTACTACAGCCAATCCACCTAACCCACATCTCTGGACTGTGGGGGGAAACGTGTGTGAGTGTGAGTGTGTAAGTGTGTGTGTGAGTGCGCAAGTGAGCATGACTGTGTGTGTGTGAGTGAAAGTGAGTGTAAGTATGTGTGTGAGTGAAAGTGAGTGTAAGTATGTGTGTGAGTGAAAGTGAGTGTAACTGTGTGTGTGTGTGTGTGTGTGTGTGTGTGTGTGCATGCAAGTGGTTACGTGGTTTGGTCATGCTAAATTGTCCCTTAGTGTTAGAGGGATTAGCAGGATAAATACATGGGTTATGGGGATAGGGCCTGGGTGGGATTGTAGTTGGTGCAGACTCGATGGGCCAAATGGCCTCCTTCTGTACTGCAGGGATTCTGTGACCAATGTGTCTGACTGTGAGCGTATGAATGAGTGAGTGTGTGTGTGTGTGTGTGTGTGTGACTGAGAGTGAATTAGTGTGGCTGCTTGTGCATGTGCATATGCGCTTATGTGTGTGACTGTGAGTGTATGTGTGAGTGAGTGAGGGTGGCCATGTGTGTGTTAAGTGTGCATGTGTGAGTGAGGGTGAATGAGCGTGACTGTGTGTGTGCACACATGTGCGTTTATGTGTGTGTTTGCATGTGTGAGTGAGAGTGAGTGTGAGGGCGCGTGTATGAGAATGTGAGCGTGAGTATGCAAGTGAGTGAGTGTAACTGTGTGTGAGTGTGCGTCATGTATCCTTATGTGTGTGTATGTAAGTGTGCAAGTGAGTGTGGTTGGATGTGTGAGTGCATGTGTGAATGAGAGTGAATAAGTGTAGCTGTGTGTGAGTGAGTGTGGGTGTGAGTGTGTAATTATGCATGTGTGGGTGAGAGTAAATGAATGTGACTGTGAGTGCGTGTGTGCGCATGCACGCGCACGTGCGCTTATGTGTGTGTGTGTGCATGTGTGTAAGACTGAGTGTGAGGGCGTGTGTGTGAGAATGTGAGTGTACGTGAGTGTGTGTGTGTGTGTGTGTGTGTGAGAGTATGTGCACTTATGTGTGTTTGTAAGTGTGTGAATGAGTGTGGTTATATGTGTGTGTGCCTGTGTGAGTGAGAGTGAATGAGTGTAACTATGTGTGTGCATGTGTGTGAGCGAGAGTCAGTGTGAGTGTGTGTGCGTGTGTGAGTGTGAGAATGCGCATGTGTGTGTGTCTGGGTGTGCATTTGTGTGTATGCATGTGTGTGTGAGAGTGTGAGAATGTGCATGTGTGTATGTTTGTGTGTGTGTGTGTTTGTGTGAGTGTATGAGTGGGTGTCACTGGTATCTAAATTGTTTGAACCACCTATACACAAAATGTGAGTTTTATCTAACATAGTTTACTGAAGAATTGTGCAGTGAAATGTGTTTTTAAAACAACAAGTTTCCCTGTCTTACCTCCAAACAATGATTTGAAGAAAGAATTCTTGTGAAGGTTATTTTTTTAACCGTACACAGGTCCAATAGGGGTTAGCACAATGTTGGGAACTTCAACAGAAGAGGCAGTGTATCAACAAGTGTGTTTTTAAAGTAACCTCACACTGACAGAGTTCCACATTGACACCAGATGACTGGGAATCTGTGCATTCTCTCCCTTTGCAAAATATCTAATCGCCAAAGAGTCTGGAATTGATTCAGTCTGCCTCACAGCTTGGAGATTTTGCAAAGGTACAAAGGTTTTGATAGGAGGAAACATTTTGTTTTCTCCTTTGCGAGGCAGTTATCATCGGCCCATTAATGGGGCAGCGTTTCAAGAAGACGGAAACGTCACTCCAACTTTCAGAACCCCATGTCAGTCCGAGAACGGGTGTCAAACTCAACGCCAGGAGCAGTGAGTCACAGCAGATTTTGTAATGCGGTTACTTGAAATCTTCAAAGAAAAATCGTTCGTAAGAAGATCACATCTTTGAAATGCTTAAAAATGAAGGCAAACACATTCCTGGCACAATTTGTTATGTTATAAACAGATAGAATTGGCAATGTCACCGTTCCCAGTTCAATGTGCTGCTCAGTCTTAACTCAAGTCAGTCCATTTGTGACGTCAAGTTCCAATTCTCCGAGAGGAAGACAGGACAGTTTTGGGCGCCGCACCTGCGCAAGGATATTTTGGCCTTGGAGGGAGTGCAGAGGAGGTTTACTAGGCTGATACCGGAGTTGAGGGGGTTGAGCTATGAGGAGAGGCTGAATAAACTAGGCTTGTACTCGTTAGAGTTTAGAAGAATGAGGGGAGATCTCATTGAGACGTATAAGATGATGAATGGGATGGATAGGATAGAGGTGGAAAGACTCTTCCCGCTCAAAAAAGACAGTAGGACTAGGGGGCACAGCCTCAAGATAAAGGGGAGGCAGTTCAGAACGGAGTTGAGGAGGAACTTCTTCACTCAAAGGGTGGTGAATCTCTGGAATTCTCTGCCCGTTGAAGTGGTGGAGGCTGCCTCGCTAAATATTTTTAAGAAGCGGGTTGATGGGTTTTTGATAAGAGAGGGGATTAAGGGTTATGGGGAGAGGGCGGGAAAGTGGAACTGAGCCACGACAGATCAGCCATGATCTTATTGAATGGCGGGGCAGGCTCGAAGGGCCAGATGGCCTACTCCTGCTCCTATTTCTTATGTTCTTATGTTCTTATGTTCTTAATGTACATATAAACCCGGGCACACACGTCTTTGTATCACATTGAGAAGGTGCATAGATCACTGCATTATCATTGAACCAATTCACAATTATATCTTTCTAGTGCATTCACATCTTTTTTTGGCAAGCAATGTATATTCAGTGGCAGACAGATATGGGAAAGCTTCATTGTGGCAACAGGTATGGTCAGGCAAAGTTGAGCAGGAGTTGTAACACCTTAAGTGCTACATTAGGATAAAAAAAGACACCACTAAGTATGTGGGGTCACAGAAACACAGAAAGCAGAAGCAGGAGAAGGCCATTCCAGCCTGCTCCACCATTCATTGTGATCATGGCTGATTATAGATTTCAAATCTTGGAAGAAATAGCAGCAAAGTGCAGGTAAGTGTGCACGGTGGCACAGTGGGTTAGCACTGCCGCCTCACAGCGCCAGGGACCAGGGTTCGATTCCCAGCTTGGGTCAATCTCAATGTGGAGTTTGCACATCCTCCCTGTGTCTGCGTGGGTTTCCTCCCACACTGCGAAGAAGTGTAGGTTAGGTGGTTTGGTCATGCTAAATTGTCCCTTAGGGTTAGAGGGATTAGCAGGGTAAATACATGGGTTATGGGGATAGGGCCTGGGTGGGACTGTAGTCAGTGCAGACTCAATGGGTCAAATGGCCTCCTTCTGCACTGTAGGGATTCTATAATGACGACAGCAGTTATTTAACATCATAATTCAATGCAGTATTTGGAATCCACTCAGTGCAGAAGAGGCCATTCGGCCCATCAAGTCTGCACTGTCTCTCTGACAGAGTATCTTACCCAGGTCCTCTCCACCACTCTATCCCTGTAACCCCACACACTTACGAAGGGAGGGATTTACTTGCGCTGGCGGCAGTTTGACAAAGACCCACTCGGCTGATTCCTGGGTCAAAAGAGGTCACCTCCTGAGAAAGATTGGATAAATTGGGCCTATCCCTTATTGGAGCTTAGAAAAATGAGAGCTGATCTTATTAAAACAAATAAGATTCTGAGGGGGTTTGAAAGGGCGAATGCTGAGAGGATGTTTCCCCTCAAGGGGACACTGGACGGCGGTGAGGGGGGGGCACCATTTAAAAAAAAGAGATCTCTCATTTAAGATGGAGATTAGGAAGAATTCCCTCTCCGAGAGGGTTATTAGTCATTGGAATTCTCTTCCACGGAACACATTGGAGGCTGGCTCATTGACTATACTCCAATTTGGATTGGACAGATTTTAGGCAGACAGCGGAAGTGAAGGATTATGGGTGACAGGCAGGAGAGCGGAGTTGGGGCAGTAGGCAGATCAGCCATGTTCTTATTGAATGGCAGAACAGTCTCGAGGGGCCAAGTGGCCTACTTCTTTTTAATGTTCTTAAATGAACCAAACCAAGGCCCTGAGTTCTGGAATTCTTCCTTTTTGATTTGATTTGATTTGATTGATTATTGTCACATAGAATCACAGAATCCCCACCGTGCAGAAAGAGGCCATTCGGCCCATCGGGTCTACACTGACAATAATCCCACCTATCCCCGCAACCCCACGTATTTACCCCGCCTAATCCCCCTGACACTAAAGGACATTTTACCACGGCCAATCAATGTAATCTGCACATCTTTGGAGTGTGGGAGAAAACTGGAGCACCCGGAGGAAATGCAGACACGGGGAGAACATGGAAACTCTGCATAGACAGTCACCCAAAGCTAGAATTGTACCCAGGTCCCTGGCTTTGTGAGGCAGCAGTGCCACCGTGTCACCCTATGTATTGGGATACAGTGAGAAGCATTGTTTCGTGCGCACTATACAGACATAGCATACTGTTCATAGAGTACACAGTGGAGGATTAAAAGGAGAGGGTGCAAAATGTAATCTTACAGCCATAGTTAAGGTGTAGCGAAAGATCAGCTTAACATATGATAGGTCCATTCAAAAGTCTGATGGCAGCAGGGAAGAAGTTGTTCTTGAGCCGGTTCGATCTCCGACTTTTATATCTTTTTCCCAACGGAAGAAGGTGGAAGAGACTATGTCTGGGGTGCGTGAGGTCCTTAATTATGTTGCCTCCTTCACCGAGGCTGTGGGTGGCGTGGCAGCACAGTGGTTAGCCCTGCTGCCTCACAACGCCAGAGACCCAGGTTCGATTCCCACTTGAGCCACAGTCGGTGTGAAGTTTGCACGTTCTCCTCAGTGTCTGCGTGGGTTTCCTCTGAGTGTCCCGGCTTCCTCCCACAGTCCAAAAGACCTGCTGGTTAGGTGCATCAGCCGTGCTAAATTCTTCCTCAGTGTACCCGAACAGGTGCCAGAGTGTGGTGACTAGGGGATTTTCAGAGTAACTTGATTGCAGTGTTAATGTAAGTCTACTTGTGACACAAATAAATAATTTATAACTAAAGTGAAAAAAAGTGTAGCTGGAGTCAATGGATAGGAGGTTAGTTTGAGTGATGGACTGGTCTACATTCAGAACCCTTTTTAGTTTCTTGTGGTCTTGATTTTGATTTGATTTATTATTGTCACATGTATAAACATACAGTGAAAAGTATTGTTTCTTGCGTGCTATACAGAGAAGGAAATGAGAGTGTGCAGAATGTACTGTTACAGTCATAGCTAGGGTGCAGAGAAAGATCAACTTAATGCGAGGTAGGTCCACTCAAAAGCCTGACAGCAGCAGGGAAGAAGCTGTTCTTGAGTCGGTTAGTACATGACCTCAGACTTTGGTATCTTTTCCCCGAAGGAAGAAGGTAGAAGAGAGAATGTCCGGGGTGCGTGGGGTCCTTGATAATGCTGGCTGCTTTGCCGAGGCAGCAGGAAGTGTAGACAGAGTCAATGGATGGGAGGCTGGTTTGTGTGATGGATTGGGCTACATTCACGACCTTTTGTTGGTTAGAGCAGGAACCATACCAAGCTGTTAAACATTTTGCCTCTCTACCCTTTCCGCCTTGAAGATTCTCTTTAAAACCTACCGCTTTCAACCAGAATTTTGGCCACCTCCTCTTGCAGCTTGCTGTCAAATTTTGCTTCAATCCTCCTGGGAATCCCTTCGGGGCATTTTAATGTGTCGGGGCAAGATCTAAATACAAATTGCTGTTGTATCGAATGGATCCTAATTCAGTTAACAGAACAAATTCAGAACAAACTAACATAATTAAAGATTGAGGGAAATGAATCATTGCGTGGTTTGTGTATTTGATTATCTGCTGATCTTTATCTGCCTTCATTTCAGCTCATTCCTTTAATTCCCTCGGCCTTTTAGGCTAAATTTATTTCAGGGAAATTGACTTTGACTGTGGCATATTTTGCATCTCCGTCACTCTGTTCAAAAAAAAAATCCTTCTGGTGTCTTATCTCCCACACACGAGTGTTTGATTTGGTTCTACATCATCAGTGCAAGTCCAATGGCCTGCTTAGATTAAAGAATATGGAGTAGGCCATCTGGCCCCTCAAGCCTACTTTGCCATTCAATAAGATCATGGTTGATTTTTACATGGTCTCAGCTCCACTTACCCTCCCGCTCACCATAACCCTTAATTCCTTTACTGTTCAAAAATCCTTGCCTTAAATACATTCATTGAGGTAGCCTCAACTGCTTTTCTACATAATAATTCTACACAGTAATTACCCTCTTAGGAAGTCCTGTTGCACAGTGAGGTACCATCTCTGCTTCTGAACTCCAGGTTCGAGTCCCGCCCCAGGACTTGATGGTCAAGGAAGGTGTATTCATAATGTGGCCAAACAGTGTCAGTGAGTCAATCTGCAAAATCCTTCCAAACGCACCAATGGTTGATGGTAAGAGCAGGAGAGGCTTCTGGTCAATCATACTTGATGTGGAGTGACGCCCCTCAAGCTATTGACTAGCCACCTAATTCTTGAGTAATCTTCACGGAATTTTCCAACCTGCTGATGCCCTTTGAGGCCAAGTCCCCAAAATTGCTCACGACATTATGACTGAATGGGTACCTTACATGGAGCATGATGCAGAGAAACACTTCAACTGAACGCCTTGCTTACAAACTGGAATAAAATCCTCTTGGCCAGGGAGGAAATACTTTCAACATTGCTGCACTCTGAATTTCAAAGGGGTTTATTTACAGGGCAGCCTTAGTCTGAGAAAGGTCCTGGGAATAGAAAAACACTTGCACTTTCGCATTGTCCAAAGAGGCCATATTCCCATTTAAAGCAATCTTCTGGGTTGAACACAGCTAATTCCATATAGTTGAGTTACATTGAATAAACAGCCTTCATTTGCCAATGTCTCTCTACGCTGCAATGCATTCAACAATGCTGACAATAAAGTTCACTGTCTCCATGGTGAACGCACCCCATTGAATACTGAATTCACTTCACTAGTGCCTTGTGACTCACTCCAGAGGAACAAAAACAGAAAATGCTGGAAAATCTCAGCAGGTCAGACAGCATCTGTGGAAAGAGAATAGAGCCAATGTTTCAAGTCAGGATGAGCCAATCAATGTCAACATTCTACTTGCCTTCCTAATCATTTGCTGCATCTGCATACTAACGTTTTGTGATTCATGCACCAGGACTCCCAGATCCCTCTGTACCTCTCTCTGCAATCTCTCCAGTAAATAAAATCCTCCAAAGTGGAGAAGTTCCCATTTTCCCACATTGTACTCCAGCAGCCAAATTTTTGTCCGCTCACCTTTACATATCAATTTGCAGACTACATTTTATGTTTTCCCCACAACTTACAGAATCAAAGCATCCCTACAGTGCAGAAAGAGGCCATTCAGCCCATCGAGTCTGCACCGACCACAATCCCACCCAGGCCCTATCCCCATAACCCTGTGCATTCACCCTAGCTAATCCCCCTGACACTAAGGGACAATTTAGCATGGCCAATCAACGTAACCCACATATCTCTACACTGTGGGAGGAAACCGGAGCACCTGGAGGAAACCCACGCAGACATGGGGATAATGTACAAACTCCACACAGACAGTGACCCAAGCTGAGAATTGAACCCGGGTCCCTGACACTGTGAAGCAGCAGTGCTAACCACTGTGCCATCATGCCACCTCTCTATTCTCTACTCGTTGATTGCTGCTAACTAATCATTGGACAGAAGTGATCTTTTGACCTTTTGTTTCACATCCAATCAAACAAAGCCAGTCCTTTGTACTCCAGGTTCTTTCCACCTAATGTTTTTACAAAGTTCCAGATGCAAACGCCCTTCTATTCCCCAATAAATGAATCCGCTCATAGGTAAATTTCAGATGAATCATGCATTGTAAAGTAGCTGGAAAATTAAACCTTGCTGAAGGGAACAGGACTGTACACAGTCAGAAGGATGCTAAGCAGACGTAGCTCGAAAGCAACACAATTTATTGCTAAAATTGCCTGGCCTCGGTCGTCTAGGTGATACAATTTCTGGTTCCTTAGCTGTCTACGCTGTTCAAGCATTTTCAGAATGAGTGTGTCCACGGCATTTCATAATATCCTCTTCTGAACCATCCATTTAACTAAACGTTGGAACACATTGACGTATGTCCAAACTGAACACTTCTTGTTTCAATTAAAACAAACTTCTCTCTCCACCTTCAGGATGCGCTGAGTCGCAACTTGTAATAAATGGCCACTTAATGGAGGTGTCAACATCAGGGAAACGCAACAAGTTGGCAAACTGTTAGGACAGTGCAACTCCTGAGGCATCTGCCTGAAACATCTGGAGCTGCTGAAAACCTTGAACATCTGCATTTGCCCTGCCACTTTTGTGGGCTGGTTAAAGGCCTTTGGAGTAAAGTTTGATGGGATTGGTTAACAAGTTAGAAAGCCAGTTTAACAGGGCTGATTAATAGTCCACAGTTCTGGTTAATAGTCAACAGGGCTGGTTTAATAGTCAAATTCTTCCCAATACTCCTCTGGTTATTGGTTGAAAAAAAAAAGCTATTTTAACAACTGCTTACTGAGTTTGAGGCCTACAACATATATAGGAGACCATTGGTATCGACTATCCACTGATAACTGAGCTCAGTCTACAGACCCCGACTCCAGAACTCGTCAGACTGAGAAATTATTTCCCTCTATCCACCCTTCACGCTTTGTTCAAATCACACATAACCTTCTAAATTTGGCTTTTTTTCATTCATTCACAGGATATGGGCTTTGTTGGTTGGCCAGCATTTATTGCCCAACCTTAGTTGCCCTGGAACTGAGTGGCTTGCTGGGCCATTTCATAGAACATGGAGCAGAAGTAGCCCCTCCAGCCTGCCCCACCATTCAATAAGGTCATGGCTGATCTTTTTGTAGACTCAGCTCCACTTACCCACCCACTCACCATAACCCTTAATTCCTTTAATGTATCTATCTTTGCCTTAAAAACATTCAATGAGGTAGCCTCAACTGCTTCACTGGGCAGGGAATTCCACAGATTCATAACAAACACAAGGATGAAGAAGTTCCTCCTCAACTCAGCCCTAAATCTGCTCCCCCTAGTTCTAGTTTCACCTGCCAGTGGAAACAACTTCCCTGCTTCCATCTTGAGAGTCAACCACATTGTGTGGATCTGGAATCATATGTAGGCCAGAGCAGGTAAGGCTGGTAGATTTCCTTCCCTAAGGGACATTAGTGAACCAGATGGATACTTCTGACAATTGACAATGCTTTCACGGTCACCAGTAGATTTTTAATTCCAAATATTTTGTTACTGGATTCAAATGACACCATCTGCTGCAGTGGGATTTGAACTCAGATCCCCAGGTCATTAGTTGAGTTTCGGGATAAATAGTCTAGTGATAATACCACTTGGCCATCGACTTCCGTATCTGTTGACGATAAGAATGCATTCAAGCAAGCCTGTTTACAATGGAGCTGCTCCCCCTCCCTCACTCAGAAGTCTAAAGTATCCAATAAATTTATTCATATCAAAGAGGCAGATGCGTACTTGGATTCCTATTTCTCGCCTTTTAAATCTAATTTTTGAAACTAGCCGTGCGTGAGTTATTCAATGATACTGATCTTGCCTGACATATTTAAAGAGTTTACTAAGTGTTTATTTGGGAAGCAGAAGAGACAACAGCTTGTCGTAGACTATTGCAAGCTCTCTGAGTAACTATGGAAACCCAAAGGCATGTTTATGAAACATGACCACTGCAAATCAGTGACTTGACTCAAAGAAAGAGACACGGTAAAGGAATTTTACAGATGAGTTAACAGCCAAAAATCCATCGACTTTCAGAGTTATGTTAAGCATGAGCGCAAAAATACACAACATCTTTTGTCGATTGTTAGCTTTATTATTGACTGAACCTCATCAATAACTGGAGCGAGGATTCCTGGAAGTATTAGGATGCCATGGCGGCACAGTGGTTAGCATTGCTGTCTCACAGCGTCAGGGACCTAGGTTCGATTCTGGACTTTGGGTGACTGTGTGGACTCCCCATACCTGCTTGGGTTTCCGCTGGGTGCTCCAGTTCCTTCCCACAGTCCTAAGAAAGATGTGCAATTTAGGTTGATTGGCCATGCTAAATTTGATTTGATTTACTATTGGCACATGTATGAGTATACAGTATTGTTTCAAGCATGCCACAAAGGCAAAGCATACTGTTCATTGAGAAGGAAAGGAGAGGGTGCAAAATGTAGCATTGTTAGAGGGCTTATATGAGTTAGAGTATAGAATGAGAGTAAAAGATAGAATTAGAGGCTATGACGGGGACAGCTCACAAGTAGTCATCACACTCTGGTGCCACCTTGACTGGTCGCCCTTAGTGTTGGAGGATTAGCACAGTTAATGCATGGGCTTATGGGAACAGGGTCTGGGTGGGATTGCAGACTCAATGAACCAAAATGCCTCCATCTGCACTGTAGGGATTTGATGCATACCTAGCAGAGACAGATCAGTTAACTGGAGAATGGGAGATAGAAGCTACTTTAAGGACCCAGTTTTTAAAGTAACAGAATTTCAAAGCCAGGAGGAAAAGCTTTGATTGGCCAAGATGAAAGTTCTGGTTACTGGTGACACAGTGGTTAGCAGTGCTGCCTGACACAGCAGGGACCCGGGTTCGATTCCCAGCTCGGGTAACTGTCTGTACGGAGTCTGCACACTCTCCCTGTGTCTGCGTGAGTTTCCTCGGGTGCTCTGGTTTCCTCCCACAGTCTGAAAGACGTGCTGGATAGGGTGCATTGACCAATTCTCCCCCAGTGTACCCGAGCAGGTGTTGGAGTGTGGCTACTAGGCAATTTTCACAGTAACTTTATTGCAGTGTCGATGTAAGCCTACTTGTGACACTAATAAACAAACTCTAAAAATTTTAATCTGCTGATTGTGAAAGAACATCCTTGAATACTTGGAAACGCTTCAGTTTATTTCCATTTGAACATATCTTTCCATTCATTATGGTCAAGTTTTGTCCTGCAGGAAACTTGAGCAGTAAACTCTTCTGGCAAATACAAAATGCTCTTTAAATCCAACCTGCCAACTTACATTAGATTCTCATCTTCCTTCACCCAGAAATAATGCTGTCTATATTGATTTATTCATCTTTATTATCCTCCAAAGATATTAGGTGCATTGGCCATGCTAAATTGCCCCTTTGTGTCCTGGGATGCGTAGGTGAGAGGGATTAGCAGGGTAAATACGTGGAGTTATGGGGATAGAGCCTGGGTGGAGTTGTTGTCAGTGCAGATGGGCTGAATGGCCTCTTTCAGTGGGGATTCTATGATTCTATTCTATATTCCACATAAGATGTGATGTTAGAATGTAACCGGCGACAACACTGGGTCTTGTTGCAATGTGGCCAACCGTAACAAGTTGAAAGGGTCAGCTGACCCATTAAACCATGTAATCAATTCATAAGTTCACAATTCATAAGAAAGAGGAGCAGAATTAGGCCATTCAGCCCATCGAGAGTCCACTCCACCATTCGATCGTGGCTGATATGCTCCTCATCCCCACTTTCCTGCCTTCTCCCCATAACCCTTCAACCCATTACCAATTAAAAATCTGTCTAACTCCTCCTTAAATTCACTCATTGCCCCAGCACCCACCACACTTTAGGGGTAGTGAATTCCACAGATTCACAACCCTTTGGGAGAAGTAGTTTCTCCTCAACTCTGTTTTAAATTTGCTGCTCCTTATCCTAAGACCTCTCGTCCCAGAATGCCCCACAAGAGGAAGCATCCGCTCCACGTCAACTTTATCCAGACCTTTTATCATCTTGTAAACCTCAAACTGATCTCCCCTCATTCTTCTAAATTCCAGAGAGTATCGGCCTAAACTGTTCAATCTCTCTTCATACAACAAACCCCTCATCCCTGGAATCAACCTAGTGAACCTCCTCTGAACTTCCTCTAATGCCACTACATCTTTCCTCAAATAAGGGGGCCAAAACTCTGCACAATACTCTACGTGTAATTAATGACAGAATGATTAGCCAACCCAGTATAAATTAGATCATATTGGGAATTGTGGGGAACTTGGAATGGCCCAGGGTAAGAAATCAAGTATTGGAGTAATGAAGTGTCTTTATTACATCTTTTCTTTGATTTATGAGTTGGAGTAACTTTTGTTATATTTTTATTGTCTACACTGGAAGGGTTCCTTCTGGATAAACACGTGACATTTCAATCTTCAATAATCCAGCAATGCTCTCAGCACACAAGCAGCCAAGGTCACATAAAAAAGGCCTCATAAACTAAAAGCTAACTTTGTAAATAAAGAGGCTGAGCAATTCTGGAGAATATGTGGTATTCTCAATGTTTATGGATAACTGTTTGCTTTATGGACTACTGTATTTAACAGCAGCCATGGTAACCAAATTAGCCAATACTTAAATGTAGGGTATTGGGCTACAGAAGTCTCAGCATTCAAAGGAAAAGAGTTTTGAACACTTCGGAGACCTTGAAAAGACCCAGAATGACCATCGCTAACATCAATGTTGTAATGGTTTGGCAATTCAGAAGATTTCTTTCCAAATTAATCGGCAACTGTTGAAAATCAGTGGACATTTCCAATCATTGTTTGTCTTCCCTCGTGCGAAAGAACGGTTGTATTGAAAGTGAAGGAATCCGCACAGCTTGACATTTTTTGTTGTCTTTTGTCACCTTACTGTAGCTCCCATACAATTAATAACCCATTTGGCTCCAGGCTGTTCCATATCGACATTCATGTTACAAACCTGTCAAAGGCTGACTATGAGTGATATACTATTGAAATAGAATCCTTTATTATCAAACAATGAGGCTTTTTTTAAGTTCATTTGTGGGACATGAGCATCGTCGGCTGGCCAGCATTCATTGTAAAAAGTCTGACAACACCAGGTTTTAGTCCAACCTATTTATTTGATAATATACTCACTAGCTTTCGGGGTTACCCCCTTCGTCAGGTGAATGGAGAGTGAATGGAGAACTCTCCATTCACCTGACGAAGGGGGTAACCCCGAAAGCTAGTGAGTATATTATCAAATAAATAGGTTGGACTAAAACCTGGTGTTGTCAGACTTTTTACTGTGTTTACGCCAGTCCAACGCCGGCATACCCACATCAGCATTCATTGCCCATCCCTAGTTGCCCAAGGGCAGTTCGTCTGGAGTCACATGTAGGCCAGACTGGGTAAGGACAACAGATTGCCTCCCCTAAAGGACATTAGTGACCCTGATGGGTTTTTCCAACAATCGACAATGGTTTCACGGTCATCAGTAGATTCTTAATTCCAGATACATTTTATTGAATTCAAATTCCACCATTTATTTATTAGTCACAAGTAGGTGTACATTCACAGTGCAATGAAGTTACTGTGAAATTCCGCTAGTCGCCATACTCCGACGCCTGTTTGGGTCAGAGAACCTAACCAGCACGTCATTCGGACTATCTGACTTGGCTGGATTCGAACCCAGTTCACCAGAACATTAGCTGAGTCTCTGGATTTTCATTAGTGTCACAGTTAGGTTCACATTAACACTGCAATGAAGTTGCTGTGAAAATCCCCGAGTCGCCGCACCCTGGTGCCTGTTTGGATAAACTGAGGAAAAATTTATCATAGCCAATGAGCACGTTGTTCAGACTGTGGGAGGAAACTGGAGCACCTGGAGGAAACCCATGCAGACACGGGAAGAATGTGCAGACTCCGTACAGGCAGTAACCCAAGGCTGGAATTGAACACTGATCCCTGGCACTGTGAGGCAGCAGTGTGAACCATTGTGCCACCGTGCCACCCAGGGCACAATATAGATGTTACAATGAAAGAATCAACTGGGGAGATCTTCTGAAATATAATATCTATCACCTTGGATTGTTAAATAGATGGCATTCTGAGAGTGTTTTAAATGGATTTTGTTTTGCAGAAAATCATGAGGAATGTTAGTTGTCAGGTGTGATTCAGCGTGTGCTGAGTTACAGGTATGCTAAACAGTGTCCAGTTTTACTCTGATAAATCATAGAATCCCTACAGCGCAGAAGGAAGTCATTCAGACCAAAAATAACCCTACCCAGGCTCTATCTCCACCAATCTCCCTGACACACCAATCAACCTAACCTGCACATCTTTGGAGTGTGGGAGGAAACCGGAGCACCCGGAGGAAACCCATGCAGACACGGGGAGAATGTGCAAACTCCGCACAGACTGTGACAGGAGGCTGTAATTGAACCTGGGTCCCTGGCGCTGTGAGGCAGCAGTGCTGACCACTGGGCCACCGTGCTGTCTAAATGTGTGGCTCGAATAGAATCAGTTTGTGCTCAATTCACATCTTTGGGCGTGTGGTGGAGGCAGGTCACCTCACAATATTCAAATAGCATCTGAACGAGTACTTGGCACGTTATACATTCAAGGCTATGGGCCAAGTGCTGATAAATGGGGTTAGATGGGAACTCAGGTGTGTCTCATGTGTTTATACAGAGTCAATGAGCCGATGGGTGCATTCTGCACTGTATGATTCTATGATTCTAAAATAAAGTTCCAATTCCAATCCTATGGACTGGGTGGCACGGTAGCACAGTGGTTAGCACCACTGCTTCACAGCTCCAGGGTCTTGAGTTCGATTCCTGGCTTGGGTCACTGTCTGTGTGGAGTTTGCACATTCTCCTCATGTCTGCGTGGGTGTCCTCCAGGTGCTCCGGTTTCCTCCCACAGTCCAAAGATGTGTGGGTTAGGTTGATTGGGCATGCTAAGAAATTGCCCCTTAGTGTCTAGGGTAGGTTAGGGGGATTAGTGGGCATAATATGGGGGTAGGTCCTGGGTGGGATTGTGTTCGGTGCAGACTCAAAGGGCCAAAGGGCCTCTTTCTGCACTGTAGGGTTCTATGATTGATTGGTCTACGTACCAAAAAGAAATGATAGTGTAAATCTCCAAGTCATTACTCAACACGTATCTCCTACCATAGCAAGCAGTAAGCTCTCTCTCCAAATGCAGGAGCTTCCATATGTCATCAAAGAAGGTAGGAACAAAGTTAATATTTCCAAAAAAGATTGGGCATCTGATCTCTGACATGCCAGTGGGAGCGAACTCTTGATTTTAGAAGCTAAACGATGGAGGAGATTCCAATCAAGCTGATTTCAGACAAAATGAGTGACCCCTTTTGCAGATAAACCTTTCAAGACCAATTTGGGCTACCAACTTCTCTTCAGGTACATCAAAGCACTTCCTGTAGACGATGCCAAGACATCTGTCATTCGGATCATTATTTCCACCAAGACCGCACTCCTTGTCTCTGCAAACTCAGGATGGGCTGGCAGTAACTGTAACTCTTGGCTGTCACTGGCAGTGTACTCAATCACAGGGGCGTGTGCTGGAAACCTGGACTGATGCTTCAGGCTACTCAGAGAGTTCCACCAGCTGTGGAATGCTTCACGATGATGACACAGTGAAACTTCGCGAGAGAGGGGGAGAGAGAGAGAAGGAGAGAAAGAGAGAAGGAAAAGTGACGGTCACTCCCGCTTATAACAGAACAAGGCAGTACGATGGCACAGTGGTTAGCACTGCTGCCTCACAGTGCCAGGGACCTGGGGTCAATTCCCAGCTTGGGTCACTGTCTGTGCGGAGTCTACGCATTCTCCCCATGTCTGCATGGGTTTCCTCTGGTTGCTCCAGTTTCCTCCCACAATCTGAAAGACGTGCTGGTTAAGTTAATTGGCCATGCTAAATTCTCCCTCAGTGTACCCGAACAGATGTTGGAGTTTTTCATAATAACTTCATTGTAGTCTTAATGTTCAACAACCTGAGGACCCTATCTGCTTCAAGAAGACGACCATCATTCCAGTAGCTTAGAAAAGCCAAGCAGCGTGCCCTAATGACTATCGTCCGCTGGCTCTGACATCCATCATTATGAAGTGCTTCGAAAGGTCAGTCATGGCACAAATCAATTCCAGCTTCCCGCACCGCCTGGATCCACTACAGTTTGCCTATCGCCACAACAGGTCCACAGCCAATGCCATTTCCCTGGCTCTGCACTCAACCCTGGAACACCTAGATAACAAGGACACCTATGTCAGACTCCTATTTATTGACTACAGCTCAGCCTCCAACACTATTATTCCCATAAAACTCATCTCCAACCTTGGTGGCCTGGGCCTCGGCACCTCCCTCTGCAACTGAATCCTAAACTTCCCAAATCACAGATCACAGTCAGTAAGGATAGGCAACAACACATCCTCCATAATCCTCAACACCGGTGCCCCACAAGGCTGTGTTCTCAACCCCCTGCTATACTCCTTGTACACCTATGCCTGTGTGACCAAATTCCCCTCCAATTCGATTTTCAAGTTTGCTGACAACACCACCTTAGTGGGTCGGATCTCAAACAATGACAAGACAGAGTATAGGAATGAGATAGAGAACCTGGTGAACTGGTGCAGCAACATTAATCTCTCCCTCAATGTCAACAAAACAAAGGAGATTGTCATCGGCTTCAAGAGGCGTAAAGGCGAACATGTCCCTGTTTTTAGGTGTCCAGATCACCAACAGCCTGTCCTGATCCCCCTATGCCGATACTATAGTTAAGAAAGGCCACCAACGCCTTTACTTTCTCTGAAGACTGAAGAAATTTGGCATGTCAGCTATGATTCTCGCCAACTTTTACAGATGCACCATAGAAAGCATTCTTTCTGGTTGTATCACAGCTTGGAATGGCTGCTGCTCTGCCCAAGACAGCAAGAAACTACAAAAGGTCGTGAATGTAACCCAATCCATCACGTAAACCAGCCTCCCACCCACTGACTCTGTCTACACTTTCTGCTGCTGCAGACAGCATAATTAAGGACCCCCACGCACCCCAGACATTCTCTCTTCCACATTCTTCCTTCGGGAAAAAGATACAAAAAAAGAAAAGAACAAAAAGTCAGCCCGGGAAACAGGCCCTTCGGCCCAACGAGCCCGCGCCATCATCTCGACACCACCAGTCCACCTCTCTACCCATGACCCCTATCTGATGTTTTATGGCCATCCAGATTGAGGGAAACTGATTTAGGGACAATTTATTCCTGCCAATCAGCCTAACAGCACATCTTTGGGGTGTGGGAGGAAACCGGAGAACCCGGAGAAAACCCACGCAAGCACGGGGAGAATGCGCAAACTCCCACAGAGACCGGCCCAAATCCATGCGTCTGCACAGCAATCAGTGATAGTCACTGAGCTGTCGTCTTGCCCGGTATCTTGTCCAGTTTAAGCACACACTAACGACATGAAGCATTAGGCCAATCTCGAACAACCACGAGCAGCCCCAGTACGACCCATCGCGTGTATGCCCCTTGTTGGACAGGAGATGGACCGACTTAAAACCTGTGAATGAAAGAGAAAAAAAAACATTACTATCATACTATACCCATTTACATTACCAGGGACGCCCCAATGCTAATGACCCTTATTTAAAACAATCTCCTATATCCACCCATCTTCAACTCAGTCATGTGCCTGTCTAAGTTACTCTTAAAGGACTCTAGCGTGTTTGCCTCCACCACCTTACTTGGCAGAGCATTCCATACCCCCACTACCCTCTGTGTGAAAAACATCCCTCTAATATCTGTGTTGTACCGCTCCCCCCTCACCTTAAGTCCATGGCCCCTTGTCCTACGTGTCTCTATTATAGGAAATAGCTTACCTCTGTTTACTCTATCTATACCCTTCATAATCTTATATACCTCTATTAGATCCCCCCTCAGTCGGCGATCACGTACCAACCAACTCGAGAACAGCCTTTTCCCTGCTGCTGCCAGACTTTTGAATGGACCCACCTCGCATTAAATTGATCTTTCTCTACACCCTAGCTATGACAGTAACACTACGTTCTGCACTCTCTCATTTCCTTCTCTATGCTTTGTCTGGATGGCTCACAAGGAACAATATTTTTCACTGTTATGTTAATACATGTAGCAATAATAAATAAATCAAATCAAAATAATGTAAGCCAACTTGTGACACTAATAAATAAAATTTAAAACTAAAAAAGAACCGTAGCAAAATCACAGCTGGGTTTGTTCCCACCTTGCGTCATATTGATGGAAACATGCTGACCAGAATCTGAAAGTGGAAAATGAGGAGATGAATCATATTATTACTGCACTTGAGAAGTGTTGAATCAACATGTTTTGTGTTATTTCATCTGCAAGTCCAAACTCAAAAAAGTTGGCAGAGGTTCTATTTAAACATTAATAGAAAGTAGAGGAAGAGAGCACGTGACTACTGCTTTGTGGGTATGTATGGCTTATTGGATATAAGCTCAGCATAATGTTTAATTTTAACTTGCATTGACAAGGGCACACAGTGCTCGTGACTGATGCTGCAAACTCAAATTGTATTCAGAATTGTATTCTGTCTTCTCATCTCGAGAGCATCTAGTAATGATTAAGTTGGTATCCGAGTGGTAGTTTATTCCGAGGGGCACATCTACTCAATCTGAGTGGGTTATAAAGCTGCTGCCCCTTGAGTTGATTGTTTAAAACACTTTATTTATTAGTCGCATTATCACTTCAATGAAGTTACTGGTTAAAAGTTCTGGGTGTTTTGTTTTGGAAATTTTCCACTTTCCTTACCCTGGAGGAAGATGAGGGCCTAGTGGTACTATGGCTAAACTATTAATCCAGAAACTCTGGGGATCTGGTTTCAAATCCCACCACAGCAAATATTTGAATTAAATTTTTTAAAAATCTGGAATTAAGAATCTTCTGATGGTCATGAAACCATTGTCTAAAGTTTATTTATTTGTGCCCCAAGTAGGCTTACATTAACATTGCAATGAAGTTACTGTGAAAATCTCCGAGTTGCCACACTCCTGTTCGGATACGCTGAGAAAGAATTTAGCACGGCCAATTCACCCTAACCCGCACATCTTTTGGACTGTGAGAGGAAACCAGAGCACAGGGAGGAAACCCACGCAGGCACGGGGAGAACGTGCAGACTCCACACAGACAGTGACCCGAGCCGGGAATCAAACTCGGGTCCCGAGCACTGTGAGGTAGCAGTGCTAACCACTGTGTCATCCCACAGGAAAACAAAGGATATAAATGACCATTTACTGATAAGGGAACAGTGCGAAAAGCAGATTCTGACCAGGAAAGCAATTCAGCCACTGAAATCCGCCATAACAAAAGAAATCAAACTTTTGAAAGCTAGCAATCGGGAACAAAAACAGAAAATACTGTTATCAGAGATCGGAATTTCAGAAACACAGGCAGGGGATAAAAATATCAGCATTCGTCAATGTGCTGGTTTCCTGATAGCACCCCTGGTGCTGGCTGTAATAACTCGCACCATTACAACACCCCTTGACCAGATCTATCTATAATAGTTAATAATGCTCAGACAAGTACCTCCCGGTACAGAGTATACACCCTGAGTACCGGGAACCCAGATGCTCCACATTATGGACCTCTGCAGGGCTCCCGGGTTGGACAGCATTATCTGTCTCAATCGGGGAGCTCATACTCAAACAGATCCACCTCGTGAATCTGGTTAAAGTCATTACACTGACAAGTTTAAACAGGATAGGGGGAGGGAAACACTGGCAGCCCCATCCAGTTCATTAACAGCTGTGATTAAGATTAGTGAAGAGTTTGTTGAGGGGCTGTTTCAGATTTTGACATGGGGTATAGGTGCTGTATGATTGGTCTGGGACCAGGCATCCGATTGAGGTACACAGCTGGGAACCAGTCAAGGACAGCGCACTGACTTTGGCTGGATTCCACAAATAGGTTTGTGTCCCTCCTCCTCCCCCATACAGGGGGGGGACCCCATCCACTGGTGCGCAGGTGGATGGGGCCAGTGCGGGTTAAAGGGGAAATGGCCAGTTGGTACTTGGGTTGCGGTCACACCCTGCTGATATCACAGAACCAAAAAACGAGGGGGTAAAGGTGCCAAACATAATGGGGAGTCGGGTGATATGGGGCAGGGAGTAGTGGTGTCAGGAGTGGGGGGCGGGTGCGGCAGTGGGAGTTGTCACCTGAGCACCGGCTCTGGCAATGGAGACATGAGTCTGAGACTTTGAGTCCGGTGGTGATGAGAACTCACATCTTCCTCAGGAAGGGTTTGAGTGAGGAATGAGGGACAGGAAGTATTGGATCTATCATCAAGCAAGGAGATACATTGAGATGCAGGAAAACCAGTTCGGATTCAGTTTTTCCAAAATTGTATTTTCATCACATATATTTCCACACACAAAAGAAGGCATGGATTCACATTGATAGCACACAGGCACCCACACACATAAAATGGCAGCGATAGATACATCCCAAACTTATAAACCTTAAAACCTCCAATGTAGGTGCTGATAGGCAAAGTTGTATAATGATTTCTATGCTGGCACAGTGTTTAGCACTCCTGCCTCACAGCGCCAGGGACCCAGGTTCAATTTGATCATTGGGTGACTGCCTGTGTGGAGTTTGCACATTCTCCCCATGTCTACGTGGGTTTCCTCCAGGTACTCTGGTTTCCTCAGTTCCAAGATGTGTGGGTTAGGTTGATTGGCCATGATAAGTTGTCTTTTAATGTCCAAAGAAATACAGGTTAGGTGGATTAGCCTTGCTAAATTGCCCCTTAGTGTTCCAAGATATATAGGTTCCGGGGGAACGGGGGGGTAAATACATGGGGTTATGGGGATAGGGCCTGGGTAAGATGCTCTGTCGGAGAGTCGGTGCAAACTCGATGGGCCAAATGGCCTCCTTTTGCACTGTAGGGCTTCAATGATTCTATGATTTCATGACATTCCTTTCGGTAAAACACTGGCCAAGTATCTCACAGGCCGAATGGAAACACATCTGCCCCAAACAAAATACCTACTTGCTAGCTAAATCAAGGAAACCTTTCCCACTTTATCTCGCGTGACAGAATTTTTTTTTTTATTAGGGAACCAAGACAGATGCGTGCAGAGAAGTTTTAAGCATGTGTAAAGAGCTCCTGAGATATGTGTGGAACAGTTTCCAAATACCGCAGATATCTCAGTGTTATCCGTTCAGCCAATGACGTGATATTTCCCACTTTCACATCGGGTCACTGATCATACAATAAGTTGATCTATTTCAATGGTGTAATCATTGCATTGAAATAACATCTGTAACATTCACAAGTCCCAAAAAACTTCACCAAGGTAAAAGATGTAAACATCATACTGTAATAAATCTTCAGAGGCAGAAGTCCCTTCACCAAAATCTCTTTATTACAATTATCACGGTCTACTTTTAGGGGTGCCAGAGGAACTGACACGCCTGGTTAAATATTAAACATCTCACAAAGAGAATTTTCACAAGCTTTAGATCTACTGCTGAGACATTTGCTCTGCCTTTACACCCTTCTCCCCTCCCCCATTCCGGGCCCATTCCTACCTCTCCATTCCCTTCCTCACCCCATTCACTTCCTCTTCCCTCTCCTCCCTTTGCTCCTTCCTCTGTCTGAGACCCCGCCAGGTTCTTGTATCTCTGCTTGGCCTGAATGCTGCAAGTTCCTTGTGATTTCACCCTCCCTCTCGATGTAACACGATGGAAAATCAGCCAGAGTCTGAACAGAAAGCTATCTGCCAAAACTGGGAGGAACTGAGCAGCTCAGGAAGAAATCGCAGTCCCCAATGGGTCAGTGCACCTGCTCAAATCGGGGATACACAGGAAGCCTGATGAGACCTTGTGGAATAAAGAGATAAGCTCTTCACTTGGAGTAGAAAAACATTCGCTCAATATTCTGCTAAGTGCATGAAAATCACTGTGTTCTGTTTTATGAGTTTCTGTTTTGATTCCATGTTTGGTTTCCATTATATTTTATGCACAGGTGGAGATTTCCACCCATCCCTCAGCTGTCTGCTTTTCCAAAATTTTAATTCTACTGTAAGGGGCCAAATAAAAATCAGAGATAAGAGGTGAAATTTCCTCATCCAGACAGTCACACGAACGCGAATATCAGAGTGTACACAGTCACATGGACCCATATATCACTGTGTACACAGTCACACAGACACGAATATCAGAGTGTACACAGTCACATGGACACAGATATCGCTGTATACACAGTCACATGGACACAGATATCACTGTGTACACAGTCACATGGACATGAATATCACTGTGTACACAGTCACATGGACACAGGTATCACTGTATACACAGTCACATGGACACAGATATCAGTGTGTACGCAGTCACATGGACATGGATATCAGAGTGTACACAGTCACATGGACATAGATATCAGTGTGCACACAGTCACATGGACATGGATATCAGAGTGTACACAGTCACATGGACATGGATATCAGTGTGCACACAGTCACATGGACACGGATATCACTGTGTACACAGTCGCATGGACATGAATATCACTGTGTGCAGAGTCACATGGACACAGATATCACTGTGTACACAGTCACATGAACACAGATATCAGTGTGTACACAGTCACATGGACACGGATATCACTGTGTACACAGTCACATGGACACAGATATCAGTGTGTACACAGTTGCATGGACACAGATATCACTGTGTACACAGTCACATGAACACAGATATCAGTGTGTACACAGTCACATGGACACGGATATCACTGTGTACACAGTCACATGGACACAGATATCACTGTGTACACAGTCACATGGACACAGATATCAGTGTGTACACAGTTGCATGGACACAGATATCACTGTGTACACAGTCACATGGACACAGATATCACTGTGTACACAGTCACATGAACACAGATATCAGAGTGTACACAGTCACATGAACACGGATATCACTGTGTACACAGTCACATGGACACAGATATCACTGTGTACACAGTCACATGGACACAGATATCACTGTGTACACAGTCACATGAACACAGATATCAGTGTGTACACAGTCACATGAACACGGATATCACTGTGTACACAGTCACATGGACACGGATATCATTGTGTACACAGTCACATGGACATGGATATCACTGTATACACAGTCACATGGACACGGTCACATGGACATGGATATCACTATGTACAGACAGTCACTCTATCACATGGAAACTTAATTCAGACTTTGTTGTTCCACTATGTTTATTACAGAGCCCATTGTTTAATATTCTGATTAAGTCAATGAACCAAAATCTCCCAGTTATCACAACTTAGAAATCCTCAGGCCAAAGCGACTTTCAAATTTCTCTGTTCTGATTTAAGTAGGAATTGTAAAGTTGCCTTGATATTTAGCGAGTTTTGTTATTCATGTCAGCTGATGAATTAGCATAAACGGTGGCTGCGGTGTCAGCCAGAGAGTTACTGCAAGACGTTTTTAACGGCGTTAGCTTGAAGTTTGAATCACATCGGGTCCCGTGCTTTGGTGGTGCAGTAAAATGAAATTGATTTCAGCCCTAAGCTTAAACAGAGCGTGACTATTGAGGAACCGGCGAGGAGCTGAACAAGATAGGTGGAGTTACTCACACATATGACATAAATGGAATGATTTTTAAACAAGTTTTCTCTTTTTTTTAGAGTTTAAACATAAAGCAAGCAACTTAGCTAACTGCTCACACTCCCACCTTGCAAATCAGAGGCTTTAGGTTTAATTCCACTCCAACGGTTCACACACTATCTGGCTCAACGACGTAGCACTGAGAGACTGCTGCATTTCCACAGGTACAGTCTTGTAGTCGAGACAGTAATGTGAGAGCCCACACACGTGTGTTGAGATTTATATCGGAGGAGGGAGAGGCGATGGCCACGTGGTATAATCACATAATCCTAGAGTGCAGAAGGAGGCCATTCAGCCTTCGAATCTGCCCTGATCACAATCCCACCCAGGCCCTCTCACCACATTCCTATGCATTTACCCCCAGTACCGAGGGGACATTAGCCTGGCCTAATCCGAACATCTATGGACTGTGGGGGGAAACTGGAGCACCGGGACGACACCCACGCAGACACAGGGAGAATGTACAGACTCTGCACAGACAGTGACCGCAGCCAGGAATTGAAACCGGATCCCTGGAGCTGTGAGGCAGTAATGTTAACCGCTGTGCCACCCACTAGACTATTAATTCAGAAACTCAGTTAATGTTCTGGGTTCAAACCCCTCCATGGCAGATAGTGGAATTTGAATATCAATAATAATTAAATGATCTGGAATTAAGAATCTACTGATGACCATGAAACCATTGTTGATTGTTGGAAAAACTCATCTGGTTCCCTTTAGGGAAGGAAATCTGCTGTCCTTACCTGGTCTGGTCTACATGTGACTCCAGAGCCACAGCAATGTGGTTGACTGCCTTCCAAGGGCAACTAGGAATGGGCAATAAATGCTGGCCAGCCAGTGACATCCATGTTCCATGAATGAAAAAAGGCACATTGACATTACACATAATGAGCATTGAAGTTCTCCCAGCGCTGTAGCCAATAGTTAACCCCAAAACAGTACTACAGAGCAGATGAACTGATTGTTTCTTGTATTTGCTGTTTGTGGGGAGCTGTAGCGTATAAACTGGCATCTGCGTTGCTCAACACAATGCCTAGCTACATTTCAAAACTAATATATTGGGTTTTGAAACCCATTTGCGCCAACCTGCAGTGATTGAAACAAAACATTTTCTTTATTTCTAATCCAAGTGAAAGTTTTATGAAAGTTCTGAGCTCATGTCACTAAAAGCGGCACAGCAGCAGAGACACTGAGCATTCACATCCAAGAATCTCTGAAGGTAGCAAGACAAGTTGTGAAGGGCATTTCAAAAGCAAATGCGAGTTCTTGGCTTGAGGGATAGAGTACAAAAGGTATCCGAAACCACCAAAAATCACTGGCTTTACAGATGTGGCTCCATCCTTGAAACTATTCTCAGTCTTTCAGCTGTCCTGCTAACCAACATCTGTCCAGTTCTCTTCTCTCAACATCAGAAACGAAATCTATGGATTGAAGAAATGATCACCAACAACCTATCTTGGTCCCCCCCATGCAGACACTATAGTTAAGAAAGCCCCACCAACGCCTCTACTTTCTCAGAAGACTAAGGAAATTTGGCATGTCAGCTATAATTCTCACCAGCTTTTACAGATGCACTATAGAAAGAATTCTCTCTGGTTGTATCACAGCTTGGTATGGGCTCCTGCTCTGACCAAGATCACAAGAAAATACAAAAGGTTATGAATGTGGCCCAATCCATCATGCAAACCAGCCTCCCATCCATTGACTCTATCTACACTTCTCACTGCCTTGGCAAAGCAGCCAGCATAATCAAGACCCCACGCACCTTGGACATTCTCTCTTTCACCCTCTTCCATCGGGAAGTCGAGTACCAACCAACTCAAGAACAGCTTCTTCCCTGCTGCCATCAGAGTTTTGAATGGACCTATTAAGCTGATCTTTCTCTACACCCTGTAACACTGCATTCTGCACTCTCTCCTTTCCTTCTCTCTGCTTTGTCTGTATAGCATGCAAGAAACAATACTTTTCATTGTATGTTAATACATGTGACAATGATAAATCAAATCAAATCAAATCATGGCATTTGCTGCATGATGCCCAGTTCCACCAATCTTCTTGGAAGATTATGTCCTGTGTCTTGGGAAGTTAATGATTTGGCAATAACATCACAATCTGTGTGGTTGCTGGTTTCGAATGGGGTAAAAATAGAGCAATGTGTGTGGGAGCAGAGTTCACCAACTTCCTTAATGCAATTCTAGAAAGCAAAGCTACCCACTACCAAAGGGGAGGGTGGAGTTGGGGGGGGTGGGGAGCGTGGGGGGCATGTATGGTTTGCTTGGCTTAAAAGTTAAAACCGTCCTATGGAACCTAAGCTGCTTTCTCTACCATACTCATAGGGTTGCCAACTGAGACTAAATGGGTGGCATGGTGGCACAGTGGTTAACAGTGCTGCCTCACAATACCAGGGACCTGGGTTCGATTCCAGACTTGGGTCACTGTCTGTGTGGAATTTGCACATTCTCTCCGTGTCTGTGTAGGTTTCCCCCGGGTGTTCCTGTTTCCTCCCACAGTCCAAAGACGTGTGGGTTAGGTGGATTGGCCATGCTAAATTGACCCTTAGTGTCAGGGGGACTAGCCAGGGCAAATGGTAAATGTTGATTATGGGGATAGGGCCAAGGTAGGATTGTAGTTGGTGCAGTCTTGATGGGCCGAATGGCCTCCTTGTGCATTGTATATATGCCAAGAAGTTTCATTACATAAATTTACCCAGTTTCCAGCCATTATTGGCCCAGCACATCCATCTTTGTGACACATTGCCTTCCTTTGGAAAGCAAAAAGACTCATTACCCATTGGATGATGTTTGACTGTCAGACAGCCTTTTATCGCCCACTTACAATATCTTTTATATCTGGCACAGAGAAACGTTAAAAGGTTTTTTTAATCAATCTTTCTTTATGTCCCACTGATATTTCTCCAGTGTCGCACACAGCAGATTCCTGGAGATTAATTTTCAATTCCTGGAGACTCTGGACCAATCCTGGAAGGTTGTCATGCTCCCTACAAGCTCAAGAGAGTACAAGCTATCACATATATTAATTGTAGCTCCTGATGAGTTGTCCGTGTTTTCTGTCCTCTTGAACCTCCTCCTCCTCTGCTACTGTTGCCATGAACAACACGCCCACCAATAACCAGCCAGTTAGAATTTCTCAGAGTGTTTATTCACAGTTCCTCACAAAAACATCGTCATTAACTCTGCATCTCTGTGCTGTGACAGCCATCTGTACATCCCAGGAACTTGGAGACGGTTGGTCCATTGGTTCTTTTTCCTGATACAGCCTTCATGAAGTTCACTTTTGGGTTAGAATTTAAAGGAGATCTAAAGGAGATTAAGGGTGGCATAGTGGTTGGCACTGATGCCCCACAGCATGAATTTGTCCACTTTGGTAGGAAGAATGGTAGGAAGGACTATTACTTACGTGGAGAAAAACTGCAGCAGGCGACGGTGCAGAGGGACCTCGGGGTCCTTGTGCATGAGTCGCAAAAACCCAGCTTGCAGGTGCAGCAGGTGGTCAGGAAGGCGAATGAGATGCCGGCCTTCATAGCGAGGGGGATTGAATATAAAAGTAGGGAGGTCTTGCTGCAGCTGTATAGGGCATTGGTGAGGCCGCAGCTGGAGTACTGTGTGCAGTTTTGGGCGCCGCACCTGCGCAAAGATATTTTGGCCTTGGAGGGAGTGCAGAGGAGGTTTACTAGGCTGATACCGGAGTTGAGGGGGTTGAGCTATGAGGACAGGCTGAATAAACTAGGCTTGTACTCGTTAGAGTTTAGAAGAATGAGGGGAGATCTCATTGAGACGTATAAGATGATGAATGGGATGGATAGGATAGAGGTGGAGAGACTCTTCCCGCTCAAAAAAGACAGTAGGACTAGGGGGCACAGCCTCAAGATAAAGGGGAGGCGGTTTAGAACGGAGTTGAGGAGGAACTTCTTCACTCAAAGGGTGGTGAATCTCTGGAATTCTCTGCCCGTTGAAGTGGTGGAGGCTGCCTCGCTAAATATTTTTAAGAAGCGGGTTGATGGGTTCTTGATAAGAGAGGGGATTAAGGGTTATGGGGAGAGGGCGGGAAAGTGGAACTGAGCCATGACAGATCAGCCATGATCTTATTGAATGGCGGGGCAGGCTCGAAGGGCTAGATGGCCTACTCCTGCTCCTATTTCTTATGTTCTTAATTATGTTCTTATTGAGGGCATTAGCTATGAGGAGAGGTTGGAAAAACTTGGTTTGTTCTCATTGGAGCGACAGAAGTTTGAAAGGAGATGTATGAGGCAGGTTTTTTTACACAGAGAGCAGTGGGTGCATGGAACTTGTTGCTAGGGGAGATAGTGGAAGCAGATATGGTAGTGACTTTCACGGGATGTCTTGACAAGTTCATGAATGAGATGGGAATAGAGGGGTAGGGGGTTTTAGTTAAGTCAGACACCATGGTCAATGCAGGCTTGGAGGGCCGAAGGGCCTGTTCCTGTGCTGTAATTTTCCTTGATCTTTGTTCTTTGTTTAAATCTTTTCCCTCACACTTTAACCCTTTGCCCCCTAGAAATTGACTCTTCCACCCTGGGAAAAAAACTATCCACTCTGTCCATGCCTCTCATAAGCTTGTAGACTTCTATCAGTTCGCCCCTCAATCTCCATCGTTCCAGTGAGAACAAACCAAGTTTCTCCAACCTCTCCTCATAGCCCTTACAAATGTGAAGGTTAGGTTGACTGGCCTTGTTAAATTGCCCCTTAGTGTCAGGGGATTAGCAGGGTAAATAGGTGGGATTACAGGGATAGGCCCTGGATGGGATTGTTGTTGGTGCAGGCTCGATGGGCCAAAGGGTCTCCTTTTGCACTGCAGTGATTGTGTTATTCTAATCTGGGCTAATGCCGTTCTGTTATTTTAATGATTTCCCTGGGGTTTTTGAGAGTAGGATAATTAGGTTGATTGGCAGGAAAAGAATCATGTGACTGGGTGGGACTGGGTTTTTACAGAGAAATCAAATTATTTGCTACTTGGGACCTTTAGAGAGAAATAGCTTTCTCTGTGCCTCAGTCTCTCTCTTGATTGGGAGACTGGGATCTGCCTGGAGATGAGTATCTTTCTCTGTGGTTCTGCTGTTTGGGGGTGGACCTTCCTCCTAAGGCTGCTACACAGGGATCAGAGGACATGTATCTTTCTGTATCTGTCCAGAGGAATTAAAAGGCTGGAAATCTAACATCCACATGAACCAATTGTTTTTTGTGCTGACTTATTCTGATGAGGGATTTAAGTCCATGGGGATATTGCTTACATTGGTTAGTTAGCTGTTAGGATTTATACCATGCCATGTATTTCAATTGGTAAAATTCTGTTTGTTACATTTTAATTGTGTTCTTAAATAAAGTTTGTTTTAGTAAAAGCTTCCTGGTGGGTCAATCAAATTAAGAAAGTCCACCAACACCTCTACTTTCTCAGAAACTAAGGAAATTTGGCATGTCCGCTACGACTCTCACCAACTTTTACAGATGCACCATAGAAAGCATTCTTTCTGGTTGTATCACAGCTTGGTATGGCTCCTGCTTTGCCCAAGACCGCAAGAAACTACAAAGAGTCGTGAATGAAGCCCAGTCCATCATTCAACCTACTTCCTATCCATTGACTCTATCTGCATTTCTCACTGCCTTGGAAAAGCACCCCATACACTCTGGACATACACTCTTCCACCTTCTTCCATCGGGAAAAAGATACGAAAGTTTGAGATCACCTAACAACCGACTCAAGAACAGCTTCTTCCCTGCTGCTGTCAGACTTTTGAATGGACCTACCTTGCATTAAGTTGACCTTTCTCTAACCCTAGGTATGACTGTAACATTGCATTCTTCACCCTCTCCTTTCCTTCTCTATGTACAGTATGCTTTGTCTATATTGCGTGCAAGAAACTATGCTTTTCACTGTATGTTAATACATGCGACAATAATAAATCAAATCAACTATCTGGAGTGAAACACCTGATGCTCATCCTATTGCCAAAATCAAAAAAAGTTGGGGTCTAGACTAACTTTATCACGTACCTTGGAGTTTCTGATCTGGTCCCTAACACAGTACTGTAATTGTCCTTCGGTTTAGATTCAAGCATTTCCTGAACTGTGTTCTAGTCACAGCCAGGGAGATGAAATATGTCATTGGAAATTTGTCATGTCAGCTACGACTCTCGCCAACTTTTACAGATGCACCATAGAAAGCATTCTTTCTGGTTGTATCACAGCTTGGTATGACTCCTGCTCTGCCCAAGGCTGCAAGGAACTACAAAAGGTCATGAATGTAGCCCAATCCATCACACAAACCAGCCTCCCATTCATTGACTCTGTCTACACTTCCCGCTGCCTCGGCAAAGCAGCCAGCATAAGTAAGGACCCCACACACCCCGAACATTCTCTCCTCCATCTTCTTTCTTCGGGAAAAAGGTACAAAAGTCTGAGGTCACGAACTAACTGACTCAAGAACAGCTTCTTCTCTGCTGCTGTCAGACTCTTGAATGGACTTACCTTGCATTAAGTTGATCTTTCTCGACACCTTAGCTATGACTGTAACACTACATTCTGCACTCTCCTTTCCTTCTCTATGAACGGTATGCTTTGTCTGTCTATCACGCAAGAAACTTTTCACTGTATGTTAATACATGTGATAATAATAAATCAAATCAAAATCTGGAGCAAAGAGATGTTTGAACCATGGATCCCCATGTCTGTCCTAAACTAAGTGAGCTTGGGAAAAATATTTTCTTTGATACGCAAAGAGTGCAGAGACATCAAATAGATGTTACATTTATTGCAGACTGTCCACCAGCACTTCAAGACTGTCCTATTTATGATAAATGTTCTCACTACCTCACGCATAAGGGAGTTGAATGTTGGACTGCCAGACTATTCCACATTGAACGATATGCTTTCTATTCTCCAATACTAAATATTTAGGATTTTAAATTAAGCAGAGATACTCTTCGACCGCTGGTGATTGGAGTTTAGGTAGTCATTCTTACTCATTCTTGAACCTTGCAGTTGTTGACCATTCTGAGATGCCCATGGGGTCCCCATGCAAACCCTGCAGAACGGCATGCTGGGCTGATCTGGAGGAAAGTGAAGAGTGAAGCATGTCATTGTGGGGCCTGGAGTCACATACAGGCCAAACCAGGAAAGGACAGACAAATAACTTGCATGAACCAGTCGGGTTTTGAAAACAATACCACAGTTTCTCCTGGGTGCTCCTGTTTCTTCCCGCAGTCCAAAAATGTGCGGGTTAGGTGGATTGGCCATGTTAAATTTTCCCTTTGTGTCAGGGGGATTAGCATACGTGGGGTTATGGGGATAGGGACTAGGTGGGATTGTTATCAGTGCAGCCTCGATGGGCTGAATGGCCTCCTTCTGTATTGTAGAGATTCTATGATTGCATGAAAACAGCCCTGCTTGATTGTTGCCCCATCTACCACCTTAAACATTCACTCCCTCCACCCCCCGATGCACAATGCTGCCAACTACAAAATACACTGTAACACGTCACCAAGCTCTTTCCAAACCCCCAACCAGCACCGTCCAGAGGGACAAAAGCAGCAGACACATGGGAACACCATCCACTCCAAACAACAAACCAATGCAACTTAGAAATAAATTGCCATGTCTTCACTGCCACTCTCCTGGAACTCCCTTGCTAACAGCACTGTGGGTGCACCTACACCTCATGGACTGCAGCAGTTCAAGAAGGCAGCTCACCACCACCTTCTCAAGGGACAATTAAGGATAAACAATAAATGTTGGCCTGAGCAGTGATGTCCATATTCCGAGAAGGAGGCTCCAATGCTTCTTTTGCCAATGAATTTCAGTCTTTTCCCTCTCATTTTCAATCCTTCTGTTAACAGTAACAGCTTTTTCCCAAACCACTCTGACACGACTCTGGGAGACTTTGAATTCCTCCATCAAATTTGTCTTCTCCAGTGAAGGAACCTTTCGTGCACAGAATGGTTCAATGTGCTGTCCGAGAGCGTGCTGGGATTTGGTTCAATCAAAATATTCAAGAGGTTATTATCTGAAAAGGAGGAATTAGCAGGGTTGTGGGGAGAAGGGAAATGGCAAATGGAATTTAATGTTGGCAAGTGTGAGGTGGTCCACTTTGGTAGGAAGAATGGTAGGAAGGACAATTACTTACGGGGCGAAAAACTGCAGCAGGCGACGGTGCAGAGGGACCTCGGGGTCCTTGTGCATGAGTCGCAAAAACCCAGCTTGCAGGTGCAGCAGGTGGTCAGGAAGGCGAATTGGATGCTGGCCTTCATAGCGAGGGGGATTGAATATAAAAGTAGGGAGGTCTTGCTGCAGCTGTATAGGGCATTGGTGAGGCCGCAGCTGGAGTACTGTGTGCAGTTTTGGGCGCCGCACCTGCGCAAAGATATTTTGGCCTTGGAGGGAGTGCAGAGGAGGTTTACTAGGCTGATACCGGAGTTGAGGGGGTTGAGCTATGAGGAGAGGCTGAATAAACTAGGCTTGTACTCGTTAGAGTTTAGAAGAATGAGGGGAGATCTCATTGAGACGTATAAGATGATGAATGGGATGGATAGGATAGAGGTGGAGAGACTCTTCCTGCGCAGAAAGGATAGTAGGACTAGGGGGCACAGCCTCAAGATAAAGGGGGGTGCGGTTTAGAACGGAGTTGAGGAGGAACTTCTTCACTCAAAGAGTGGTGAATCTCTGGGATTCTCTGCCCGTTGAAGTGGTGGAGGCTGCCTCGCTAAATATTTTTACGACGTGGGTTGATGGGTTTTTGATAAGAGAGGGGATTAAGGGTTATGGGGAGAGGGCCGGAAGGTGGAACTGAACCACGACAGATCAGCCATGATCTTATTGAATGGGGGGGCAGGCTCGAAGGGCTAGATGGCCTACTCCTGCTCCTATTTCTTATGTTCTTATGAAGGTCCCAGGTTCAATTCCAGCCTCGGGTCACTGTCTGCGTGGAGTTTGCACATTCTCTCTGTGTCTGTATGGGTTTTCTCGGGGTGCTCCGGTTTCCTCCCACAGTCTGAAAGACGTGCTAGTTAGGTGCATTGGCCTGAACAAGTGCTGGACTGTGGCGAATAGGGGAATTTCACAGTAACTTCATTGCAGTGTTAATGTAAGCCTTACTTACACTGACACTAAGGCTCAAATAAAATTAACTTACATGGAGAGTTCTAGAGGTTTTACCAAAAGCTTAGTGAGATCTCCCAACCAGGATAAAACTGAATCAGAGACACATTAGGTTCAAGGGTCATTTCCAATCTGTCTTGGTAGATAACCTCATTGGGGAATTATAACTGACATCAGTCTGTTTTAAAATTTTAGTCTTATTTATTAGTGTTACAGGTATGTTTATGTTAACATTGCAACCTCATATAATCCAGTGCAGAATATAGTACAGTGCAGAAGGAGGCCATTCAGCCCATCGTGTCTGCACCAACAGCAATCCCATCCCAGTCCTATCCTTGTAACCCCACTTAATCCCGCTGACACTGAGGGGAAACCCCACCCAGACCTGTTCCCCACAACCCCAAGTATTTACCCCACTAACCTATACATCTTGGGATATTAAGGGGCAACTTAGCATGGCTACTGCACCTAACCAGCACATCTTTTGGATGATGGGACGAAACCAGAGAACGTGAAGGAAACCCACACAAATTTGTTTGGGTGTTGGGTTAGGGCGGAATGCAAACTGCTGAGAGTGAATTGCCTGCCAGTTTATGCTTTCTGACATTTTAGTAACATAGAAACATAGAAGATAGGAGGAGGCCATTTGGCCCTTCGAGCCTGCCCTGCTATTCATTACGATCATGGCTGATCATCCAACTCAATAGCCTAACCCTGCTGTCTCCTCATAACCTTTGATCCCATTTCCCCCAAGTGCTATATCCAGCCGCCTCTTGAATACATCCAATGTTTTGGGATCAACTACTTCCTGTGGGAATGAATTCCACAGGCTCACCACTCTTTGGGTGAAGAAATGTCTCCTCATCTCCGTCCTAAAAGGTCTACCCTGAATCCTCAGACTGTGACCCCTGGTTCTGGACTCCCTCCACCATTGGGAACATCCTGTCTGCATCTACCCTGTCTAGTCCTGTTCGAATTTTATAAGTTTCTATGAGATATCTCTCCCCACCGCCCCCCCCCCCCACCTTTTGATGAAGCGCTGGAGGATTCCTGGGACTATAGAAATTGTGGGATGGGAAGAAGAGAGCAAACGGAATGAAAATTGATTGAGCTTTGACCAGGAAAGCACGGCTGATAGCTGAAATGAAAGAACACAAAATAAAACAATACGCTCAAGTATTCTGTTGACTCAGCAAGTTTAAAAATAAACCTGCATAATTGCTCAGTAAAAAAAATTTCCTTCTACCAAAAGATCTTAAAACAGTTCATTGCTTCTTCAAACAATTCCCCAATTGGCCTGAAACATCAGCACATTGTGATACAGTTGACCGCACCAGAACTGAGTCTCCCACTGAGGCATCAATTCCACAACCAGTTAACCCGTTCCATCCTCAACTGGGACTTTTCAAAGCTGGCTATTTCTTGTTGCAATGGAACATTGGCAGACTCATTCCACTGCGGCAGAGACCAGAGTCCGAGGGCACAGAGTAAAGGGGCGACCTTTTGGAACTGAGATGAGGAGGAATTTCTTTAGCCAGAGGGTGGCGAATCTGTGGATCATTGCCACAGAGGAGGTCAGGTCATTGAGTGCGTGTAGGGCAGAGATGGACAGGATTTTGATTGGTAAGAGGAACAAAGGTTCCGGGGAAAAGGCAGGGGAATGGGATTGAGAAACTCAGCCGTGACTGAATGGCAGAGCAGACTCAATGGGCCGAAGGGCCTAATCCTGTTCCTATATCAAAGAACAAGGAACAAAGAAAATTACAGCACAGGAACAGGCCATTCGGCCCTCCAAGTCTGCACCGACCATGCTGCCCGACTGAATTAAATATCTGATGATCTTGCGATTTTATGGACCTAACAACACAAGTAAATAAAAGCAAATTACTGTGGATGCTGGAATTCGAAACCAAAAGGGAAAATGCTGGAAAATCTCAGCAAGTCTGGCAGCATCTGTAAGGAGAGTCCAGGTGACCCTTTGTCCTTTGTCTTTTGGTAACACAATTAAATAAGTTGCATTTAATTTATATCATTAACATCTCAGGCATGCATTCCTGAAATAAAGAAGCACTTTCAAATCCATTTGATATGTGACACAGATTAATTACTTGATTTTTTTTGTTTGTGGACATTTGTTTGCAATATGTGTTTAGCAATCAACTTTTTTTTAATGTGGGTGTAATTGGCTGGGTTAGCATTTATTGCCCATCCCTAATTGCCCTTGAGAAGGTGGTGGCGACCTGCCTTCTTGAACCCCTTCTATTCCGGAGGTGTAGGCACATCCACATTGCTGTCAGGGAGGGAGCTCCAGGATTTTGACCCAGTGACACTTGAAGGAATGGCAATGTATTTCTAAGTCAGGATGGTGATGGTGTTCCAATACATTTGTCTCCTAGATGGTAGCGGTCATGGGTTTGGAAGGTGCTGTCCAAGGAGCCTTAGTGAATTCCTGCAGTGCATCTTGTAGATGGTACACACTCCTGCCGCTGTGCATCAGTGATGGAGGGATTGAATGTTTGTGGATGGGGTGCAAATCAAATGGGCTACTTTGTCCTCTATGGCGTTGAGCTTCTTGAGTGTTGTTGGAGCTCACCCATCCAGGCGAGTGGAGAGTATTCCATCACACTCCTGACTTATGCCTTGGAGATGGTGGACAGGCTTTGTGGGGTCAGGAGGTGAGTTGCTCACTGTAGAATTCCCAACCTCTGACCTGCTCTCGTAGCCACACTATTGATATGGTTGTCCAGTTCAGTTTCTGGTCAATGGTAACCCCCAGGATGTTGAAAGAGGGGGGGATTCAGTGAAGGTGATGAATGTCAAGGGGGGATGTTAGATCCTCCGATGATGATTGATCCCACTCAAGCAGAGCTTAGGTTCAGATCGTGCGCAAAGTTTGGGGTTTTAATGGACTGAAAGTGATGTAACGATGAGATGCTGGGTAGTTTCTGGATGAAGGGTGTATCAAAACAGCCCTTTGAGTTACTCAAAAAAATAGGCCGTGCAAATTTGCAAAGAATTTCAATAATTAGGATTGACTTCAGACAGTGATTACTGTTTAGAATTATTACGGAACCTGGGGCAACATATAGGTTTGGAATATTCTGAGGGTCTTTTAACTTCTTGAAATTCAAACGAAATGTGCAAAGAGTGAACTGCAGCATTAAAAACATGTGCCCTATTGAAAATCAGGGAAATAAAAACACATCTTGATATCCTGTGTACAGAGGCACTGAAGTGTGGAGGGATAGGGGCTACATACATGTCACAGCATTCCAGGCATTAATTACAAAAACATTACATATTTTCAATTGTGTATTGCTTATTGGACAGTGCAGTGGTACAGCAGTTAGCATTGCTGCCTCACAGTGCCAGGGAGCCCAGGTTTGATTCTGGCTTTGGGTGACTGTCTGTGGAGTTTGCATATTGTCCCCATGTCTGTGTTGAACTACAAAAAAAGTTTTTAATTCCACATACATGAGGAAGAGCTGGACTCTGGCCTGAAGGTTTCTTGCGAGCCCTCTCTGCCCCTGGTAGATTGGCACAGGTTAATATACTTTCTTGAGTCACAAAGGTTTACATTAGCATATTAATTCCTCGAGTTGGATACAAGATGGTTTTTCTAATCTCATTATGCAGACTGCATTGTTCAGTACAACTTCATTAATCAGTTCTTGGACAGTTTTATTTACCCGATTATAATGTCAGAGCGTTGTATTTGCCTAATCGATGTGTTAATCATTCCCGCCCACTGCTAAATGGTCATGTTTTCAGAAGGCGATACTCTCCCTTGAATATATGGAGCCTGATTGTCTTAATGTCAGTTCTCCCATTGTAGTGATAATTCAGACTGATCTCCTGCACATCAGAAGTTGATAGCATGCATTAATCATTATCTGTCAGCAGAATAGGCCTCTCGCTGTATGTATTAACCCCTTCCTTCCCTCAGGTGACGCCTGGCTCTCTGGGCTTGCTCTATGTAGCCCTGTATGTATTATACCAAAATTAAATAAAATAAGAATGGATATATAAATTAAAATATAAAAGACACAATTCTTGATATTGCCCTACAACAGGCATGAAGTTTTCATTTGTGTGTCGGGGCTTATGATAAATCTGCTATTTGTATAGGCAACAGTTGGAAACAAAAGCTTCTAGTATCACAATATCATTTCTCTTTGCCATTGTAGTAGGATGGAATTTTTGAAATGCGAAAGAATATTTATGATTTGAAACTGAGATTAATCTGAATGGACACACAGCGAACAATTTAATTTCATGGATATTATGGAAATAACTGCAAATATTCTGCAACACTTTGGAATTGCTAATCTCAGCAAAAAAACTTTTGGGATTGTGATAAAAATGGTGTGAGTTAATAGTCCCAAAGGCTGCTTGTAACTTGGAGTTTGTAGACTTACTCATTTTGAAACCTGTACAGGCTCAGTGGATAGGGAGGTTAGGACAGAATCAGGTAGACAATGTGGATCACTTACCAGATTACACAGTGGTTACCACAAGTAAAGGGAGATTAACTTGCACTGCTGCTCCTAGTCGACGGACTCTTGTTGACTGGTGGACCTGAAAGAAGAATCTTACTTTTCTTCTGAGTATTTTCACGGAATCTTTACAGTGCAGAAGAGGCCATTTAGCCCATTGAGCTTACACCGATTCTCTGACAGTGAATCCTACCCAATCTCTCCCTCCCTGTAACCCCATACATTTCCCATCCATCCAACCTTTACGTCTCAGGGCACGGAGGGACAATTTGCCATGGCCAATAGGCCTAACTTTGACTTCTTTCACAGACGCAACTTCAATATCATTTAGAATAAAGTGTTGCGCACAGTGTGTTGCTCTTCAAAACTATCTTTGGAATGGAAATTCCTCTTGGCTTTTCCATAAAATGAGCCAGAGTGCATCTGCGGCCCATTTTAGAATCCACGCACGAGAAATTTCACTCCCCGTAGGTATAGCTCAGGGAAACTAAAGGCAAACATCCAAACAGAGGAAAGGAAAATAATCCCAGATGATCATTAAAACATGGAAGCAGAGCAGAATCTCTGAATCTGATGCCTTTTTCTCTCTGGCTTTAGGGTCCACCCAGTTAGAGGCTCCTTCCAGCATTTCCTAATGATCTAAATGGTTCTCTCAACCTAATTTCAGGACAATATCATACTGACCTGAGCCACAACATGAGGCACACTTATTCAAAAGCAGCGTAGAATAATGATCGCAGGAGGGTCCAGAGTTCGGGTTACATTCAGGAAGAGCAGAGTGAATGAGTTTTGGCAGTCTTCGCTTGGTTCCATAATAGAAAGAATTCCAAATATTTCACCCGCTCTGGTTCTAATTAACCTGGGGAACCTAAGTGATCAACACAGCCTCAATCTCCATCCCCCATGGACAACTCTATGAGTCAAATGTAAAACTAATAGCATTCATGAAATTGTCCTCTAAGATCTTACGACACTGAGAAGAAACCTCCAATCATCCAACACAGGGTAGAAGAGTGTATAATAGGACTGGTGTCCATGGGCGGTCAGTACCAACACTGGCCATTCTGCTAAAATTATCTGACTTGAAGAGGTACTTTTCCATCTGCAAAAGACAAGGGACAGAGGAAGTGTGAGAATAACAATAGTGCACTAAGGAAAGGCTTCCTAATAAATAATACCTCTCCCAAGAAAGTTACAAACTGTGAAAGAGCAAAAAGATTTGATCATCTGAGTAGAAACGTTTTTAAAGGCTGGTGCACTGGTATAAAGGCAACCAAAATGGCAAATGCAATGTTGATCTCGAACGCAAGGAGGCATCTTCTTCACTCAAAGGGTGGTGAATCTCTGGAATTCTCTGCCCGTTGAAGTGGTGGAGGCTACCTCGCTGAATATATTTAAGTCACGGGTAGATAGGTTTCTGATAGACAGGGGAATTAAGGGTTATGGGGAGAAAGCGGGAAAGTGGAACTGATCCACTTCAGATCAGCCATGACCTTATTGAATGGCGGGGCAGGCTCGAAGGGCTAGATGGCCTACTCCTGCTCCTATTCCTTATGTTCTTCTCTACTCCGATGACCAAATCTTTTTGCTTCAGCCGTTGACACAATGGGCAAAATGACCTCATTCTCAGCTGTAACAATTCTGTACAAAGATTTGATTTGATTTATTATTGTCACATGTATTAGTGTACAATTAAAGGTATTGTTTCTTACGCGCTACACAGACAATGCATGCCATTCATAGAGAAGGAAATGACAATGTTGTGTTATAGCTAGGGTGTAGAGAAAGATCAATTTAGTGCGAGTAGGTCCATTCAGAAGTCTGATGGCAGCAGGGAAGAAGTTGTTCTTGAGTCAGTTGGTATGTGACCTCATTGACTCCACCAAGAGAATTGTGTTAAGTTTTGAACACCATATCTCAGGAAGGATTTATTATCCTTAGGAACAGCGGGGGCAGTCTGAAAGAGATGAGGAATGCCAGTGTTATTGTTAAATGCTGACATTCCATGCTAACGTAACGTAATACAGCTAGTTAAAGTTTCCTTATTAGTGTCACAAGTAGGCTTACAGTAACACTGCAATGAAATTACTGTGAAAATCCGCTAGTCACCACACTCCAGCGCCTATACACTGAGGGAGAATTTAACATAGCCAATTCACCACAACTTTCAGAGGAAACCGGCATATCTGGAGAAAACCCACACAGACCACAGGGAGAACATGCAAACTCCACACAGACTGTGACCCAAGCCAGGAATCGAACCCAGGTCCCTAGCACTATAAGGCAGCAGTGCTAACCACTGTGCTACCGTGCCACCCAAGCTGATAGAAGCAAAACAATACCATTCTCCAAGAATTTCTGGAGAGGAAGTAATTGAGCCATCAGGGCCTATCTTGAACTTGATCGGAAGATTTCTGCCAACGCCACCCTCTTTAGATTTTCCACTATTTCTTGATTTACCATCTGTTTGACAAACTTGTCAGATTGGAGTTTGTTATTTGAAATACGGGAGGGACACTGACATGGGTAGGTGTTTTGTTTCCTCGCGCGCCACAGAAGATTTTCTTATGAAGGGAAGTTGAGCAGGCTGGGGCCTGTACTCATTGGAATTTAGAAGAATGAGAGGTGATCTTATTGAGACTTTTAGGATTCTCAGGGGGGTTTGACAGGGTGGATGCTGAGAGGCTGTTTCCCCTTGTGGGAGAGTTTAGGACCAGAGGGCATCATCACAGAGCAAAGGCGCGCCCATTTATTTATCAGTGTCACAAGTAGGCTTACACTAACGCTGCAATGAGGTTGTTGTGAAAATCCCCTAGTCGCCACACTTTGGTGCCTGTTCGGGTACACTGAGGGGGAATTTAGCACAGCCAATGCACCCTAACCTGCATTCTTTCAGACTGTGGTTTCTCAGTCGCTTGACCATTCACACCCTCTATTCTCTCTATGGGCTGCCATTAGCAGCCTTTCCCCTTATTTTTGTGGCTATGATTTATCTTTCATTCCCTCCCTCTGCAGTATAAATATCTCCCACTTTCTGTGCCTTTCAGCTTTGACAAAGGGTCACCTGGACTCGAAACGTCAGCTCTTTTCTCTCCTTACAGATGCTGTCAGACCCGCTGAGATTTTCCAGCGTTCTCTCTTTTGCTTTCACTCATTGCTTGTTTGGACCTGGTTGACACTAACATCAGTCTAATTGGAAGCAGAATAACCTCATTTAATTTGTTGTCTTTATTTCCGAATTTTGGGGGTGATTCTCACATCCTGACCCGCAAATTTCTGATGGGTCGGGGCGGGAGATGCGTGTGTTGGCCATTTTGTGGGATTCACGCGTGAGTTCCCTGCACGTCTCACAGAGTTGGCGAGTAGGCATAGTCGGGACTGCGTTGGAAACCGGTGGGGAGTGAGGTAAATGATTTAAATCTGTTTTAAATGTATTTTTAATCTACTTTAATTGTCATTACCGGGCCTGGCTCAGAACTTGCTGGGCCCGATAACATCTCCCACCCCTGCCAGGAGTATCTTATTCCTGCAGGATTTGGAGTAGCTCGCCATTTTCGGGGAACTAGCAGGAGACTAGTTCAGAGTGAAGGGAGGGACAATCGGGGCCCCACAAGGGACTGGATAGTCGGGGGGGGGCGGGTGTCCCTGGGTATGAGCACATTGTGCCAGCCTGTGCACTGCCTGAGGGACAAAGTGACCATGCCTAGGGTGCACCTTGGCACTGCCCACTGGACATCAGGCAAGAGGGTGGGGACCTATTGTGGGTAGGGTCTAGGAATGAGCAGTAGGGGGTGAGGGTTCCCGCTGCCACTCTGCATGGGGATTGGTCTGGCCAGCAATTGGGGTGGGCTGGGGAAGGGGGGTGTGCTTTGTTGGGGGGGGTGGGGCATGCCTCCCGTTCGGGAGGAGGGTGTGCCTCCCATCATGGGTGGGGGGGGGGAGGTCTGCCTCCGGGAGGGTCGGTCTGTCGGGGATGGGGGGAGGGGAGGTCAGCGGGAGGGGTCTGCTGCGGTAAGGGGATAGGAGGATCGCCACCGCTGGTGGGGTGGGTTGGATATCGGGGCGCTCCTGGACGGAGGGGGTGGTCGGGGCTGGCCCAGGAATTGTTGTGGGGTCGCTATTGGGCCATGGGGGGCAGCACTGCAGATGCCCCGGGCTGGTCAGTGATCGAGCTGGTCAGCAAACCGGGAGGCTGACAGATCGGGGCCACTGCGCATGCACAGAGTTCCAGAACCGTCAAACTCCAGCGCGAATAGGCCCCGTTCCCCCTGGGTTTTTAATGAGATTCAGGATTGTGACTCTGCCGTGCACAGAGTGCGGAGGTTCAGGTCTGAAGTTGTACTGAAAAAATAATCGTGATCTAGACCAGCTTTCCCGCCAATTCAGCACTTCAGGGAGAATCGTCCCCTTTGTTTTTCATTTCTGCATTTACTCACACTCAGTAGAAAATGTGCCCACTTCCACAATACTGTTAAAGTAATTCCTTTTGATGTGTTCTACTGACTACACAACATATTGTTCCAACAATATTTCCAGAAATCTGTAAATATGAAGAATTTGGCACTCGCTGCCTGACTACTTGTTTAAGTTCAAATAAATTCTCTGAGGAGAATCATCAAACTACCTGATTCAGCAATAGTTTAGTGCAATAAGTTACTTTAACACTGACTCACTTTACCTCAAATATAGAGCAGTTTAAAAACTTGTAAGATTTCCCTTGAATAAAACGACACCTTTTAAGCTGAATTATGGACCGTTATATGCTATTTATAGCATCTCTGTAGCGCAGAAGGAAGCCATTCAGCCCGTCAAGTCTGTACCAACTCTCTGAAAGATTGTCTTACCTATATCTGTAACTCCACACATTTATCTTGCTAATCCTCCTCACCAACACATCTTGGGACGCTAAGGGGCAATTTAGCACGGCCAACCTATTTAACCTACACATCACTGTTGGCACATTGTCACTTTCTGAAATCCTGCACTTCAAGATCAGAAGAGTTTTTTTAATACAGCAGATATCTTGCTTCATCCCATCGTAGCACCAAGTTCTGGAAGTCAAAGTACATTGTCAAAGTCCAGAATATCTCACAGTTCCTTATCTCTCAAATCAATTTTGTTCATAGCACTTTATGCACTTGCAGGTCTGATCGTACATGTTTCGATCCATTTATCTTATGGTGGCACAGTGGTTAGCACTGCTGCCTCACAGCGCCAGGGACCCGGGTTCAATTCTGGCCTCAGGTGACTGTCTGTGTGGAGTTTGCACGTTCTCCCTGTTTCTGCATGGGTTTCCTTCGGATGCTCCAGTTTCCTCACACAGTCCAAAGATGTGCAGGTTAGGTTGATTGGCCAGGCTAAATTGCCCCTTAGGGTCAGGGGGATTAATATGTGGAGTTATAGGAATAGGGCCTGTGGTAGGTGAAGACTCAATGGGCTGAATGGCCTCCTTCTGCATTACAGGGATTCTATGATTTTACAGTTTCCTTAATGCACAGCGTGGGTAGATTTTGGTTTCAACATCTGGGTCAAACCTGGATAGAGTTTCCTACTTATGAAAGACGGTAATTGGTTGTTATAGACTGTGGAATTCTCTCTCCTGGTGAGCAGTGATTGGATCATTGAATATATTAAAGGCAGGTTCAGTTTGAGTTTTGATCAAGGGTCATGGAGGGTGCAGATGGGAGAGTGAGTTAAGAACATAGAACATTACAGCGCAGCACAGGCCCTTCGGCCCTCGATGTTGCGCTGACCAGTGGAACCAATCTAATGACCCTCTAACCTGAACTATTCCAATATTATCCACATGTCTATCCAATGACCATTTGAACGCCCTTAAAGTTGGCGAGTCCACAACTGCTGCGGGCAGGGCATTCCACACCCTGAGTAAAGATCCTACCTCTGACATCTGTCCGATAATTACCACCCCTCAATTTGAAGCTACGTCCCCTCATGTTAGCCATCACCATCCGAGGAGAAAGGCTCTCACTGTCCACCCTATCTAACTCTCTGAAGTGGTTAAGGCCACATTCAGATCAGCCGCGGTCTCACCGACTGGTGAAGTAGGCTCAAGTGGGGCCGAATGGCTTGCTCCTGCTCCTAATTCCTCTGTTTTAGTCATCTTGTGGAACAGAACAAATTTTGTTTTTGCCAAAATCTTCGGGGATGAAAACAAATCCTTGTTCCTGGCTGCAAATAAGTTGGATTGGACATGATGCAAGAGGGAGATTGAATTCTGGAGAACAGTGTAATCAAGGACCTCCACTCAACCGGACATTCTCTCTTCCAACTCTTCCATCAGGAAAAAGATACAAAAAGTCTGAGGTCACGTACCAACCTTCTCAAGATCAGCTTCTTCCCTGCTGCTGTCAGAGTGAAGGGACCCACTGTATATTAAGCTGATCTTTTTCTACATCCTAGCTGTGACTGTAACATTACATTCTGCACTCTCTTCTTTCCTTCTCTCCTATGTACTCCACGTACGGTGAGCTTTGCCTGTATAGCGCGCAAGAAACAATACTTTTCACTGTAGCCCAATACACGTGCCAATAATAAGTCAAATCAAATTAAATAAATTTCTGGGGCATTTACCTTTGAGGTAAAAATGAAATTGTGGCTTCAACTACTTTCTGTGGTATGAATTCCACACATTCACCATTCTCTGGGTGAAAAAAAATCTTCTCACCTCAGTCCTAAAAGATTTACTCCTTATTCTCAAAGTGTGACCCCTGAATAAAGATATCTTGCTCCTCACCTTCGCAGCAACCCTATTTCAGGAGGAAAAAAAACACCAGCAATATTACCGAGAAGAAATAAAAGTCAGAGAGGGGATGCAATGACCCAGAAGAAGTGTTATCATTCATTGGCTTGTGTAGATGCGAGGGCTGTGTGTCTAAAATTACCAGTGCTAAAACCTATCCATCTTGTCGCTGTGTTCCTTTCTTGACTTTACAATATGATTAACGTCATCCATCCCGTGAGACAAGAAGGTACTGCAAACATCACCACCTGTTCCCTCAATACAGCCATTTACTTAATGGTTTCCCGACAAAATAACTGTTTGGAAACAGCAGAAAGTTAACATTTTTTACAAAGTTCACAAGCCATAGATGTCTTAAAGCTACCAGTTGATTGATTTGTATGTGCTAGTTTGCTTGTGTACTAACCTACATAGCAACAGTCATTACACCCCACAGGATAGGAAAATTGAGCCTGTTCCGCCATTCATTATCATGGCTGATCATCAAATTTAATATCCTGATCCCTCCAATGTCCCTTGATCCCTTTATCCCCAAGAGCTATATCTAATTTCTTCTTGAAATCACACAATGTTTTACCCTCAACTACTTCCTGTGGTAGTGAATTCCACACATTCGCCACCCTTTGAATGAAGAAATTCCTCTTCACTTTAGTTCTAAAAGGTTTACCCCTGATCCTCAAACAATGGCCCCTAGTTCTGGACTCCCCCACCATTGGGAACATTCTTTCGGAATCTACCCTGTCGAATCCTGTTAGAATTTTACAAGTTTCTATGAGATCCCCTCTCACTCTTCTAAGCTCCAGTGAATATAATCTTAACCAACCTATATTCTCCTCATATCTGCCATCCCAGGAATCAGCCTGGTAAACCTTCTCTAAACTCCCTTTATGGGAAGGACACCAAAACTACACCCAATACTCCAGGTGTGGCCTCACCAATACCCTATACAACTGCAGTAAAACATCTCTATTTCTTTACACAAACAAATCCTCTCACTATGAAGGCCAACATACCATTTGCCTTCTTTACTGCCTGCTGTACCTGAGTGCTTACCTTCAGTGACTGATGCACAAGGACTCCAAGGTCTCACTGAGTATCTACCTCTCTCAATTTATACCCATTCAAATAATAATCTGTCTTCCTATTATTGCTACTGAAGTAGATAATTCACATTTATTCACTTTATACTGCATCTGCCAGGCGTATGCCCACACACTCGGTCTGTCCATATCACACTGAAGCATCTCTGCATCCTCCTCACAGCTCACCCTCCTAATTTTTTATCATCTGCAAATTTAGAGAGAACACATTCAGTCCCCGCTTCCAAATCATTAATATATAACATAAACAGCTGGGGTCCTAGCACAGATCCATGCAGAACCCCACTAGTCACTAACTGCCAATTGGAAAAAAGACTAATTTATACCTATTTGCTTCCTGTCTGCTCACCAGCTTTCTATCCATCTAAAGATACTACCTGCAATCCATGTGCTTTAACTTTTCATAGTAGTCTGCTATGTGAGACCTTGTCCAAAGACTTCTGAAAGTCTAAATAAACCACTTCCACTGGTTTTCTTGGTCAACTCTACTAGTTATATCCTCAAAGAATTCCAATAGATTCATCAAACATGATTTCCCCTTTGTGAATCCATGCAGATTTTGTCTGATTATACCACTGTCTTTCAAATGCTGAGTTATGAAATCCTTGAGAATGGATTCTAGCAACTTCCCCAGTACTGATGTTAGGCTCACTGGTCTATCGTTCCCTGTTTTCTCCCTATCTCCCTTTAGAATAGCAGGTTACATTAGCTACCCTGCAATCTGGTGGAACCAGTCTAGAGTCCAAAGAATTTTGGAAAATAACCACCAATGGATGTACTATTTCCAGGGCCACTTCCTTAAATCTTCCGGTATGAAGACTATTAGAACCTAGAGATTTATCCATCTTCAATCCCATCAATTTCCCCAAAACCATTTCTCTACCAATATTGATTATTCCTCAATAAAACTTGTTTCTCTCAGAATTTCTGGCACATTATTCATGTCTTCTTTTGTGAAGACAGAAACAAAGTACAAATTTAATTCCTCAGCCATTTCTTTGCTCCCCGTTACAAATTCTCCAGTTTCTGGCTGTCAATCATTTTCTCTTTACATACCTTTTGAAACTTTTACAGTTTTTTATGTTCCCCACTGGTTTACTTTCACACTTTATTTTCCCTTTCTTGATGGTGCCAGCGTGAGTGCCCTTCTCAAAATGGTGCCTGTGTGAGTGCCCTTCTCAAAATGGTGCCTATGTGAGTGCCCTTCTCAAAATGGTGCCTGTGTGAGTGCCCTTCTCAAGATGGTGCACTGCATGAGTCACAGCAAACAGAGTCAGGTCAACATGCACTCCCAAGGTGTGTGTTTGACTACAAAATTGTCACTTCCAGTGGCTCATTCATGGATGAAAAGGTGGTGCTAAAGCTTAGGGTACATTGAATTCTGCAAGCATTTGGGGCACACGTAATGCCCCTGACCCAATGAACATCATCGAGACCACTTTGTTCCCAATGTACAAGAGGCAGGTTATCTTTTTCATTAAAAGAAACAAATCAAGTTTACGAGATATATTGCTGGAATGTGTGTATGCCCTTGTGTTGATACAACATCTGCCAATAATCTTTGGATATATTTACAATCTGTAGTTTTACTCTGTACTAACTCAGTAATGTCTTATAGTTTCTGCTTTTCAGGTCAGAGGGAGGTGCATTCATGATGTTAATTTGACTCCAGTGCAGGCTGCCAAACAGGCTAATGGTTAGCTCGGAGCTATGCATCAGGGTCTCAGTGTACAGTTCCCAAAGCTGAGGGGTTCGTTACAGCCACTGGCACAGACTCTGTGTTTTGAAAAGTCGGAATGGCAGCAATTTCCTTCCCCCCTCATTTTCTCCAGAGATAGATTGCTTCATCTAGTCGAAACAGAGAAATATATTTTGTCTTGTACCGGTTATCTTTATTATCGTTGACTCCTGAAGCATTAAATGTTGTTCTCTGCAAGCTGCAGAACTATTATAAAGAAAACATTTCAAGTTATGTACCATAATATGTTGAAGCATGAGCTTATATGTCAGTGCATAATGAAGTTTGGAACAGTTTACACACTGAGAGGGAGTATGTGCAAACATAGGCACAATTTTTAGAATTAGTTAAATAAGCGAGTAGCACAGTAGTTAGCGCTGCTGCCTCACAGCGCCAGGGACCCAGGTTCAATTCCTGGCCTTAGGGCACTGCCTGTGTGGAGTTTGCACATTCTCTCCGTGTCTGCATGGGTTTTCACCGGGCGCTCCAGTTTCCTCCTTAACCCTGTGCGGGTTGAGTGGATTGGTCATGCTAAATTGCCCCTTAGTGTCAAGGAAACTAGTTAGGGTAAATGCATGGGGTTATGGGGATAGGATCCTGGGTGGATTGTGGTGACTCGATGGGCCAAATAGCCTTCTTCTTCACTGTAGGATTCTATGATACAGTGAAAAGTATCGCGTCTTGCACAAAATACCATTCATAGAGTGCATAGGGGAGAAGGAAAGGAGAGTGTGCAGAATGTAATGTTACAGTCATAGCTAGGGTGTGGAGAAAGAGCAACTTAATGCAAGGTAGGTCCATTCAAAAGTCTGACAGCAACAGGGAAGAAGCTGTTCTTGAGTTGGTTGGTACGGATTCTCAGACTTTTGTATCTTATTCCCGATGGAAGAAGGTGGAAAAGAGTATGCATGGGGTGCACGGGGTCCTTAATTATGCTGACGGCTTTTCCAAAGCAGCAGGAAGTATAGACAATAGTAAAAAATTCCAAGGAGCTTTATCGAACAAAATGTGACACTGCACCGCATAGGCAGCTACAGGGGCAGAGAATGAAAAACTTGCTTGCGGACGCCAGCTATAATGAGCATGTTTTAAAAGAGGAAGAAGAGGGAGAGATCTGGAGGGAGAGAATTCCGGATCGGAAAATTTGCAGCTGAAGGCACAACCGCCAACGTCGGAGCGAGAGGGTGGAATTGGAGGAGAGCAGATACCTGGGAGGGCTGCAAGGTAGAAGGATGTTACAAAGAGAGGGAGGGAGGGGTGAGGCTACGGAGGGATTTGAGAGCAAGGAAGAGAAGTTTCAGATTGAGACGTTAGTTAACCGCGAGTTAATGAAGATGGGGAGCTTGCAGGAGTGGTGAACAAGGCTTGAAGCAATTTCGGATTCAGGCGGCAGAGAGTCAGATGACCTCAGGCCTATGAAGAGTGCAATATGGGAGGGGAGGGAGCACGCAAACTATCATAACAGGAGATAGCAAAGGCAGGGGTGAGGGTTTCAGCAATGGATGAGTGAAGGAGATGTGGGGTCAGACAATGCTATGGAGATGAAAAAACAGACCTTATTGAAAGAGGGGACGTGTGAAATCCAATCCGAAGGTCCCAAGATTTGCAGCCTTTTCATGAAATGGATTTCACAGAGATTTTAACTGATGGCCAAATCCTAAATTGAATTCAAAAAGGCTTGTTAGGCATTTGGAGTTCCTGGTTTCCTCATTATGGAAGCAGAAACATATCCCTAAAACTAACAAGAATAGCATGTTCCAGATATTTGTACTGGGTCCCAGGAGAAAGGGAAAAGAAATGCCCGTACCCCCAGCTTGATGTCTTCCAGATGAAGTGGCTACTCAAAGTCTGGAGATTGACTTTTGTTTACCGGGGTGTACAATGACAGCAAGTGACCCAGACCGAGCAAACAGCAGCCGCAGTACAAGTTATGCAGCTGGACTTTTCAACTGAGATCCACATTAGTTAAAAGAACTCAAGAACAGCTTCTTCCCTGCTGCCGTCAGACTTCTGAATGGACTTACCTTGCATTAAGTTGATCTTTCTCTACACCCTAGCTGTGATTGTAACACTACATTCTGCACTCTCTCCTTTCCTTCTCCCCTATGCACTCTATGAATGGTATCTTGTGCAAGAAACGATACTTTTCACTGTATCATAGAATCCTACAGCGAAGAAGGCGGCTATTTGGCCCATTGACTCACCACAATCCACCCAGGATCCTATCCCCATAACCCCATGCATTTACCCTAGCTAATTTCCTTGACACTAAGGGGCAATTTAGCATGGCCAATCCACTTAACCCGCACAGGGAGAACATGCAAACTCCACCCAGACAGTAACCCAAGGCTGGAATTGAACCTGAGTCCCTGACGCTGTGAGGCAGCAATGCTAACCATTGTGCCACCCCAATTATCCCAATACATGTGACAATAATAAATCAAATCAAAAAGATGCTTCGCCAAGTCGCTAGTCCTCACCAAAACCTCGGGAAGGGGCAGGGAATTATTTATGCCGTCAGGTAGACAAGATCGAGACACAGAATGAACCCTTTGAAATATAAGATTTCTGGAGGAAACGCACCAAAGTGAATTGCCCAAATTATTTGAGCTTCCTCTTACATTGGACCTTACTTGAGAAAGGATATACTGGCACTGGAGGGGGTGCAGAGGAGATTCACTAGGTTGATTCCGGAGTTGAGAAAGTTGGCTGATGAGGACAGACTGAGTAGACTGGGGCTATACTCATTGGAATTCAGAAGAATGAGGGGAGATCTTGTAGAAACATATAAGATTATGAAGGGAATAGATAAGATAGAAGCAGGGAAGTTGTTTCCACTGGCGGGTGAAACTAGAACTGGGGGGGATATAGCCTCAAAATAAGGGGGAGCAGATTTAGGACTGAGTTGAGGAGGAACTTCTTCACACAAATGGTTGTGAATCTGTGGAGTTCCCTGCCCAGTGAAGCAGTTGAGGCTACCTCGTTGAATGTTTTTAAGGCAACGATAGATAAATTTTTGAACAGTAAAGGAATTAAGGTTTATAATGAGCAGGCGGGTAAGTGGAGCTGAGTCCACAAAAAGATCAGCCGTGATCTTATTGAATGGCTGAACAGGCTCGAGGGGCCAAATGGCCTACTCCTGCTCCTAGTTCTTATGTCCTCATGTTCTCATATTTACAGACCAATGCTTTGAAGTCATTAGCTTCTCTTAATGTTGAAGTTAAACTGGATAAACCTTATCTTTCCTGCTGTGAATGAATCATGAGTTTGAAGGGACTCTAATCAAACTGGCAGTTCTGATTAACAGTACGACAATGGATGAACGATATCTGAGTGCTGCTTAACTATGTACTTCCAGCTCACTTGCCCAATTGGGTAAGGCAGATTCGAGTTTTTCCAATCAGAGAATGTAAATCATTTCACGTCGGTATAAATGTACCAAATAAGTTATAAGGTGCAAACTAGGGGAGGCAATGGCCTGGTGGTATAATCACTAGATTCATTCATCCAGAGACTCAGCTAATATTCTGGGGACCCGGTTCGAATCCTGCCACAGGTGGAATTCGAATTTAATAGAAAAAAACAATATCTGGAATTAAGCATCTACTGATGACCATGAAACCACTGTCGATTGTCAGAAAAACCCATCAGGTTCACTAATGTCTTTTAGGGAAGGAAATCTGCCAACCTTACCCAATCTGGCCTACATGTGACTCCAGAGCCACAGCAATGTGGTTGACTGTCTAATGCCAGCCAGCAACGTCCATGTCCCACGTAGGAATAAACAAAAAGATGGCACCATCTCCTGCAGTCGGGAAATGGTGCCTCAATCTAACGTTTCATCCAAATGTCAGCCCAGATTTTCATAAAATTCCTATGGTAAAGAAGGAGGCCACTCAGCCCATTGAGCCTGCACTGACAAAAAATCCCACCCAAGCCTTACCCGCAAGCATTTGCCCTCTAATCCCCCTGACACTCAGCAGCAAGTTAGCATGACCAATCCACCATCAGCTGCACACCTTTCGGACTGCGGCAAGGAAACCGGAGCACCCGGAAGAAACCCACGCAGACACAGGGAGAACGTACAAACTCCACACAGACAGTGACCCAAATCTGGAACCGAATCCCAGGTTACTAAGACAAATAACTCGAGTATTTTTGCATCAATGATAACTCGGAAAAAAAAAATGCAAGCCAACTGTATTGTTTCCATATTAAAGTCTTTACACTCATTAGGCACAGCTCATCAAACCCTTCATATTAAATCTGGACTGGAATGATTGGGGCCAGGAATTTTAATCAGAGTAATCAGGAAATTTTTTTAAAAGTCACAGATCAGCAACCCTGAGTTGGAATCACGGCTGGAACTTTCCGGCCAGTGGGTTTTCAGTTCCTGCTGACGGGCGAACGCCAGCCGTGGGTTCCCGGCAGTGTGGTGTGGAGTCGGTGGGAAATCCCATTCTCTGCTGCAGGACCAGTAGATCTCACCGCCAGTGAACTGTGGGCCACCTCCTGTCACTGTGGGGTGGGGGGGGTTGGTTAAGGAGAAGGGGGTGGTCGTGGGGAGGAGGGGGGGGGCGGTGTGGAGGGCCATAATCATATTCCCCCTAAACTGCTGGTCATAATCCGAGAACTTCCCCCCGATAGCACAATCCAAACGCCTTTGTAAACAGACTGAAATAAGTTAAGGCAAAAATTAGTTTTTTTTCTATTCATTCGTGGGACGTGGGCATCACCAGCTGGCCAGCATTCTTTGCCCTTCCCTAGTTGCCCTTGGAGGATAGTTAAGATTCAACCACATTGCAGTGGCTATAGAGTCACATGTAGGCCAGGCCATGTAAGGAGGGCAGATTTCCTTCCCAAAAGGACAGTAGGGGCAGCACAGTGGTTAGCACTGCTGCCTCACAGAGCCAGGGACCTACATTCAACTTCTGACTTGGGCCACTACCTGTGCGTAATCTGCACTTTCTCCTAGTGTCTGCATGGGTTTCCTCCAGGTGTTCTGGTTTCCAAAAGACGTGCTGGTTAGGGTGCATTGGCCATGCTAAATTCTCCCTCAGTGTACCCGAACAGGCGCCAGAGTATGATGATCAGGGGATTTTCCCAGTAACTTCATGCCATGATCTTATTGAATGGCGGGGCAGGCTCGAAGGGCTAGTTGGCCTACTCCTGCTCCTATTTCTTATGTTCTTATGAAATGTAAGTGTAAACCTACTTGTGACTAATAAGTAAACAAACTTAGTAAACGAGATGTGTTTTTCCAACAATCAACAATGGTTTCATAACCATCAGTAGATTCTTAATTCCAGATTTTTTAAAACTGAATTCAAACATTTGCTGTGGTGGGATTTGAACCCAGGTCCCCAGAGTTTCCTGGGTTAATAGTCTAGCCATAATACCACTAGGCCATCACCTCCCTCCAGGGCAAGGAAAGTGGAAAATTTCCAATACGAAATATCCAGAACTTTAAAATACGGACACAGGGGTGGGAATAAAAAACATTTATTTCGGATTACAGGCACAGCACTGAATGATGGAAGAATTAGATAACATTCTCAGGGGGGAGTAAAATCAGAGTCTAGACGAGATTCCCCCTGACTCCCACGACATGGGAGATTATAGGAAATAAACTCCTGGAAAAGCATTGATTAATCTTCCAAAGTAAGCACAAGCTCTTCTGTGTAATTTCCAGTTCTTTATGAACTAACCGCAAGACTTTGTGACACATAACTCACCAAAGGCATCTCCCCCCTTCATTAACAATGAGGCGCACATATCTAACGATAATTGTCAACATGTGACCCAATGCTCTTGGATTCTGGGCCCAGTCATAGTTTATCTGGAGAAGGAAGGCACCCATCTCCAGAGTGATCTTAAACGTGCACAGACTTTGTGCAGTTCAGTTCAAGCATCTGTGAGGGGCTGGTGATTTTCCAGGACTTTCTCACAAGAGATAACATCGTGCTCAGGGAGATTAAGCACGATTTATAGCAAAAATCGGTTGGAAGGTCAGACAACATTCTTAGTATCATTTCCTGTGCATTTAGGGTTAAAAGTCTGGACCACATTTAAACAGCTGCAGTTTTGAAAGAGAAAAGCCCAGCCCAGCGTTCCATGAACCCGAGGAGAAATCAGCCTAAAGCTAATTTAATCTCAGGGGCCTTTATTGCTCCAGGATTTACTGGAATTCTATCTGATGTGTGTTTAACCAATACTACACAGTCCAGAGAGGTTCTGTATTGAATGCGGATATGTTAAAAATATATACAAACCCAGACGCCCCACTCTTCTTTCTCCGAGCATTCTTTCCTCATACTCGATGCCGTGGGGATGGACAAGTTTAAAGGATTGATTTCAAGCCCAACCCAGGTTGTACTTTGACTCCAATCAGAAAATCCGCCCCTTCTGTGATGGGAACTTAGGAATTAATCATAGAATCCCTACAGTACAGAAAGAGGCCATTCGGCCCATCGAGTCTGCACCGATCACAACCCCACCCATGCCCTACCCCCATATCCCGCCACTAATCCCTCTAACCTATGCATTTCAGGCCACTACAGACAACTTTTAGCATGGCCAATCGACCTAACCCGCACATCTTTGGACTGTGGGAGGAAACCCACACAGACACAAGGAGAATGTGCAAACTTCACACAGACAGTGACCCGAGCTGGGAATCAAACCCAGGTGCCCGGAGCTGTGAAGCAGCAGTGCTAACCACTGTGCTACTGTGCCGCGAGTAGCACAGGAGCAGAAGTCAGCAAATTCAGCCCATCGAGCCTTGCTCCGCCATTCAATCAGATCATGGCTGATCGCTCCCTGGTCTCAGATCCACCTCCCCACCTGGTCCCCATATCCCCTTATCCATCTCTTTTATCTCCTTCCTGAAACCATTTAACGATTGGGACAGTACGATGGCACAGTGGTTAGCACTGCTGCCTCACGGCTCTAGGGAGCCAGGCTCAATTCTAGCCTCAGGTCACTATCTGCGTGGGTTTCCTCCGGGTGCTCTGGTTTTCTCCCACAGTCCAAAGATGTGCAGATTAGGTGGATTGGCCATGCCAAAATTGTCCCTTAGTGTCAGGGAGATTAGCAAGGTAAATATGGGGGGTTACAGGAAATGGGCCAGGGAGGGATTTTTGTCAGTGAAGGCTTGATGGGCCAAATGGCCTCCTTCTATGATTCAGACTCCACTGCACTATGGGGCAGCGAGTTCCACAAATTCACCACCCTCTGCGAGGAGTAGTTCCTCCTGATCTCAGTTTTAAATCTCAACCTATAGCTGAGACCTCTTGTTCAAGATTGGCACACAAGAAGAAATATTCGGTCTATATTTACTTTATCAATTCCTATACCTCGATCAGGTCCCCTCTCAGCCTTCTAAACTCCAGCAAGTAAACTGTTGTGTAAATACTCATCTGCCATAGGATCACAGAATCCCTGCAGTGCAGAAAAAGACCATTTGATCCCTCCGGTTGGATTTTCCCATCTCGCCCGGAGTCATAGTGGGCGGGACTGTAAAATCTGTTGACCTTGGGTGGAATTTTCCAGTTTCAGGGCGAATGCAGCTGGAAAATCCCACCCATTGTGTCTGCACCGGCTTTCCACGTAACCATTTTGACTAAGTGCCGTTCCCCTGCCTTTCCCTCCATCCCCTTACACAGTGGGGCCGATCTTACCAGCCGTTCACACTCCGCTGCAAGTGAGGACAGAGAATCTGACACTCAACCAAATATCCTTTCACTGCAGCGGGACTGGAAAATTCCATCGGTGTGAACAGCTGGAAAATTCCACCCAGTGTCTCTAAATAATCATCCCATGCCGAGTTGAACGTCTCAGCTGAACCTGCCTCCGCCACCCTCCCAAGCAACACATTCCAGACCCAAACTACTCACTGCATAAAAAAGATTTTTCTCACATCGCATCGGCGGTACAATGGTGCCTCACTGCTGCCTCACAGCTCCAGGGATCCGGGTTCGATTCCTGGCTTGGGTAACTGTGGAGTTTTTGTATTCTTCCTGTATCTGTGTAGGCTTCCTCCGGGTGCTCCAGTTCTCTCCCACAGTCCAAAGATGTGTGGGTTAGGTGCATTGGTCATGCTAAATTGCCCCTTAGTGTCCCAGGATGTGTAGGTTAGAGGGATTAGTAGGGTAAATATGTGGGGTTTCAGGGATAGGACCTGGGTGGGATTGTGGTTGGTGCTGACGATGGGCTGAATGGCCTCCTTCTGTGCTGTTCAGAGGAACTGACACTCCGGTTACATACAAGGCAAAGACTCCCTGTTTGGCTCATCAATTGGATCCTTAATCAGGGAGTTCATGCTTCAATAGGCCAACCTCAATGGCCTGATTGAAGTTATTATAGAGGCTCCTCCTGCCTACTCTGTCTTGTCCCCTCATGATTTTGAACATCTCGAGGGAATCTCCTCTTAGCCTTCTCGTCCCCAAGGAAATCAGCTCACCTGAATGCATTACGAAACAATCATTGCAGCAAAACCTGCACGATCGCAATCTTCTCTTTTAAAGATCACAGCCATTAAATTTAAGAAGTAGATTTTAACAATGTTTTACACTTGGATTGGGCAGGTTTCAAGTCAGTTCGAGTTTCTAACAACAAATGTTTTCAGAAAATCAGGATTTCTTTATGTCACTGCTGCAATGCATTTAAGAGCACCCAGTTAAACATGTGAATGCATAACTTGGTTAGCACTGCTGCCTCACAGCACCTGTGACCTGGGTTCGATTCCCGGCTTGGGTCACTGTCTATGCAGATTTGGCACGTTCTCCCTGTGTCTGCATGAGTTTCCTCCGGGTTTCTTCCCACAGTCCAAAGATGTGCTGGTTAGGGTGCATTGGCCATGCTAAATTCTCCCTCAGTGTACCTGAACTGGCGCCAGAGTGTGACGACTAGGGGATTTTCACAGTAACTTCATTGCAGTGTTAATGTAAGCCTACTTGTGAGACTAATAAATAAAAAAAAAATGCAACTGCACAGGGTCACAAGCATTGGTACAAATCCCAAAAAGTCATTTTACCGAATGGCCTTAAATCTTTTGTAAATCTCATAAAACATTAAATTGCTTAATTATTGAGTCCATTTACTCTTTTTAAACAAAGCCAGTTTCATAAATGTGGAAAAAATAATATTGCAACCGCAAGCAAGTCCACAAACATAATTGTTGACATTTATTGATAGTTTGCTATTTACAGAGTCAAATTCTTTCCCCGTAAGTTATTCACATTCTGTTGCAATCTTCATGCTGGTAAATTTGCCTGCTATAACCCTTTGTCCTGACAACCTATCCTTAATGATGAAAATAAATAAATCTACTGTTAGTTATTTTATGTCAGCTTTGGAATTCAGGTTCAGTTAACCACAAACACAGGTCCAGCATCTTAAATCTGACCTTTCGAACTGTAGTCTTAGGGAAAAGTTGCACGCACTGAACCCACAGGAGTCAGAAGGTAATTGAGGTTGAGGTGCAAGAAGTCCACAGGGGAAAGAAATCCCAGTTTCTTGGGGATCGTAGAAATCCTACAGAGAACAAGGAGGCCATTTGATCCATCAAGCCTGCCAATAATCCCAACCAGGCCCTATTCCCGTAACCGCACACATTTACCCTGCTAATCCCCCGACACTAAGGGGCAGTTTAGCGTGGCCAATCTACCTAATGCGCACATCTTTGGAGGGAAACTGGAGCACCCAGAACTCACAGGTGACACGGTGGCGCAGTGGTTAGCACTGCTGCCTCACGGTGCCGGCAACCCGGGTTCAATTCCGGCTTGGGTCACGGTCTGTGTGGACTTTGCACATTCTCTGCATGGACCCCCCTCCAGGTGTTGTGGTTTCCTCCCACAGTCCAAAGATGTGCGGGTTAGGTTGATTGGCCATGGTAAATTGATCCTAGTGTCAGGGGGATTGGCAGGGTAAATGTTTGTGGTTACAGGAATAGGGCCTGTGGCTGGTACAGACTGGATGGGCCAAATGGCCTCCTTCTGTATTGTAGGGATTCTATTAAACCCACATACACATGGAAAAACATGCAAACTCCACACAAACAGTGACCCGAGGCCTGAATTGAACCCAGGTTCCTGGTGCTGTGAGGCAGCAGTGCCAACCACTGTGCCATTGTAAGTGTGATGTACTTTTGCATGGTATAAAATATGCTTGTAGCTAAGATACATTGGCAGGGTCACAGCAAACTTGGGAAAGATTGTCATTTCTCTGCACATTTTGCCAATAGGAATTAATTTAAATAATTTTTTTCACACCTGCAACTTTCTAACAATAGAAATTCAGAACAAATTAAACAAGCCCCCTCCTCCACCCCCAAAACTCTAGAATGTCTCAAGATAAAGGAACTAGCGTGTGAAATGGATTTCATGGTACCGTGCTTTTAAGAAATGTATTTTAATCATGTTTCTCCGCAGGATGTTTCCAGCCATCTCTGGCATTTTATCAGTGCCATCCTATCCCTGAAGCAACTTGCATTGTTGTTGTAGCAGTCTAATTGGCTCTAATATCAGTTTTAATCAGTTCTGCTACTTTCCCCTGGTGTTATGCAGAGTGGGGCTTCAACTGGGATGATTGGCAGGTGTGACAGGGAAGCTGGGCAGTTTCACAGAATATTCAGGATTAGATTCTGCTTTGAGGCTAAAAGAGAGTAATCTCTGACTTTACCCCTCTCTGAAATTGGAGGCTGTGATCTGCCAGGAGATAAGTCTCTCTATGAATCTCTGTTTTTTGGAGATTCTACTGTGCGCGGGTTGCTGCTTTGGAGGCAGCAGAGAGAGAGATATTCTTTTCTGTCTCTGGGGTCTGGAGACCGGGAATTACCAAGGACTGCTGCCCAGAAGTGCTAAAAAGCTGAAAATCCAGCATTACGTGAGCATACTTACTTTTATGCTAGTTGTGTTGTTTTCTATGGGGTAGCACTTTAAATTGGAACAATTGAGATAGTTAGCTGTTAAGAAATATACCATGTCATGTTTAAGTCTTGTAATTGATATAAAAGTTTTGCTAATTATTTTTGTTATATTCTAATTGTGTTTTTAAATAAACTTTATTTGATAAAAGCTCCCTAGTGGGTCACTTGAGTCATACCTGGAGTGGAACACCTTCTGCTCACTCTAATGCCAAATTCAAATGTGAAACTTAGAGTTAACTTCACAAAACACCTTGGAGTTTCTGGCCTGGGTCTTAACAATTGTTACAGCAAGTAAGAAGAACAGACAGCTCATAGTGCCTATACTGGCCCTTAGAATGAGCAATTTATCCAGTGCCATTCACCTCCCTTCTCCCCACAACCCTGCTAATTCCTCCTTTTCAGATAATAACCTCTTGAATATTTTGATTGAACCAAATCCCAGCACGCTCTCGGACAGCACATTGAACCATTCTGTGCACGAAAGGTTCCTTCACTGGAGAAGACAAATTTGATGGAGGAATTCAAAGTCTCCCAGAGTCGTGTCAGAGTGGTTTGGGAAAAAGCTGTTACTGTTAACAGAAGGATTGAAAATGAAAGGGAAAAGACTGAAATTCATTGGCAAAAGAAGCATTGGAGCCTCCTTCTCGGAATATGGACATCACTGCTCAGGCCAACATTTATTGTTTATCCTTAATTGTCCCTTGAGAAGGTAGTGGTGAGCTGCCTTCTTGAACTGCTGCAGTCCATGAGGTGTAGGTGCACCCACAGTGCTGTTAGCGAGGGAGTTCCAGGAGAGTGGCAGTGAAGACATGGCAATTTATTTCTAAGTTGCATTGGTTTGTTGTTTGGAGTGGATGGTGTTCCCATGTATCTGCTGCTTTTGTCCCTCTGGACGGTGCTGGTTGGGGGTTTGGAAAGAGCTTGGTGACGTGTTACAGTGTATTTTGTAGTTGGCAGCATTGTGCATCGGGGGGTGGAGGGAGTGAATGTTTAAGGTGGTAGATGGGGCAACAATCAAGCAGGGCTGTTTTCATGCAATCATAGAATCATAGAATCTCTACAATACAGAAGGAGGCCATTCAGCCCATCGAGGCTGCACTGATAACAATCCCACCTAGTCCCTATCCCCATAACCCCACGTATGCTAATCCCCCTGACACAAAGGGAAAATTTAGCATGGCCAATCCACCTAACCCGCACATTTTTGGACTGCGGGAAGAAACAGGAGCACCCAGGAGAAACTGTGGTATTGTTTTCAAAACCCGACTGGTTCATGCAAGTTATTTGTCTGTCCTTTCCTGGTTTGGCCTGTATGTGACTCCAGGCCCCCCACAACGACATGCTTCACTCACTTACCTCCAGCTCAGCCCAGCATGCCGTTCTGCAGGGTTTGCATGGGGACCCCATGGGCATCTCAGAATGGTCAACAACTGTAAGGTTCAAGAATGAGTAAGAATGACTACCTAAACTCCAATCACCAGCAGTTGAACGGCATCTCTGCTTAATTTAAAATCCTAAATATTTAGTATTGGAGAGTAGAAAGCATATCGTTCAATGTGGAATAGTCTGGCAGTCCAACATTCAACTCCCTTATGCGTGAGGTAGTGAGAACATTTATCATAAACAGGACAGTCTTGAAGTGCTGGTGGACAGTCTGCAATAAATGTAACATCTATTTGATGTCTCTGCACTCTTTGCGTATCAAAGAAAATATTTTTCCCAAGCTCACTTAGTTTAGGACAGACATGGGGATCCATGGTTCAAACATCTCTTTGCTCCAGATTTTGATTTGATTTATTATTATCACATGTATTAACGTACAGTGAAAAGTTTCTTGCGTGATAGACAGACAAAGCATACCGTTCATAGAGAAGGAAAGGAGAGTGCAGAATGTAGTGTTACAGTCATAGCTAAGGTGTCGAGAAAGATCAACTTAATGCAAGGTAAGTCCATTCAAGAGTCTGACAGCAGCAGAGAAGAAGCTGTTCTTGAGTCAGTTAGTTCGTGACCTCAGACTTTTGTACCTTTTTCCCGAAGGAAGAAGATGGAAGAGAGAATGTCCGGGGTGTGTGGGGTCCTTACTTATGCTGGCTGCTTTGCCGAGGCAGCGGGAAGTGTAGACAGAGTCAATGGATGGGAGGCTGGTTTGTGTGATGGACTGGGCTACATTCATGACCTTTTGTAGTTCCTTGCGGCCTTGGGCAGACCAGGAGCCATACCAAACTGTGATACAACCAGAAAGAATGCTTTCTATGGTGCATCTGTAAAAGTTGGCGAGAGTCGTAGCTGACATGCCAAATTTCCAATGATATATTTCATCTCCCTGGCTGTGACTAGAACAGAGTTCAGGAAATGCTTGAATCTAAACCGAAGGACAATTACAGTACTGTGTTAGGGACCAGATCAGAAACTCCAAGGTACGTGATAAAGTTAGTCTAGACCCCAACTTTTTTTGATTTTGGCAATAGGATGAGCATCAGGTGTTTCACTCCAGATAGTTGATTTGATTTATTATTGTCACATGTATTAGCACACAGTGAAAAGCATAGTTTCTTGCACGCAATATAGACAAAGCATACTGTACATAGAGAAGGAAAGGAGAGGGTGAAGAATGCAATGTTACAGTCATACCTAGGGTTAGAGAAAGGTCAACTTAATGCAAGGTAGGTCCATTCAAAAGTCTGACAGCAGCAGGGAAGAAGCTGTTCTTGAGTCGGTTGTTACGTGATCTCAAACTTTCGCATCTTTTTCCCGATGGAAGAAGGTGGAAGAGTGTATGTCCAGAGTGTATGGGGTGCTTTTCCAAGGCAGTGAGAAATGCAGATAGAGTCAATGGATAGGAAGTAGGTTGAATGATGGACTGGGCTTCATTCACGACTCATTGTAGTTTCTTGCGGTCTTGGGCAAAGCAGGAGCCATACCAAGCTGTGATACAACCAGAAAGAATGCTTTCTATGGTGCATCTGTAAAAATTGGTGAGAGTCGTAGCGGACATGCCAAATTTCCTTAGTTTCTGAGAAAGTAGAGGTGTTGGTGGACTTTCTTAATTTGATTGACCCACCAGGAAGCTTTTACTAAAACAAACTTTATTTAAGAACACAATTAAAATGTAACAAACAGAATTTTACCAATTGAAATACATGGCATGGTATAAATCCTAACAGCTAACTAACCAATGTAAGCAATATCCCCATGGACTTAAATCCCTCATCAGAATAAGTCAGCACAAAAAAAAATTGGTTCATGTGGATGTTAGATTTCCAGCCTTTTAATCCCTCTGGACAGATACAGAAAGATACATGTCCTCTGATCCCTGTGTAGCAGCCTTAGGAGGAAGGTCCACCCCCAAGCAGCAGAACCACAGAGAAAGATACTCATCTCCAGGCAGATCCCAGTCTCCCAATCAAGAGAGAGACTGAGGCACAGAGAAAACTATTTCTCTCTAAAGGTCCCAAGTAGCAAATAATTTGATTTCTCTGTAAAAACCCAGTCCCACCCAGTCACATGATTCTTTTCCTGCCAATCAACCTAATTATCCTACTCTCAAAAACCCCAGGGAAATCATTAAAATAACAGAACGGCATTAGCCCAGATTAGAATAACACAATCACTGCAGTGCAAAAGGAGACCCTTTGGCCCATCGAGCCTGCACCAACAACAATCCCATCCAGGGCCTATCCCTGTAATCCCACCTATTTACCCTGCTAATCCCCTGACACTAAGGGGCAATTTGACAAGGCCAGTCAACCTAACCTTCACATTTGTAAGGGCTATGAGGAGAGGTTGGAGAAACTTGGTTTGTTCTCACTGGAACGATGGAGATTGAGGGGCGAACTGATAGAAGTCTACAAGCTTATGAGAGGCATGGACAGAGTGGATAGTTTTTTTCCCAGGGTGGAACAGTCAATTTCTAGGGGGCAAAGGGTTAAAGTGTGAGGGGAAAGATTTAAACAAAGAACAAAGATCAAAGAAAATTACAGCACAGGAACAGGCCCTTCAGCCCTCCAAGCCTGCATTGACCATGGTGTCTGACTTAACTAAAACCCCCTATCCCTCTATTCCCATATCATTCATGAACTTGTCAAGACATCCCGTGAAAGTCACTACCATATCTGCTTCCACTATCTCCCCTAGCAACAAGTTCCATGCACCCACTGCTCTCTGTGTAAAAAAACCTGCCTCGTACATCTCCTTTCAAACTTCTGTCGCTCCAATGAGAACAAACCAAGTTTTTCCAACCTCTCCTCATAGCTAATGCCCTCAATAAGAACATAATTAAGAACATAAGAAATAGGAGCAGGAGTAGGCCATCTAGCCCTTCGAGCCTGCCCCGCCGTTCAATAAGATCATGGCTGATCTGTCGTGGCTCAGTTCCACATTCCCGCCCTCTCCCCATAACCCTTAATCCCCTCTCTTATCAAGAACCCATCAACCCGCTTCTTAAAAATATTTAGCGAGGCAGCCTCCACCACTTCAACGGGCAGAGAATTCCAGAGATTCACCACCCTTTGAGTGAAGAAGTTCCTCCTCAACTCCATTCTAAACCGCCTCCCCTTTATCTTGAGGCTGTGCCCCCTAGTCCTACTGTCTTTTTTGAGCGGGAAGAGTCTCTCCACCTCTATCCTATCCATCCCATTCATCATCTTATACGTCTCAATGCGACCTCCCCTCATTCTTCTAAACTCTAACGAGTACAAGCCTAGTTTATTCAGCCTCTCCTCATAGCTCAACCCCCTCAACTCCGGTATCAGCCTAGTAAACCTCCTCTGCACTCCCTCCAAGGCCAAAATATCTTTGCGCAGGTGCGGCGCCCAAAACTGCACACAGTACTCCAGCTACGGCCTCACCAATGCCCTATACAGCTGCAGCAAGACCTCCCTACTTTTATATTCAATCCCCCTCGCTATGAAGGCCAGCATCCCATTCGCCTTCCTGACCACCTGCTGCACCTGCAAGCTGGGTTTTTGCGACTCATGCACAAGGACCCCGAGGTCCCTCTGCACCGTCGCCTGCTGCAGTTTTTCGCCCCGTAAGTAATAGTCCTTCCTACCATTCTTCCTACCAAAGTGGACCACCTCACACTTGCCAACATTAAATTCCATTTGCCATTTCCTGGCCCATTCACCCAGCCTATCTAGATCCTTCTGCAGACTCTCCACACCCTCCGCACAATTTGCCTTTCCCCCAATCTTGGTGTCATCAGCAAATTTCGACACCCTACACTCGGTTCCCTCCTCCAGATCATCTATATAAATGGTAAATAGCTGAGGCCCCAGCACCGACCCCTGGGGCACCCCACTAGTCACCAACCGCCAATCCGAATAGCACCCATTGACCCCCACTCTCTGTCTCCTATTTGACAACCAATCCTCTATCCACGCTAACACCCTACCCCCAACTCCATGTCCCCTGACCTTCTGCAATAACCTCTTGTGAGGTACCTTGTCAAACGCCTTCTGAAAATCCAGAAAGACCACATCCACCGGCTCTCCTCTATCCACTGCCCTAGACACATCCTCATAGAACTCCAGTAAATTTGTCAGACACGACTTCCCTTTAATGAAACCGTGTTGCGTCTGCCCTATCAAGCAATTGCCTTCAAGATGCCTCGCAATTTCCTCCTTAATGACGGATTCTAACATTTTACCTACCACAGACGTTAAACTAACCGGCCTATAATTCCCCGCCTTTTGCCTGGCACCCTTCTTAAACAACGGCGTAACATTAGCCGTTTTCCAATCTTCCAGCACTTCCCCGGAATCCAGCGACGTCTGGAAAATAACCACCAAGGCATCCACTATCACCTCCGCCATTTCTTTCAGAACCCTCGGATGCATTCCATCCGGTCCTGGGGATACCAGACAACATCCTGGTAAATCTTTTCTGTACCCTCTCCAAAGCCCCCACATCCTCCTGTTAGTGTGGCGACCAGAATTGAACACTATATTCCAAGTGCAGCTGAACTAAGTTTCTATAAAGGAGGTGCATGAGGCAGATTTTTTATGCAGAGGGTGGTGGAACTTGTTTCCAGGGGGAGGTAGTGGAAGCGGATACAATAGTGACTTTTAAGGGGCGTCTTGACAAATACATGAATAGGATGGGAATAGGGGATATGGTCCCCGGAAGGGCGAGGGGTTTTAGTTCAGTTGGGCAGCATGGTCGGTGCAGGCTTGGAGGGCCGAAGGGCCTGTTCCTGTGCAGTAACTTTCTTTGTTCTTTGTTGTTCTTTTATCTTTGGACTGTGGGAGGAAACTGGAGCACCCGGAGGAAACCCACACAGACACGGGGAGAACATACAAACTCCACACAGACAGTTGTCGGAGGCTGGAATTGAACCTGGGTCCCTGGCGCTGTGAGACAGCAATGCTAACCACTGCGCCACAAGCAAACACTCTACCAATTAAGATCAATTATGTTGCTGCAATAAAAAGAGGGGCTGCCACAGCGGCACCGGTGAATAGAACCAACTGCTAAAACAAATCCTGCACCAGCAACATGACACAAATACATTTCTTAAAGGCGCAGTATCGTCACAATTGTGGTAAGAGGAGTGTGAATATGACAGAAGATGATGAGCACAGTTGATGACCAGTAAGGTTAAAATTCTGCTTTGACTTTTCGTGAAGGTTTGAACAGCACTCAGGGTCTCACATTCATGAGAAAGTTGCAAGCATTTTATAAATTTTCCAAATACCCAAAAACAGGTTGTGCCAGAACACAGGGACTTGAGCAAACATCCTTTCATAAAGGTAGACTTGCCTTTAAACAGTGGCAGTTTTTAGTATTACTTCACAGAAAGCAGTGGAATGGGGCCTGGTTCAGTTGCCTCCTCATCCACAGGAGTTTTGACAATTCTCGGCTCTGTTGCCTTGATGAACTGTTCGCAGTCACACATCCTGAGAGTGAAAAAAGGACAAGTGAAATGTGGCACCTGCTGACCCTGGAACATCTGCAACCGCTCAAATCGGGATATTGGTACAAGGAATTATTATTCATCGTGCTTTCAGTGTTCTGTATGTCATCATCAATAGTAATGCAGAGCTTAGACTCAGTGGAACTACTGTGACTTTTGATGGAACCTGAGCCAAGCCTTAGTCAATACTAAAAAATACCCAAGGTTCAGAATGAGTCAGAGGTCCCTCTAGGCTCAGTGTGGAGTCACTTACATTTACAAGAGATTGGCAAAGGTTTGAAGAAGTCTTGAGTTGAAGTCTGGTCAGTTATGTTAATACCTCATGCCAGAACCATGCCAGCTGTGAATCATTGTTGATATTTGGTTTCGGACTCCAGTAGGAGTCTTTAGAACGTTATAAAATTTCAGAAAGACCAGAACTCAAGGAGTGATGATTTTTTCCTTACCCGTGTCCAAATTACTTGCTTGGCTCGCATCACAGTTCTCGCTGCTGATGCAGTGAGAGCATTTTGTTATAGGCAGAATTGCAAACAGCACAGTGGCACAATGGTTAGCACTGCTGCCTCACAGCGCCAGGGATCTGGGTTCAATTCCTGGCTTGGGGGGGTGGTCACTCTGTGTGTGTGTGTGTGTGTGTGTGTGTGTGTGTGTGTGTGTGTGTGTGTGTGTGTGTGTGTGTGGAGTTTACAAGTTCTCCCCATATCTGCGTGGGTTTCCTCCAGTTTCCTCCCACAATCTAAAGAAGTGCAGATTATCCATGCTAAATTGCCCATTAGTACCCCCAGATATATAAGTTGGAGGGGTAAAATATATGTGGTTGAAGGGATAGGGTCTGGGTAAGAGTTAGTACAATTTGGATGGGCTGGAAGGCCTGATTCTAGGATTCTATCCTGTGGAATGACCTCTTCTGTTCTTTTGCAAAACCTGACAATAAGTCTCCTTTTTCTCAAGCAAGCAAAAGGCAAGGTTTCTTCAACATGTACTGGATAAACCGAACCCATTTCTTTAGCTCAGTTGGCCTGTCAGCTGGTTAGTGATGCAGAATGATGTCAACAGCGCAGGTTCAATTCCCGAACCAACCGGTGTTATTCATGACCCTTCTCAACCTGTTCAATCTAGTCGCCACACTACCAGAAGGATGTGGAGGCTTTGGAGAAGATATAGAAAAGATTGACCAGGATGTTGCGTGGTATGGAGAGCATTAGCTATGAGGACAGGTTGGAGAAACTTGGTTTGTTCTCACTGGAGCGATGGAGGTTGAGGGGAGACCTGTTAGAAGTCTACAAGATTATGAGAGATATGGATACAGTGGATAATCAGAAGCTTTTTGCCAGGGTAGAAGAGTCAATTACTAGGGGGCACAGGTTCAAGGTGCAAGGCGTAAGATTTAAAAGAGATGTACGAGGCAGATTTTTTACACAGCGAGTGATGGGTGCCTGGAACTCGTGCCGGGGGAGGTAGTGGAAGTGGTTACAGTAGTGACGTTTAAGGGGCGTCTTGACAAATGCATGAATAAGATGGGAATAGAGGGATGTGGTCCCTGGAAGGGTAGGGGGTTTTAGTTAAGTCAGACACCATGGTCAGTGCAGGTTTGGAGGGCTGAAGGGCCTGTTCCTGTGCTGTAATTTTATTTGTTCTTTGTACAATTACAGTCGTAGCTAGAGTATAGGGAAAAATCAACTTCATGCACGGTAAATCCATTCAAAAGTCTTACAGCAGCAGGGAAGAAGCTATTCTTGCATTGGTTGGTACCTGACCTCAGACTTTTGTATCTTTTTCTCAAAGGAAGAAGGTGGAAGGTGTGTGGGGTTCTTAATTATGCTGACTGATTTGCCAAGACAGCAGGAAGTGTAGACAGAGTCAATGAATGGGGGGCTGGTTTGCGTGATGGATTGGGCTATATTCACGATCTTTTGTAGTTTCTTGCAGTCTTGGGCAGAGCAGGAGCCCATACCAAGTTGTGATACAACCAGAAAGAATGCTTTCAATGGTGCATTTGTAAAAGTTGGTGAGAGTCGTAGCTGACATGCCAAGTTTCCTTAGTCTCCTGAGAAAGTAGAGGCGTTGATGGGGCTTTGTTAACTATTGTCCTTATCTAGCCTGGCCTACACGTGACAGCAATACGGTCGACTTTTAAATGTCCTCGGGGTTGGGCAAAAAATGTTGGCCCTGCCAGTAATGTCCATATCCCATGATCGAATAAAATAAAACTTAAGGGTGTAGGTAATACCTTACTTTGGAAAAAAACTGGAAATTAAAATACGCCTGCAATTTCGCAAAGGGGAAAATCGGGAATGTTTTCAAGGAAACCACTGACTGGTAAAGAAGCTGTCGGCTGAGGAGGAATATTCTAACCACACTGAGCATTTTGGCTCAAGGACAGGTTTAATTCCACAGTGACGGAATCGAGCTAAAATTCCGAATGGAAAACTATCCCCTCTGTGACTTTAAAAGGACCTGGAAGGTTTCTTGCCTCAGCCTATCAGCCTTGTGCCATGGAAGTCTTGGCAATGCACTAATGTTTTGGAGATTTTGCACCAAAGGCGTGAGTTGGAAAAGGCTGGCCTTGCCCATTTCACCGATGTTGAATCTGAACGCAATCGCAACGCAACTTTCCATCCGCATGGAAGCCTCGGAGTACAGGAAACCAGTTTAAGATGCCTGGGGCTCTGCCAGGATTCAGGAATCTCTCCGAGAGCTTCTACTTCGCTTTCAATTACCTGAATTGTAAAAAAGAAAAATATTTTACCGAAGGGGATAATGCCCATGGTAGTAATGTATTTTTTAATGTTGTTTTGGGAGTAGTATAATTTAATAGTCTGGTATTATATACCAACATAGAACATTGGAATAGGTTCATAGAATCCTTACAGTGCAGCAAGAGACCATTCGGCCCATTGAGACCTCAAGGGCTCTCTGAAAGAGCATCCCACCCAGGCCCTCCCCTCCGCCCTATCCCCATAACCTCCTGCATTTACCCTGCTAATCCACCTAACCTATGCACTAAAGGGCAATTTAGCACGGCCAATCCACCTAACCTCCACATCTTTGTACACTAAGGGGCAATTCTTTATGCATCCTTAGTCCGCAGGGTAATACATAACATACATCTTTCCTAACACATCATTATCTATCAGCTTAACTAACATTTCTAGTACCTTCCCTTCATTATAATATCATAAGACCATAAGATACAGGAACAGAATTTCACCATTCAACCCAATGAGCCTGCTCCGCCATTCAGTCATGGCTGGTATGTTTCTCAACCCCATTATAGAAACATAGAAATATAGAAACTAGAAGCAGGAGTAGGCCATTTGGCCCTTCGAGCCTGCTCCTCTATTCATTTTGGTCATGACTGATCATCAAATTGAATATCCTGATTCCCTCTTCCCTCCATATCCATTGATCCTTTTAGTCCCAAGAGCTGTATCTAATTTCTTCCTGAAATCAGGCAACATTTTGGCCTCAACTACTTTCTGTGCTGGTGAATTCCACACATTTACCACTCTCTGGGTAAATAAATTTCTCCTCATCTCAGTTCTAAAACTATGACACCCCTCGTTCTGGACTCCCACACCACTGGGAACATCCTTTCTGAATCTATCCTGTCTAAATCTATCGGAATTTTATAAGTTTGTATGAGATTCCCTCTCACTCTTCTAACTCCATTGAGTAGAATCCTAACCAATCCTTACCCAAACTTGCATTAAAGTTGCTTGAATCTCTCCTCATATGACAGACCTGCCATCCCAGGAATCAGCTTGGTAAACCTTCTCTGTACTCCCTCTATAGCAAGGACATCCTTCCTCAGATAATGACACCAAAACTGCACACAATACTCCAGGTGTGGCCTCACCAGTACAATTGCAATAAAATATCCTTATTCCTATACGCCCATCCTTTCGCTATTTCCTGCCTTTTCCCCATAACCTTTGATTCCCTTACCAACCAAGAACCTCTAAAATCTCTGTCTTAAACACACTCAATGTATGAAGACCTCCACACCCTCCTGCAACAATTAATTATATCGCTCAAGGTGCATTCCATCCTGGCTCCAACTGAGTTCACAAATAGAAGAAATCAGATTAGTGAGGCTGCACTTGGAATATGGTGTTCAATTCTGGTCACCACAGTACCAGAAGGATGTGGGGGCTTTGGAGAGGGTATAGAAAAGATTTACCAGGGCGTTGCCTGGTATGGAGAGCATGAGAAGAGGTTGGAGAAACTTGGTTTGTTCTCACTGGAATGACGGAGGTTCAGGGGCAACCTGATAGAAGTCTACAAGATTATAAGGAGTGTGGACAGAGGGGATAATCAGAAGCTTTTTCCCCGGAATTGAAGGGTCAATTACTAGGGGGCATAGGTTTAAGGTGTGAGGGGCAAGGTTTAAAGGAGATGTACAAGGCAAGTTTTTTACACAGAGGGTGCCTGGAACTCGCTGCCGGAGGAGGTAGTGGAAGCGGATACGATAGTGACTTTTAAGGGGTGTCTTGACAAATATATGAATAGGATGGGAATAGAGAGATACGGTCCCTGGAAGGGTAGGGGATTTTAGTTCAGTCGGGCAGCATGATTGGTGTAGGCTTGGGAGGGCCGAAGGGCCTGTTCCTGTGCTGTAATTTGCTTCGTTCTTTGTTCAGATGAAGACGACGCAATGACTTCTGAGCTATCGGGGTTGCAATGTTTCCCATATAGCTTCTAGACGGAGAAATGAGGTCACTCTTCGGATGCCAGAGTTGTTTTAACATAGGGTCAGATGAGGAGAGAATCAAGCAGCTTTAATGCAAGTCTGGGCAGAAACTCAAGAGGAATTATTTCACTTGGCCTTTACACTCAAAAAATGGAAGTATGAAAATGTTTAAGGTTTGGAGATGTCTTCAAGGATAAAGGAAATGTCAGAAACAAGCAAGATGCTTCAAAATCTTCCTGTTTTGTTTCATTTCTTACATAGCACACCATTTCAGCTGAGCCAGGATTGCCAGGAGAGGACAAACAGTTCCATCCCCAGTTGCAAAACATGGAACAAAACTATTTCTTTAAACTGTTCATAAATGGAAGCAGCATGCATCGAAACAAAAGACACTTTGTTTATTCAATTGGATCTCTTTTCCTCCAGCGGATTACTGTCAGGATGTTTTCATACAATGGAATTAACGAAACCTTACAGTGCACAAAGAGGCCATTCAGCCCATCGAGCCTGCACCAACAACAATCCCACCCCACGCATTTACCCTGATAATCTCCCTGCGACCAAGGGGTCAACTTAGCCATCAACCTTGCCTGCGTATCTTTGGAGCGTGGGAGCAAAACGGAGAACACAGAGGAAACCCACGCAGACACGGGGAGTTTGTGCAAACTCCACTCAGACAGTGACCCAAGCACGGGAATCGAATCTGGGTCCCTAGTGCTGTGAGGCAGCAGTGCTAACCACTGTGCCACCGCACCCACCCATTTTCTTAAGTTGCAACGGCTGTCTGGTATCTCAGTTGTACAGTTGTTCAGCCAGTTTTTTCCCACTGCTGTCACCACAGCCAAATGTCACTCCGAGGCGCAGTGCTCTGATCGTCAAGGTCTGACTTCCACTGGTACAGTTTTGGGAATTTGCTTCTTGATAAGTGCATAGTGGCACAATGGTTAGCACTGAATCACAGAACAGCAGGGGAGTTATCCCTGTTGATCTGATAAATATCTACCTCGCAATCAGATGATCTGATTGTTATCACATTGCTGATTTGCTGAGTAATGGTTAAAAAAATATATACTCCTGTGTCTGTAGGGCATATTGAGACACCCAGGGATTGTGGAACGTGTGATAGAAATTCTGACTGGGCAGTTGGTATCTCTGCAAAGGAGAAAGTTGACTTGTTTTGACTCATTTTTCCCCTCCGACTCCAACGTCGATAATTTTGCAAAGAAAATTGCTCCATTTCTCATCCTTGATGCAAATTAATATGTATAATCAGAGCTATCGCATATTTGGAGGGAAAGTTGTATTTTCGGCTCAGAGGAACTGGACCATCTATGTGGGATTTTGTACATAGCTACAAAGCAACTGTTCAACTCGGATCAGGAGAAAGCATCCCTCTTGATTGGCACCCCATCCACTAGCTTCAACATCCGCACCCTCCACCACCAATACACAGAGGCAGCCGTGTGTACAAAAAGCACTGCAGCACCAAGGCTCCTGCAACAGCACCTTCCAAACCGGAGACCTCTGCTGCCTAGAAGGACAAGTAAGAAGTCTCACAACACCAGGTCAAGGTGCAACAGGTTTATTTGGTAGCAAACGCCACTAGCTTTCGGGGCTTTTCCCCAAGTGTAGCAAATGCATGGGTCACGGGGGATAGGGCCAGCATGGGATTGTTGTCAATGCAGGCTTGATGGGCCGAATGGCTTCCTTCTGCACTGTAGGGATTCCATGATTCTGTTCTATGATTCTACCCTCAAGTTCCACTCCAAGCCATTAGCCAGCCTGACTTGGAAATAAATCACTGTTCCTTCACCGTCATTGGGTCAAGATCCTAGTACACCCGCCTAACAATACCCCACATGGACTGCATGGACTACTTTTGGGTTCATGAAGGTGTTTCTCCATCACCTTCTCAAGTGCAATTAGGAATTGGCAATTAATTGGCAATTGGCCCAGCCAGCGATGCCTACATCCACATTTACAGAGAATAACCCATCACTTCAAGTATAATTTCTATACATTCCATCCAGACATAATTGCATCATTCCGAGATATTGCAGATTATTGAGTTAATGTTGCGGAGATCAAACTCTAGGATCCATCGATATAATATAGTTACTCCTAGCGCCAATCAGAAATTCAGGAGAAACCTTGGTGGAGATTTTCCAGACCAGCACTTGGGCCAGCCAAAAATCAGGCGAGGCTGGAAAACCCCATGCGTTGTTCCAATCTCCTGACATAAAATGCATTTGATTATGAAATGCACGACCCCACCAGAAAATCTGAGACAATTAGGATGGAAGTAGTTAAGAAGAAGCTGGGTAGATGAGGGATAAATTCGTAGAAAGAATTGGGCCAAGTGGAGGGCAAAGGTTAATGTGGGTTATAAACGCCGGTATGGACCAGTTGGGCTGAATGGCCTCTTCCTGTGTCCAGGCACCTTGCCAACTCTGGGTGCATTAACCAAGAGACTCAGGACATAACAAGATAATTTACCTCTATCTCAAGAACTCCTTCAAGTATGAATCACACATGAACATTGTACAACTTCTACATTTGGATTTTACCTAAAGGGATGAATAATGCAATTAGTCATCGGCCTTTGTGAGATTAAACTTTTCCTTTAGCTTGCAAGATAAGATTCACCTGCAGCCCAACGTAGTGATCAGTGAGCAATCTTCAGCATGATCTAATTGATCTGTACTTCATCTATATTCAACATGTTACAGCGTGTACCTCAACCCGTAGCAACCAGTCAAAATCAAAACACTCAGTTTCATTACAAATATGCAAATAAAGAGATTAGACTCCTGTCACAGTCGGCCTCAATGCTACGCTGAAGAGTGAAAACCCGTGCAGGCAACTTCATAGAAACTTCTATTTTATAGACACAACACAGCACACAAAAAATAGAGTGACCAGCAAATTCCAGACAGGACAACAGAAAGACATTTCAGTGATGCACAGCCTGGATATCTGTCCTCAGACAGTCATCTCTGTCAAAACCTGTCTAGAATACCAGGTCCATTTAGCCTGGTAAGATTTCCTTAAAGGGACTGACATTAGGCCACAACCAGCAAGATAAGCGATGACCAGGAGGTACCCTGCATCCTCAAATCACAATGCAATATTGTGCCACCAACAGCATTCATCAAAGAAGCATTAAAGAGACCTGGGAAGGGGAATGTTAACTAGGGTGGGCAGTCAGGGAGAAGACCATGGCTTCAGGAAGCAGTAGTGGTCATTTGATTTGATTTGATTCGACTTTGATTTGATTTGATTTGATTTGGTTTGATTTTGATTTGATTTGATTTGATTTTGATTTGATTTGAATTTGGTTTGATTTTGATTCTGATTTTGTTTTGATTTGATTTGATTTGATATGATTTGATTTTGATTTTGATTTTGGTTTGATTTATTATTGTCACATGTATTGGGATACGGTGAAAAGTATTGTTTCTTGTGTACTACATAGGCAAAGCATACCGCACATACAGAAATAAAGGAGAGAGCGCAGAATGTAGTGTTACAGTCATAGCTAGGTTGTACAGAAGGATCAGCTTAATATGGGGTAGGTCCATTCAAAAGTCTGACGGCAGCAGGGAAAAAGCTGTTCTTGAGTTGCTTGGTACGTGACCTCGGACTTTTGCATCTTTTTCCTGACGGAAGAAGGTGGAAGAGAGAATGTCTGGGGTGCGTGGGGTCCTGCTTTTTTGAGGCAGTGGGACGTGTTGAGAGAGTCAGTGGATGGGAAGTTGGTTTGAGTTTGGACTGGGTTCCAGTCATGACTCTTTGTAGTTTCTTGCAGTCTTGGGATAGAACAGGAATCATACCAAGCTGTGATACAACCAGAAAGAATGCTTTCTATGGTGCATCTGTAAAAGTTGCTGAGAGTTGTAGCTGACATGCCAAATTTCCTTAGAATCCTGAGAAAATTTGTGCAGGTGAAATTTGATATGCTTGGATGAAGGTTAATCAGTAAAATCAGGGCTGACCTCATGTTGCAGCCTGTAGAATCTCACAACAATCAACTTACTCTGGGCCCATTTCCCTAGCAACCTTGACAACCTGATTGGAAACTCTCAATCTGGATTGGTTAGCGCCCTAAAATCATAGAATCATAGAATCCCTACAGTGCAAAAGGAGGCCATTTGGCCCATCGAGTCTGCACTGAGCACAATCCCACCTCTTAACCATATGTGTTTACCTGCTAATCTCCCTGACACCCGGGGCAATTTAGCACGGCCAATCAACCTAGCCTGCGCATCTTTTGGACTGTGGGAGGAAACTAGAGCACTCGGAGGAATCACACGCAGATTAAGGGAGAATGTGCAAACTCCACACAGACAGAGACCCGAGGCCGGAATTGAACCCAGGTCCCTGGTGCTGTGAGGCAGCAGTGTTAACCACCCATGAGTTAGCTTTGTGACAATCTGGGACAATTCACACCCAGAGAGTAAAAGCACACACTGTGAGTACTGAACAAGTCTTATATAGCATTCCTGCTCATCAATTTATCATGCAACATAACAGGGGAGATTCCTGGCCAGGCATGTCAATGGGAAGTTGTGGAGGGTGGAGCAATGATTAACGACGCTGCCTCACAGCACCAGGGACCTGGGTTCGATTCCCGTCTTGGGTCACTGTCTGTGTGCACTTTCTCCCCATGTCTGCGTGGGTTTCCTCCGGGCGCTCCTGTTTCCCCCCACAGTCCAAAAGGTGTGTGTGTTAGGTTGCTAAATTGCCCCTGAGTGTCAGGAGAATTAGTTGGGTAAGTACGTGGGGTTACAGGGATAGGGCCTGGGTGGGATTGTTGTTGGCGCTGACTCGATGGGCTGAATGGCCTCCTTCTTCACCGTAGGGATCCTATGATCCTATCAAAACAGGCGGCCAGGTTCCTTATTTCATTGCCATTTCTGGGATCTTGCTGTGTGCAAATTGGCAAGGCGTGTATCCCAGTGTTATAATGGTGTCTGCAATTCAAAGGCACTGCTCAGTGGCTGCAGAGAATTTTAGGAAGCCCTGAGGTCATGAGAGGAGTGATATAAATATCTTTGCTATTTTGCAACACAATAGTGAAACTGGGATCCGAACATGAAATGCAACTGGTATTTAAACAGTGAAAGTGCTGCAGCAGAAATGTCACTAACGTCATTAAGCAAAACGCATTGAGCGCTGAGACAGTTTTTGATCATTGTCAGGCGCGGAAGCAATTAGAGAGACAACAGGGGCAGCATTTTCTGATTTGTGTTCCTAATTTAGATAAGCAGAAACACCCCCTGATCATTTAAACAAATCTGCCACACATTAACTCACTTTACAATGCTCAGAATGTCAGTAATGTTTCCACATAAAACCATTCAAACCAGATGTTGAAAGAAAAACTGGACTTTACCTCCAAAAATATGCCTGGAAGGAATGTTTCTGTGCATTTACTGGTTTAAATCTGAGGTTAAAATTAAACAAAGGCCAAAACTGGTTTCATATCAGGAATGTGCATTCACCAGTGGATCTGTGCCTTGGAGCTGGACACTCATTTCATTTACCTTACACGTTTCTGCCAATTTATAACTGGTGTGAATCAAGGCTGCATGAGATGGGTTGGCTATATTTGCATTTCTGCCTCCTGGGAGTTGTCATGCATGAGGGTTAGGTAATCAGGAATATGGCACTTGTGATGGTACTGCACCTTTAAGAAATGTATCTTAATCTTGTTTTTCCACTGGATGTTTCAAGCAGGCCCTCACATTTTATTGGTGCCATGTCATCTGTAACCAGTGTCCTTTATTGCTGCTGAGGCAGTATAATTGATATCATGCTGATTTTAATCAGGACTAATGCAGTGTTCTGGGGTTTTAATGGCCCTTTTGGGGGTTGCTGAGTGGAGCTTGTTTGAGGATGATTGACAGGTCAGCTGATATAACCAATGACAGCAATTTTTTTTCAGAGCATTACAAGTTTTTAATTTTGTTTCAGTTGCTGCAAAAGCTGGTAGAAGAAGGCAGCGTCTCTCCTACTCGCTCTCGCTGTCTACAGAGACTTTCTGAAAGTTCCAGGATTGGGAAACCTCAGATAATTGATCCAACATCCAAAGGACCCATTCACAGCAGGTGTTAAAAAGTCACAAATCCAGCATCACGTGAGCACACTTGTTGCTCCTCAAAGCCTGAAGAAGGGTATATATCTGTGGGATGGTGTTTAACTTGGAACAGCAGAGATAGCTAGCTTTTACTAGTTCTATGGTTTAAGTTTCGTAATTGGTAAAAGTTATGCTAATTCTTTCCGTTATATTCTAACCGTGTTCTTAAATAAACTTTGTTTGATAAAAGCTTCCCCGTGGGTCACTTGAATCTTACCTGGAGTGAAACACCAGGTGGGTTGGCCATGCTACATTGCCCCTGAGTATCAGGGGGATTAGCTAAGGTAAATGCATGGGATTATAGGGATAGGGCCTGGGTGGGTTGTGGGTGGTACAGACTCGATGGGCCAAATGGCCTCCTTCTGCACTATAGGGATTCTATGATCTATGATAATATTGGCGGGATTTTCCAGCCGAGCTTGCCATAAGGCTGGAAAATCCCACCCGAGGCCAATGGACCTCTGCACGATCCATGTCCCACTGCTACGATTCCAGTGGCGGGCAGGATGGGAAAATTCTACCCCTTATCCTTACCCATGACTAAATCAAATATAAAACTTAGGGTTTAGGGCTAACCTCTTTAAATACCTTGGGGTTTCTGCTCTGTGTCTTAACACATTGGTCTCTATAAGCATTGCTGTAGATTTTGAGACCGTACACTTTCTTCTCTCTGGTTAAATGTAAGCATTCTCTCCGAACCTCTCACCCCATGCCCCTTATATTCAGAACTTCACCTGTGCAACTCAATCTCCTGTCAACCCCAAGATCATTCTAATAATAAAACTTCCTTGTGTTGTAAACTGGATGCTGTGATCATGCCTATAATCTCACACATTTCTCTTATCTTCCAGAAAGTGAGCTCGTGAATGCTCGAGGAAAGTGAAGCCGGCGCAGCGAGGTAGTTCGGTTTGCATTTAATGAATAGCACTATTTCATTAAAAAATCTTAACGCGGGAAATAACAAGTTCATTTCTGCAGAATTATTTCACTTTTGTTGCAGTTATCAGAAACAGGTTGATACCATTGCTTGAGAAAGGAGCTCTCACTCTGTCTGCCCATTCCAAATCACTCCTGACCAAATCTCAACATGTTCCTCTATCCCCGACCCTAGACAGGAAGCCAAGGGACCAGACCCTCCCGCAGATCTCTGTGCTTGGACATTGGCCCGTAGAACTGCCATTTAAATTAACTACCACCCTCCTTGGTGAAGATGTCCAAAGATGTGTAGGTTAAATGGATTGGCCACGGAATTGAAAGTTAGTTTCAGTAACAGTAACCATAAAACTGTCATCAATTGTTGTAAAAACCCATCTGGTTCACTAATGTCCTTTAGGGAAGGAAATCTGCCGTCCTTACCCAGCCTGGCCTACGTGTGACTCCAGAGCCACAGCAATGCGGGTAATGCTTAACTGCCTTCTGAAGCAATCTTGCAAGGCAATTAGATCAAGGGCAATTAAGGATGGGCAACAAACGCTGGTCTAACCACTGACGCCCACATCCTGTGAAAGAATAAAAAAAAGTCAGCTTCCTGCAAGAACTTAATATCCATTGCACAAATTGGTAAACTATTCCAAGAATGCAGAAGCTCTGGGGAAAGGAAAACCTGCCGATATCTCACCAGCTCTACACAGCCCCCACTTCTTCTCACCAACTGACTTAATACAAATAATCTGCAAAGTAGACAGAATTTACCAAAGAACAATTGCATTTTGAGGCCATAACTGAATCCTGATGGGTTTTGGCAGAAGTCAAGCCCTTTGAGTCTAAAGGCAGCCTGAAGACAGTCGCTGCTGTGGATCACAGATCATAGAATGCTACAGAGCAGAAGGAGGACATTCGGCCCACCAAGCCTGCACCAACCACAATCCCAACCAGGCCCTATCCCCATAACCCCATGCATTTACCCAAGCTAGTCTCCCTGACACTAAGGGGCAATTTAGCACAGCCAATCAACCTAACCCACATATCCTTGGATTGTCGGAGGGAACCATAGCACCTGGAGTCCCTACAGAGTAGAAGGAGGCCATTTAGCCCATTGAGCCTGCACTGTTCACAATCCCAGGCCCTATCCTGTAACTCCTTGCAATTTGCTAGTCTTCCTGACACTAAGGGACAATTTACCAAGACCAATCCACCTAACCCACACATTTTTGTACTGTGGGAGGTAACTGGAGCACCCGGAGGAAACCCACGCAGACATGGGGAGAATGTACAAACTCCAAAAAAAAAACAGTGACCCAAGCCGGGAATTGAATCTGGGTACCTGGCGCTGTGAGGCAGCAACGCGGACCACTGTGCCACTGTGCTGCCCCAATTGAATCATACGTGGAGTGAGATACCTTACGCTCACCCCAGTGCCAAAATCAAAAGGAAATGTTAGGGTCTAGACTAAATTTATAAAATACCTTGGAGTTTCTGATCTGGTCCCTAACAAAAGGTAGAGTGCATGTTTCCTTAGCAATGAGGCCATGCCAAGCTATATCCATCACCACACACGCACACAAGAAGATAAGCAATGTAAGAAGAGGGATCCATCTATCGAAGCTTTTCTGGGCTAAAATTTAATTTTTGCCGTGAACAAGTCTAATGTAAGCTGTTAACAACTCAGCTATCTCCACACTTTTTATTTCGTGTAAGGGACAACAAGTTGGCATTCCTTTAGAGAAAATGGCCACAGATCTGTACATGAGCCAATTTATTCAGCACCGAGGGTAGCGCGAGGAGAGAGACAGTCACTTGTACAAAAGCCTCAAGTCTGCTCAAGGCCCAGCTGTTCCTGTGACTCCATGTCCTTACTCTGGTCTTATATAAATAGCTGCTCCCTCGAAACCGCACACAGCAGATGACCATAGGCTGAACCCAAGATGCTGACATCTTACAGCTGGCCATCCATTCAGCCCCAAATAGGAAGTACTTGCAGGCAGCCCCACTTGAGACAGGATGTGAAGGCGCTGGGGGAGAGCGCAGAAAAGAGTAATCAGAATGGTTCCAGGGATGAGGAACTTGAGTCATGAAGATAGATTGTTGGGATTGTTTTCTTTAGAGAAGACTGAGAGATGATTTGATGGAGGTGAGCGATCGGGACAGAGTAATTAGACAGAAATTGTTCCCACTCATGAAAGGATCAAGAACGAGAGGGGACAGGTTGAAAGTAATTTAAATTTATGGGGAGATGATGGCCTGGTGTGTTATCGTTAGACTATTAATTCAGGAAACTCAGCTAATGTCCTGGGGACCTGGGTTCGAATCCCACCACAGCAGATGGTGCAATTCAAATTCAATAAAAAAAAGCTGGAATTAAGAATCTACTGGTGACCATGAAACCAATGTCGATTGTCGGAAAAGCCCATCTGGTTCACTAATGTCCTTTAGGGAACAAATCTGCTGTCCTTACCTGTTCTGGCCTACATGTGACTCCAGAGCCACAGCAATGTGGCTGATTCTCAACTGCCCTCCAAGGGCAACTAGGGATGGGCAATAAATGCGGGCCCAGCCAGCAATGCCATGTCCCGCGAATGGATAAAAGAAAAATATTTGTTTTCACGAAATGAATGCTTGATTATTAGCCAGACAGGTTAGCGATCCTGGCAAACTGAAATGTCCCTTGACTAAACTGGATGTTTTCTTAAGATGTTGTTTTAACTGTCTTCTGGAGCAGCCTTGCAAGCCACTCAGTTCAAGGGCAGTTAGGGATGGGCAATAAATGCCGGCCAGCCAGCGATGCCCATGTCCCATGTATGAATAAGTAAAAAGTTTTCACATCTGGAATGCTCTGCCTGAGAGTACGGTGAAGGTAGAGAGCAGGTCCGACTGAGGCAAATGAAAGGGAATTGGATTGTTATCTGAAAAGGAAGAACGTGGGAGAAATGGCACTGAGTAAACTGCATAACCAGTGCAAAAGTGACGGGCTGAATGGCCTCCTTTTGGGCTGTAACAATTTAGCCATACAAAGATGGTAGAATGATGAACTTCAATATCCAACGGTCATTCAGTCAGTAGTTCTCTCATTTCTGAGACAGACACTTATTGATTCAAACCTACTACAGAGACATGAACCTAAAACCTTCTCCGATTTGATTCATTATTGTCACACGTATTAACATAACAGTGAAAAGTATTGTTGCTTGCGCGGTACGCAGTCAAAGCATACCGTTCATAGAGTAGGAAACGAGAGAGTGCGGAATGTAGTGTTTCAGTCATAGCTAGGGTGTAGAGAAAGATCAACTTAATTCAAAAGTCTGACAGCAGCAGGAAAGAAGCTGTTCTAGACTCGGTCGGGGAGAACATGCAAACTCCGCACAGACAGTGATCCGAGGCCAGAATTGAATCTAGCTTCCTGGCGCCGTGAGGCAGCAGTGCTAACCACTGTGCCACATACTGAGGAACTACTTCTCACAGAGGGTGGTGAATTTGTGGAATTCGCTGCCCCAGAGCGCAGTGGAATCTGAAATATTGAACGGTTTCAAAAAGGAGATAGATATATTTCCAATAAAAAAGGGGAAGAGGGATATGGGGGACAGATGGGGAGGTGGATTTGAGACCAGGGAGAGATCAGCCATGACCTGATTGAATGGTGGGGCCCAAAGGCCGACCTCTGCTCCTAACTCCTAAGGCTCTCACAGGAATTATTTATTGAGAAACCTGAACAAGTACTCAGAACAGCAGATCATTCCTCAATGAAGTACATCATACAGCAACAAGCATTTCTGTTTGATACCATTATTCTGATGCTCTTTGATTACTGAATCCACACAATGGGATCATTTCAGAGAAAAACCTCAAAAGATCCAACCTTGGGTAACATTCCACATCCTTGGAACTGGGCAGTGAGCAGAGGTTTAAATCACTGAGAAAACCGTGGCGACAATGAAGCTTAGAAATATGAAATATAGAGTTGGTCAATAGATTCCAGCTCACCATTCAGACACAGTTGGGCTGTCAATGCCCTCATTGGTATCAAAGTTATAAAGGAACACTGAGTCCTATTTTTCACCGACCTCTTTGAATTGAAGCTAATGTGCCAATTAACCATCTTCAGAGAATTTCATACATTTACCAACAGCTCATTTTCAGGCAATTAATCCCTGGGCAGAAATGGATATCAGGTCTTCTTTGTGGCAGCTTTCACCAAGATATGAAAGACTTCTGTCACCAGACACATCTAATCCTCCACCCAAAACAACTTACACAGGAGGCCAACAATGCTGATGATGCAGCCTTCAGAATGGCTAACGCGGAGAATATAATTCTGGAGCAGTGACTGATGTTACAGAATGAATAAAAAGACAAAAATGGCAAGACGTCAATTAAATGCAAAGAAGATTTACCAGGATGTTGCCAGGATTATAGGGAGAGGTTGGTCAGGCTAGGACTTTATTCCTTGGAAGAGAGGAGAATGAGGGGTGACCTTGGAATCATAGAATCCCTACAGTGCAGGAGGAGGCCATTCAGCCCATCCAGTCTGCACTGACCACACAGTGGTTAGCACTGCCTTCTCATAGCATCAAGGACCCAAGTTTGATTCCCGGCTTGGGTCACTGTCTGTACGGAGTCTGTACATTCTTCCCGTGTCTACATGGGTTTCCTCCAAGGGCTCTGGTTTCCTCCCTCATTCTGATAGATGTGCTGGTTAGGTGCATTGGCCCGAACAGTCACCGGAGTGAGGGGAACTTCATTGTAACTTCTTCGCAGTGTTAATGTAAGCCTTAATTGTGATTAATAAATGAAAACTTTAAAAAAAAATCCCACCCAGGCAATATTCCCATAACTCCACATATTTATTTTGCTAATCCCCCTGGCATTAACGGACAATTTAGCATGGCCAATCCACCTAACCTACAGATTTTTGGAGTATGGGAGGAATCCAGAGCACCCGGAGGAAACCCACACAGACACGGGGAGAAAGTGCAAACTCCATACTGACAGTGTCCCAAGCCAGGAATTGAACCCAGGTCCCTGGCGTTGTGAGGCAGCAGTGTTAACCACTGTGTCACCATACCACCACCTTATTGAGGTGTGTAAAATCATGAAGGCCATGGATACGATGAACACACATTGGGTGGGATTTTCCAGCCGCGCTTGGCCCAAGATCGGTGCCCAAAGTCAGTGGACCTTTCTATCATCCGGCCCCCCTCCACCCCTCCCACACACTGCAATTCCCTTGGCAGGCGGGACAGGAAAACTCCCCCCATAATCATTTTCCCAGTGAAGGGAATTTGAAAACTAGAGGACATAAGTTTAAGATGGGAGGGGAAAGATTTAAAGAGGACCTGAGTGACAGAGAGTGGTGTGTGTATGGAATGAGCTGCCAGAGAAAGTGGTTGAGACAGGTACAAAAATTTAAAAAGCATTTGGATCAGTACACAGATGGGAAAGGATTAGAGGGATATGGGCCAAATGCAAGCAATTGGGACTTGCTACAAAGGCACCATGGTCTGCATGGACTGGTTGGGCCGAAGGGCCTGTTTCCGTGCTCTATGCTCTATGATTCCAAGTCATACTAGATCCGCAGAATCAGAGCATCAATGAGTTTGAGACTCCTACCTTGGAAAGGTTCAGGGTTCAGCTGAGTATAAAATAGTAATAGGGTTTAATATTAAATAGTTAATTGTTCTGAACAAAATTTATTTTATTGCACATTCAGACTGGCAGATGAATGTCACCCCAATATTGGTCCATGATTGATAAAGTGCATTCACATCCTTGTGAGAAAAGAGCCATTCTAAAGCCAAAGGACAATCACGCAGTTCAAAACAATTTTCACAATTGTCTTAATCTCAAGGGGAGGTGATGGCCTGGTGGTATTATCACTCGACTATTAATCCAAAAATTCAGCCAATGTTCTGGGCACCTGAGTTCGAATCCCACCACGGCAGACTCTCAACTGCCCTCAGACAATTAGGGATGGGCAATAAATGCTAGCCAGCCAGCTACGCCCATGTCCCACAAATGAATGAAAAAACATTTCAACAACATACGTGGGGCAGGATTTGGTGTAGTGGGGTGTCTTATAGTGTGCTCCCAAGTAGGATTTTCAGTCCCCATCCTTCAGCCCAAAAAATGTCTACAATCCAATGTAGAGTTGAGATCAGCAAAGTGAGGACAACGGGACATGTGGGGCCTTGGGAAGTGACAGGATCTCCTCAAGCAATCAGATTAGAGAAGATACAAGAGGAGTGATTAGGAATCGAACTAGCTGCTGTTGATTCAGAAAGAGAAATAGAGAGAACAAATCATTGGATTGAGAGGGAGAGAGAAAAAAAGAGAATCATTGAATCCCAACAGTGCAGAAAGAGGCCATTCAGCCCATCGAATCTGCACCGTCAACAATCCCAACCAGGCCCTATCCCCTTTAACCCCATGCATTTACATTACTCATCCCCCTAACACTAAGGGGCAATTTGGCATGGCCAATCAACCTAACCTGCACATCTTTGGACTGTGGGAGGAAACCAGAGCACCCAGAGGAAACCCACACAGACACCAGGAGAACTTGCAAACTCCACAATCACCCAAGTCATCCAAGTCAGGTATCGAACCTGGGTTCCTGGTGCCATGCTAACCATTGTCCCACCATGCTGCCCAGAAAGGAAAGGTTAAAAAGAAAGTAAACTATTAAATTTAAAAACATTAAGGAATTATTTACTACACTTGGGAATGAAACTGTACCGTTTTAATTATTCTCTGTCTAGGTCTCCAATGTTAAGTAGCATCATGAAGCGTTCTTACATTGTTGTGTGCAGTTCTGGTCACCACACTACCAGAAAGACATGGATGCTTTGGAGAAGGTGCAAAGAAGGTTTACCAGGACGTTTACCAGGACCAGGACAGTCTGGGGGGTTTTAGCTGTAAGGAGAGATTGGATAAACTCGGATTGTTTTCACTGAAAGACGGAGGCTGAGGGGAAACCTGATAGAGACCTACCAACTGATGAGAGGCACAGACAGGGTGGACAGGCAGAGGCTTTTTCCCCAGGGTGGAAAGGTCAACCAGAAGAGGGAACAGGTTCAATGTGAGAGAGGGAAGGTTTAGGGGTGATATGCAGGGAAAGTTTTTCACACGGAGCATGATAGGTGTCTGGAACATGTTGCCAGTAGAGGTAATGGAAGCAGGCACATTAGCAACATTCAAGGCGTATCTTGATAGACACATGAACAGGAGGTGAACCAAGGGATAGGAACTGCGTATCGGCACAGGTTAGGTGGGCCAAAGGGCCCTGTTCCTGTGCTGTATTATTCTTTCTGAAATATCAGCCCTAACTTCCCGCTGCAAATTTCATTGTTCATTAATGCGCAACAATTTCTGGATCCTGACAGCGAAGGAAGATAGTTTCCAGCTAAGCTGAAGACCCTCTCTGTCTTTACAGAAATTCAGGTCCGTGTGGTTAAAATGACTGGAGTTACTGAAAATACAAATCAATGGGATAACTTTGACAGAAGAGGTTAATAACACCACCCAGGTTTCAGACAAAGCACCATCCAAGAAAAGGAAAGACTAATTTGGAATTGAATGAATGAAGACTGGATTACAGAAATGGGAAAAGCTATCCAATATTTTCCATGGCCAGAATTGGGTGGCATGGTGGCACTGTGGTTATAAGAGCATTAGAACATAAGAACCAGGAGCAGGAGTAGGCCATCCGGCCCCTCGAGCCTGATCCGCCATTCAATAAGATCATGGCTGATCTTTTCACGGGCTCAGCTCCACTTTCCCGTCCACTCACCATAGACATTAATTCCTTTATTGTTCAAAAATGTATCTATCCTTGCCTTAAAAGCACTTAATGAGGTAGCCTCAACTGCTTCACTGGGCAGGGAATTCCACAGATTCACAACCCTTTGTGTGAAGAAGTTCCTCCTCAACTCAGTCCTAAATCTGCTCCCCCATATTTTGAGGCCATGCCATGCTTGTTCACAGCGCCCAGGTTCGATTCCTGGCTTGGGTCACTGTCCGTGTGGAGTCTGCACATTCTCCCCATGTCTGCGTGGGTTTCCTCCCATAGTCTGAAAGACGTGCTGGTTAGGTGCATTGACCCGAACAGGCACTGCAGTGTAGTGACGAGGGAAATTATGCAGTAACTTAATTGCAATGTTAATGTAAACCTTACTTATGACTTATAAATACACTTTAACTTTAATTAAGTTCTTAATTACAACTGAGTTGAATTTTCCTATTGTACTGGCTTCCTTGACAATAGCCAGGCTCCAAAAGGATCAGGAAGTGCGTTGTCCAGGATTTCATGATGTTTGTCTAAGAACTCACAATTATAAACAGTACCTCCCAAAAATTCCAAACATTCCAACGCACGTCACTTCTATTTTTTGGGTTAATGCAGCAGACAATGTACGTACAGCATCTCCCACGCACATCAATGAGATCATGGCCAGATAATCTATTTTTGACTAGGACTACATATTGCTCCAGACGTTTGCAGAACTCCTCCTACAAACCAGTGCCATACATAACCAACCGGAGAAGGAGGGGAACTCAAATTAACATTTCACATGAAAGAATGACGAGACAGAGTACCAGAGAGTGACAGAGAATCTGATGAAATGGGGTGACCGACAATAACCTCTCCCTCAATCTCAACAAAACGAAAGAGATTGTCATCGACTTCAGGAAGCGTAGAGGAGAACATGCCCCTGTCTACATCAATGGGGATGAAATAGAAATGGTCAAGAGCTTCATGTTTTTAGGTGTCCAGATCACCAACAACCTGTCCTAGCCTCCCCCCACCCCCAATGCCAGCCCTATAGTTAAGAAAGCCCCACCAACACCTCTACTTTCTCAGAAGACTAAGGAAATTTGGCATGTCAGCTACAATTCTCACCAACTTTTACAGATGCACCATAGAAAGCATTCTTTCTGGTTATATCACAGTTTGGTATGGGCTCCTGCTCTGCCCAAGACTGCAAGAAATTACAAAAGGTCGTGAATGTAGCCCAATCCATCAAACAGACCAGCCTCCCATCTATTGACCCCGTCTCCACTTCCCGCTGCCTCGGAAAAGCAGCCAGCATAGTTAAAGACCCTATGTACCCCGGACGTTCTCTCTTCCACCTTCTTCCGTCAGGAAAAAGATACAAATGTGTGAGGTCATGTACCAAACGACTCAAGAACAGCTTCTTCGCGGCTGCTGTCAGACATTTGAATGGACCTACCTCGCGTTAAGTTGATCTTTCTCTACACCTTAGCTATGACTGTAACACTACGTTCTGCACTCTCTCCTTTCCTCCTCTATGAACAGTATGTTTTGCCCGTATAGTGCACAAGAAACAATACTTTTCGCTGTATACTAATACCTGTGGCAATAATAAATCAAATCAGATCAAATCAAAGGCAACACCTCTATCAATGGAGATCTATCTCAGTGCTGGAACGTCAGTTCAGATTAAGTGCTGAAGACTTCAGGATGCGACTTAAACCCAGGTGAGTGTGTGCTGTCACTGAAGAGTAGGTCACACCTTTATAAAGTAAAACACGGCAAGAATTAGACACAGCAGTGTAAGGTTTGAAAGAATTGGATACTATTGTTATAGATCAGTCAGTAAATAGCCACACATTTATCTCATTGCTGTCTCCATTTTGAACAAAGGAGTCATTAAATTATTCTTGACACTTATCTTGTGTCAAAATCCATAACGCATTCTAATATTAGTTTAGTTTATTTATTACTGTTATAAGCGGGCTTACGTTAGCATTGCATTGTGAAAATCCCTAGTCGCCACACTCCGGTGCCTGTTCGGGTACACAGAGGGAGCACGGCCAATGCACCCAACCAGCACATCTTTCGGGCTGTGGGAGGAAACCGGAGCACCCGGAGGAAACCCATGCAGACACGGGGAGAACGTGCAAACTCTACACAGACAGTGACCCGAGCGCGGAATCAAACTCAGGCAGCAGTGCTAACCACTGTGCCACTGTGCCGCCCCAAACACACAGTGAGCATGAAATATCCACAACAAACTATTCACAGGCAATTCCTGCTGTTTGCATCTTGTACATTGATGGCATTACAGCCTTTTGTGATGTTTGACATGTCAAATAGCACATTGACAGGTACAGTTTATGCAGTCTGATACCAAACTGACTCAAAATAGAATATCTTCCCCGCGCGCACACACACACACACACACACACACACATTCACATAAACACACACGCACATGCACTCACACGCACATGCACTCACACACATGCACACACATGCGCACACACATATACACACACACATAACACACACACACGCACACACACACATATACACACCCACATAACACACACACATACACACACACACACACACACACGTGCACATGTACACGCACACGCACACATACACACACATCACCACTAAAGCACAGTGGCAGCAGTGTCTAACATCTACGAGATGCACTGCAGAAACTTACCAAGGCTCCTTTGACAGCACCTTCCAGACCCGCAACGTCTAACATCTAGAAAGACTGGGGCAGTGGATACCTGGGAACACCACTTGCAAGTTCTCCTCCAGGCCACACACTATCCTGATTTGGAAATATGTCACCATTCACTGCCTCTGGGTCAAACCCTGGAACCTTTAACACTGGTAAACAGGGAGACCAGCTTTCCCATCCAATGATGTTGAATGTATAGTTGCCAAAGCTCCTGACAGCTGCTGCTTTACCTCATCCAACATGTGGGTCTGATGTAGACCAATGGATAGAGATTGGTTGCTATGGTTAGTCATTGATTCCATTATAGTTGTAGAATGGCAGGGTGATGGATGGTGAACTCGATAGATTATGATCCTTTTTCTTCCAGTTGTTTGTATGGTTCACCTGGTTTTAATTTCAATGAAGAGCAATAAAAATGTGCCAGATTTCAGTACAGGAGGGTTCATAGAATTATCGAATCCCTACAGTGCAGACAGAGGTCATTCGGCCCATCAAATCTGTACCGACCACACTCCCATCCAGGCCCTATTCCCACACTGCTCATTTACCCTGCAAATCCTCCTGACACTAGGGTCAATTTAGCATGGCCAATCTGCCTAACCCACGCATCTTTGGGAGGAAACTGGAGCACTCGGAGGAAACCCACGCAGGCACGGGGAGGAAGTGCAGTCTCCACACAGACTGGAATCGAACCCGAGTCCCTGGCCCTGAGAGGCAGCAGTACCAAGGGATGATCCCTCACTGATTTACCACCCAAATGAAGGAACAGAAAATCACTTCCACTGTGTTTCATTGACCCCTGACTGTCAGAAAGGGAGGTGGTGGGAGGTAGGCAGCCAATATGCATAATTAAGGACCACATTAGCCACCGCCAAGTGGGACCTCCAGGAAAAGGACTTGGAGGAGTGGCATCCATCACACGGAGAGGTAAACATCTTCAATGGGGGGAGGCCTCTTTGATGGAGCTGTGGGGGGGGGGGGGGAGGTGGAGGAAGGGGGCAAGGGGGTTAATGGAAATAGGTTTCCCACCTCACCAAGGGATCAGCAGCCCCCGTAGCCTGAATGAAACCCCTATAAGGCTTTACCCTCCCGTGACATGGTCATCTCCCCTCGGCTGAGATTCGCATTTACTCACTTATCTGGGGGAAACACCATGTCAGAACCCCAAAGCTCGAGGCAAAGTTCAACCCCAGATCCCAGCTAGTGGAAACGCGCTGTGAATCCAGACATAAAAAAGGGAGAACAAAAATCATCTCATCCAGTATCTATCCACCAGTTAGAGAGTGGCGCTGCCTAATCCTTGAAGGTAGTGATAATATTGCATCCATAGTGTTGTGAAAAGAATCATAGAACCTTAGAATCCCCGCAGTGCAGTAGGGGGCCATTCAGCCCACCGAATCTGCGAAAATAGGTTGCAAACTTTGTGCATTTCCTCCGGGTGCTCCGGTTTCCTCCCACAGCCCAAAGATGTGCGGGTTGGGTTGATTGACCATGATAAATTGCCCCTTATTGTCAGGGGGATTAGCAAGGTAAATGTGTGGGGTATGGGAATCGGGCCTGGGTGGGATTGTGGTCAGCGCAGACTCGATGGGCCGAATGGCCTCTTTCTGCACTGCAGGGATTCTATGATTCTATGAGAGATGGTGTTTTGAACATTGGTGGTTCTCACTAAAGCGTTGGGAAGGGTTTAAATTCAGCAGCATCCATTGCTCTTGTATCTGTCAATGCAGTTAGCTACACAACACAAAGAGTTAAGCTGGAACGTGACCACATGGTGGTCCTGTGGGTGTATTCTTCATTGCACTAAGTTGTACAGCTCTCCTATCAGACCAAGCATCTCCATTGAAATGGGTGACATTAGCTGGAATTAGCTGCCTTTCCCAGAATAGGAAGGTGGCTGTATGTGGAGACGGATACACGCTGTCACTTTGACACTGAAAGATGCAGTTCCAAGAATTAAAAGTAATCTTGCTATTTAAGTGTACATTGTGGGAAAAAATGAGGAAACCAGACCCTTAACTAAACATTGCACATTGGTTTGCATTTACCATGAGAGCAGAACTTCCTGTATGATATTGAGTGGGCTAAGTTTACTCTATTTACTCAACAAAAGTTGGTGAATGTCAGCAGTCACTTGGATCATTTTTTCCAAGTTGGGAATCAGGAGAAATGCTTGTGTCTTTTTTTTATGAGTGACAGGGCAACACCACAGCATCACGTGGGGAGTTTCTCTGTAAATCCAGCAAGCACAACTGTCAGTACACTGATCAACTTGGTGTTGTGGAGCACTAAGTAATATCCCTATCTCTGGACCAGGTGTCTTGGGTCCATGCCAGGGCTCTGGAAGGAGCAGTCAGTCCGAAAGACATGTTGGTTGGGTGCATTGGCCATGCTAAATTCTCCGTGGGTTTCCTCCAGGTGCTCTGGTTTCCTCCAAAAGACATGATGTGGAGTTGCCAGCATTGGACCGGGGTGGGCACAGTAAAGAGTCTCACAACACCAGGTTAAAGTCCAACAGGTTCATTTGGTAGCACGAGCTTTCAGAGCACTGTCCCTTCATCAGGTGAAGGGGCAGCGCTCTCCTGATGAAAGGGGCAAAGCTCTGAAAGCTCGCGCTACCAAATGAACCTGTAGTGCTTTAACCTGGTGTTGTGAGACTACTTACAGTCCAAAAGATGTGCTGATTAGGTGCACTAGCCATGCTAAATTCTCCCTCAGTGTACCCAAACAGATGGCAGAGTGTGGCAACGAGGGAATTTTCACAGTAACTTCATTGTGGTGTTAATGTAAGCCTACCTGTGATACTAATAAATAAACTTCGTGGTGCAGTTCAACAGTTGATAATCTGCCCAGAAATCCTTTCCTCACCTCCCCACTATTCCCCAAAGTGAAAGAAAATGTGCGTGAAGATACGTTATAAAAAATAACTGAGCAATGTGCTCAGGGTTACCATTCAGTGAAATATTTATCTGCTTTCCAACAGAGTGTCCAACATTGAGGATTTAATTATTTCGACAGACCAATTCCATCGGGTATTCCTGCAGGCTCAAACACTGGCCACGAGATCTGCAATTTTTAGTGAAAATGGCTTTCTGGACCCAATTGCAAAAGAGGACCCAGATTTGAATATATATATGAAGCTACCATCTTTGCCTCCAAAAACTGCCCCGTTAAAATGGCAACTGGCAGGAGTGCAGCCGTATATATTCGGAACATTGTGACCCGTTTTGGGCCCCATATCTGAGGAAGGATGTACCGGCCTTGGAAGGGGCCCAGAGGAGGTTCACAAGAATGATCCCAGGAATGAGGTGTTTGTGCTAAGAGGAAATGTTGAGGCGTCTGGGTTCTGTACTCGTTGGAGTTTAGGAGGATGAGGGGGGATCTTATTGAAACTTACATGATACCGCGAGGCCTGGATAGTGTGGACATGGAGAGGATGCTTCCACTAGTGGGACAGACTAGAACTCGAGGGCACAAACTCAGAATGAAGGGACGCTCCTTTAAAACTGCAACAAGGAGGAATTTCTTTAGTTAGAGGGAGATGAATTTGTAGGAACAGGTCATTGAGTGTCTTTAAGACAGAGACAGATAGGTTCTTGATCAATAAAGGGATCAATAAGGGGATCAAGAGAATGGGAATGAGAATCATATCAGCCATGATTAAATGGCAGTTCGGATTCGATGGGCCGAATGGCCTAATTCCACTCCTATATCTTATAGTCTTACAGTCACCACAACTTCTACAACTCACCTACCGGTGCCTGTGGTCAGCTGGGATTAAAATCAGGCCTTTGGCGATGCTTGCCAGCTTTAGGTAACTGTTGTTTTTGGCTACCTTACGGCTGTGAGTAATGCACTTCCAGAGTGAAAAATTACTCCTTGAAATCCTGCTGCAGTGATCTTTCCAAGGGGCAGCTGCATTACAAGGACACATTTAAATTCTCAAGGCCGGAATTCTCCAGCCGTTCACAGGCCCGCCACTGCTGCAAGCCAGGACGGAGCATTTGGGGTTCATCCATATCTCTGTTCACATCAGCAGGACTGGAGAATCCCGCCAGTGTGAACAGCTGGAAAATTCTGACCTCAAAGTGCTTGTCACAGCATCATTACTGCTACTTACTACTTTCAAATGTAGCTTCAATTAACAAAGGGGATCTGTAAATGGCTGGAGCATCTTACTTTAAATCAGCAACAACCCACTAAATATTTGTGCCACAATTTGCATCTTTATTACAGCACTGAGAGTCATAGAGGTTTACAGCATGGAAACAGGCCCTTCGGCCCAACTTGTCCATGCTGCTCTTTTTTTTAAATCCCTAAACTAATCCCAATTGCCTGCGTTTGGCCCATGTCACCCTGTATCCATCATACTCATGTAACTGTCTAAATGCTTTTTAAAGCAGAAAATTGTACCCACCTCTACTACCACCTCTGGCAGCTTGTTCCAGACACTCATCACCCTCTGTGTGAAAAAATTGCCCCTCTGGACACTTTTGTGTCTCTCCCCTCTCACTTGAAACCTGTGCCCTCTAGTTTTAGACTCCCCTACCTTTGGGAAACGATATTGACTATCGAGCTGATCTATGCCCCTCATTATTTTATAGACCTCTATAAGCTCACCCCTCAGCCTCCTTCTCTCCAGAGAAAAAAAGTCCCAGTCTATCCAGCCTCTCCTTATAAGTCAGACCATCAAATCCCAGTAGCATCCGAGTAAATCTTTTCTGCACTCTTTCTAGTTTAATAATATCCTTTCTATAATACTTATTCTTTAGGTCCCTAACTCACTCCGTTCTTCCTCAAGCCACATTCACCTTTTCCCTTTCATATCATCCCCATCCCACCATCCATCCATCCCATCCCTTTATCCGAGACCATCCCTTATCCCCCATTCCAGCTGTCCCACGCCTCCATTCCCTACCCCACCCCCTTGCACAATCACACCATTCCCTCTCCACCCCAGCCATCTCCTATACCCACCACCAACACCCCCATCCCCCTGATACCCCCCCTCGCTGAATGTATCATTTTAAATTAGCGCGAAACTGTTTGAAAACAGATTTTGAGATGTGCTTCTCTTTAGAACACAATCTTTTTTTAAAAGGAATTGTTCTGGTGTGAGGGTAGAGGCGTTAATATTGGAGATGCCTAAAATGACGGGGAGGCAATGGCCTAGTGGTGTTATCGCTAGACTATTAATCCAGAAACACAGCTAATGTTCTGGGGACCCAGGTTCAAGTCCCACCACAGCAGATGGTGGAATTTGAATTTGATTAAAACAACGTGGAATTAAGAATCTACTGGTGACCATGGAACCATTGTCGATTGTCGTAAAACCCCATCTGGTTCATTAATATCCTTTAGGGAAGGAAATCTGCCGTCCTTACCTAGTGTGGCCTACATGTGACTTCACAGCATTGTGGTGACTCTCAACTGCTCTCTGAACTAGGAATGGGTAATAAATGCTGACCAGCCAGTCCATTTCCCACGGATGAATTAAAAAAAAGATATATCATTCTCAGAATGAAGGTACAGGGTGGATAAGGTTAAGTGTTTTTTTTTCAGCCTTGATATTTTCGATGTTCTTGTAGGATCTTCCCACTCGCTGCCTGAGGGTGGTGAGGGTCTGGAATGAGCTGCCTGGGAGGGAGACGGGATGCCTCCCATCTTTTAAAAAGTACCTGGATGAGCGCTTATCACGTCATAACACTCAAGGCTATGGGCCGAGTGCTGGTAAATGGGATTAGATGGGTGTCCCGCCTGCCATGGGAATTGTAGTGGGTGGGACATGGGGGACCACGCAAAGGAAAATCCCACCCCAGGTGTTTCTCGCATGCTGGTGCAAACTCGATGGGCAGAAGGGCCTCTTCTGCACTGTCTGGTTCCCTGATACCGTGTTACATAGGATTCCATCGAATATATGGCGAAGGAACAGTCCAGTGGCCCAGTTAGACTATGTTGGTGTTTATTCTCCTGACACATCAGGAGATGTCCTTTTCATATACATCATCCTAAACTTTCGGTGAATTTTTAAATTCCCTTTTCTTTAATTTGCTCAACTAATTTCCTCTGAGCTATTATCCACTTCCTGTGGTTGCAGGTTCCACGCTCCAACCATTGTCAGAGTAAAGAATTGCCTCCTTATTTTCACCCGCTGGATTTGTTAATAACTATCTCGCATTATTAATTAATCCTCACTTTGGATTCTCCAGAAGTAGTAAAATCCAACCTGTGTCCAACGCATTCATAAATACCTCTCCCAGGCAACCTTCTGGACGTCTCCTTAAGGCACAAGGCAGGAGGCTGAACTGTTTGGATCAATCCAGCTGTTACAGCACTCAGGAAGCTCAATACCATCCAAGGCAGACCACTCCAACGGGACCCCACTCAGCACCTTTAACATTCACTCCATCTTACACAGATGCACAGTGTGTTCCAGCTACTGCACTGTAGGGACTCTATGGGCACAATCTTACCAGCCATTCACGCCATGCTCCTACAAGGTCAGAGAATTTGGCACCCAGCCAAATCTCCTTTCACTGCAGCGGGATGGGAAAATCCCACCAGTGTGAACAGCCGTAACATTCCAAACAATGAGCTTGTCCTTTATTTATTTTTCCTGATTTGCTCATTGATAGATTCCGAGAAGTTTGTGCGTCCCTCAGCCCCTCTGCAACCATTTTATCTGTCAAAGTTTTCTTTACAATCCAAGTTAGTCTATCCACTAGGACTTTGATCCCAGCTCAGGTGCCCATCCCAATGGAATCGCTTCTTCCTAGCCCAGTGCTGGTACCAATCTCGGAACGTGAAACCACTTCTCCTCACACACCACTCCTTTGGCCATACACTGACTTTCTTAATCCCAAGATTATGAGGTGAGGTCCGACTTTTTAGTTTGGCTTCTAACTCCTGATTCATCCTATCTTGAATCGCCTCTCCAATGATGTTGCTTCTGACTCAGAACTAGGTAACGGGATCATTCCCAGCCCTTTCCAGTTGCTTTTCCAGCTGTTGAGATGTTTCTTAACCTGGCACTGGGTAACCAACTTTCCCTTTAGAAATCAAAGAACAAAGAACAATACAACACAGGAACAGACCCTTCAGCCCACCAAACCTGCACTGACACATGATGCCTTTCTATGCTTTGTCTCTACACAATCCATATCCCTCTATTCACTGCATATTCATGTATCTATCAAGATGCCTCTTAAATGTTGCTATTGTATCTGCTTTTACCACCTCCTCTGACAGCGCATTCCAGACACTTATCACCCTCTGTGTAAAAAACTTGCCTCTCATATTGCCTTTAAACTTACCCCTTTTTACCTTATGTCCCCGAATAATTAACATTTCGACCCTGGGAAAAAGACTCTGGCTATCCATTCTATCCACATCTCTCATCATTTTGTAAACTTCCATCAGGTTCCCCCTCAGCCTCCGACACTCAAATGAAAATAAACCAAGTTTGTCCAATCTCTCCACATAGCAAATACTCTCCCCCCCCCCCCCCCCCCCACCAGATGAGGCAACATCCTGGTCAACATTTTCTATACCTCCCCAAAGCGTCTAAACCTGAACTAACTCCCCAAAGGCCGGTGTCCCTTCACCAGGCTCCCTTTCCTTACAAACTCAATTCCACTTCTAAGAGGGCGTCAGATACAAAGTCAGAATGTGGAATGTCAGTAGCCCTGACACTCCTCTCTCTCTCTCTGTCTCTCTCTCTCTTTTTCTCTCTCTCTCTCTTTCTCCCTCTCTCTCTATATATACACACAATGGGAAGATTCCCTGCTTGGGCAGGCAATCATTACCTCAATCAAGGAGCTCATACTCAAAGAGGCCAAAAGCATATCCCTTGTTGAGGTAATACAGCATCCTCCCTGTAGTGCAGCAACCAGAACTGTACTCAGTATTCCAAATGTGGTCTAACAAAAGTTCTATACTGCATGACTTGTCAGTTTTATACTCTATGTCCTGACCGACGAAGGCAAGCATGCCATACACCTTCTTGACCAACTTGTGCACTTCTAGCTATTTTCAGGGAACTTTGTATGCCCAGATCCCTCTGTATATTAATATTTCGAAGGGCTCTGCCATTTACTGCGTTTTTCCATTCTGGTTGTCATGACTACAAAGAATACTAGCCATCCTCTTCCTTTGAATTTGATTTGATTTATTATTGTCACGTGTATTGGGTTCCAATGAAAAGTAATGTTTCTTGCACACAAAACATTCCGTTTGTAGAATACATAGGGGAGAAGGAAACAAGAGAGTGCAGAATGTCATAGCTAGGGTGTGGAGAAAAATCAACTTAATGCGAGGTAGGTCCATTCAAAAGTCTGATGGCAGCAGGGAAGAAATTGTTTTTGAGTCAGTTAGTGCATGACCTCAGACTTTTATATCTATTTCCCAATGGAAGAAGGTGGAAGAGAGAATGTCCGGGGTGCGTGGGGTCCTTAATTATACTGGCTGCTTTGCCGAGGCAGTGGGAAGTGTAGACAGAGTCAATGGATGGGAGGCTGGTTTGCGTGATGGATTGGGCTACATTCACAACCTTTTGTAGTTCCTTGCAGTCTTGGGCAGAGCAGGAGCCCATACCAAGCTGTGATACAACCAGAACAATATTGGATCCCAATCACTATCCCCTCCTCTGTTCTGTGGCTTCGACCAGCTTCTACTCCATGGAATATTGATGGACATTTGGCCAGCACAGTGGCACAGTGGTTACCACTGCTGCACCACAGTGTCAAGGACCCTGGTTCGACTCCTGGCTTGGGTCACTCTCAGTGTGAGGTCTTCGCGTGTTCTCCCTGTGTCTGCGTGGGTTTCCTCTGGGCGTTCTGGTTTTCTCCCACACTCCAAAGGTGTGTAGGTGAGGGAGATCAGCCATGCTGAATGGCCAAGGGAACGAGCTAGGGTAAATGCATGGGGATAGGGCCTGGGTGGGATTGTGGTCGGTGCAGACTCAATGGGCCAAATAGCCTCCTTCTGCGCTGTAGGGATTCTATAATTATCCTTACAGTGATCAGAAGCTCACTCCTGATCGTCACCCAGAGATTTATTTCTTCTCTGAGTCTGCTGCTGCAAAAATAACAAAATATAATGCATTCTCCGCAACTGCAAAACATTCCAAAACCTAAGCCCAAAGCAAGTGGCCACTGTTCCAGTGAGAGGGCAGGTAGTAACATTCCAATAAAGCTGTGTGGTCAGGAATGACTTGAAAAAGCATTTGCTTTTATTGGCGGCTGTTACGTGATAATACCTCTTTATATAAGCATTCCGTCCACATTAATGGCTTCAGATCGAAATATTCCAACAGCCTGGCCAACGCTTCATTAATGGAAAAGATACTTGGGTTGAGGAACCAGTTCTGAATTAATTAACAGTCCAGCAAAAAAAGTAAACAGAGAATAAAATGCAGACTCTGTGGAAGAATTATACACTCCTTACTCACAGCAAGGGGTAAAAATATAACACACGCTAACCTGACAGGCGCTAGGTGGTCCTGTGGGTTAATTAAGCTGCCAGTTCGAGGCAACCCGCATGAATAACATGAAATTCGCTTGTCTGTGCTGACTGAAATAAGTTTGTTTGAGAGGCCTGAGGTGTGTCCCTTACTGTGCAGGAGCCCACAAGTAAAAATGTCCCTTATATCTCACAGAGAGATGCTGTAAAGGATGGATTGCACGGAGAAAAGTAACACTGCGGAAGGTGCTGTTCTGAAATTGGGACAAGTGTGTTGCTCTTTGAAAGAGAAGGTGGTGGTACAGTGGTTCGCACTGCTGCCTCACAGCACCAAGGACCTGGGTTCGATTCCGGCCTTGGGTCACTGTCTGTGTGGAGTTTGCACGTTCTCCCCCTGTCTGTATGAGTTTCCTCCGGTTTCCTCCCAAAGTTGTGCAGGTTATGTTGATTGGCCGTGCTGAATTGCTTTCTAGTGTCCCAAGATTAGGTGGACTGGCCGTGTTAAATTCTCCCTTAGCGTCCCTGAGATGTGTAGATTAGGGGGATTAGCCATGGGAAGTATGCAGGGTTACGGAGATAGGGCAAGGTGTTGGACTTGGTTGAGAGGCTCTTCCGGAGACTCAATGGGCCAAATGGCCTCCTTCTGCACTGCAGGGGTTCTATGGTAAAACCAGTTAGCTCAGAGACAGCTGAAAATTACTCAGTGCACATTCAAATGATTAAAATGTGCAACCGAGTGTGACCCACGCTGCCAATTGGCTGCAAACTCAGCAGGGGGGCTCACAGCGTCTGTGTTCCAGCCAGCTTTACCTCTTAAAGAGACCCTGTCCCTCTTAAAGGTGAACTGCATTGGAGTTGCTGCTGTGTGTCATTACTGGAACCAAAGGGAGGACTGCCAGGTTCACAGGTAAGATACTAGAGGCCTTGGTCATGGAGATAGACAGGAGGGAGGCCACGTTTCCAAAGAGGTCAGGGAGCCATTGATAAATGCCCTCTGAAGAGGCTGGAGAACAGGCAGCAATGGAGGTCAGTGCGAGGGGCCTGGCACACACTGGTGGCAAGTAGTTCAATGACCTCACGCTGACGCTGTCAGTGATTATACACTCCTGCAATAGAAACAAGATTGAAAAACAAATGTTGAGGTATATAACTCTGCTGGGAGACCTTTCAGCCCATCGAATCTGCAACGACTCTCTGTAACAGCATCCCACCCAGGCCCTCCCCACCCCGGCCCTATCCCATAGCCTATCCACCTCACCTACACATCTGTGGAGTGAGAGAGGAAACCGGAGCACCCAGAGGAAGCAGATGCAAACACGGGGAGAACGCACAAACTCCACACAGACAGTAACCCAAAGCCTGAATTGAACCTGGGTCCCTGGAGCTGTGAGGCACTGCAGGAGTACAACTCTGTCAGGGGAACCGCCAATCTGAAGAAATATTAAACTGGAGCCTTGTCTGCTGTCTCTCAGTGTGAGTATGGTGTGGGTGGGGGAGGGGAGAATGGTGGAGGGTTGAGGGGGGTGTAAAAGACCCCGAGACACTAGAGCACTAGAAGAGTAAGGAAGTTATCCTGTGGTCCCTGGCCAATATTAACCTTCAATAAACATAAAGACAGTGGACAACTTGGTCATTGAGGGGAGGCGATGAACTAGTGGTGTTATCACTAGACTATTAATCCAGATACTCAGAATAAAGAAGAACAAAGAACAACACAGCACGGGAAACAGGCCCTTCAGCCCAACGAGCCCGCGCCACCATCTTAACAATGTGTTTTTCCTCCTCCACTCTTGACCCATGTCTATGCTTATGGAACCCCCATTGGAAACCAGATTAAGGAGAGAATAATTTAGGGACATTTCGGTACACCAATCAGCCTAAGAGCACATCTTTGGGGTGTGGGAGGAAACCAGAGCACCCGGAGGAAACCCACGCAACCACGGGGAGAATGCGCAAACTCCCACAGACACCGGCCCAAATCCATGTATCTGCACAGCAAACAGTGATAGTCACTGAGCTGTTGTGGTGCCCACCTGCTGGTCCAGTTTTAAGCACACACAAATGACTTGAAGTACCAGGCTACTCTTGAAATATCCACGAGCAGCCCACGCACGACCCCCCCCGTGTGCATGCCCCTCGTTAGACAACAAGGTGGGCCGACACACCTGCGGAGTAAAAGGGAAAAACAACAACACATGTAACAATTGATTTCCAGGAACGTCCCGAGGCTCTGATCCTTATTTAAAACAGTCTCCTATAACCCTCCATCCCTATTTCGCTCATGTGTCTATCTAAGTAAACCTTAAACAAGTCCAGCGTGCCTGCCTCCACCACCTTACTTGGTAGTGCAACCCATACCCCCACGACCCTCTGTGTGAAAAACCTCCCTCTAGCATCCAAATTATGCCTCTCCCCCCTCACCTTAAGCCCGTGGCCCCTGGTGATATTTGTCTCCAATCTAGGAAAAAGCCTGCCACTGTTTACTCTATCTATACCCACCCCCTCAATCTCCATCTTTCTAAGGGAAACAGCCCCAATTTACCCAATCTTTCCTCATAACCCAGTCCTTCCATACCAGGCAGCATCCTGGTAAACCTCCTCAGCTAATAGTCTGGGGACCCAGGTTCGAATCCTGCCATATCAGATGGTGGAATTTGAATTAAGAATCTACTAATGATCATGAAACCATTGCCAATTGCTGGAAAAACGTTCACTAATGTCCTTGAGGGAAGGAAATCTGCCATGCTTACCTGGCCTGGCCTACACGTGACTCCAGACCTACAACAATGTGGTTGACTCTCAACTGCCGTATAAGGGATGGGCAATAAATGCTGGCCAGCCAGTGACACCCATGCCCCATGAATGAATAAAAAACTCAGTTGGCAGTATATATCGTGACTGTCACAATTCCAACAGTGGCCCCATTTCAGAAGTACTTTATTGGGATGTTGCGCGGTTATGTTAGATGCTACATAAATGCAAGCCTTACTTTTCCTTTAAGTTGCATGTTGTGTGTACTGTTTTTTTTTACAGTTCTTTGGATTTGATCGGAATTCAATTTATCCCAGATGTACTTAATTCTTATCCCGTGGAGTTCAGCATTTTTGTTAATAAAAGCAAATGTCTATTTATTATTTATTAACTATATTTCGGCTGTAATTGCATTCTCTGACATTATTTCCATTTTACTGGCACTCATTCCCCGCCTCTGTTTTCCTTTGTTATACAACCTCGATGAAATCTCTGGCAATCAATGGGATGCGTACAGCATTTATCTGCATTTAACAAATATTTCAGCTATTTAATAAAGTAAAACCTCAACAGATGTGAACCCATTGCAGATGAAATCACAATGCTTGCTGCACCTCTGGCAGCTGGTTCCCTGTGCAGTGCAGATTAATACAGCGATTGCCGCAATGCTTGATGTGCTTATTTGCATAAACACGCAGGGGTGTATGCAGATGAGCACACCAAGCATTACATAAACATCTGAGAGCAGACAAGTGAAAATATAACATCTTATCAGATTGGTGATACTTCATCGCACAGCTAAAACAAATAGCCCTTTACTGATTGTCATCGCTTTCATCATACATTTACCAACTGCATCTCCACTTGTTACAATGCGTTGAACATTACTAATCTGGGCAGCGCAAAGAGGTGGTCATAGGCTGGAATTTTACCACGGGGATCATTGCCTGCGAGCAGCGGACAATCGCAAATTTCCGTTGACCAAATTACACCACTAGCTCATCGCCTCCCCTCAATGAGCAAGTGGAATTTTACGGTTTCAGAACGAACGAGGCCATAAAATCCTGCTCAGAGAGTCATTTCTTTTTCCTTCCTTCATGGGACATGGGCCAGCCAGCATTTATTGCCCATCCCTAGTTGCCCTTGAGAAGGCGGTGGTGAGCTGCCATCTTGAATCGCTGCAGTCCACGTGCTGTGGATTGTCCCACAATGTCGTTAGGGAGGGAATTCCAGGATTTTGACCCAGCAACTACGAAGGAACAGTGATATATTTCCAAATCAGGATGGTGAGTGCCTTGGAGGGGAACTTGCAGGTGGGGGTGTTCTCATGTATCTGCTGCCTTCTAGATGGAAGTGGTCGTGGATTTGGAAGATGCTGCCTAAGAATCTTGAGTGGATTGCTGCAATGCATCTTGTAGACAGTACACACTGAGCATTGGTGGTGGAGGGCGCAGATGTTTGTGGATATGGTGCCACTCAAGTGTCATAGAGCAATAAAGCAGGAAACAGGGTCTTTGGGCCAACCAGTCCATGCCAACCATGATCCACCCCCAGCTCAGTGGCACAGTGGTTAGCACTGCTGCCTCAGAGTGCCAGGGATCTGGGTTCAATTCCGGCCTTGGGTTGCTGTTTGTGTGGAGTTTGCACATTCTCCCCGTGACTGCGCGGGTTTCCTCCGGGTGCTCCAGTTTCCTTCCACAACCCAAGATGTGCAGGTTAGGTTCATTGTCAATGCTAAATTGATTCTTGTGTCAGGGGACTGGTAGGGTAAATACATGGGGTTAAGGGGATAGGATCAGTGTGGGATTGTGGTCAATGCAGACTCAATGGGCCAAATGGCCTCTTTCTGCACTGATTCTAGTCCCAATTGCCCACACTTGGACCATATCCCTTTACTCTTTTCCCATCCACGTACATATCCAAACGCTTTTTAAATGTTGCTATTGTATCTGCCTCAACCACTTCCTCTGGCAGCTCATTACATATATACACCATCCTCTGTGTGAAGAAGTTTCCTCTCAGGTCCCTTTGAAATCTTTCCCATCTCACCTTCATCCTCTGCCCTCTAGTCTTCAATTCCCCTTCCCTGGGAAAATGACTATGTGCATTCATCCTATCTCTGCCCAGATGTTGGATATAATTTGGCCATTTTATTTCTTGTACCTGGTAAAAGTCCCAGATTTTCTATCACACTAAAATGTTACTGTGAGATTCCAGCTTCCATCATTTGCCTCTAGATTGACATAACTACCAGCTATGCTTCCGTACTGGGCATGCATCCTCTCTTGGTACAATACAGGGATGGCACGTTCTCCCCATGTCTGTGTGGGTTTCCTCCTACAATCCAAAGACGTACAGGTTAGGTGGATTGATGGTGATAAATTGCCCCTTAGTGTCAGGGGGACTGAGCTAGGGTTTATGCATGAGTTATGGGGATGGGGCCCGGGTGGGATTGTGGTCAGTGCAGACTCGATGGGCCAAGTGGCCTCTTTCTGCACTGTAGGGATTCCATGATTCAATGCATCACTATGGTCAAAATAAAGAAATTATTTCGGACTAAGCCCCCTTTCCCTAGCCAAGAGCTTAGTGGGTGGGTACAGATGACAACTTTTGAGAAATTCTATCACAGGATGTGGGGGTTGCTGGCTAGGCCTGTGCCTACTGCCCATCCCATGGGGAGGGGGGAACCTAAAAGCATCAGCTTGGGGCATTTCCCAATTTCTTTCCAGAAAAATAACTCAATCGATTGTTCCAGTTTCAACTCATGCAGAATTGTTCAGTGACACTTAAAAATAAACGGATCCATTACTTTATAGAAATCACAGAGCAGGGCAACCTTGAGGAATCTCTCTCCAAATCACAGCTTACAGAAAAGAGGCTTTATCTCTAGCTGCACAAAACATCTTTACAATTGAGAATTTTTCACTGGTTAGCTTGAAGATTTTTCTTTACTGCCACTCTCCTTGCTATTTTGAAGAGAATAATTGAAACCAAATCCCTACAGGGAGGGTAAGTTGCTCCTGTTAATTAATTTTTATGTTTAATGTTTGGATTAACTCAGATTACGAGGAAATTGGTGATTAAAGGCAAACCAGTTCATAATGAACAGGAACAGTCAATGATATTGACTTCCTTCTACTGTGTGTACACAATGTACTTTTAAACCAGTTAATAATAAACAGCAATTTGTTTCTAATCCATCAATGAAAATGCACGCGGACATTTGATTGGCTTCTCATGCAGCAGCACGGTGGCACAGTGGTTAGCACTGCTGCCTCACAGTGCCAGGGACCCGGGTTCAATTCCCAGCTTGGGTCACTGTCTGTGCGGAGTCTGCATGTTCTCCCTGTGTCTGTGCGGGTTTCCTCTGGGTGCTCCGGTTTCCTGCCACAGTCCAAAGATGTGCAGGTTCGGTGGATGGTCCCATGCTAAATTGCCACATAGTGTCAGGGGGATTAGCAGGGGTAAATGTGTGGGGTTACGGAGATGGGGTGTGAGTGGGATTGTTGTTGGTGCAGGCTTGATGGGTCGAATGGCCTCCATCTCATCACCACAGGAACTGGTTGATGCCAAAGCATTGAATGTATTCGAGCGATGGCTGGATATAGCACTTGGGACAACCAAGGTCAAAGGTTATGGGGAGAAAGCAGGATTAGGCTATTGAGTTGAATGGTCAGTCATGATCGTGACGAATGGTGGAGCAGACTCGAAGGGCCAAATGGCCTCCTCCTGCTCCTATCTTCTATGATTCCATCTTCACTGTAGGGATCCTATGAAGGACATTCGTAACCAGAAGGGTTTTTTATAGCAATCAATGATAACACCATGGTCGACTCCACATCTTTGGTAATTCATTGTATTTCCTGCCATAATGGGATTTGAACTCACGTCCCCAGAGCATTAACCTCAGTGTTAGGGTTCTAATGACATTACCATTACATCACCCAACATCTCTGGGATCCCCTGTGTGATGGGTGTAATGTGCTCTTGAATATTGGGTGCATTAATTGCATCTGAAGCCATTGGGTTATTAATCAAGACAGTCGTGGACCCAATGATAGGTCAGAAAGATCCCACCACAAGCCAATGGTGGGCTGCCTCTGCTCTTGTGAACTATGTCGCTGTGTGGGGTGGGGAGGGAGGGTGGTGCAGAAAATCCCACCCTTTGTGTGCCACTTCCATTTGAAGAGGTTTGTGAACTGATATTATTCATGATGTTGCCAAGAAGAATCACATTGGAAGGAAAATAAGAAATAGGCCTTCAGTCTTCAGATGGCGGGCAGGGCAGATGGCTTGAGAGACCCGCAGAAAATGACCTCTAGTGGAAATTTCTGATCCCAGGGCAGACATGACCAAAAAATCCCACCCATAACATTCTGAAAGAACCACAAGACATTCCTTATTTCTGATGATGTGGAGTTGGCAGCGTTGGACTGGGGTAGGCACATTAAGAAGTCTCACAACACCAGGTTAAAGCCCAACAGGTTTATTTGGTAGCACGAGCTTTTGGAGCACTGCTCCTTCATCAGGTGAGTGCAGAGTTGGGTTTACAAGCAGGGCATTTATAGATTGAGACTCAATTACAAGATAATGGTTGGAATGCAAGTCTTTACAGGTTGGGGTCATGATCTCATAGAACCCTTACAGTGCAGAAGGAGGCCATTCGGGCCATCAAGTCCATGTACCGATGGGTACAGACAATGCGAGTGGACAATGTAAAGAATTGATTACCTGTTATGATTCACATTCCAACCATTATCTTGTAATTGAGTTTGTGTCTATATATGCCATGTTGTGAACCCAACTCTTCAGTCACCTCTTGAAGGGTCAGCGCTCCGAAAGCTTGTGGCTTATGCTACCAAATAAACCTGTTGGACTGATGTTCTGACACTTCATATTTCTGATATCAACTGAATAGAATTCACATATTAACCCTTTTCTCTTTCAGTGGGAGTGCTGCCGAATGATGAATATCAACGCACTCATATTCTGGATAAACTTGACCTGTGAGCAGAGTAGTTTAACAGCGGGAGATCTGGCAGGGAGAAGCTTAATGTGGATTATGTACAAAATGGAACTGTACTTAAGGTATTAGAGAATGGGATTTCATATGCAGAGGTCACCAAAACCAACAATGCAGAGTTCCCAGGCTATTATAAAAGCAAACAGTGTCAGGATACATAATAGGAAATGTAAACGCATGAATCCAGAGAGCTTGTCTTTAAGCTGTACTTGACCCTACTCAACCCAATATTAGGAGTATTGCTGGTAGACTAGCTCTCGTTATTACAAAAAGGGTACTCAGTTTCTAGAGGGCTAGCAGAGAAAGATTACCCAGTCCATAGAATCCCCACAATGCAGAAGGAAACCATTCGGCCCATCGAGTCGGCACCAATCACAATCCCACCCAGGCCCTATCCCCATAACCTCACATATTTACCCTGCTAATTCTCTGGACACTAAGGGGCAATTTCTCAAATTGGGGAAGGGTCGACAGCTTCAAGTTTTTTGGTGTCCAGATCACCAAAAACCTGTCCCCCATGCCAACTCTATAGTTAAGAAAGTCCACCAACACCTCTACTTTCTCAGAAGACTAAGGAAATTTGGCGTGTCAGCTATGACTCTCAACAATTTTTACAGATGCACCATATAAAGCATTCTTTCTGGTTGTATCACGGCTTGGTATGGGCTCCTGCTCTGCCCAAGACCGTAAGGAACTACAAAAGGTCATGAATGTAGCCCAATCCATCACGCAAACCAGCCTCCCATCCATTGACTCTATCTACACTTCCTGCTGCCTCAGCAAAGCAGCCAGCGTAATTAAGGATCCCATGCACCCCGAATATTCTCTCTTCTACCCTCTTCCGTCGGGAAAAAGATAAAAAAGTCTGAGGCCATGTACCAATCAGCTCAAAAGCAGCTTCTTCCCTGCTGCTGTCAGACTTTTGAATGGACTTACCTTGCATTAAGTTGATCTTTCTCTACACCCTCGCTATAACTGTAACACTATATTCTGCACACTATCATTTCCTTCTCGATGAACGATATGTTTTGCAAGAAACAATACCTTTCACTGTATGCTAATACATAGGAAAATAATAAATCAAACCAAATCAATTTAGCATGGTCAGTCCACCCAACCCGCACATCTTTGGACTGTGGGAGGAAACTGGAGCACCCTGAGGAAACCCACGCAGACAATGTGCAGACTCTGCACAGACAGTGACCCAAGCCAGGAATCGAGCTTGGGCCCCTAGTGCCATGAGGCAGCAATGCTAACCACTGTGCCACCGTGCCACCCAGATCAAGGAATGGCATAAAAAGAAAAGTCAACAGCTCTTGGACCTTTTACTTACGGAGGGATCATGGTTCACTGGACAGCACTTAGTCACAAAGGATTACACTTCCAATGTGAAGTTAATTGAAAAATAGGAAATCTGAAAGGAACTTTTTTTTTACTAAATTTGAGGACGTTTACCAACACAGAAAGCTTATACCCTTTGTTGCAAGGGTTTTGAGAAGAAACGATGCAGGTTCTTGCCAAAAAATGGGATCAAGAGTTATTAGGAGAGGAACTGCAGGATAAAGTGGATTGTTGGGACAGTTCAAAGACCTACAACTCGAAGCCATTGTATGCTTCTATATTAGGGAATGTAGCACAGTGGTTAGCACTGCTGCCTCACAGCATCAGGGACCCAGGTTCAATTCCGGCTTGGGTCACTGTCTGTGTGAAGGCAAATGCATAGGGTTATGGGATAAGGCCTAGGTGGGATTGTGGTTGGTGTAAACTCGGTGGGCCAATGGCCTCCTTCTGCACTGTAGGATTCTAGTGTAGTGCTTAATATTGTAGACAGGCTTAATTTCTGAATCCTGAAGCGATTAAACACCACTGAAAATCCATTCCTCCGATGGTGTCTTCCATTTTAGAACCCTGACAGTGCAGAATGAGGCCATTCGGCTCATCAAGCCTATACCAACCACAGCCCCCCACCTAGGCCCTAACCCCGTAACCCCACACCCCGCAAATGACCCCTGACACTAAGGTTCAATTTAGCATGGCCAATTAACCTAACCCGCACATCTCTGGGAGGAAACCGGAGCAGCCAGAGGAAACCCACGCAGATACGGGGAGAATGTGCAAACTCCACACAAACAGTGACCCAAGCCAGGAATCGAACCCATGTGCACGTGGAATAAAAGCTTTTCTTGAAGTTCAACATGGTCTCCATGGTTCAATTTGTTTTATTTCCCTCCTACACTAAGTTTAAGTTTTAAGTTTATTTATTAGTGTCACAAGCAGGCTTACATTAACACTGCAATGAAGTTACCGTGAAAATCCCTTAGTTGCCACGCTCCGGCGTCTGTTTGGGTACACTGAGGGAGAATTTAGCATGGCCAATGCACTTAACCAGCACAGGCCTTTCGGACTATGGGAGGAAACCAGAGCATCTGAAGGAAAACCCACGCAGATACGGGGAGAATGTGCAAACTTCACACAGATAGAGACCCGAAATGGGACTCGAACCTGGGTCCCTGGCGCTGTGAGGCAGCAGTGCTGACCACACTGCCACCGTAATTGACATTCCTGAGTCAAGGATGGGGTTTCCCAGTCCCTCCCAGGGGCTTATTTTCCAGTGGGGGGGAGGCAACTCGCCATTGACCCAGGATCTGCCAGTCCCGCCATTGTCAATGACATTTTTGGGTGGCTTGCCCACCCCTTTGCCGGGACGTTCACCGGTGGGGCGGGGGGGTTGACTTCGGCGGGACTGGAAAATCCCAGTAGTGGGAAGGGCTGGAAATTCCAGCCCTCCATGTTTCGACTCAGATTTGGCACTTTAACTTATTTATCTACACACCACATCCCAAAGACAAAAGAAAAATGCTTACGTTGCAAGAACGTTTCCGATTTCGAACCACATCAATAAGTTAACTTGAGGCATTTTTGGAAAGAGCCGGAATGTTCTCTGGGCAGCCAGGGACACTTATTATAGGTTCTAATACTTTACCATATGTTTCCATATGTAATGATGTATCAGCTGTGTGACCCTGGCAGAGATGCAAATATTAACAGTGAACATGACCCACTCGCTGTAGAATTGGAGATTTGATCCAAATACTTTTATTGTGGTGCAAATGCTTCTAAATAAACCAGTATTCAACATTTGAATCCTTTTTGCAGTATTTGCCCATACAATTTTTGCCGGCTCCAGTCCAATTTGCTTTGTGGGTGGGACTTAGCGCTGCTGGAATGATCGGAGCTCTGAACCGCGCGTGCGCAGTTAGGAAAAACTCTGAAGAAGCGCGCCCAGGGTGGGAAAGACAAAAAAAAAAGCAGAGAGAGCGGGTCCCTGATACAGATCATCCTCGGGGCTGGAGGGGAGATGGTGGCTGCGCGTCCACTCGGAGGGGAGGGGGTTCATTCCTCCGGTGGGGAGGAAGGGTCGCCCACAGTCTGGTAGCACACACCCCTGACCCCCCCGCCCCCCCCCCCACAACCACCAGAGATCCATTCGCCCTCCTCCAGCAGCGAGCGATCGGGCCTCCCCTCCCCCCCCACCACGAGTCAGAGATCAGCCCTCTCGCTGCACCCACCACTCCCCCCCCCAGTATACATCTGACCCGCCTCCTCCTCCTGTCTCCCCACCCCCACCCCCCCTCCACTCCCCCCACCCCCCCCCCCCCCCCCCCCCCACCCTCCGCCCTCCCCACCCCTGCAAGGATGACCTGATGATCTGGGTCAGAGAGCCACTGCAGGTTCTGAAGCCGCTTTGGAGGTTCTTCTGCAAAAATAAAAATCAGCTTTGGATTTTTACCTTGCGGGTCGCTTACAGCGCAGATCCGGAACGGACCAGAAGACGGTAAAGTGGGATTTGGTGGGAGAGTTGGGCGCGCGGTTCGTTATCGGTCGTGCCACTTGATTCGTGCACAGACCGGACCCGCACCTGAATTGGGTGTCGGTAAAGCCAGGATCTGCTCGGATTCAGGTGCAGATCGCGGTAAAGGCCCAACACCCAAATTTACCACGATTTCAGGCGCGAAGTTTTGGTAAAATTGGGCCCTAAGTTGATCTTTCTCTACGCCCTGGCTATGACTATAACACTACATTCTGCACTCTCTCCTTTCCTTCTCTATGAACGGTATGCCCTGTCTGTATGGCACACAAGAAATAATACTTTTCACTGTATACTGATAACGTGACAATAACAGATCAATGCAAATCACATTTTGTGCACATTGCTTAACCTGCAGAACATCTCCAATCTTTTTTTCCTGTTTTTGTTCCCGACCTTAGTTACCAGCTGAGTGGTACAGTGGTTGGCGCTGCTGCCTCACAGTGCCAGGGACCCGGGTTCGGTTCCCGGCTCTGTGACTGTCTGCGCAAAGTTTGCATGCTCTCCCCGTGTTTGTGTGAGTTTCCTCGGGTGCTCCAATTTCCCCCCACAGTCCAAAATTTAGGTGGATTGGCCAGGCTAAATTGCCTTTTAATGTCAGGGGGACTAGCTAAGGTAAATGCATGGGGTTATGGGGATAGGGCCTCGATGGCACTGCGGCCAGTACAGACTCAATGGGCCGAATGGCCTCGTTCTGCACTATAGGATTCTATGATTCTTCGCATCAATGTAGGATCTCAACTTAATTAATGGAGCGTTATATTCAACCCAGCTACTTCAGCTCCTTGATGTTGCCTGTAAACGTCTTGAGTCAACAACTCCAAGCCAAAAATATCTTATTCCAAATAATTCATTAAATCAACATTCAGTTTCCCAGCAATGGCCAAGACCACAGTTGACCCTTCTCCTTTGATCTTCAGTGAGTGGTTCAAAAACTGTTGCTTTCTGTACTTTCAAAAATGTTCAAATACTTCCATGTCGGACAGTCTGCTCCACCAGCCCGACATAACAGCGAAATACCGGAATCTGAACCAGAAACCGAAAATCGCAGCAGGTCCGACAGCATCTGTGGAGAGAGATCGGAGCCAACCCTTTGAGTCTGGACATCCAGGCAAAGTTCCACAAACTCCATTTAAATAATGATGTGGAGATGCCGGCGTTGGACTGGGGTGGGCACAGTAAGAAGTCTCACAACACCAGGTTAAAGTCCAACAAGCTTATTTTGGAACCACGAGCTTTTGGAGTGTCGCTCCTTCCTCAGCTGAGCGGCCTCTCACCAGAGGTCACTCACCTGTTGAAGGAGCAGCACTTCAAAAGCCTGTGACTCCAAAATAAACCTGTTGGACTTTAACCTGGGGTTGCAAGACTTCTATTTAAATAATGTGCTGATTTTCTGTTCCTCCAGCTGAACTAGATAAGCTTATATTTTCTCGCAGTATACTCCATCTGACATATTTTTGCCCTTTCTTTTAATGTATCTCTCTCTCTCTTTGTAGACTCCTTGGACAGGAGTTTCCAGACACGCCTGGCTCAAGGTCGAAAATTTCCACCCGAGGTCAATGGACCTTTGCAGCGACCACCTCCGCCCACTCCGATTCCCGTGGTGGGCGGGATGGAAAAATTCTGCCCCTTATGTTCAGTCCACAATTTATTTTCCCAAATATTTTTGTGTCAACAGAAAATTTAGCAACATTTTGTCCCCTCATCCAAATCATCGATATAGATTGTAAATAACTGAGTTCCCAACACTGATCCTGTTAACATTCCACTGGTCACATCTCGCCAACTCCAAAATGAACTATTGACCCCTACTCCCTGTTTCCTGTTAGTTCACCAATCCTCTATTCAGGTTAGTATGTTACCCTCGACACCATGAGGAGTAATCTTTGTTGCGGCACCTTGTCCAATGCCTTGTGGAAATCCAAGTACACCACATCTACAGATCCCCCTTCATCCAAGTACATCACATCTACAGATCCCCCTTCATCCAAGTACATCACATCTACAGATCCTCCTTTATCCAAGTACAACACATCTACAGATCCCCCTTTATCTAAGTATACCACATCTACAGATCCCTTTTATTCATGTTTGTGAACTAGAGCTCTAGTTTCTAGTTTAGATAAAAACTAGCTTCTCATTAATCACGATTCTCAAGTAGAGTTGGTATCCCTCAGCCAAAGAGACCTCCCAGACCTCCTGCAGTAACGTGTCATCATTTTGATTTGATTTGAATTATTCTTGTCACATCTATTAGCATACAGTGAAAAATATGTTTTCTTGCGCGCTATACAGACGAAGTGTACCATTCATAGAGAAGGAAAGGAGAGAGTGCAGAATGTTGTTTTACAGTCATAGCTAGGGTGTAGAGAAAGATCAACTTAGTGTGAGGTAAGCCCATTCAAAAGTCTGACAGCAGGGAAGAAGCAGTTGGTACGTGACCTCAGATTTTTGTATCTTTCTCCCGACAGAAGAAAGTGGAAGAGAGAATGTCCGGGGTGCGTGGCTGCTTTTCCAAGGCAGCGGGAAGTGTCAACAGAGTTAATGGATGGGAGGCTGGGTTGCATGATGGACTGGGCTTCATTCGTGATGTTTTGTAGTTTCTTGCGGTCTTGGGCCGAGTAGGAACCAGAGCAAGCTGTGATATAACCAGAAAGAGTGCTTTTTATGATGTATCTGTCAAAGTTGATGAGAATTGTAGCTGACATGCCAAATTTCCTTAGTCTTCTGAGAAAGTAGGAGCACTCTGGGCTTTCTTAACTATATTGTCGGCATGGGGGGCGCCAGGACAGGTTGTTGGTGATCTGGACACCTGAAAACCTGAAGCGCTCGACCATTTCTACTTCATCCCCGTTGCTGTAGACAGGGGCATGTTCTCCACAACACTTCCTGAAGGTGATGCACCAGAGGGCAAGTACAACACAGGACCAAATGTGTTTTTTCACTTTGGTTAGAAAATGATCAACCATCGATAGACTGTTCTCAATTCGATTGTTTCCCAATCTCGATTCTGGTTAGATGTCGCACCTTATTCCCAATGTGATGGAAAACATTTATTTCAAATATGTTAGGAAGGTGCAATGTTTTGCGCTCTGGTTTAAATTTCCAGGGCCACCTTTCATTAATGGCACAAGGAGGGCAGAGCCGCCACGGCGCTACCCAGCTAAAAAGCTGGCATGAATGCGATGGGCCAAATGGCCACCTTTGGCACCTTAACAATTCTGTAATTGACAGAGCAGCTCCTGCTGCGGGGAGGGCAGGGTATCACCCTGACACAGTGATCATTTTAGCCAAGAGGGTTGTGCGAACAGAGAGCCGGGGTTCTAATTAAGTATTCATGGCAAAGTCTCCATAAGACTAGCAGCAAGAGTTTTACCACTTGGCCAACTAATGAGCCACCACTTACCCCACTTCAATATCCATCCCTAATAACAGCACTAACAGATCAGAGGATTTTTTTTTGGAGGATGATTGCATTTCTAACTTGTGGCCTTAGTCATCCAAATAACTTTTAGATAACCCCATAAGTAACATAAATAACTTTTCCTGATGATGTAAATTATATTCTGGAAGCAGCTGGCCAATGCCCAGACTGAAGGCATCAGAGAGAATGCTGCAATATAATCCAAATAAACCTGGTCTGCGAGGCAGATTGCTACCACACTAAAATACCAGCACAGCAAATTTATTCTATCATTAGAATGCAAAACCTGATTTTTTAAAATTATATCATGCAACATCTTAGGAAATATGATGTGGAGATGCCAGCATTGGACTGGGGTGGGCACAATAAGAAGTCCAGGTTAAAATCCAACAGGTTTATTTGGAATCACGAGCTTTCGGAGCGCTGCTCCTTCATCAGGAGAGTGGAGAGTTGGGTTCACAAACAGGGCATAGTAAATAGATTTTTTAAGTATAATAGTGATGGTGGCCACTGAAATTTGTGTACATTGGTGATGAGATGGTGGCATGGTGGCACAGTGGTTAACACTGCTGTCCCACAGCACCAGGGACTCAGTTCAATTCAGGCTTGTCTATGCGGAGTTTGCACATTCTCCCCATGTCTGCGTGGATTTCCTCTGAATGATCAGTCTAAAGATGTGCAGGTCATAGAATCATAAACCCCTCTGGTGCAAAAGGAGGCCATTCGGTCCATCGAGTCTGCACTGACCACAATCCCACCCAGGTCCTATCCCCATAACATCATGCATTTACCCTAGCCAGTCCCCCTGATAGTAAGGGCCAATTTGGCATGGCCAATCCACCTAACCTGCACATCTATGGACTAGGTTGATTGGCCATGCTAAATTGCCCCTTAGTGTGAGAAGATGTCCAGGTTAGGTGGATTAGCCATGGTAAATACACAGGATTACAGGGAAGGTGCGGGGGGGGCGGGGTGTGTGAAACTGGAGGGGTGATGGACCAAATGGTCTCTTTGTGCACTGTGGGGATTCAATGGTCCTTCAATGGATTCTATGGTACATCAGTCTTGCAGGATGGATAGCGCTGTTGTAGCAGTTAGATTGGGTGGCACAAAGATGCCCAAGTTAGGTGGATTGGCCATAATAAATTGCCTATTAGTGCCCCAAGATGTGTAGGTTAGATGGATCAGCCATGGAACATATGAACATAAGAAATAGGAGCAGGAGTAGGCCATCTAGCCCCTTGCGTCTGCCCCACCATTCAGTAAGGTCACGCCTGATCTGATAGTGGTTCAGATCCACTTACCCGCCTGCTCCTCATAACCCTTCATTCCCTTATTGGTCAGAAATCTATCTACCTGTGACTTAAACACATTTAACGAGGTAGCCCCCACTGCTTCAACGGGCAGAGAATTCCAAAGATTCACTACCCTCCGGGAGAAGAAGTTCCTCCTCAACTCTGTTCTAAATCGACTCCCCCTTATTTTGAGGTTGTGCCCTCTAGTTCTTGTTTCCTTTCTAAGTGGAAATAATCTCTCTGCTTCTACCCTGTATAACTCCTTCATTATCTTATACGTCTCTATAAGATCCCCCCTCAGCCTTCTAAACTCCAACGAGTACAGACCCAATCTACTCAATCTCTCCTCATGAGCTAACCCCCTCACCTCCGGAAAAAGTATGGGGTCACAGGGATAGGGGCGGGAGAGAGTCGGTACAGACACAATGGGTCAAATGGCCTCTTCTGCACTGTAGGGTTTCAATAAATGTAAGATTATGAACCAATGCATTAACTACATTAGAGAAGGCAACTGACGTGTGACAACGTGCATTGGCCAACGGTATCAGGGTCATGCTTGGAATACGAGTGGGGCTCTGATTACTGGGATAAACATTGTGCAACTCAATATCTAAACTGAGCCAATTTTATAATAAGACAGTAGGTGGTGAATGTGTTGCGCAATCAGGGAATTTGAGTGCTCTGCTGATTTTTATTCATTGAAACATTTGACTCCAGCTGAAGTCTGATGCAGCAAGTACTTTTCTGTCACATGTTTTGGGGGGAGGCAGTAACTTCATCTCAGTGTTAGCAGGGTTAACCTCCAAACTGAAATGCAGCAACATTTCCAGAGAGATTATGAGTGATACGGTAATGCCCAATGTTCCGGACAATCACTTTATGGAATTACTCAGCCTCTTCATAATCTTGGAAAAAAGCCTTCGGTTAAGAATAGAAGTCGTCTTCCCGAGTTTAGAAAGCAGGTCTATCCTGATCCGGGAGTAAGGATATATCAGCACAGAAGCACTGGAGAGACTAAATGGAAATCTTGCACAGGAATTCATGACATGATGTCTTTTGGCCTCAAGTGTTAGATAGCCAGTCTGGAAGGAAATGATTCGCTTTCAAAGGCTGATTATCTCAGTCTACAAAAATGTTTCTATATTTCACAATTATTCCTTAATCTTATTGCCACTGTTTCCCAAAGGGTTGACAAAGAGTGTCAGGCCTTTCCATATAGAAAGGGATCACTGATCTCATCATGTCTGTACCGACCCTTTGTGGGAACAACTTGAACTAATCCATCGCCCACTTTCCCAATAAATCCAATAACTTTCTTGGCTTGGAATATTGATCTAGTTTTCATTTAAATGATGTAAGGGCCTCAGCCATTTCAGACCACAAGATAGAGCAGCAGAATTAGGCCATTCGGCCCATCGAGTCTGCTCCACTATTCAATCATGGCTGATATTTTTCTCATCCCCCATTCTCCTGCCTTTTCCCCATAACCCTTGGCCCCTTTGTGGATCAACCACCAATCTATCTGTGTCTTAAAGATGCTCAATGACCTTACCTCCCCTGTGGCAACGAGTTCCACAGATTCATCACCTCTGGCTAAAGAAATTCGTCCTCATCTCAGTTTTGATCTCGATCAATATTCCAAGCCAGGAAAGTTATTGAGTTTATCATGGAAATGGGCGATGGATTAGTTCAAGTTGTTTTCACAAAGGGTCGCCATAGACCTGATGAGCTTGGTGGTCTTTTTCTGTATGAAAAGCTCCGATGGTCTCCTAGTCCCTTCCCTCATGCCCTTTGTAACAATTTTAAATTCCTCATCATTGGCTCCCTCACAACTAGAAAATGGCCTTCTCCATCTTTTCAATCCCATTAACCATCTCTGCTCTGATGGAAGTGAGATCTTATGTCTCCTCAACAATTTATTAGGCAACAGCCTGTTGAATCTATCCCCGACCTATAAGGAGGGTATCCAGCCAAGAAGTAGTCAAACACTGGCTCAACCAATGTATGGGAGCTGAAGCTTAGTTACTTCAAATCAGCCGTTATGTAATGCAACGGGTGTTAATCATTCTCAATGGAGGCAGCTGGCTTCATATCCGCAACTTGCATCAAGGGCAGCACGGTGGCACGGTGGTTAGCATGGCTGCCTCACAGCTTCAGGGACCCGGGCTCGATTCCCAGCTTGGGTCACTGTCTGCACATTCTCCTTGTGTCTGCGTGGGTTTCCTCCGCGTGCTCCAGTCTCCTCCCACAGTCCAAAGATGTGCAGGCTAGTGGAGTGACCATGTTAAATTACCCCTTAGTGTTCAAAGATGTGCAGGTTTGATGGATTGGCCATGTTAAATTGTCCCTTAGTGCCCAAAGATGTGTGGGTTAAGGGATTAGCCATGTTAAATTGCTCCTTATTGTCCAAAAAGGTGTAAGGTTAGGGGCATTAGCAGGATTATGGGGATAGGTTGGGGAAGGGGGTCTGGTAAGACACTCTGCCAGAGAGTGGGTGCAGACTCGATGAGGTGAATGGCCTCCTTCTGCCCTGTAGATATTTTATGATCTTATTGTTTCAAGTTCAAGGTGCAGTTCCTTTCCCAGCCAAATTTGGGTTGCACCATCTTTGGGACATTGCTGACACTGCAGTGCTGGGACCGTGCTCTCTAACATTTTGTTTTCCTTCGATAAGTGAGAACTGCAGCCTTCAATAGACACAGCCCCGAGTTCTATATGATGGAACATTCTCCCATTACCAACATCATAACCACAAGAAAGTAAATGTTTGATGGACTTAAGGAGATAAGGTACCATTCCACAAATTAGACGTAAAGCGAATAGACTACAAGACAGCCCAATCTTCTGCTTCATAAAACCCATAACTATGTAAATGATCGAGAATTTATTAAACTCAACATAACGGCGTACAATGCATGGGTAAAATGGAGCCCTTTCATTTTTAATCGTTTAATTAAATATTTCCAATTATGGAGATCTGCAATTTGTAATATATTGTAATTATTGGAATGCCCACAAGTGTGCAATCCTTTTATTATTTTATACTTTATTCTGATATTAATGATAAACTGTGTTATGATTTATATTTTAGTTCTATCTTCCTCACACTTTGGCTGCCATAATTATTTCTCAATGAACCAATTATCTATCTACTGTATCTAATTATTTATGGAGTGACTGGATCAAAGCATAGAAACGTAGAAGACAGGAGCAGGAGGCAGCCATTCGGCCCATCGAGCCTGCCCCACCATTCATTACAAACATGGCTGATCATCCAACTCAATAGCCTAATCCTGCTTTTTCCCCATAACCTTTGATCCCATTTGCCACAAGTGCCCCAAAAGAAAATGTGTCACATCTTATGGAATGTTATTGACAGAAAAGGCGGAATTTTCCCATCCCACCCACCACGGGAATCGTAGAGGCCAGCTGGGCGGATTATGCAAAGGTCAACAGACCTCGGACAGGAATTTCCAGCTTTGGGGGCGTGCGTGGCTGGAAAATCCTGCCAAAATTCTTTCCGAGATAAAGCAAAGTTTATTTATTTGTGTTACAAGTAGGCTTACATTAACACTGCAATGAAGTTACTGTGAAAAGCGCCTAGTTGCCACACTCCATACTTGGGTACACTGAGGAAGAATTTAGCATGGTCAATGCACCCTAACCAGCATGTCTTTCAGACTGTGGGAGGAAACCGGAGCACCCGGAGGAATCTACACAGACACAGGGAGAACGTGCAGACCCCACACAGACAGTGACCCAAGGCTGGAATTGAATCCGAGTCCCTGACTCTGTGAAGCAGAAGTGCTAACTACTATACTACTGTGCCGAATAAAGCTTAGAACAACTCACAAATTCTCTCACCCAATAAGAATTTATCCACCCCAGTCTTATCCTGTGTACAGATGCATTCATTTATAATCATTGACCTCGTTTGCAGGTTGTAAACTGATTATTTCCAATTAAAATTAAATTTAAGGCTCTGGTTTAATTATCTTTGTTTAATTTATCCTTTCACAGAAGGTGAGCATTGCTGGCTAATCCAAAATTTGATGCCCAACACTAATTGCCCCTTGAGAAGGTGATTGGTGAGCTGATTTCTTGAACCACTGTTGTCCATGTCACATAGGTACACCCACGGTGCTGATAGGAAGATAGTTGCAAGATTTTGACCCAGGAACTGTGAAGGAACTGTGATATCTCAGTCAGAGTGGCGTCGAGCTAACAGCAGAACCTGCAGGTTGCCATCTGTCGCCCTCCTATTTCTCGGTGGTAGATGTTGCAGGTTCGGGAGGTGCTGTTGAAGGGGCCTTGGTGGGTTGCTGCGGTGCATCTTGCAGATGGTACACACTGCTGCCACTGTGGGTCAGCGGTGGAGGGAGTGAATAAGGTGGTGAGGGGCAAGCTGCTTTGTCCTGGATAGTGTTGAGTTTCTTCAGTGTTGTTGGAGCTGCAATCATCCAGCAAGCAGAGTGTATTAACGGGAGGCGATGTCCTAGTGGTATTATCACTGGACTATTCATCCAGACACTCAGCTAATGTCCTGGGGACACAGGTTCGACTCCCGTCACGGCAGATGGTGGAATTTGAATTCAAATTAAAAAAGCTGAAATGAAAAATCTACTGATGACCATGAAACCATTGTCGATTGTTGTAAAAACCCATCTGATTCACTAATGTCCCTTTCGGGAAGGAAATCTGCCATCCTTGCCTGGTCTGGCCTGCATGTGACTCCAGAGCTATAGCAATATGGTTGACTCTCAAATATCCTCTGAAAAAGATCAACTAGAGATGGGCAATAAATACTGGTCCCATGAATGAATAAAAGAAACCAAACAAAAGGGCAGTACGGTGGCACAGCTGTTAGCACTGCTGCCTCACAGCTCCAGGGACCTGGATTCGATTCCTGGCTTGGGAATCTGTGTGGACATTGAACATTCTGTCTGCGTGGATTTTCTCCGGGTGCTCCGGTATCCTCCCACACTCCAAAGATGCGTGGGTTAGGTTGATTGGCCATGCTAAAATTGCCCTTTAGTGTCCAAAGATGCGCAGGTTAGAGGGATTAGAGGGTAAATATATTGGGATAGGGCCTGGGTGGGATTTGGTCAGTGCAGACTCGATGGGCCAAATGACCTCTTTCTTCACTGGAGAGTTTCTATGATTTACAACACCATTGCTTCTGACAGTAGTTAGAAATATGTGTGAAAATGATAAATGTGTGTTGAACTAATAACACCGCAATGCTATGGTCTTAATCATTGAAAAGAATGCCTTCCAGCTGGAATCAACAAAATTAAGCCATTGGAAAAATGGAATATTTCCTTAAAATCCTGTACAAAGTGGTGATGAATAATGTTAGCTTCTAAATAATGTTCCAGTTTGTAAGCCACAACGCAGCCACTTACAGTAAATGTGCTTTGAACTGTGCACCTACCCTTGTTTATGGGAATATTCAGACTTCTGACCATTCCTATTTCATTTGCTGCTTAATAATGTTTTCTAGAAGCACGAAGAGACTAATTTGCGGCTCAGGGTGAACGGCAGCATGTTGTGCCAGAGAGACCACCCCCCCCCCCATCTTCATCACCAAATCTTTCACCGATTCCATCACCATTCAAATAACCGTGAAGCTAATCGAAGACAAAATGTTTGAGAGCCCGGAGTACAGGGATTTTCCACGTAGCTGAACTAATGGGGTTGACAGGGTAATAGCTGTGAAGCATTGTAGGATATCTGGAGTTTAAGTCAGCTGTCAGACGGCGTTAGGGTTTCCCCAATGTGAATAACAAGTGGATTTCTACACAAATACAGCAGATTTACTTTCAACTGCAAGGCACCGAAACAACTGGGATTAACTAGAATGGGACAGCAGGCTCAAGGGGCTGAATGGCCATCAGCTGCTATTAATTTGATTTGATTTATTACTGTCACATGCATTAGCATACAGTGGAAAGTATTGTTTCTTGCGCGCTGCACAGGTAAAACATACCATTCATAGAGAAGGAAACACGAGAGTGCAGAATGTAGTGTTACAGTCATAGCTAGGGTGCAGAGAGAGATCAACTTAATGTGAGGTAGGTCCATTCAAAAATCTGACGGCAGCAGGAAAGAAGCTGTTCTTGAGTCGGTTGGTACGTGACCTCAGACTTTTGTATCTTTTTCCCGACGGAAGAAGGTGGAAGAGAGAATATCCGGGGTGCATGGGGTCCTTAATTATGCTGGCTGCTTTGCCGAGGCAGCGGGACGTGTAGACAGAGTCATTGGATGGGAGGCTGCTATGTTCCGATATCTTTCACAGTGTTCTGACAGAGGTGGTTCATGCCAGCATCATGGGTTACATACTAATGTATGAAATAGGAGCAGGGTCAGGCCATTTGGCCCTTTGAGCCTGTTCTACCATTCAATAAGATCATGGCTGATTTCTTTGTGTTTCGAACCCCACATTCCCATTTACCCACGATAACCTTTCATCACCTTCGCCCAATCTATCAATCCCCGTCTTATTCTGTGTACAGATGCATTCATTTATAATCGTTGAGTTCATCTGCAGGTTGTGCATTGATTGATTTGCGTTATTTCCAATTAAAATTGAATTTAAGACTCTGGTTTAATTATTTTTGTTTAATTTATATTTTCACAGAAGGTGGGCATTGCAGGCTAAGTCAAAATCTGAGCTTCATTCATGACCCTTCTGAGAATGTTGGTGGGCTTTCTTAATGATAGTGTTGGCTTGGGGGAGCCAGGACAGATTGTTGGTGGTCTGGACACCTAAAAACTTGAAGCTCTGGACCCTTTCTACTTTGTCCCCATTGATGTAGACAGGGGCATGTTCTCCTTGACGCTTCCTGAAGACGATGACAATCTCCTTCGTTTTATCGACATTGAGAGAGAGATTATTGTTGCTGCACCAGTTCACCAGATTCTCTATCTCATTCCCGTACTCTGTCTCGTCATTGTTTGAGCTCCGACCCACTACAGTGGTGTCATCAGCAAATGTCAAAATCTACTACGCAGAGTTACAGCTCTTCCTGGCTCTAGGCCTTTGCAGTCTCCAATGCATTCAGGCAATTGAGGTGAACCAAATTGGCTGAAGACTAGTATCTCCCTTTGTGGAGACCTCAGGAGACCAAGCTGGGCAGGGGCGACACGGTGGTACAGTGGTTAGCACTGCTGCCTCACAGTGCCAGGGACCTGGGTTCAATTCCAGACTCCCAGATCATTGTGTGGAGTTTCTCCCCCTGCCTGAGTTTCCTCCAGATGCTCCAGTTTCCTCCCACACTCCAAAGACGTGCAGGTTTGGTTACTGGCTGTGTTCAATTAACCCTTAGATATTTGCGAGCATCGATTGTACTGCGTGTGCCTTGCCCACATCCAATTTCATGCCCAGGTTGATGCCAAGTGGTCTGTTTGGTATTATTCTTATTTTAATGTTCTGTAGCAGTTTAGTGCAACTGAGTGGATTGCTCGACTTCCTAACTGTTGGTTAAAAGTTGACCACATTGAGGTAGGTCTGGAGTCGCAAAGATAGCAAGAGTGAGTAGGGACAGCTGTCTTCCAACCTCAAAAAACATTTGTGAACCAGATGGGTTTTTTGAGATTGTTTTTCAATTCCAGTTTGATTCAATTAAACTAAACTTAACTTGTCCAGACTCAGTGATCCCAAATCTCCAGGTCTGTAGGCTCCGGATGTTAATCCATTACCAATAGGTGACATGGTGTCACGGTGGTTAGCAATGCTGCCTCTCAGAGCCAGGGGCCTGGGTTCAATTCTAGTTTTGGGGGATTGTCTGTGTGGAGAAAGAAGAAAGAACAGTATAGCACAGAAACAGGCCTTTTGGCCCTCCAAATCCATGTCGATCATGAAGCCCTAAGTAGCCAAAAAATACCTCCTGCCCTTACTCAGTCCATATCCCGCTCATAGAATCCCTTCAGTGCAGAAGGAGGCCATTCGGCCCATCGAGTCTGCACTGACCACAATCCCACCCAGGCCTTATCCTCGTAACCTCACATATTTACCCTAGCTAATCCCCCTGATGCTAAGGGTCAATTTAGCATGGCCATTCCACCTAACCCGCACATCTTTGGACTGTGGGAAGAAACCGGAGCATCCGGAGGAAACCCAGACAGACACGGGGGGAACATGCAAACTCCACACAGACAATGACCTGAGCTCGGGAATGGAGCATGGGTCGCTGGTGCTGTGAGGCAGTAATGCCAACCACTGTGCCACCGTGCCTCTATCCCTCCCTCACCATGTACTCATGGAGTTTGAATGTTCTCCCCTGTTGTGTGAGTTTCCTCCGGTTTCCTCCCTCACACCAAAGATGTGTGGGTTAGGCCATGCTAAATTGCCCCTTAGTGTCCCAAGATGTATAGGTTAGGAGCAGTTAGTGCAGTAAATATGTGGGGTCACAGGGGTAGGGCCTGGTTAAGATGCCTGGGAGGGAACGGTGGCACAGTGGTCAGCACTGCTGCCTCACAGCACCAGGGACCCGGGTTCGGCTCCTGACTTGGGTCATTGGGTCTGCGTGGCGTTTGCACATTCTCCCTGTGTCTGCGTGGGTTTCCTCCGGGTGCTCCCGTTTCCTCCCACGCTCTAAAGATGTGCGGGTTAGGTGGATTGGCCATGATAAATTGTCCCTTAGTGTCAGGGGATTAGCAAGGTAAATACTTGGGGTTACGGGGATGGAGGGGGGGATTGCTGTCAAGGGGCCCAACGCTGTCCTTCCCCACTGTAGGGATTCTATAATAAGCACTATGTTACTTTTCCCACCATTAATCACAGCACAATTTGTTTGTGGAATATGCTCTCCCCTCTTCCCTAGTGACTGTCAGAGATAATTGGTACAATAAACATGTTTCTTATGGAGACAGGGGAGAACAGACTGCACACAGACAGTGGTCTACTTACCATTCAGTCAATGGCACATGGATTTAACCCACAACAAACAATGTTGTAACCTCTGCGTTCCATTTTGTGTGGCCAGAAAACATTTCTGATTCCGAAGAAATGTTTTATTTTCAGAATGCCACTTGATGTTTGGTTGTAATTTCATGAGTCATAGAAGACTACTTTCCCCGAAATGTAAATCTATGCCGTTGAAATGAGTAAGAACACACTAGATTGGAAAAAATTTTGAAACTGCAGGTATTAGAAATAAAGACTGACTTTTATATACCGTCTTTCACAAGCACAAGATTTCCCTCAGCGCTTTTCAGCTAGTGAAACACGGTTGAAGTGTAATGCAGGTAAAGCTGTGGCCAGTTCAAACATGCACAGTAAGATTCCATGTTGGAAATCAAGTCGATAAGGTTGTTAGGAAGGCATATGGTGTCTTGGCGTTTATTGGTAGGGGGATTGAATTTAGGAGCCGCAACGTCATGTTGCAACTGTACAAAACTCTGGTGCGGCCACACTTGGAGTATTGTGTACAGTTCTGGTCCCCACATTATAGGAAGGATGTGGAGGCTTTGGAGAGGGTGCAGAGGAGGTTTACCAGGATGTTGCCTGGTATGGAGGGGAGGTCCTATGAGGAGAGGCTGAGGGATTTGGTGTTGTTTTCGTTAGAAAGAAGGCGGCTAAGAGGAGACCTTATTGAAACATACAAGATGATTAGAGGTTTAGATAGGGTGGACAGTGATAGCCTTTTTCCTCGGATGGAGAAAGCTAGCACGAGGGGACATAGCTTTAAATTAAGGGGTGGTAGTTATAGGACAGATGTCAGGGGTAGGTTCTTTACCCAGAGGGTGGTGAGGGATTGGAATGCCCTGCCTGCTGCAGTTGTAGATGCGCCAAGTTTGGGGGCGTTTAAGAGATCCGTGGATAGGTTTATGGATGGAAAGGGATTGGTTTAGTTTAGAGGGTCATTGCTTTTTTCTTAATTGGTCAGCGCAACATCGTGGGCCGAAGGGCCTGTTCAAGAAAAAGAAAAAAAATGTAGGCCATTTTTATAAAATCCAGCAAACATTTTCCTGGTGTCGTTATTTTTTATTCAGTTGTGGGAGATGGGTGTTGCTGGCTGGCCAGCATTTATTGCCCACCCCTAGTTGCCCTGGAGAATCATAGAATCCCTACAGTGCAGAAAAAGGTCATTCAGCCCATCGAGTCTGCACAGGCTCTCGGACAGAACATCTTCCCCAGGCCCACCCCTTTCCCTGGTCTCGCAACTCCAAGCGCTTGTCCTGCTATTCCCCCTAATTTACACATCTCAGGACACTAAGGAGCAACTTGTCAAGGCCAATCCTGCACATCTTTGGACTGTAGGAGGAAACCGGAGCACCCAGAGGAATCCCACGCAGACACACAGACAGTGACCCAAGGCTGGAATTGAACCCAGGTCCCTGGCGCTGTGGGGTAGCCGTGCTAACCACTGTGCCAACCCGAGTGGCGGTGAGCTGCCTTCTTGAATCGCTGCAGCCCATGTGCTGTGGGTTGACCCACAATGCCACAATAGAAATAGAATCATAGAACCCTACAGTGCAGAAAGAGACCCTTCGGCCCATCGAGTCTGCACCAAACACAATCCCACCCAGGCCCAACCCCCATTTCCCTACATATTATACCCACTAATCCCTCTAACCTACGCATCCCTGGACCCTAAGGGGCAATTTCTTAGCATGGCCAATCAACCTCACCTGCATATCTTTGGACTGTGGGAGGAAACCGGAACACCCAGAGGAAACCCACGCAGACACGAGGAGAATGTGCAAACTCGCACAGTGACCCGAGCCGGGAATCGAACCCAGGAAGAATTGCTAACCACTGTGCTACAGTGCCACCCACAGACAAATACAGGCGGTAATAAGGAAGGCGAATGGAATCTTGGCATTTATTGCTAAAGGAATAGAATATAAAGGTAATGAGGTGTTGCTGCTACTGTACAAAGCATTAGTGAGACCGCACTTAGAATATTGTGTACAGTTTTGGCCCCCTTACTTCAGGAAGGATGGGGTTGCACTGGGCGCAGTTCTGAGGAGGTTCATGAGATCGATTCCTGAGATGAATATCGGAATTTTACCACCTCACCTGCCTGAGGCCAATGGGGAATATGTCCTACAAGCCTCACCTGCCTCGATTCTGAGGTGGGCGCGCCGGTAACATTCCAACAGAAGGATGTGTCTTATCAAGAGAGATTGGGCAGTTTCGGCCTACACTCCCGGAGTCTAGAAGAACGAGAGGAGGTTTAATCGAGGTGTGCAAGGTGATAAGGGAGATTGGGAAAGTAAACGTGGAGAGGATGTTTCCTCTTGCGGGGCAACCTGTAACAAGGGGTCATAGCTTTCGGATAAGGGATAGCAGGGGCGGAATTCTCCGGCCGCACTGGTCTGGAAGCAGGAAATTCCTGTCTGAATGTCGATGGCACTTCACATTCTCTGCGACCCGCCCGCTAAAATTCCAGTGGCGGGCGCGATGGGAGAACTCCAGCCCAGATTTCAAACAGAAATGAGGAGGAATGCTTCTCTCAAAGGTGGGGAGTGTGGAATGCACAATCCCAGAGTGCGGTGGACGCTGGGACTTTGTGTAAATTTAAGGAAGAGGTGGGCAGGTTTTTAATTAGTAAGAGTTTGATGGGCTGTGGTGAATGGGCAGGACAGTGGAGTTGAGACAAGACGAGATCAGCCATGATTTGGTTTGATTTATTCTTGTCACATGTATTAGTATACAGTGAAAAGTATTGTTTCTTGCACACTACACAGACAAAACATACTGTTCATAGAGAAGGAAATGAGAGAGTGCAGAATGTAGTGTTACAGTCATAGCCAGGGTGTAGAGAAAGATCAACTTAACGCAAGGTAGGTCCTTTCTAAAAGTCTGACAGCAGCAGGGAAGAAGCTGTTCTTGAGGCGGTTAGTACATGACCTCAGACTTTTGTATCTTTTTCCCAACAGAAGAAGATGGAAGAGAGATTTTCTGGGGTGTGTGGGGTCCTTGATTAAGCTGGCTGCTTTGCCGAGGCAGCGGGAAGTGTAGACAGAGTCAATGGATGGGAGGCAGGTTTGAGTAATGGGAGAATTGTCTTAAATCGTATTAACTGGCGGAATTGTCTACTCTTGCTCCTAATTCTTATGATTCTGACAGCTCTCATGGTAAACTAATATTGCTGATTGAGGTGCTATTGTCTTGTTACCTAATATAAAGTTTCTCTTTCATGAAAACCCTCTTATAAATCATAACCCCTGGTCATGTTCCACTTCAAATCAAAGTCAGTGCTGCAATGTTGCCATGAACCCCAACATGCTTTTTTGGGGGAGAAATTCTCTCAACATTTGCCCAGATCTTGACAAAGCAGTGTCACTTACTGTAACAGATTGTCTCACAGTTGTCCTGCTGAAGGATAGTTGCTGAATTTCAGACTGAATTTGTATTTCCTAGACTCCTCTATAAGAAACATAGGCTCTTGTGGATAAAATCATCCCAGTATTCCCCAGGATTCACTGAACTCTGGATATCAGCCTTGTAAAGGATAATTCCCACCAACTAAAATTCACTTAGACAGACCTCAGCAGCATTAGAACCAGTGAGTCATCAACCAACAGTCCCCACACTAAATGTTTGCAATATTTTTCTGAACCTAGCTTGACATATTTGGAGTCGAACGAGCAAGTTCCCAGAGTGAACATCTTTAGCTTCTGACAGAAGTAATTTGTGAGTTCAAATGCATTGAGTCAACTGTCCCAAACTAATTATATCTGACGAGGGCAGGTTGCAGAGTGAAAGGGTAACCTGTGCATAGAGGCTTCGTAAGGAACTTTACACTTGTACAATCGATCGTAACCATCAATGCAACTCCATATAGAAATGATTCTAAAAGTGGCAAAATCCAAATGCTGGACTTATTCACACAAAACGTTGAAATATGTGACGGAATTAAAATAATGAATCAATCTCCACTATCATCAGGTTAACCCGATGTTGCTAAATGGTTTACAAAGTTAATTCACAAGAAAGCATCATAAATGAAGGAACAATAATCACAGAATCATTTTCTCTCCGTGTCTGCGTGGGTTTCCTCCGGGTGCTCCGGTTTCCTCCCACAATCCAAAGATGTGCCATGCTAAATAGTGTCAGGGGGACTAGCAGGGTAAATACAAGGGATTACAGGAATAGGGCCTGGGTGGGATTGTTATAGGAACAGGGTCAATGGGCCAAATGGCCTCTTTCCGCACTGTAGAGATTCTATGATTCTAAGAAAGCCATTGGTTCATGAGTGGTTTAAAATAGCACATGTGATGCAGTATGTAAACATTGTACATGTTCCCCTTAATTGGAAAACTCCCAAAATGGACAGGAAGTACATTCTGTAATGATGATTATATGAACAAATGTTACACAAAGTACTTTACACATTCCACCTCAATAAATCTAAGATCATAAAAATTGTGCACAAAATTAAACCCGGTATTAGCCGCCACTCTGAGTCTACAGTGGCTGTTCAGGGCTCACAATCTGTGCGCGCACACTCAGGTCCTGACTCACACCAGGTTGCGTATCGGTGAATGGTACAACTAATACCCATCGGGCATCTGTGGAGCTGGTAGATGACCGCCTCAGTGTGCAAAGCTGAATTGATGGGGGCATTGCCTAATATAGTGGGCAATAGAAAATCACTGCCTGACTTTGTGAAGCTTAACGATGGGCCAATCCAACGGGAGTCAATGGTCACTAACGCTCTTTCAGGATGTGGTACCTGAATCAGGACAAAGAAACACCAGGAAGAAGCCCCACTAATCCCCCTAATCTACATACTTTTGGACACTAAGGGGCAATTTAGCATGGCCAATCCACCTAACCTGCACATCTTTGGACTGTGGGAGTACCCAGAGGAAATCCACGCGGACACGGGGAGAATGTGCAAACTCCACACACACAGTGACCCAAGCCGGGAGTCGAACCCGCGTCCCTGGCACTGTGAGGCAGCAGTGCTAACCACTGTGCCATGGTGCCATCCCCAATCACTATTTACAATATTCGCTGCTTGATATTTCCTGGGTTTTGCAACAAGTGTCTGGTGATTTCCATCATTGTCTCACATCACAAAAGCCAATGGGGAACAGTAAGGCTGGTGTGCAAAGTCTTTGTGTTAAGCTACTGCTCAGATCTGTTGCTCCCAGGCAAGGGTACACTTGCAGAACTTCCTCTTGGCATTGCCCAGAACTGGGAGAATGAACAGAGGTAACCCAGAGCAGAACAAGTTGCCAGAAGAGAGAGGACAAGGAAAGGGTGAGGGGCTCCCGAGGATCTTTACAGAGACAGATTGCTAAAGTAATGACAGAAAATGCTAGAAAATATCTCAGCAGGTCTGGCAGCACCAGAGGTAACGTTTCGAGGCCAGTGACTCTTCTTCAGAGAGAGCCGTGTCACTGTGGGAGCCCCATTTGTGTAATCGCAGCCCAAACCATGACTGATGACTGATGTCTGAAACTCCACTCTGGCATTTCGATGTAGGGTGGATAAAGCTCGTGCTGTAATGTGAGCCGGGATTAGACACGCAGATGTTGTATCATGGCTAGGTCCACAAATGTACTCATGAATTTGGTTGCTATTTTCAGACAAAGGGGCTGAACGGAGAGAGGAGGGGTGGTCAAGATCAGAATGTAGGGGGGGAGAAGCAAAGGAAGTTGTCATCGACTTCAGGGAGTGTAGTGGAGAACATGCCCCTGTCTACATCAATGGGGATGAAGTAGAAGTGGTCGAGACCTCCAAGTTTTTAGGTGTCCAGATCTCCAACAACCCATCCAAGTCCCCCCATGCTGACACTATAGCCCACCAACACCTTTACTTTCTTAGAAGATTAAGGAAATTTGGCATGTCAGCTGCAATTCTCACCATCTTTGACAAATGCACCATAGAAAGCATTCTTGGTATGACTCCTGCTGTGCCCAAGGCCGCAAGAAACTACAAAGAGTCGTGAACATAGCCCAATCCATTATGCAAACCAGCCTCCCATCCATTGGCTCTGTCTACACTTCCCGCTGCCTCAGAAAAATGACGAATTAAGGACCCCACACTCTCCGCATATTCTCTCTTCCACTTCTTCCTTCCAGAAAAAGATATAAAAGTTTGAGGTCACGTACAAACTGACTCAAGAACAGCTTCTTCCCTGCTGCTGTCAGATTTTTGAATGGACCCACCTCATATTAAGTTAATCTTTCTCTGCACCCTAGCTATGACTGTAGCACTACATCCTGCACCCTCTCATTTCCTTCTCTATCAACGGTATGCCTTGTCTGTGTGGCACGCAGGAAACAATACTTTTCACTGTGTGTTAATGCATGTGACGGTAATAAATTAAATCAAATCAAGAATCAAAAAACGAGGAAGGCAGATCAAAAGGTCAGAAAGGAGAAGGCCAGGATTCGAGGAAAGAGAGAGATGGATCAGGAAGCAACAGGGGAGATCAAGGAGAGGCAGACAGAAGAGGGGGAGAGACAAAGAGAGATCTGGGGAGTGTACAGAAATGGCAAAATGAGGCAGTCACACCTGGGAGGAAATTACTGAATAATAAAAAGGGAATTGACATAGTTTATCATCATAAATCAGTGATCCAGAAAAGGACAAGGGGCTTGATCTCACTGGCTAGCCTCCTGCTGCAGCGCAGATGGAGAATTTGGTACCCAGCCAAATCTCTGTTCACTGCAGCAGGATGGGAAAAACCCACAGGCATGAATGGTGGTACGATTCCAACCAAAATCTGAAGGTCTGACCTCCAAATGTTACAAACAGACAACCTTCCGCATCACCACATGAGAAGCCTTGAGAGAATTGTCGGTTATCAATTAAAAGTCATGGAGGTGGTTGTATTTTCCTGAGTGACACACATCACTCTCAACCTGCCTGATTGATTCCTGCTGATCTCATTGGACATCTGCAGGGAAAAGGCTTGAGGGATTAAATGGTCAACTTCTGTTCCCTGTATTAGAAAAGAGAATGAATATGCAGTGATAGATTGTGTAAAGCAGTTGCAGAAGATAATGGAAATGACGATCTCCTGATAGATCTTTTGAGAACACCTTGTCCATTTATGCAGAGGACTTGACACGTTATTAAGAAAATGTTTAAACTGTCATCGACCTCAGAATCATTCAACAAAAACCTTCCAATGTGACTGTCCAATAAATGCCGATGCTGTATCGGAATGATTGCAATGTGATATGTAACTCCTCGAGAGTAAGACATATCGTCAAAGCAACAATCTTCAAACGGATAGTTTGCGGAGAATGGCCAATGATGCTGCTCATGTCTTGTAATTTACACACACAGCAATATCTCAGCTGGGTTCTATCACTGCGTTTCGGTACAGTTTATATCTTCAGACAGAACTGTCCATTAAGGTCTGAGATAATGTAAAGCTGACTGAATCCTTGCTAAGGATGGCCTGTTTTTAGTCAGCCATGAGTGATAACTCAGCCATGGCAGCAACAGCTTTGACTCCAGGCTAAATACGAAGAGTTTCCACTCGCTTTCTTTCATGTCTGCAGTAGTAAGCGGAGACAAATGTACAGGCCACTTTGGGATTCCACACAGTCCTTACCAGGTCGTTTAAATCTTTCCAACACATTATCTAAAAGATTATTTTCGCAATAAAGCCACTTTCCCAACAGCTTTCTAAGAACGAAGAGAACGAAGAACAGTACAGCACAGGAACAGGCCCTTCGGCCCTCCAAGCCTGCACCTATTATGACGCCTGTCTCAAGTAAAACTATGCACTTACGGAGTCTGTGCCCTTTCATTCCCATCTTATTCAGGTCTTTGTCTGGTTGTCTCTTAAATGCCACTATGGCACCTGCTCCTATCACCTCCCCAGGCAGCGCGTTCCAGACACTCACCACCCTCTGTGTAAAAAACTTACCTCGCACACCTCCTCTAAATTTTTCACCACGCACCTTAAACCTATGTCCCCTAGTACTTGACTTTTCTACCCTAGAAAAGATGTTAAACATAGCTAAAGATACATGGCTGAAAATAGTGGGGGTCCAAGGAATCATAGAATCCCTACAATATAGAAGGAGACCATTCAGCCCAATGAGCCAGCACCAAAAGGCCCGATCCCCGTAACCACATGTATTTACCCTGCTAATACCCCCTGACACTCACTGTGACAAAGGGTCACCTGAACATGGAGTATGAAAGTAGAGAAGTGTTGTTAATTGTTGGTTAGTTATTAGGGGGCACAGGTTTAAGGTGCGAGGGGCAAGATTTAATGGAGATGTACAAGGCAAGTTTTTTACGCAGAGGGTGGTGGATGTCTGAAACTTGCTACCAGGGAAGATAGTGGAAGCAGATACGATCGTGACTTTTAAGGAGCATTTTGACAAATGCAATGAATAGGATGGAAGTAGATGGATATGGTCCCCGGAAGGGTAAGGGGTTTAAGTTCAGATGGCAGCATGATCGCTGCAGGCCTGGAGGGCCGAAGGGCCTGTTCCTGTGCTGTAATTTTCTATCTTCTTTGTTGCAATTGTATAGGGTGTTGGTGAGACCATATCTGGAGTGTTGTTTTAGTTTTGGTCTGTTTATTTGAGGAAGGATGTGGTGGCATTGGAGGCAGTTCAGAGGAGGTTCACCAGATTGATTCCAGGGATGGAAGGGTTGATGTATGAGGAGAGATTGAACAATTTGGGATTGTACTCGCTGGAGTTTAGAAGGGTGAGAGAGGATCTGATCGAGGTATATAGAATTGTAAAAGGGATTGATAAAGTAAATGTAGACCAAATGTTTCCCGTTATGGGGCAATCTGGAACAAGAGGTCTCAGGGAAACGGTAGGTTCAAAACTGAGATGAGGAGCAGGTATTTCTCACAGAGGGGGGTGAATTTGTGGAACTCGCTGCCCCATAGCGTGGTGGAGTCTGAATCATTGAATGGTTTCAATAAGGAGATAGATATACTTCTAATAAAAAAAGGATATGGAGGATAGGTGGGGAGGTGGATTTGAGGGAGAGATCAGCCATGATCTGATTGAATGGCGGAGCAGGCTCAAAGGGCTGAATTTGCCAACTTCTGCTCCTAATTTCTATGTTGCTACATTCTGGAGTTGAAATGATGGCTTTGTTATCTCTCCACAAATGCTGTCAGATCTGCTGAGATGATCCAGGATTTTCTGTTTTTGTTTCAGACTCCAGCATCCACAGTAATTTGTCGTTATTAAATGGTTAAGTGGCCTGCTTGAGTTGTGGTCTGACTCAAAACAAACTTGGCAAAGCTTTAATGTAACTGTGTGAAGTCAATAATAACTCAACGGCAATGTTGCTGCACTGTAATCCTTGGTGAAAGAAGTTTAAAAGGGCAGTGTTAGGCCGGTGTTGGCCTTTTTGAGGTCTCTACCTCGCGCCTCAGGAAGAGACAGAACTGAAAGGCGGTCTGTAGAAAGGTCACGAGGTCAGGTCGAAATGTGCACGTTAACTCTTGGGAGTTCGGAGAAACATAAGACCCGTAAAAAGATAGTGGGCTGCTGTTTCAGCCCCTAAGCATGTTGTCTATGACAGAATTTTATGGCCCCTCCCACCAATGGGGTCTTCCAGTCCTGCTGAATCAATGGACTTTCGAAGGGCTTGCCACATTTTCCAGCCTTACCCCTGTCACTACATAGTTTGGTCAGTACATACTGTAAGTGTCTTCCAGGCACATTGGTGAAGACAGACACAGAGGCACCCAAAACCCACAAATGAAACAAGAATAAATCCTTTGCCAAATGGGTTCTGAACCATACCACAGTTCAACCAATCCATTGTACCGCAGTGGCTTAACTCAGTTCATGGTAGGGCGTTGGGGAAAGTTACAGAACAAAGAGGTCTAGGGCTACAGGTTCATAGCTCCTTGAAAGTGGAGTCACAGGTGGACAGAGTGGTGAAGAAGGCATTCGACATGCTTGGTTTCATTGGTCAGAACATTGAATACAGGAGTTGGAATGCCTTGTTGAAATTGTACAAGACATTCATAAGGCTACACTTGGAATACTGTATACAGTTTTGGTCACGTTATTATATAAAGGATATTATCAAACTAGAAAGAGTGCAGTGAAGATTTGCTTACAATAATGAGGGGTATAGATAAGGTGGATAGTCAACATCTTTTTCCAAAGGTAGAGGAGTCTAAAACTAGAGGGTATAGGTTTAATGTGAGAGGGGAGAGATACAAAAGGGTCCCGAGGGATAATTTTTTCAGAGAGGGTGGTGAGTGTTTGGAATGAGCTGCCAGGGGTAGTAGTGGGGGGGGGGGGGGGGGGGGGGTACAATTTTGTCTTTTAAAAAGTATTTAGACAGTTACATGGGTAAGATTGGTATGGAGGGATATGGATGAAATGTGGGCAATTGGGACTAGCTTAGTGGTTAAAAAAAGGGCAGCATGGACAAGTTGGGCTGAAGGGCCTGTTTCCAAGCCGTAAACCTCTATGATTTTATATCTGTCTGAGGTCCATTTGGCAAAATTGGGATGTCCTGGCTGAAACTGGTGCTGACTTTGCAATCAATGCTCCCTCTGATACACTTTTTCTTTTAAATACTTGTTATGTATGGTGTCAGGAGATGAAGGAGTACTCCTCCAGGTTCCACAAACAGCACTGATATGATCTGACAAACCAAATCTGTGCAAACTAAATCCAAAAGGGAAATTTGACCAACATATCACAACTCTTTTTAATATTCTGACAACGAGAAGATAAGTTGACCAAATCCAGGAGATATGAATTCCACTGCTACTTTTAAGATTGTAAACACTAAATTGAAACCTTCATGAAAAAAAACTAAGCACACAAGATTACATTTATTTCACAAAACATTTCCCCAAAAAGATTCCAACTTTGTCAGACTTCCAAGTTGACAACCACCAAGCAGTATTCTCTTATAGATCTCCAACTATAATAATTCCAGTAATGTTACCACATGGCAATGCCACTATTGTTGTTGGAAAGGCGTATCATTAAACTTGTCACTCTCTCCTACTCTGCAATGGAATTTTTTTTTTAAACTTCAAAAACAAAAGACATCTTTGTTTTTTTAATTCATTCATGTGAGTTCGATGTCGCTGGCTGGCCAGCGTTTATTACCCATTCCTAGTTTCTCTTGTTCAGAGAACAGTTGAGAGTCAACCACATTGCTGTGGCTCTGGAGTAATCTGTAGGCCAGATCAGGTAAGGATGGCAGATTTCCTTCCTTAAAGGGCATTAGTGAACCAGATAAGTTTTTGATTTGATTTATTACTGTCACAAGTATTAACATACAATGAAAAGTATTGTTTCCTGCACGCTATACAGACAAAACATACTGTTCAAAGAGAAAGAACGAGAGAGTGCAGAATGTAGTGTTACAGTCATAGTGAGGGTGTAGAGAAAGATCAACTTAATGCAAGGTAAGTCCATTCAAAAGTCTGATAACATAAGGGAAGAAGCAGTTCTTGAGTCGGTTGGTATGTGGCCTCAGACTTTTGTATCTTTTTTCCTGAAGGAAGAAGGTGGAAGAGAGAATGTCTGCCGTGTTCCTTAATTATGCTGGCTGCTTTGCCGAGGCAGCGGGAAGTGTAGACAGAGTCAATGGATGGGAGGCTGGTTTGCATGATGGATTGGGCTACATTCATGACCTTTTGTAGTTCCTTGTGGTCTTGGGCAGAGTAGGAGCCCATACCAAAATGTGATACAACCAGAAAGAATGCTTTCTATGCTGCATCTGTAAAAGTTGGTAGGAGTCGTATCTGACAAACCAGATTTCCTTAGTCTTCTGAGAAAGTAAAGGCATTGGTGGACTTTCTTAACAATAGGGTCAGCGTGGGGGGACCAGGACAGGTTGTTGGTGATCTGGACACCTAAAAACTTGAAGCTCTCAACCCTTTCTACTTCTTCCCATTGATGTAGACAGGGATATGTTCTCCTTTATGCTTCCTGAGGTCACTGGCAGTCTCCTTCATTTTATTGACATTGAGGAAGTGATTATTGTTACCGTGCCAGTTCAGCAGATTCTCTATCTGATTTCTGTACTTTGTGTCATCATTGTTTGAGATGCGACCCACAATGATGGCGCTGTCAGCAAACTTGAAAATTTCCAACAATCGTTTCACGGTCATCAGTAGATTCGTGATTCCAGATTTTCTTTTAATGAATTCAAATTCTACCCCCTGCCATGGTGGAATTCGAACGCAGGTCCCAGAACCCAGAGTTTCTAGATGAACAGTCTAGCAATCATACTACAGGGCCATCGCCTTCCAAGTGTCTGAAATGATTGAATGCTTCACTTTGCAACTCTTTTCCCAGCACAGAACAGCACCCAAAGAGACCCCACATGGTCACCCTAAACACAATTCTCAACATCTTCCCTTCAGTATTCTTTGTGCCTCTTTCATCCTTCGCCCCTCTTTGAAACTTTGCCAGAATATAAGAAGTGAGAAGGAACAATGTGCCCTGTGGACTGCAGTAATCTCCAGAAATATCTCTGACTGCACCCATTCTTAAAATGACTTGGTCTATAAAATTAGAACCACCTCCATCAGTGCCATTGTTCAAGCTAACACAGATAACTTTGTACTTTGGTTCAGGTCCATTTACCCCATTGTGTATGTTCCGCAGGTGCCTCACTCATCATCAGCTCCCAGTGTTTTCTCTGGAACACTCACTGGCTAATCCATTCAACAGCAAATGCATTCACGTAACTACTTACCAGGATTGCCTTTGTGATAGTCACAGAGCTAGTAATATTAAGTGAAAATCAAATAATTAAATGGATAGAATCATAGATTCCCTGCAATGCAGAAGAGGCCATTTGGCCCATCAGGCCTGCACTGACTCTCTGACAGAGTGTTTCACCCAGGCCTTCTTACCCCCCCCCATTTCTGTCATCCTACACATTTACCATGGCTAATCCACCCATCCTACACATCTTTGGACACTAGGCTCAATACAGCATGGCCAATCCACTTAACCCGCACATCTTTGGACTGTGAGAGGAAACCAGAGCACCCGGAGGAAACCCATGCAGACACGGGGAGAACGTGCAGACTCCGCACAATAGGGAGTAGAAAATAATTCAAAGAGTAGTACAGCAGGTTAAAAAATGGTTTGAAATGATTGGAAAAGTTGTACATGTTTAACATTTAAAGTTTCTTTATTAGTGTTACAAGTAGGCTTACTTTAACACTGCAATGAAATTACTGTGAAAATCCCCTAGCTGCCACACTCCAGTGCCTGTTCGGGTACATGGAGGAAGAATTTAGCATGGCCAATGCGCCTAGCCAGTGCATCTTTCAGACTGTGGGAGGAAACCGGAGAACCCAGAGGAAACCCACGCAGACACAGGGAGAACACGCAGACTCCGCACAGACAGTGACCCAAGTCGGGAATCGAACCCAGCTCCCTGGTGCTGTGAGGCAGCAACGCTAACCACTGGTTAACTGATTAAAAGTACTGAATGAAAAAGTTACATAATATACTGCACGAATTGTGTTAAATTGTGACATGGAGGACAGCAATTGGCTGAATCCAGACTATTGCAAGTGATTACATCGAGTATGAATTATTCAAAATCTTTGGCATCTGTCAGCAATGAAAATGTAATGGAACTGCTTGCAATGGCACACTAATATTTTACCGGTATTTAGAGGTATTAATCTTGTCCTTGCTTTCTGATCGTGGTTTCAAAGCACTGAAGCTTCATTTTGCAGTTTTTTAAGATATCGTCTGAACCCTTCGCTGTGCAGGCATCTGCTATTCTTGGTTCCAGGACGTCACTGTGTGTCTGTGGGTTGGCAGAGTGCTCCATCGTTCTGCCCAAGGAGAAGAGGCAGCTAACTCGTTTCTCAGAAAAATTGCCTGCTCTGGGACCTCTCCGCTGCTGCTGTTCGCAATCCACTGTAAAAGCGATGAAATATGGAAAGGCCGCTTCCTCCCAATGCGGTACAGGTGATTTCCTCATCAGGGCTTCACTGTTTCCAGCCTGACCAAAGGGAGAGTGAAATGTACACAATCCCGACCACGGGGACCTCTCTCAACAATGCTTCCCTTGCAGTTTTGAGCTGGAAATAAAGAATCTTAATGTGTTGTGAATGTTTTCTGTTTAAAGGGGAACATCAGTGAGGCTAACTGGGCAAGAAGAATCACAATGCTGATATTTTGATTTTGATTTATTATCGTCACATGTACCAGCATACAACGAAAAGTGTTGTTTCTTGCACGCTATCCAGACAAAGCATACCCTTCATAGAGAAGGAAAGGAAGAGTGCAGAATGTGGCGTTACAGTCATAGCAAGGGTGTAGAGAAAGATCAACTTAGTGTGAGAAAGTCTGATGGCAGCAGGGAAGAAGCTGTTCCTGACTCGGTTGATACATGACCTCAGACTTTTGTTGATGGAAGAAAGTGGAAGAGAGGATATCCGGGGTGCGTGGGGATCCTTATGCTGCTTGCTTTTGCGAGCTAGTGGGAAGTGTAGATGGAATCAATGGATGGGAGGCTGGTTGGAGTGATGGATTGGGCTTCATTCACGACCCTTTGCAGTTTCTTGCGGTCTTGAGCAGAGCAGGAGCCCATACCAAGAAGTTGGTGAGGATAGTATTAATGCTTTGAAAATCTTAATACAGTTAGACAGAGTCAGTGTGGTTTTGTGAAAGAGATATCATCCTTGACTAATTTATTAGCATTCTGAGAAGAAGTAACGAGAAACTTGGATAACGGAGGATCTGTAAATGTGGTGTACTTGGGAGGCGGGTTTGCATGATGGACTGGGCTTCATTCATGACCCTTTGTAGTTTCTTGAGATCTTGGATTGAGCAGGAGCCATACCAAGCTGTGATACAACCAGAAAGGATGCTTTCTATAGCGCATCTGTAAAAGTTGAGAGTCGTAGCTGACATGCCAAATTTCCTTAGTCTTCTGAGAAAGTGGAGGCATTGGTAGGCTTTCTTAGCTATAGTGTTGGCATGGAGGACCATTCATGGCTGAATTAATGCTTGTATTCAAGCCAAAAGCATTGTTATTCTTTCACATAATTGGGCAAAATAATGGCATTTTTAGCATTTAACAGAAGGAAGCCTAATAAAAATTTGTTTGAATAATTCTTTTATTCATTTGTGGGACATAGGCATTGCTGGCCAGGCCAGTATTTATTGCCCATCCCAAGTTGCCTTTGGAGGGCAGTTGAGATTCAACCACATTGCTGTGACCCTGGAGTCACATGTAGGCCAGACTGGGTAAGGACGGCAGATTTCCTTTCCCAAAGGACATTAGTGAATCAGATGGGTTTTTGCGACAATCGACAATGGTTTCATGGTCATCAGTACATTATGATGGAACAGTGGTTAGCACTGCTGTCTCACAACTCCAGGGACCCAGGTTCAATTCCGGCCTTGGGTGACTGTGTGCACGTTCTTCCTGTATCTGCGTGGGTTTCCTCCAGGTGCTCTGGTTTCCTCCCGCAATCTAAAGATGTGTGGGTTAGATGGATTGGTAATGGTAAATGTGTGGGGTTACAAGGATGGGGCAGAGAAGAGGTCACGGATGAGATACTGTGAAAGGGAATCTGAAAGGGCCTCTTTTGCACTGTAGGGATTTGATGATTATATGTATACATTCTTAACTCTAGATTTTTTTAATGGAATTCAATCGTCTGGACCACTAGAACTAAAAAAAAGTCTTGTCGATGACTGTTCCTCACTAATTTTTAAGCTTTGTGACATTCACTAATCCCAGCAGGAAATTTCTCATTTCTCGAAGTGCAATGATATGAGTGTGTCTGTAACCATAAACAGAATGAACTCTGGCACAAATCTACATCGCTTCCACCATTCTATTCCCCAAGGCGGGAGCCTGAATTGCCAAAAATCTCATCGGATGGTCATCCATCACCATTTAAAGTATAAAATGTTAAGGATGCAGTAAATTCCAGCTCAGTGGGGGAAGAATGGATTAGTTACAGAGAGAAAGAGAGAGGGAGAGAGACAGGCATTGAAGAGAAGTCATCAGGTAAGAATGGATTACAAAACCATTGACCGAGTTTCTTCTTCCAGATAGACAAGCCAATAAGAATGGAGATTTTACAGGTTGACGAAGAGTCAACAACAGGAAATGACCTCCCCAGCTGTGGAATTGTGCTAAAAAAACCACAAGCTCCTGAAGTGAGTTTCGCCCCAGGTCCAACGCAATGCCAATGAAATCATTGGAATGCTCAGAGCCACAAAGATCCATTGTTGACAATTCATTGCACCTCATTGAACAATGCGACGGTCCATCAATATTGCAAAGTGATGATGTTCAGACGTGTTGTGGATGTAAAAAACTCCCTGGTGTAATTTCAAAATAGAACCAAGAATGCTGTGTTGGCCATTGTTCATTGTTAAAGTTACCCCTCAGTATCCAAAGATGTGTGGCTTAGGTGGGTTAGCCATGCTAAATTACTCCTTAGTGTCCAAAGATGTGTAGGTTAGGTGGATTGGTCATGCTAAATTGCCCCTTAATGTCAAAGATATGCCGTTTAGTGGATTGGCCATGCTAAATTGCCCCCTATTTCACAAAGATATGCAGGTTAAATGGATTGGCCGTGATAAATTGCAGCTTAGTGTCCAAAGATGTGCAGGTTAGTTGGATTGGCCATGCTAAATTGCCCCCTAGTGCACAAAGATATGTAGGTTAGATGGATTGGCCATATAAATTGCCGCTTAGTACCCAAAGATGTGCAGGTTAAGTGGATTGGCCATGCTGAATTGCCTCTCACTGTTCAAAGATATGCAAGTTATGTGGATTAGCCATGCCAAAATGTCCCTTAGTATCCAGAGATGGATAAATTGAATGGATTGGCCATGTTAAATTGTCCCTTAGTGTCCAAAGATGTGCAAGTTAGATGGATTGGCCATGCCAAAATTGTCCCTCAGTGTCCGAAAATGTATAAGTTAGGTGGATTGGGCATGCTAAATTGCCCCTTAGTGTCCAAAGATGTATAGGCTAGGTGGATAGGCCATGGTAAATGCTTGGGATTACAGGGATAGGGCCTGGGTAAGATGCTTTTTCAGAGGGTTAGTGCCGACTTGCTGAATTGAATGGCTTCCTTCTACACTGCAGGGATTCTATGATTTCATTACTAATAGTCAATTACTCTTCAAATGTTCATGCACCACATTTGCCATTTGTGGGATCTTATTGTGCACACATTTGTTGCAGTGTGTTGCTGACATGGGAACAGTGACTGCACTTTGGAAGTAATTAATTGGTGTGATGCAATTTGGGAATTAATGAGGATGTGAATAAGTGCTATATAAATGCAAAGACATTGAAATGTCTCAGAAGGTAGATGAGGTACAAAGATATGGAAAAAGATATGGGTGGCACGGTGGCACAATGGTTAGCACTGCTGTCCTCGCAGTTAGATGTATTCACCATGCTAAATTCTCCATCAGTTTACCCCAGCAAGCGCCACAGTGTGGCAACATGGGGATTTTCACTGCAGTGTTAATGCAAGCCAACTTTGGAAACTAAGGGGTAATTTTAACAATGAACAATGGCCAGCACAGCATTCTTTATCCTGTTTTGAAATTACACCAGAGAGTTTGTTTTACATCCACAACACATCTGAATATCATCACTTTGCACTAATAAATAAACTTTAAGAAAAAGAAATCCTGTGACAAGGAGGACTTCCTTTCCCAGAATATAAACATATTTTGTGTTGTCTTTATGGCTAATATTGTAGGATAAAAATGAACGCCCTACTTTGCTTTATTTACTAATGGCCTTTGCCAATTAACAGTTTACCTTTTGGAATACAGCAGCTAAACTTTAACCCACTCCCTTCTCTCCAAATGCAAATGTCTGATCACATTGTCCCCTGCTGTCCGATCTTAATTTTGTCATCTCTATTTCAAATGCTTACTTTTACACCTCGCCCCTTCTGAAGACTTAAACCTTACAGTCTAACTGTCCTCAGTTTAGTCAAATTACCCACACAAATATAAACAAACCTGTCTTCCTGTAAACTACAGTGATATTGGAAAAATAAGATAGTTCTTTACACTGAGAACAACACCGGGGTCTTTCTGGCTAAGACAGGCAAGACCCCGTTGAGGGCAAGCCCGGGAGGTGGATTGCCAGTAGCTGACCTAGGGGGTGCCCCACAATGCCATCTGCATTCACCCCCTCAACTGGACGATGGGTCCAAAGTCATTCGTAATTGGTTACCTGCGGGAAGGTCACTCAATCAGACTCCCAATCAGACTCAACACCCTGTGAATCTGTTTTCCCTTCCAGAAGCTGGATTTGCACCGATGCCGTCTTTCCACACGCACTATTCATTTTAGGTTCTTAATCACCCTCGCCAAATCTGCCCCCCATTTTTGTTTATTAATCACGGCAGCAAACATTCTGAGGGGAAAGATTTTTTACATTTTTGAGAGAAGTTTCCCAGACAATAATGTAACCACAAGTTTAAGGAGGTATGTTGGGCTCCCCATCAAGTATGTCAATTTGAGTGCCGCAATGTTTGGATTAGATTCCTGCTTCTGCATTCTTCCCCCAAAAAGATCATGCACAGACTGATAGCCTTCCGTCTTTGTACCACAATATTGTCCGCAATGTTATGTTGTGATATTAATGAGACAAAACATGTACTCAAAGGCAGCATTTTAACATTGCTGCTTCATTGGTAAATGCCCGTTCATTTATAAAACTAGTCGAAGGCTGGAACCGTAGATGGATTCGTAAAAGGGTCAAAATGCTTTGACAGAATTTCCAAATTGAATTTACTCTTATGTTCTTTACTGGTTGCTCGAGTTGCCCGAAAGAGATCGATATCTGAGGTGTAAAAATAAAGGTTCTGTGGAAACCTGCAGCAAAACTTCAAAAGACCCATTTGAAATGTAGAAACCCTGCAGTGAGTTCAGCCCATCGAGGCACTTTCACCATAACCCCATATATTCATCCTGCTGTTCCCCCGACACTAAGGGCAATTCAGCAGGGCCAATCAACCTAAGCTGCACATCTTTGGAGTGCGAGAGGAAACCGGAGCACCGAGAGGAAACCCACGCAGACACGGGGAGAACGCGCAGTCTCCACACACACAGTCACCCGAGGACTGAATTGAACCCGTGTCCCTGGCGCTGTGAGGCAGCAGTGCTAACCACTGTGCCGCCGTACCACCCTCAGAATTTACCCAGCTGGTTTATATTCTTCTGATCGTCTCACTTTTAAACCTAAGTCAACTTCAATTATGATCTGGAGGTTACTGTATCATTCAGTAAATTATTTAAAAAGTTACATAACATGATGCAAGATGGAAGATATTCCTTGCTCTAAGCATCACCACACAAAAATTGCATTACCTCACATTGGATTTCTATCACCTGGCCCAAACATCATCTGCTTTCTCAATCAAAATATACTTAAAACATTTCCCTTCTATTGATCCAGAAAAATAAAGCAGATGCACACGCACACACACAGGCTCTCTCACCCGCACAGATATTCGCACTCACTTACACATACAGACACACACGCACTCACTCACACACACACTCACAGACACACACAGATGCACACACACACACTCACTCACACACACACTCACACACACACACTCACACACACACTCACACACGCAGATGCACACACACTCACTCACACACACACTCACAGACACACACACACTCACACACAGAGATGCACACACACTCACTCACACACACACTCACACACACACAGAGATGCACACACACTCACTCACACACACACTCACACACACACAGAGATGCACACACACTCACTCACACACACACTCACATACACATATGCACACTTACTCACACACACTCATACTCACTCACACACACACACACAGATGCACACACACTCACTCACACACACACTCACATACACATATGCACACTTACACACACACACTCACTCACACACACATGCACACTTACGCACATGCACACACACACACTCATTCACTCACTCACGCACATACTCACCCACACACATGCACACTCACTCACACATACATTCACAGTCACACACACACACATAGACTCATTCACTCACTCACACACACACACTCACATACATACACTTACTCACAAACACACACTCACTCACACACACACACACACACAAGCACACACACACTCACTCACTCACTCACAAACACTCACTCATATACACACACACACACACACACTTGTTCACACACACAGACACCATCATACACGCACACATGCATTCACATACACACGTACGCTCACACACCCTCACACGTGCATACATGCCTGAATGCACACAAAAAGTAATACTAATGTTCTTGAAGAAGACTCTGATGGCCAACGCTCTGACTTCCTATTCAGTTGAGCAACAAAGGGGCAATGTATTCAGCTAACTCCTGGGCAAACATATCAGACTTAAATAAATAGATAGATAGAAGGCATAAAGCAAATGATATAGATTGCATTAAAAAAAATCCGATTCTGTTTCCTCTCTGTCTGTGAATATAGTGACCCACAAGTTAAAAATAAAAATGTGAATGCCAAACTGAGTGGATGAAAAATTATTGCATATCTGAATGTATTAGTTTAGCAGATTCATATAATTATACAAAGTAAGGCATTAAATATGGTGAATGCTTAACTCATTTGGCATATGTTTATGGGCCAGAAAACTGAACAAAATACAGATCAGATTATATCATTCTCCATAACAATGAATATTTCATCTGTTCTCTTCTCCATCACTCTTCACTTCATGTTATCTGTTATTTTCCACCACAATTGAGGTCACATTGTTGATGTTGGCCTGAATTCTCTGACCTTGCCTGTGGCTGGGATTCTCCAGTCCCGCTGCTGTGAATGGAGAGTCAGCTGAGCTTGAGTCAAGTTCGCTGTTCTTGCTGGCAGTGGTAGCGAGTCTGGAGAATTCCATGAGTTGGGGTCCAGGAATCTACTGTCACCAAAGAGGACTTGATGGTTTGAGTTATAAGGAGAGGCTGGATAGACTGGGACTTTCTGGAGCGTGGGAGGCTGAGGGGGGATCTTATAGAGGTCTATAAAATAATGAGGGGCATAGATCAGCTAGATAGTCGATATCTTTTCCCAAAGGTAGGTGAATCTAAAACTAGAGGGCACAGGTTTAAGGTGAGAGGGGAGAGATACAAAAGGATCCAGAGGGGCAATTTTTTCATACAGAGGGTGGTGAGTGTCTGGAACAAGACGCCAGAGGTAATAGTAGAGGCGGGTACAATTTTGTCTTTTAAAAAGCATTTAGTCAGTTTCATGGGTAAGATTAGAGGGATATGGGCCAAATGCGGGCAATTGGGACTAGCTTAGGGGTTTTAAGATAAAAGGGCAGCATGGACAAGTTGGGCCGAAGGGCCTGTTGCCATGCTGTACACTTTATGACTCTATGTCTCACAAGGGAAGGAGGTTTCATTGCTTTGGAAACGTTCTGAGAAGTGATTTGGTTCTGCGGTGAGGGAAGGCATCATCAAGAGCCTTCACCAAGCTTGCCCCCAACTTAGTATTTGCATGTCTCCAATCAGCTTTCCTCTGATGCCAGAGGACGTGTTATCCTACTTGGCACAACCTGTCTAAAGGACAGGGCATGACTGATCATACCATTCTCCCCCACTGACCTGCTGGGTGGGACTGGCCAACTCAGTGAACCTCAATGGAAATCTAAAAATCACCTGCATTCACTTCTCTTCTTGTCTCTGTATCATTATCTCGGTACTGTCCAAAGATCTATCCTTGCCTTCTTGGTTTGAGTTGATTTATTATTGTCACATGTATTGATGTACAGTGAAAAGTATGGTTACTTCCGCCTTTACCGAGAAAGCATGCCATACATAGAGTACAATGGGGGGAAGGAAAAGAGAGGGTGCAGGGTGTAGTGTTACAGTCACAGTTAGGCTGTAAAGAAAGATCAATTTAGTATAGGAAGTATCTTTTCAAAACTGTGATGGCAGTAGGGAAGAACCTGTTCTTGAGTCGATCGGTATGTGATCTCAGACTATTGTATCCTTTTCCTGATGGAAGAAGGTGGAACACAGAATGCCTGGAGTGCGTAGGGTCCTGCTTTTTTGAGGCAGCGGGAAGTGTAGACAGAGTCAATGGATGGGAGGCTGGTTTCCCTGATTAGACGGGGCTACGTTCACGATCCTTTGTAGTTCCTTACAGTCTTGGGCAGAGCAACAGCCATACCAAGTTGTGATACAACCGGAAGGAATGATTTCCATGATGCGTCTGTAAAATTTGGTGAGAGTCATACCGTACATGCCAAATTTCCTTAGCCTCCTGAGACAGTTGGTGGGTTTTCTTAACTTCTTTTGACATCACATCTACTTACAGCCCAAACTGACATCTAAAAACATTGGCTGTGATTTTCCAAATCCATTCGCCATGGACACAAACCCCTATATTGCCAGAAGTTCCTGTTAGTGATCCATAATGGAGTTTGCACTGGGGATATCTCAGAATGAGACCTTCCCAAATCCCATCCCCGTTGCTAGTGACGTACTCATGTTCGTGCGCAGTGAAACCATGAATCTGAGTTCCATCAATTAGCGTGGGAATTACACATTCCTAAATGGTTTAACAGCTTCTAGGGGTGACAGATAATCCCCTCTCCCAACAGGCATCACCACTGCTCTCCAGCAGTTGAGTTGACCACACTGGGGCCCCTGAGGCCACTGACCCTGATGGTCAGGTTCATGGAAGTTTAGTACCCTGGCACTGCCCCCTGGCACCCTAGCAGTTTGGCATTAACATGGAGTGGGACCAAGAGGTAGAGTGATAGGGGGTGGAATTGTCAGCAATGATGGACGGGGGAGGGGGAGATTGAGAGCGATGATGGATGGCGGGGAAGGTTGGTCACAGTGTCCATGGGGGAGTGGGAGGAGGGGTGTTGAGGGAAGCTGTCTCTTAACTTTGAGATCGGGGTGCCTCCAATCTCTATGGAATAAACTTTGCCAGTATCTTTAGGCCCTGCCCATCATGAATGACGGCACAACGCACGCTCCCTGGCTTCTCTTTTCGATGGTGTGTCAGAAGATCTGGAGGGGAAACCTGTCTGTTTATCTGGGGAGAAACACACCGGTTTGCAGTCAGAATCTGACACTTTGCCATTTCTTTAGGAAAATTCCACCCAGTTGTAGGTTCCACATTGCACACAAGTGACATCAGCATCAACTCCCCGTCCTCTCCACTTCCTCTGAAACCACTGCGCTTCCTCAATGTCATTCATTAGATCGGCAGAAAATTCCACCAAAAACCAAATCCACTCACTTCAATCTCTGCCCCAACCTCCCTTCCAACTGTTTTGAAGTCGCCAACTCCAGCCCTCACTCTGGCTGCCACATGAGGCTAAACTAAACCCTGCGACAGTCTTGGGCAGAGCAACAGCCATACCAACCCTGAGATGTGCCTCCAGTCCCATCTTCTCTCCATTGCTATGGATTGGTTTTATTTCCGACCTGTGTGATTTTGCTTTGTTGTCTCAATTCACCAGCTGCCGAACTCCTCATCTCTGTCATTGTTAGCCATAGATTCAATCATTCCGGTGCCCTGCTCCCCAGCCTCTGATAGCTGAGGGTGAAATTTCATTTAATATTGCATTTCTAGAGTGCCTTGGGATATTTTACCCAGCCAAAGGTGCTACATGAAAGCAAGTCATTGTTGTTGAAAGTAGTGTTGGACTCTTGGCTGGAAACCCCTCATACAGGGTTGCTATCCTGACAACGCTTTGCATTGGGATTAATAAAACAGATACTCTGTCAGGTTTGATGAGAGATTCTAACAAGACAATGTTACTGGGGAAGCTACTGTTGGGCAAAGTAGGTTGCCTGTGCAGAGTCTGCACATTCTCCCCGTGTCTGTGTGGGTTTCATCCAGATGGTCCAATTTCCTCCCACACTCCAAAGATGTGCAGGCTAGGTGGATTAGCCATGATAAATTGTCCCTGTGTGTCCAAAGATGTGGAGATGACAGTGTTGGACTGGCGTAAACACAGTAAGAAGTCTCAGAACACCAGATTAAAGTCCAACAGGTTTATTTGGTAGTGGCTAAAAAAGCTAATGGCTTTTGCTACCAAATAAACCTGTTGGAATTTAACCTGGTGTTGTGAGACTTCTTACTGTGTCCAAAGATGTGCAGGTTAGGTGGATTGGCCATGCTAAATTGTCCCTATGGAAGCTATCTAAAAGTTTAATAGATTTGTAGATGGGTAGATTTAGCCAAGCTAAATTCCCCTAGTGCCCAAAGGTGCTTAGGTTAGTGGAACTGGCCATGCTAAATGTGTGTGGTTATAGGGATAGGGTGAGGACTGAGTGTGCCTGGGTGAGATGCTCTTTCGGAAAGTTGGGGCCCTATTTTACCATTTTAATTCTAAATGCTGGGCAGACTTGAAACTGGGGGTATTTCGGATCCGGCTTTTAGATCCGTACTCTGGCACCCCCATACTCACATTGCCTGAAAAAACAGCAGTGATTCCGAGTCATGTACAAGCCTGTGGGTGGGGCTTAACACATCCAAAATACTGCAGCTCCGATTGGAGCCTTCAACTGCGCATGTGCAGAAAGAAAATAGAGATACGCTCCCCTGCCACATTGCTCCTGGGCTGGGTAATGCCTCTCCCCACGGGCATTGGCCCACCCCCACAACATAATTAACCCTCTTATCCCCCCACCCCACCACTACCCAGACTGATCGCTGTCCCCTGGCCCACCCTTCGCCCCCACCAATCACATACAGCGTGACAATGGACCCCCCTCTCCCCCACCCACTAATCACACGCAGAGTGGCAACGGACCCCCCCTAAACCCGGCCCCCACCTCCCCCCGCCCCTCCCCGATCTGACTCAGGGAGTCATCTGACCCACCTCCCTTCCCCCCCCACCACCAGAAAGCCATCCAACCCACCTGACACCCCTCCCCCTCACCACCCCCCGCCCCACCCCCCGCCCCCCCGCGCCCCACCACCACCGATCTGAGTCAGAGAGCCACCTGAAGGCCTGAACTTACCTCCCCAGAAGCTGGAGCACCTGAATCGAACCTTTGCGGATCATGGAACCATAGAACTGTGTCTGTTTCGCGCTGATTCTGGACGGACGAACACAACGGTAAAGGGGGAAGTGCCAGTAAGGTCGGACGTGCAGCCCATGAAGTCAATTTTAATGATACAAATGCATTTAAATGGCCGTCACGTCTGTTTTGGGGCAGCCATTTTCGGTCATTGGTAAAGGGGAACAGGAGTGGAGGCGGGCGCAGATCATCTCATGCCCAATTTCACCAAGTTTTGGTGCCCAAAAATGGGCGCAACATGATGGTAAAGCTGGGCCCTTGGTATAGATTCAATGGGCAGAATGGCCTCCTTCTTTACTGCAGAGCTTGTATGGTTCTGTGGAGGTACCTAGCAGCTCAAGTCTTGGACCAACCGTAGTGTTATTCACTGCCAGAATACTAAACATTCAGATTGCTTCCACTCAGAGAAAAGATGACCCAGTTTTGGGTTTGAGTTCAACGGGTTTGTAGTAATTCTGAGTAAAACCACTGAGTGTACACCAGTTGGTTCATTTCTAACTAAGCAGCAGGCATGTTCTTCATGGACACAGTTGAATAAATCAAACACACAGCCAATGTTCCTAATCCAATTTCAAAAAGACTTTACCCTTTAGAAAAGAACAACAAAGCCACATTGTTTTACAGAGTTGCATTAAGATCTTAAACAGGCATTCAATCGTGGCAACACAGACAGGTTTCTAAACTGGAATAGCCTTGATATCAACTGGGTTCGATAAGAAGCTTCTCAATTTCAAAGCCACCCACAGTGGCTGGGACTGTAGAGATCTAGTTTACTGGCCCATTTCAAAAGCTGGGGTCTCCCCCCCTGCGTCAGGGGGTGACAGACACACCTTGAGCTGTATCTGTCTCGCTCCGTTTCTTTCTTAGCTGGGAAATTCTTAATCCCGAGTCACACGCTCAGATTGTCATGGGGCTCCTAAGAATCAAAAGGTTCATTTGAACCACTGGATTCCTGTAATAACCGGGCTAATTGTTACAATAACATTGTGGAAAGACTGTGGCAGAACTTTGAACTGGATTTGCAGCAAATAAAACTTAACGAACAAGTCTCATCACTGGCTGCTCACAAGGTGTAAAAGACAGCAGCAAAACATGGTCTATTTCAGATTTTAAAAAAACCCTACATAGATTCATCACATTAAAGAGAGCATTGGGCACAGTGATTAGCACTGCTGCCTCACAGCGCCAGAGATCCGACTTCGATTCCCAGCTTGGGTCACTCTCTGTGTGGAGTTTGCACATTCTCCCCGTGCCTGCGTGGGTTTTCTCCGGGTGCTCTGGTTTCCTCCCACAGTCCGAAAATGTGCAGGTTAGGTGCATTGAACATATAAGAACATAAGAACATAAGAAATAGGAGCAGGAGTAGGCCATCTAGCCCTTCGAGCCTGCCCCGCCATTCAATAAGATCATGGCTGATCTGTCGCTGCTCAGTTCCACTTTCCCGCCCTCTCCCCATAACCCTTAATCCCCTCTCTTATCAAAAACCCATCAACCCGCGTCTTAAAAATATTTAGCGAGGCAGCCTCCACCACTTCAACGGGCAGAGAATTCCAGAGATTCACCACCCTTTGAGTGAAGAAGTTCCTCCTCAACTCCGTTCTAAACCGCCCCCCCTTTATCTTGAGGCTGTGCCCCCTAGTCCTACTGTCTTTTTTGAGCGGGAAGAGTCTCTCCACCTCTATCCTATCCATCCCATTCATCATCTTACACGTCTCAATGAGATCTCCCCTCATTCTTCTAAACTCTAACGAGTACAAGCCCAGTTTATTCAGCCTCTCCTCATAGCTCAACCCCCTCAACTCCGGTATCAGCCTAGTAAACCTCCTCTGCACTCCCTCCAAGGCCAAAAATTGCCCCTTAGTGCCAGGTAAATATGTGGGGTTATGAGGATAGGGCTAGGCTGGAAGTGTGGTCGGTGCAGACTCGATGGGCTGAATGGCCTCCTTCTGCACTGTAGGGATTCTACGACATTTTGAAACCACAATCAATCCATTGGCTGTTATCCTTCAGGCAACAGAAGAAAACTGATACCCTTGATTTAAAGTTTTGCTCTTGCAATATTACATCGATTCAAGCAGCAAAGTCCGAGCTTTGTCTCTTTAACAATGAGAACTGTGTATATCTGCCATGCAGGAACGAGAGTGTTTGTTCCTAATCATAAACACCAAATCAGATCTTCTTCCCCTGTTTCCAGTAATTCACTACAAAAACTATTCAGTTTATTAAAGGAATCGTTTGGCTCTTTGCCTTAACTTTGTGTCAAATGCTAATTTGAAAGCCAGTTTACTAGGGGGGGTTTCCGTGTATACAATAATCCAGTTCAAGCAGACTAAACAGGCGCTAGAGTTTTAGTCTTTTGGAGGTTCTTGATCACTGACAGATAGCAATTGCCAATTTAAGTTTATTTCATTTTATTTGTCATGATAAAATGACTAATTTTATGTGAGGTGGCAGGGTGGCAGAGAGGTTAGCACTGCTGCCTCACAGCGCCAGGGACCATCTATGTGGAGTTTGCACATTCTCCCCGTGTCTGCGTGGGGTTTCTTCCAGGTGCTCCAGTTTCCTCCCACAGCCCAGAAGACATGCTGGTTCGATGCATTGACCCAAACAGGTGGCAGAGTGTGGCAACTAAGGGGATTTCACAGTAACTTCATTGCAGTGTTAATGTAAGCCTTACTTGTAATTAATAAATAAACTTTAATTTTGATGTGCAGATGCCGGTGTTGGACCAGGGTGGGCACAGTAAGAAGGAGCAGCGCTCTGGAAGGTCATGATTCCAAATAAACCTATTGGACTTCAATCTGGTGTTGCGAGACTTCTTACTGTGCTCATTTGATTAGTGTCATAAGTAGGCTTACATTAACACTGCGATGAAGTTGCTGTGAAAATCTCCTCGTCGCCACTATCCATGCCCCATTTGGGTACATTGAAGGAGAATTTAGCATGGCAGCTGGGTGTGGAATCGAGGCTGGTGGAAAGCCTGCCTTGGTGAACCCTCCCTGCATCAAAGCTTTAAAATGAAGCAATAAAATGTAAAACCACCCCCTCACATCTCCTTGCCACTCCCCAGCTTATGCCAACTCATACACCCCCCAACCTCTATGGTCCCCATCCTCACTGTGCAAACCCATGCCCCCACTCAACCTCCATGGCCCCTTACATGGACCATGCCAACTCACCCAATATCAACCATGGCCACAGCTTGGGAGCCATATTGTGATGATATGAAATAAGTGTCTACTAAGATTTAGACTAGAATTCTCTGCCCCCTCACCAGTGATGGTCATCACCTAAATCTCCATTCACTGCAGTGGAATCAGAGAATCCAGTTGGCGCAAATAGCTACGGAATGCCCCCCAATATTTAAAAAAGAACTCTCATTCATAAGGATCTATTCACTACATTTTCATTCCTTCAACTACATAATCTCTTATAAAAACAAACATTGGAATTCATAGTCCCACCTCAAAGAGTTTATAGCCACTTGTAGATTTCAATCAAGCTTTGAAACAGCGGGCAGCCTGTTGGATATGTGCTGTGGTGTCTATCACTTTAAGACAGTACAGATTTTTTTACATCCACATTGGTTTGTTTGAAGTTTTAAAGGACAAGGGTTTTAAATGCTTTGAAACTTGATAGTTGTTTTTGATAGGAAAGGTCTATGCACTTTTTATGCACTTTCTTGTCCACTTTTAACAATCCCAAAGGGCACCTTTCCTCTACAAAATGTCACCCGATCAGCCGAAACTATATCCAAAGGGATACTCAGGGGTCGGCTGCCATGATTCCCATTTTCAATCCCTCAAACCCACCTCCCCTCCCCCCAAGAAATGCAAGCCCCACCTTTCAGGGAACTTTCTCCTGGGGGGAGTTTGTGGATCTAGGAACTGTCCATGTTCCGCACTCCTGGCCTAGGAGTGAAATTCAGACCTGTATAAAAGCCAACAGATATGTAGAAAAAACTGGAGTCATTCCCTGATGAGGAAGGTTAATGATTTTTAAAAGATGTACTTTCTAAGCAGAAAATTAAGAGAAAATGAAAAGTGAAACCTAAATGTGCAGAGCTAGGATTATTTCATTACATAAATACAGTAAATTGGTTGTTTTTAACAGCTGTAAGATACACAAGGAGAAAGAATAATCCAGTTGTTGGGGAAACGTTACAATGGAATGACGCCAACATTAATAGTTTTCAAAATAAATTACTTCAATTAATGCCCATCATTTTCTTGATGTGGAATGTAGCTTTATGAATGTTCTCCATCAACTATGATACACATCTTTGAAGTCCAGAAGCTTTATGTCAAAGGTTTGGACTTCCAAGTTTCAAGTTTGACTAGTTTGGTGGTTAAAACAAAAGGACAGCATGTATAAGTTGGGCCAAAGGGCCAGTTTCCATGCATCTATGACTCTAAGGCCAGAAATCTACCAGCACAACAGCCCTGTTTCCAGGACCAGGTGAGGCTTGGAGAACGGCATTCTTCATTGGCCTCGGGAAGGATCATACGAATCTCAGGGTGGACATGCCTGTAATATGCCACTCTCAGTCTCAGTTTTGCATTCAGTTATCTGCCTTGACACCCACACCTTGTAGATGAATTGTCTACCTGGTTTGAGAGGGCAGTGCGGTGGTCAGTGTGATGTTAGTGTTCCTTTAAGAATTTTTTTTTTATAAATCGTGCTCACAGCCTTAGCTGATGGGTCATTGGTGAGAGGAGAAATGAGAAAAGCTGCGTGCAGTCAGGTGACAAGGCCTGTTTTCAGTTTCGTTTTGGCTGTCGTTTTAGAAGAACAGCTGAAGGAAGTCCCTCTCTTTTTTTTTAAGTTTTATCAGTTAGCAGGAAGCACAGAATCTCTCCATGCTGCAACAAAGAGCCTGTGTTTTGGTGTTTTGAAGGCTACAAGCTGCTCTGAGTTTTCAAGATCATTTGAAATCAGCATTCAACACAGGAATTGGATTCCAGTGTTTTATGAGCTTTATCTGGTGCAGTGATAAATCTGTTTAAAGGGCTTTGTTTATTGGATTTTGGTTTTAATTGGAACACATTCAAGATATTCATTAAAAGTTATACAGTGTAGTGCTTGTTTTGTTTCCTGTTTGCAATTGATAAAAGTTCTTGCTAAGTTTCTTACTATAAATGTTAAATATATTCTTAAATAAACTTTGTTTGATAAAAGCTCCCTAGTGGGTCACTTGAATCGTACCTGAGGTGGGACAGCTCATGCTTATCCCAGCCAAACTCAACATAAACAACTTATGCTTTGGGCGGACTTCATAAAACACTTTGAAGTTTCTAACCTGAACAATGACACCAGTTAAAATTGAACAACTGGTGTTGGACCCCGTCTTGCATGATACAAAACATCCGATTGACAATTTCGTGAGCTGAACTAGTAAAGCCATTTCCATATCCCAAATAATGAGTGCTGACCCAGAAGGGGGGGGTTCAAATATGAGGATGAGGATAAACTTCAAGGAGGAAGAAACAACTACACTAAAAGTACCCTGGAGCATAAAGCTGGACTAGATCACGTGCGAGGTGTATTTTTTCTCAGTTTCAGGTTTCCAGTGTTTAGGTCATTTTGCACTTAAAGTCCTCCTTAATTCTATCCAAAAAATGCAGGCTTGTTTTTCTGAATGTCTGCTCTCCCTCTCGCTGTTTCGGTACCTAGCCCTGAAATAACATTGGTGACCATATGTACTGAACCATGGTTATGCCTGGCACCGCTGTACTTGGTGCCATTGTCTCCTGAAGTATGGCTGATCAGCAAACTCCCCCACCTGCGTATCGGACTGGCATTCGACCCGTTTGTAATCAATGCTAGTCGGGTTCCTTTTAAATCCAGGAACTCCTCCAGACAAATATTTCTTTTACTTTATGTGCTCTTAACTTCCACATTCCCGATGTAACGCCCAATGAAATCAGCCCACAGTCACGTACAACTCATCTGACCTGTTGATCAATAAGGCACATGCCTTTTTACAAATGTCTGGGCTAAAATTACAACCAGACAATGAGTAAACCGTCATGTTCAGGCTCATCTAAAGCAAATAAGTGATTTCAGCAACTCCATTAATTATTCACCACTGTGCTGACTTGCTTCACGGAAGACAATGGAGCAGCTCAACAGTTCACTACTCAATCCCTGCTCTGAAGCCTTAAGGGTCGGAGCTGAAAAATCTTTCCAATTCGCTCCTCTTCCCAATGGAACAACGCATTCTATAGATCATAGAACCCTACAGTGCAGAAAGAGGCCCTTCAGCCCATCGAGTCTGCACTGAACACAATCCTATGCAGGCCCTATTCCCATATCCCTACATATTATACCCACTAATCCCTCTTACCTCCAACACATTCTATGTTATGAATCTGAACAGATTCATCCACTTCCCATTACTACAACAAATTACAAAGGGTTGTGAACATAACCCCAATCGTCACACAATGAAAGCATTCTTTCTGGTTGTATCACAGCTTGGCATGACTCCTGCTCTGCCCAAGACCCAAGAACTACAGAAGGTCGTGAATGTAGCCCAATCCATCATGCAAACCAGCCTCCCATCCATCAACTCTGAGTACACTTCCCGCTGCCTCGGGAAAAGCAGCCAGCATAATTAAGGACCCCATGCACCCTGGACATTCTCTCTTCCACCTTCTTCCATTGGGAAAAAGATACAAAAGCCTGTGGCCACATACCAACTGACTCAAGGAGAGCTTCTTCCCTGCTGCTGTCAGGCTTTTGAATGGACCCACCTTTACTACATTCTGCACTCTCTCCTTTTCTTCTCTATGAACGGTATGCGTTGTCTGTATAGCACGCAAGAAACAATATTTTTCACTGTATGTTAATACACGTGACAATAATAAATCAAATCCAATCAAAACCAACCTCCTAACCATTGACTCTGTCTACACTTTCCACTGCCTCGGAAAAGTAGTCATTGTAATCAAGGACCCCGTGCACCCTGGATGTACTAGGCAAGGTTTCCCAGCCACGCTCGTCCCAAGGCTGGAAAATCCTGCCCAAGATCAACAGATTTTTGCACAGTCCGCCCCACCCACTCCCATTCCCTTGGCGGGTGGGAAGGGAAAATTCCGCCCACCCTCTTCCACCTTCTTCAATCAGGGAAAGAATATAAAAGTCCGAAAACATGTGCTAACCGACTCAAGAACAGCTTCTTGAATTAGAATCAAGAGCAGTTTCTTGAATTGAATCTCAGAATTAGGCCAGTCGGCCCATCAAGTCTGCTACGCCATTCAATTATGGCTGATATTTTTCTCATCCCCATTCTCCTGCCTTTTTCCCATAACCCTGTTCCCTTTATTAATCAAGAATCTATCTCCACCTTAAAGACACTTGGTCACCTGGCCTCCACAGCTGTCTATGGCAAAGAGTGCCACAGATTCACCACCCTCTAGTTGAAGAAATTCCTTGTCCACGCTACCTGGGCTTCTCAGTAATTTGTAAGTTTCAGTGAGATCCCCCCTCATCCTTTCAAACTCCATTGAGTACAGACCCAGACTCCTCAACCGCTCCTCATATGACAAAGCCTTCTTCCTGGGATCATTCTTGTGAACTTCCTCTGCATCCCCTCCAAGGCCAACACACCCTTCCTTAGGTATGGGGCCCAAAACTGCTCACTGGTTTTCCAAATTTATTCCAAATGGGGTCTGATCAGAGCCTTTGACAGCTTCAGTGATACATCCTACTCTTGTATTCTAGCCCTCTCAACACAAACGCTAACATTGAATTTGCCTTCCTAACTGCCGACCGAATCTGCACATCAACTTTAAGAGAATCTTGAACAAGCACTCCCAAGTCCCTTTGTGCTTTAGGTTTCCGAAGCTTTTCCCCATTTAGAAAATAATCTATGCCTCAATTCTTCCTACCAAACTGCATAACCTCACATTTTCCCACATTGTACTCCATCAGCCCCTTCTTTGCCCACTCTCCTCGCCAATCCAAGTCATTCTGCAGCCTCCCCACTTCCTGTCCCTCTACATATCTTTGTATCATCGGGAAGTTTCCTTCAGCCATGTAATGAGTAGGCAAAGGCACAGTAAGGATGTTGCAATTTGTAGTGAAGAGCCAACTGTTTAGGATTCCTCAATCTTTCTGACATTCCCCCCACTTAAATCATGGAATCCAGCACAGCATCTGATTCAAATTTCAAAGAAAACTCTGTGGAAAGTCTTTCACCGCAGGGTCCCTTCCCAGAACTTCTGGTCGTCATCCAGAAATGACGCAGCAAGGCTGACTGCCATCCTAGTAAAATATGTGTTCTTGCTAATTAAGGCTTTGTGGGAAAGCAGTCAAAAATGCAGGGCAGCATCATGTAGCACCAACCTTGCCCAATGGATCTCTGGCCCTTTATCCTCTGCTCTGTGAAGAGGGAATGTCAGTTCTCCAAACTCAACGCAGTGGAACATCTTCCCTCCTAGTTAATAAAAGACTGGTGACAAAGGGCTTCTTTTACTCCCTATCATTTGTTCCAACTTGCATTCTTGGGCACTTGATTTTTCCTTTATTCTTTCATGGGGTATGGTGGTGATCTCAGCTCAGAATCATAGAATCCCTACAGTGCAGAAGGAGACTATTTGACCCTTTGAGTCTGCACCGACCACAATCTCACCCAGCATTTGTATATAAGCATTTGTAGCCCGACCCTCGGGGATTTTCACGGTAACTTCATTGCAGCGATAACGTAATCTTATTTGTAAATAAGCTTTACACTTAAATTAATTGCCCTTGAGCTGAGTGGCTTACTGGGGCTTTTGACAGGACAGTTAAGAGCCAACCTCATTGATCTAAATCAGGAGTCACATGTAGGCCAGACCAAGTAAGATTCCTGCCCTAAAGGGCATTAGTGAACCAGATGGGTTTTACAACAATGGCATGGATAGTTGGCATGGTCACCATTACCAAGACTAGCTTTCAATTCCAAATTTATTCGTTAAATTTAAATTCCGCCAGCTGCCATGGTGGGATTTGAACCCATGTCCTCGGAGTATTAGCCTGGGCCCTTGGATTACTAGACTAGCGATATTACCGTCACATCAAAATCTCTCTCAAGGTGATAGTGCCGGCCAAAATGAAGGAATATTTTTGCGCTCCAATATCGACACCTCACACACAATTTGTTTTTATGGAGCAGGAACAGTTGCCAATCATTTTGTAGGTTGCAAGAACATGAGGGTACATCAGGAAGAAGCATAAACCTCCAGGATGGGGGAGAGGTGATCCCACCATGGCAGCTGTCTCAGTAATGACTGCCATGAACTATCATCAGGTTCACTAATATCCCGTTAGGGACATTTACCCGGCCTGGCCTACATGTGACCCCAGAGCCACAGCAATGTGGTTGACTCTCGACTGCCCTCTGAAAAGGGCAACTAGGGAGGGGCAATAAATGCTGGCCCGGCCAATGATGTCCACCTCCCACCAAAGAAAGGTTAAAGATCAAGGAAAAGGTTGGAATGTGGACAGCTCATTGTAGATTTTTCTGAATAGTTCAGCATGGAATTGTGGGAAGATGGCGGCACGGTGGCACAGTCGTTAGCACTGCTGCCCCGCAGCGCCAGGGATCCAGGTTTGATTCCAGACTTGGGTCACTGTGTGGAGTCTGCACATTCTCCCGGTGCCTGTGTGGGTTTCCTGGATGCTCCTGTTTCCTCCTACAGTCCAAGGAAGTGTGGATTAGGTAGTTGGCCGTGTTAAATTGCACCTTAGTGTCAAAAGATTTGGGTAGAATAGCCAGGCTAAATGTGTAGGATTGCAGGGAAAGAAAGGACGGAGGTGCCTGGGTAGGATGATCTTGCGGCGACAATTTGGTGCAGACTCGATGGGCTGAATGGCCTCCATCTGCACTGCAGGGATTTTATGGTCTGTGGTTCTGGGGTCTAACTGGTGGGATGTATCATTTCACCTTGAGATTGCCCATTTCATTGTTAATTCTGCATGAACCTGGCACTAAGGTAAAGATGAAGACACCATAGTCCCAGAGGGCCATAGACTGGGGAACTAAATGGTGGTGATTTAACCTGAGAATCACCACACCTCAGGTGAGGGGCAAAGTTGAGAAGGTGGCACTGTCACAAATAACTTCAGCCATTACGGGAATTGAACCCACGCTGTGGGTTCACGGGTAGCACGGTGGCACAGTGGTTAGCACTGCTGCCTCACAGTGCCAAGGACCCGAGTTCGATTCCCGGCTTGGGTCACTGTGTGTGTGGAGTTTGCTCATTCTCCCCGTATCTGCGTGGGTTTCCTCCGGGTGCTCCGGTTTCCTCTCACACTCCAAAGATGTGCGGGTTGGCTTGATTGGCCGTGCCAAACTGCCCCGTAGTGTCAGGGGGATTAGTCAGGGTTATGGGGTTAGTGCCTGGGTGGGATTGTGGTCAGTGCAGACTCGATGGGCTGAATGGGCATCCTCCTGTTGGGGTTCTACGTTGGCAATGCTCTGTATCATAAACCAACCTTGCAGCTAAACCAGCCCCGGAACAGAGAACACCGATGAAACCGCAGTAAGCATCGTGATGTATCTGCCTTCTACAAGTTCAAACCCAACAGCACTTCAGCCTCAGGAAAGAATGTATAGATATTTTTGTATTTTTGTTGTACAACGACGTGGAAAAATCTGACCAAAGCCAGGCTGGTGGAAGTCCCGAAACTGAAGGCTGTTTACCAGAGAATTCTGTCATATTCAGAACAATTAACGAAACCTGTGTTAGCTTAACCAGCTGGTAGGCGAGGTCAGAAATTGATGATTAGGTTTTGTGGCGATGGGGTTAGTGAGGAGGGGGGGGGAGTCCTGCAATAAAAAGGTGGGAAATAATTGCGCAATTTCTCCCCACAGCTTCAGGATTGTCTCCAGATTCTGTCGCGTCAAATTCGGGGAATACTATTCCAGAAATGAACCAACTCTGCTGTATGTCCAGGTTTGGCATATGGACCAAATTCCACAATAGCTCATTAAATAAAAGAAAAATAAAAGAGAGTGCCATAAAATGGTTACCTTTACCATTCAGATTATGGGCAGGATTTTCCAGCCACGTTTGCCCCAAGACTGGAAAATCTCACTCGAGGTCAAAAAGCCTTTCTAGGTTTTTAGGTGTCCAATCGCCAACAACCTGCCCTCGTGCCAACGCTATAGTTAAGAAGGCCCACCAATGCCTCCACTTTCTCAGAAGACTCTGACCAACTTTTACAGATGCACCATAGAAAGCAGCTTGGTATGGGCTCCTGCTCTGCCCCAAGACCGCAAGGAACTACAAAAGGTCATGGATGTAGCCCAATCCATCACACAAACCAGCCTCCCATCCACTGACTCTGTCTACACTTCCCGCTGCCTCGGCAAAGCAGCCAGCACAATTAAGGACCCCGGGCATCCTGGATATTTCCTCTTCCACCTTCTTCCTTCGGGAAAAAGATACAAAAGCCTGAGGTCACACACCAACCGACTCGAGAACAGCTTCTTCCCTGCTGCCGTCAGACTTTTGAATGGACCCACCTTGCATTAATCTTTCTCTGCACCCTAGCTATAACTGTAACATTCTGCATTCTCTCATTTTCTTCTCTATGAATGGTATGCTTTGTCTGTAGGACCACACAAGAAACAATACTTGATCAAATCAAATCAAAATTTGCATGGTTCTGCCCCACCGGCTACAACTTCCATGGCTGGTGGAAAAGGAAAATTTCACTTGATGTTTCTGAGAAGGTTTAAATAGGCTGTTTAAGAAGGAACATTGTACTCTGTTTCCCAGAAGCCTTGGCATAGAAGCTTTGGCGCAGACCGAGACAAATAAAAAATAATAACACATGTCCTTTAAACTTGGCCACAGTAATAAATAATAGCCAGCAGCTGAACTGGTAGTTTGATAGATGCTAATTAAACTCAGGCAAAGCCAAATTATTTTCCACAGAGCACAAGTATAGTTCACACTCTCTTCGCAATGCTGGTAAGTTTTGCTTCGTTGCCCCCTCTTACGTTCGCACGTGACCTTCCTTATAGTTTATTTATTAGTGTCCCAAGTAGGCTCACATTAACACTGCGATGAAGTTACTGTGAAAGTCCCGCAGTCGCCACACTGCGGGGCCTGTTCGGGTACACTGAGGGAGAGTTTAGCCAATGCATCTAACTTGGACTGTGGGAGGAAACCCACGCAGGCACGGGGAGAATGTGCAGACTCCGCACAGACAGTGACCCAAGCTGAGAATCGAACCCGGGCCCCTGATGCTGTGAGGCAGCAGCGCTAACCACTGTGCCATTGTGCCATCCTACTTGTACCTGCAGTTAAGCAACCGTTGCTCTCACTCTGTGTTGTTTTACCGCAATCTAGGCTTTGTTGTGGGACTTCAATTGTACTCGGGATACGTGATGCTTCCGAGGGAAAGTAAACAGGAGCAACCTGAGTGCTAAACAGGCAGGAACAGCTTTAGACTTGCATTGTAGAAGCCAAAAGCAGGATTGGAAAATGCGATGCAATCAAGTTGCCGGCTAGGATGGCGACTGTTGGCAACCCTGGGGCAAATACTTTGCACTATGTTGCAAAGTCGCAAAGGCTGAGAATGGAACATCATTGCGTCAACACGAGAGAAGGACTGGATACACAGCAGCAGTAAGGAAATGCGTGGTTGGCATGAGATCATTCGTAGGAAAATTCAGCAGCAGGCCCAAGAACTCTTTATTTTTCTGACCTCAACTTAACTGGAATGGAGTATTTCAGCCAACAATTCATCAAGCCTCTCTTAAAGATTCAGACTCATGTGGCAGCAACCACTCTTCACCAAGTCACAGTGTATCACTAATTATTTCACACGCGCGCACACTTAGAAATATTTACATATCTATAAATCTTGGCACAAAGAGGTTCTGTAAAAAAACAAGCCATCATCTTTTTTGTTTGTTTGATTGCCAACCAGGCAGGTCATAACAATCGTTTGCAAAGCATATTTTCACTGCAAAAATCATACAATCTTTAAATCCCTACAGTGCCGAAGGAGGCCATTTGGCCCATTGGGCCTGCACCGACTCTCCAACAGAGCAAAAATTGGCAAGTCATGTTGCAGCTTTGTAGGACCTTAGTTAGGCCTCGCTTGGAACATAGTGTTCAATTCTGGTCACCACACTACAAGAAGGATGTGGAGGCTTTGGAGAGAGTGTAGAAAAGATAGACCAGGATGTTGGCTGGCACCGAGGGCATTAGCTATGACGAGAGGTTAGAGAAACTTGGTTTGCTCTCACTGGAACGATGGAGGTTGAGGGGAGATCTGATAGAACTCTACAAGATTATGAGAGGCATGGAGGCAGAGTAATAGTCAGAAGCTTTTTCCCAGGCTGGAAGAGTTAATTACCAGGGGGCATAGGTTTAAGATGCAAGGGGCAAAGTTTAAAGAAGACGTACGAGGCAAGTTTTTTGCAAGAGGATGGTGGGTGCCTGGAACTCACTGCCAGGGAAGGTGATGGAAAGCAGATACAATAGTGAGTTTTAAGGGGTGTCTTGACAAATATATGAGTAGGATGAGAATGGAGGGATATGTTCCTGTAGGGTAGGGGGTTTTAGTTCAGCTGGGCAGCATGGTGGGTGCAGGCTTGGGGGGCCGAAGGGCCTGTCCCTGTGCTGTAATTTTCTCGGTTCTTTTCTTTGTCCTATCTCACCCAGCCAGGTCCAGCACCCTGTCTGAGTGCTCCACAACTGCTTGGAATTGATGTATTTGCATGAACCCAGTGTGAGAACCTATGTTTCTCTCTGTTCACTGCAATGGGGGCTCCTTCATTCCTGCATTATTTTCACCAGAGTGATTTTTCCCTTTTCTTCACCTAGAACGAACATTCTAAGCAAGTATCTAACCATGGAAACCCTACAGTGCAGAAGGAGACCATTCAGCCCATCAAGTCTGCACTGACCACAATCCCACTCTGGCCCTATTCCCACTTAGTTGATGGGCTAATGCCTCCAATCTATCACATCCTGGGGCGCTAAGGATCAATTTAGCATATCCAATCCACCTAACCCGCATGTCTTTGGGGTGTGGGAGGAAACCGGAGGAAACCCACGCAGACAGAGGGAGAATGTGCAAACTCCACACAGACAGAGACCCAAGCTGAGGATTGAACCCAGGTCCCCAGAGCTGTGAGGCAGCTGCGCTAACCACTGTGCTACCGTGCTGCCCAGACTAGAACTGCAGCGATTTGACTTGGCTGCAATGTGTCAGTTATTCAGTTTGTGCATTGGAATAACAGAGCAGCAATTCTGCTTTGCTCTGGAAACAACATGGGTTTCACAGCCAATTACCATTTCAAGTTTGGCACTGGGACTGGATTGGTCCAAACAGTAACTGTGTGGAACCTGGAAGTTGGATTACTCATTTTAGTGCTGGATTATGGGCAGTTAGCTTCATGAGCTAAGACTCAGCAGCACATGGGTTTAAACCATCCCAATGTAGTGGCACAATTGTTAGCACTGCTGCCAAGGACCCAGTTCGATTCCCAGTTTGGGTCACTGCCTGCATGGAGTTACGATGCGGAGGTGCCAGCGTTGGATTAGGGAGGGCACAGTAATAAGCCTCACAACACCAGGTTAAAGTCCAACAGGTTTATTTGGAGCTACTCACCTGAGGAAGGAGCGACGTGCCAAAAGCCCGTGATTCCAAATAAACCTGTTGGACTTTAACCTGGTGTTGTGAGACTGCTTACTGTGTGGAATTTGCACATTCTCCCCGTGTCTGCATGGGTTTCCTCCGGGTGCTCTGATTTCCACCCACAATCCAAAGATGTGCAGGTTAGGGGCATTGGCCGTGTTAAATTGTCCCATAGTGTCCTGGGATGTGTATGTTAAATATGTGGGGTTTCGGGGATAGGGCCTGGATGGGATTGTGCAGGCTCGATGGGCCAAATGGTCTCCATCTGTATCGTATGATTGTAAGAATGTGTGATTTCATTTAGGATTCTTGAAGGTCACCAAACTTGAGTTTACACACTGGACCTTGCATCAAATTAACTCTTCAATCCTGTTCCTTGTCACTCGATATTCCCAGCATAAAAATACCGATGATACAACACTAACCATAATCACTGTTGAATTCATTATCACCCTTTGAGAAACACCAAATCTGGCTGAGGTTGGATTTAGAGAGTTTTACTAATGTTCTCCTGATATCAGAGGAAAATAGAGGGAGTTCTACACTGCCCCTTAGCAATGCTAGTATCATATATGCAGCACCAAAATTTATTTGGTAAAAAGATTTACTGGGTTTGAGTTAGAAGGAAAGGCTGGATAGACTGAGACTTTATCCCCAGGAGCGTAGGAGGCTTAGAGGTAATCTTATCGATGTCTATAAAATAATAAGGGGCATAGATCAGCTGGATAGTCAATGTCTTTTCCCAAAAGTCAGGGAGGATAAAACTGGAGCGTGCAGGGTTAAGGTGAGAGGGGAGAGATACAAAAGAATTCAGAGGTCCATTTTTCACATAGAGGGTGGTGAGTGTCTGGAACAAGCTGCCAGAGGTAGTAGTAGAGACGGGTACAATTTTGTCTTTTAAAAAATATTTGGACAGTTACATGGGTAAGATGGGTATAGGGGGATATGGGCCAAATGCAGGCAATTGGGACTAGCTTAGTGGTAAAAACTAGGCGGCATGGACAAGTTGGTCTGAAGGGTCTGTTTCCATGCTGTAAACCTCTATGGCTCTATTCACACATAAAAAGGGATTGATTTTGAGCCTGCACTGTTCTTCTATGGAATCTTTGGGCTGGGTTTCCAGTCGCACTCACCCTGAGATCAGAAATTCCTGCCTGAAGTCATCGGACGTTGAAATGTTCCATCAAATTTTCCACCCCACCTGTGGCGGGTATGGAAAATTTACATCCTTATCTTTTACGCTAACTCCCAAGGTGAATTTCAACTCCTTGACCTTCATTCTGGGCTCAGAATAACAGGACAAAGGACAAAGAAAGAATGAGGAAAATTACAGCACAGGAACAGGCCCTTCGGCCCTCCAAACCTGCACTGCCCATGAACTGGGTGAGGTGAAGCTTGTGTTTTGAAGGATATATTTTATTCCAACTTATTAAATTCATTGAAAATGTCAATTATCACTTTCCTATGTTTATTCATCCAGGGAAAAGAGCTGAGTGCGTGCTGCTCGATATAACTGTTTTGTGGTAATTATTGGCCGGAATTTTACTGGCACAACTGTCCCAATTCTGGGGGGGAGGGCAAGGCTCAGAGAATGGCATTCTCTGTTGGCCTCAGGTGGGATTGAGCGAAACCCGGGCGGACGTGCAAGTAAAATTCCGCCCAATGTTTCCTCTTGAGCTTGTTACATTGTCGGACAGTTACCTGTTTCTGAGGAAGAAGGAGAGAGAGAGAGAATAAGTTGTTAAATCAGTTTAAAAAGCAACTGTGAGGAAAGCAGGAACATTGAATACCAAGTATTGGATTGAGGTTTATTGATGGCCACAGCAAAGGGTTAGATCACAACTCGTGCATTATAAAGGCAAGGTTTTTGGTATGGTGATGTGATTTTTTTCATAGCATCGCTAAAATCTATTTACTGTTCAAACCATCAAACAGAATGGCCATTGGGTTTACCTGCAAAGCTCTGAACTGGGTAACCTTCCATAACCACCCATTTCTTTGAAAATCCAACTTGTGGGACTCGCTGGCACAGTGGTTAGCACTGCTGCCTCACAGTGCCAGGGACCCGGGTTCGATTCCCGCCTCAGTCACTCTCTGTGTGGAGTCTGCACGTTCTCCCCGTGTCTGCGTGGGTTTCCTCCAGGTGCCCCGGTTTCCTCCCACGCTCCAAAGATGTGCAGCTTGGGTGGATTGGTCATGCTAAATGTGTGGGAATAGGGCAGGGAAGAAGGCCTGGATAAGATGCTCTGTCGGTGCAGACTGATGGGCCGAATGGCTCAGTCTTGTTTCTATAATTCAACACACATCCACCTGCACTTTCAGACTCAAAGAATCTGACAGTGCAGAAAGAGGCCATTTGGCCCATCGAGCCTGCACCGACACCAGTCCCACCCAGACCCTAACCCCATAACCCCACATATTTTACTCTCCTAATCCCCCTGACGTTTAGAGGCAATTTATCATGGCCAATCAACCTAACCCACACATATTTGAACTGTGGGAGGAAACCAGAGCACCCAGAGTAAACATACGCAGACATGGGGAGAACCTGCAAACTCCACATAGACAGTGACCCAAGGTCAGAATTGGACCCGGGTTCCTGGCGCTGCAAGGCGGCAGTGCTGACCACTGTGTCACCGTGCCGCCCCTGGTAACCATCTACCTGCACCTCAGGTAAGAAGCTCAATGATTAACCCTCCCACGCTCTCGGCATTGAGCTGCCAAAGTTTCTTAAAGATAAACAGTGAGAAAGCAGTACTTGACCAATTCAGCTCGTTCCGTTGGCGTTACAGTGCAACAATCTGTTACACGTTGAATGCTTTTACCTGGAGCATGATTCCACAGTTTATCACCTTGAAGTGAAGACCTCCTTTTCATATGTTTCAAATTTAATTTTGTCTCAGGCAACATCCTTTGATCTGAGTCACTTCAGTTACTTTGAAGTTAGCTGTTGCCTACATCATCTAACGTGTTATATATCTCCCAGGAGGACCTTGCTTGACCTTTAACCTGAAGCCTGAGGCCCCAAACTTCCTCTCTCGCTATGATGGCAAATTGGCTCAATCTGTGCAGGAACATTTTAAATATCTTTTGGAAACCAGCACCACCGGCCAGAGTTCTGTCAAGAATTGCAGCGAGGCTCGTTGCTTCTAATGTAATTATGGAGTGAATTGGATGGCAACTTCTAGCACATGTACGCACTGTAGAGTTACGTGCAGCAATCCGGAAGTTTCTGTACGGGTTGCCCTGTCCGCGAGCTTCACTATACTGGTACCTCACCGATAGACTCAGCAATGAAATACAGGCATGGCCATGCAATACTCTACCCACCAAACACACCATAAGAAGTTAGAGTTGGGTGGCACAGTGGCACAGTGGTTAGCACTGCTGCCTCACAGCACCAGGGACGCGAGTTTGATTCCAGGCTTGAGTCACTGTGTGTGTGGAGTTTACACATTCTCCTCGTGTCTGTGTGGGTTTCCTCCGGTTTTCTCCCACACTCCAAAGATGTGTGGCTTAGGTTGAAGGGCCATGCTAAATTGTCCCTTAACATCAGGGGGATTAGCAGGGTAAATAGATGGAGTTACAGAGATAGGGGCTGGAAGGGATTGTGGTCAGGGCAGGCTTAATGGGCCAAATGGCCTTCTTCTCTACTATAGGCATTCTATGAAGTGATTTTGGTTTAATGAAGTGATCAGCCTCTCTGGTCCAGAAAATTTACAACTATGGAGGCTCATTCCTTCGGAATTCAACTATTGCTGGAGATTTAAAGGACTTTAAAAATAACATTTTTTTTCTGTCCCTTAATCTAGTCTTTCTTCCTCTTTCTTTAATTCATTTTCTGCACATGAGTGGACATTGAGTTAACTTATACTTCCTAGTTTAGACTCTTTTGGCCCCAGCCTCTGACAAGGACACATTGCCACAGATGGAGGCAATAGAGATTCGTTCGGAAAACCTGCAAGTTCAGGTTTCTCTTTATTTTTGCTTGGAGATCGGTCTGGTTGACAGGTTTGGCCTCCAGTTGGAGCAGTTTCTAACCCCAGGTAGGGGGGCCTATGGTGTTTGTGTTGAGATGCTCAACATCCATCTGTCAAAGGAAGGAGCAACAGCCAGTGCCTCTTCAACATTCGTTCACAAAGTCAGCTCAAAGTAAGTGCAAAGGAGTGCAGGGTTGGCACAGTGACATAACGGTTCGCACTGCTGCCTCACAGCGCCAAGGACCTGGGTTCAATTCTGGCCCTGGGTGACTGTCTGTTTGGAGTCTGTACATTCTCCCCATGTCTGCATGGGTTCCCTCCGGGTGCTCCAGGTTTCCCCCTGCACTCCAAAGGTGTACGAGTTAGGTGTATTGACCTATGGTAAATATGGAAGGTTGTAGAGATAGGCCAAGACGCTCTGTCGGACAGTTGGTGCAAACTCAATGGGCTGAATGGAATCCTTCTGCACTGTGGGGATTCCATCATACAATCTTACAGTGCAGAAGGAGGTTCCTTGCCCATCAAGTCTGCACTGACCACTATCCCCATAACTCCATGCACCATCCTCAGCTAGTCCCCCTGACACCAAGGGGCAATTTAGTGTGGCCAATTCACCCAACCCACACATCTTTGGAGTGTGGAAGGAAACCGGTGCACCTGGAGGAAACCCACGCAGGCACGGGGGGAATGTGCAAACTCCACGCAGACAGCGACTCAAGCCGGGAATCGAACCCGGGTCCCTGGTGCTGTGAGGCAGCAGTGCTAACCACTGTGCTGCCATGCCTATGGCTCTGTTACTTCTCCCTTTCACACAGCTCCCCATCAGGAGGGGAATCAGTCCTTAAATCTGTGCCCTAACTTTTAATTAGTATCAACTATTCTTAATCATAAGTTGAGGTTACACTTCATTATTATAGCATTTGCAGCATTAACTCTGTGAGTGTGTGTCAGGCTGGGGGAACATTCCATTTCTACTGTAAAAATCACTTAGCAATGAAGATAGTGGACAATTACTTCCAAAAGATATTGTTAAATATTGTGGGTAGTGTGTAAATTGTTCAGTGTAACACTGAGTGAATATATGCATGCAGCACTCACCACTTGCCAATGCACTGAAATAAATTTATTTCCTGGACAGTTTATAGTAAGTACATCATACTGTAATAAAAACACTTTTATGAATCTTATGGGATGCAAACTTGTAATATTGCATCATCTGTTTATCCACAGTTTCGAGAGAAGGTCTGGCACATGAGCTCCTTAGCACTGCCTCATTCTGGGAGGGAGAACGGGACCTTGCGTTCCAATCTATTTTATTGTTTTTAGGAAAATTGAGTTTTCCCCTTCAGTTTCCCACAGGAATCAAGTTCCAGGAAGGAGATTACTTCAGAACTCCAGGGGGGTGGCAGGATTACAAATTGATCACCCGTGGCATTGCTATGGGGCACTTCAAATCCTCATTTCGTTTCTGTTGGTGGTGTGGCCCAGAGGATAAATCTTTAACGCCTCATCGCTGCAAAAAAAAAGGTGGGTTTGTGTTTAAATCAAACCGCCTGCGGTTTAAACGCATCCCATTTTACTGAAGTACATCACCCCCCCCCCGAATCCCCCCCTCCACAAGAATGCTCCCCACTCAGGAATTAAACCCCTTCCCCCCCCTACTCAGGATCTGAAGACCACAACCCTCCCCTGCTTAACCTTGGGACGGCACAGTGCCACAGTGGTTAGCACTGCTGTCTCGCAACACCAGAAGCCTGGGTTCGACTCCCAGCCTTGGGTCACTGTCTGTCTGGAGTTTGATGTGGAGTTACTGGCATCGGATTGGGGTGGGCATAATAAGTAGTCAAACAAATCACCTGATGAAGGGGCAGTGCTCCGAAAGCTCGTGCTACCAAATAAACATGTCGGACTTTAACCTGGTGTTGTGAGACTTCTTACTGTTTCTGGAGTTTGCACATTCTCCTCGTGTCTGTGTGGGTTTCCTCCGGGGAGTCCGGCTTCCTTCCAGACATCGAAAGATGCTAAATTGCCCTTTAGTGTCTCAAAGATGTGTAGGTTAGAGGGATTAGTAAGGTAAATGCATGAAGTTACAGAATTAGGGCCAGGGTGGGATAGTCTGATAGAGGGTCAGTGCAGACCCAATGGGCTGAATGGCCTCCTTTGCACTGCAGGGGTTCTCTGATTCTGCAACTCTCAGGTTCTCACTCCAGTCAGACAAAATCTGGAGTGTTAAAATGGGAATCATACCAGGAAAGGAAAGAGAGGCAGAAAAATGCTGGAAAAATCTCAGCAGGTCTGACAGCATCCGTGGAGAGAGAATAGAGCCAATGTTTCCAGTCTAGGTGACACTTTGTCAGAGCTCTGTCAAACCTGCTGAGATTTTCCAGCACTTTTCTTTTTTTTGTTTCAGATTCCAGCATCTGCAGTATTTTGCATTCGTCTTAAGGTTTGGAAGGAACTGACTCAATCTGTCAAGATCCCTTTGCATTCTTATGTTTCAATCTATATTGCCCACAGTGCTGCTCATCTTTGTGTCATCAGTAAACTGGGATAGTTGGCTTTCTTACTCATTATCTAATATTTTGGTCAGGAGGAATAGTAGGCCAAATTTAACAGTAAGAATCTGCTATAGTTAAGAAAGCCCACTAATGCCTTTACTTTCTCAGGAGACTAAGGAAATTCACCATGTCCGCTACGGCTCTCACCAATTTTTACAGATGCATCATAGGAAACATTCTTTCTGGTTGTATCACAGCTTGGTGTAGCTCCTGCTCTGCCCAAGACCGCAAGGAACTACAAGGATCATGAATGAAGCCCAGTCTATCGCACAAACCAGCCTCCCATCCATTGTCTTTCTACAAGTAAAAAGAGCCAGAGGGACAATGAAGAGTGTGTGTTTTTATGAAGTGTTATGATCCGCAGTTCACTGCCTAGTGGGATCTTTGGGGAGAATTGCAGGGCTGCGGGGGACAAATCAGGATAGGATTCCAGAGATGAGGGGTTTGTCATATGAAGAGAAATTAAACAGTTTAGGCCCACACTCTCTGGAATTGAGAAGAATAAAGGGAGATTAATATATACCAGATAATAAAAGGTATGGATAAAGTAGACCATAGGGTGGGATTCTTCCTCTGGCGGGGCATTCTAGGATGAGAGGTCATAGTCTCAGGATAAGGGGTAGCAAATTCAAAACATTTCTCCCATGGAATTCACCACCCCAAGGTGCAGTGGATGCTAAGACAATGGTTAAATTTAAGGAGAAGTTAGACAGATTTGAAATTGGTAATGGGTTGAATGGTTATGGGGAGAAGGCAGGAAAATGGGGATAGGAGCATATCAGCCATGATCAAATGACGGAGCAGACTTGATGGGCTGAATGGCCTAATTCTGCTCTGATATGTTATGAACTTATGGAATAATTGGATCACTAGAGAGAGAGAGAGGGAGAGAGGACAGAGGCAAGATGGCCTGAAGGGTCTCCATCTATTCCTCAATTCAAAAGCAGATTTGTCATCACAAAGAAACCCACAGTGGGTCAAGTTGGCTTTCCTTGGTTCAAAGGGGAAAAGGTGGTTTGTTGCCTAAGAGAGGAAACCTTTACTTCTTATTTCACTCTGTGTCTCATCTTGCCTCAATTACATATCACCTCCATCACATATTTTTGGACACACCGCAGACCTCACATTTTAGAAAACATTCATCACGTATTTCTCACAGGTTTGAAGGACTGCCAGTTATTCAACTCCTCAGATTCCCTCGCTCTCCAAGCCACACATACCAGCGCCGAATTCTTCTGATTTTTATTTCTATGCACACTCATTCACATCCTCTCAGCTCTTCCCCACTGGCACCTCATAAAGGGTTGGATTTGTAAACACCATTCTTTCTTGACCTCCTTCCAATGAGATAAAGCCATTCCACCTCTTTGTGAATTCAAAGCTCGCGCACTCTAATCCATCGCTTCCTTGCTGCATTTCCAATTGGGAATGGCTCTGGGCCCTTTCCTCCAGTGCATCCTTTCCTGGCTTCTGTTTCCTTGGTGTTTTCTTTGCCAGCTTATACCCTGCGGCACATTCCACGCATTCAATCGCTCCTCCAGTCCTGGACTACCTTGAAAGTACAATACAGCCTGCAGCCTGAGATCAGGGCCACATCAAGTGCTTGGTATTCAATCTACCCTCTCAACTTTACCTCTCGGAGACAGTATTTTTGCCTTTTCAAGTCTACCAATCACCAAGATTAATTAATACAATTGGAAGAAGTTTCTCAGGATGTAGGCCCTTCTGACAAGGCTGGCATTCATTTTCCATCCTGAGATGCCTTGGTTCAATGCTCTCAGGCAGAGCGATCCAGGCGCGAACCACTTATCATTCTATGAAGTCATAGAGTCTCTAAGGTGCAGAAGGAGGCCATTTGGCCCATCGAGCTTGCACTGACAACAGTCCCACCCAGGACTATTCCCATAGCTCCATCTCCTTACCTTGTTAATCCGCCTGACACTGTGGCTGGGATTTCCCTGTCCCACCCACCACGGAATCATGGTGGCCAGAACACAGAGCGTGCAAAGGTCAACAGACCTTTGACCTTTGCACGCTCCGTGTTCCAGGCACTATGATTCCGTGGTGGGTGGGGCAGGGAAATTCTGGCCACGTGTCAGGCGGATTAGCCGAAACACGGAGCATGCAAATGTCTGTTGAACTTGGGCAGGATTTTCCAGTCTTGGGGTGAGCACAGTTGGAAAATCCCACCCCAAGAGTCAATTTACCATGGTCAATCTACCGAACCTGTGCATTCTTGGACTGTGGGAGGAAACTGGAGCACTCGGAGGAAACCCACGCAGACACAGGGAGAACATGCAAACTCTATACAGATGCAAGGCCAGAATTGAACCTTGGTCCCTGGCGCTGTAAGGCAGCAATGCCAACCACTGTGCCACCATGCCACCCCTTGGAATCAGTACCTGCACCTTCCTAAGTCTACCAGTCATTAATACATAGAATCATAGAATCCCTACACTGCAGATGGAAGCCATTCAGCAACATCGAGCCTGGACTGACAACAATCCCACCCAAGCCTTATCCCCATACCCCTGCTTATCCCCCGACACTAAGGGTCAATTTAGCATGGCCAATGTACCTAACCTGCTCATCTTCGGACTGTGGGAGGAAATCGGAGCACCCGGAGGAAACCCACACAGATACAGGGAGAAGGTGCAAACTCCACACAGACAGTGACCCAAACAGGGAATTGAACCCGGGTCCCTGATGCCGTGAGACAGCAATGCTAACCACTGTGCCACCCATACCCCAATTGAAAGAAGTTTCTCAGGACATGGTCCTTGTGATACTGTTGGCATTAATTGCCCATCCCTGTTGCCTTAGTTTAATGCTCAGACCCAAACAACTGGTTGTGTGACAAATTTTTCTCTCGCATCACTTTGCTACAAAGAACAGCACAGGAAACAGGCCCTTTGGCCCTACAAGCCCGCGCCACCCATTTTAACACTCAGTGAGTGCCTTATTCAAGTCTTTCGTCAATCGATGACTTTTTTGTCTACCTCTAGTGGAACTCCACAATAAAGGGGTGCAAAATTAGGGAATTATATGTGCGCCAGATTAAGGGAGATCTACGTTTGCTAATAATTTGAAACCCGTACCCTTTTGGTCTCGATCTTCTCACGAGTGGGAACAATTTTTCCCGACTTCCTCTGACTCGCCTCTCATGATTTTGAAGACTTTGATCATTTCCTCAGCCCGCTTTTCAGTGCGAGGGAACCACATTGACAGGGGACTGGAGTCATACGTGGGCCAGACCAGATAAGAATGACAGATTTCCTTCCTTAGGACGCTTCCACGAGCCATTTTCCGTAGTACTGAATTTGGCATTCTTGTGCCTGTCCTGATGAGTGCAAGATGAAAAGCTTTGGCAGCATGTCTCTGTTTCGGCAATACTCAGGAGACCTCAAGCCTTATCGGCAAGATATTTTAAAGAACGTAGGTGTTTCTTAAAAATCAAAACGGGATGCTTTGTCTGCAGCAGCTTGCAAGAAACAATACTTTCCACTGTGTCCCAACAGCATGTGACAATAATAAAGCAATTCTGTTGGGGAACTGGCCTGCTACAGGGGGGGAAGGTGACGGCCTTTAGGTAGCTGCTCTGGTCTCAGGTGGTTAGGGAGGTCTACAGACCATCTGGAAAATTCCTGTCAGCCTCAGGCAACGATTCACCTTAATAGGTTAGATTCCACGTGCGGGTGAATCATAGAATTGTAAAATCCTGTCACCGAATCAATCCTCTATCCATACTAATATGTTTTCCCAATAAACCATGAACTATTGTGCCGTAGCCATTGATGGACACTTTGCCAAATGCCTCTGGAAATCTAAGTACAGCACATCTACAGATTCCCCTTTATCTAGAATGAACAAAACACCGTGAATGCTGGAATCTGAAACAAGAACAGAGGTAAATCTCCGCAGGTGAGAGCCCAGCCTTTATCCCCTATCTCCCTGCAGGAAAAGTAACGTGGGGTGTTCCCCCCAGCCCCCACCACTCACGCCCCCCCCCCCCACCCCACCCCAGGCTAGCTGGCAATGTGAATATCCCCACTCACTCCGCCTCCAAGGTGGCAATTCTGCCCTGGGTCTTGGATTGCGGAAAGAGTGAGCGCTCAGGAATGCCCGCCCCACTTTCCCTTCCCAGGCACCCCTTCCATTCTTTCTTGTTGTCTGACTCATCCGCGCTGTAACAAGTTTGCTGCGTCTTTATGTTACGCTTTGCCAAGGATTAAGCTCACTGGAGAACGATGCAGTCGGAGAAACTTTGGCAGAAGTCTATGTAACAAATTTGCTCACCAAGCGGATGATTTCAATAACAGATAATGGCCATTAAATGTGATGATATGTACGAACCAAAAGGAGAGGCTGTTAAAAAAAAAATTGTTGGATACAGTCTAAATGTTAAAGAAGGCAGTGCGGTATACGAAACATTCTGTACTCATATTAAACAACTAACCAGACATATAAAAGTAATATTTCCAACTTTATCAGCTCCAAGCGAAATGGCAGCTGTTGAAGCCAAATAATATTAAACTGTCACGGCGCAAAAACGCGATGATTCTTGCTGTAGGGAAGCAAATGCAGGAGTTGCAGGTGGTTTGATAACACTGGTGATCTAAAGCCCTGAGCATCTGTGCCAGGGCATCACGTAATGTGGACGAGCGCCCATGTCGGGGTGAGCCTTGGCCCACTGGTCTCTGAGTCAGAAGACAATGAGCGTTGAAGGGCCACTCCACAGTCTAGCTCATGGAAACTAGGCCGACTCTTCGGAACAACACTAAAGGAGTAAATGACCCCGTACAAACACCGTCATTCTGTATCCACAATCCGGCTGCACGTTAACCTTTTGCATTCTGGTGGTTTCCACGACTTCTGTTTGTTGGTTTCTCAGCTGTATTTTTACTGGCATCGGCCCGAAAGATTCATCATTCTCATCTTTCACAAGATGTTTACACATCAAAGGACAACAAGACTTTGAGCTGAAGTATTAACGATCCTGGCTCCAGCGATCTGGCCTTACAAATGAATTGTGCAAAAACAGATCTGCTGGGTTGCACAACCGTTCTCATTTTCTTTTTTTTGACGGCGCGGTGGACGCAAGTGGTTAGCACTGCTGCCTCACAGCAGCCAGGGACCCGGGTTCAAATCCCGGCCTTGGGTGTGTGTGAAGTCTGCACCTTCTCCCCATGTCTGCCTGGGTTTCCTCCGGCTACTCCAATTTCCTTCCACAGTCCAAAGATGTGAAGGTTAGGTGGATTGGCCGTGCTAAATTGACCCCAGTGTCGGGGGGAATTAGCAGGGCAAATGCGCGGAGTTGTACAAATAAGGGCCTGGGTGGGACAGACTCGATAGGCCGAATGATCTCCTTCTTCTGTACTGTAGAGATCCTGTAATCGGGAAGTGAATGTGGATACCATCACTGACATTTTCTGAGTGTGTAGGAGGTACTAAACGCAGCAGTACAACATCAGCACACATTGCTGCTTAAGCATGTTAAGTGGCTGTCAATGATCCAAGATGTTGATAAGTATGGATAACAGATGTATACAAGCTGTTCTGGTTTGGAGCACAAAGCTGGATAGTTCGCGTTTGGCAATTAACAAGCCCCAGAAACTCGAAGAAAAAACATATTTTTAAAAAAAAGCCCTCTTCCAGGGCACATGGAAAAGCTTTTCAGCAATCGCCTTTAACACTGCCATTATCGCACCTTCCAAATGATTAACATACAGTTGGGAACAGGGCTGACTGGAGGATGGCTTGTCTTCTGTCGGGGCTGAGAGTAAGATAATTAAGGTGTGAGGCTGGATGGAATATTGGGGGGAAGTTGAGGCCAAAGTGACCATTCTGGATCCCTCATTGAAGTTTACAGAATACTGAAAGGTCAGGATAGCGTGGACATGGGGTAGATGTTTCCATTGGTCGCAGAGTCTAGGATCCGAGGGCACAGTCTCAGGGTAAAAACACGACCCTTTAGAACCAAGATGAGGAGGAATTTCTTCAGTCAGCGGGTGGGGAATCTGTGGAAGTCATTGCCACAGCGGAGGCCAGGTCATCGAGTGTATTTAAGACAGAGATAGATAGGTTCTTGATTGGTAAGGTGATCAAAGGAAAAGGAGGGAGAATGGAGTTGGGAAACATATCAGCCATGAATGAATGGCAGACTCGATGGGCCGAATGGCCTAAATCTGTTCCTATACCTAATGGTTTGATATCACAAAAAGCCTAAATAGGTGCAGTTGAATTCAAGAATTAGGATGCATAAAACATGAACAGAAAGAGCTACAATGATTCAATCACCTTCTCTCTTTCCATCTTTTAAGTTCATGTAACAATGCAAATGCAATGAAACTAACTTGCAGGTTCAGTAACTTCTTCAAGCCTCTGCTTCCCCTGTTAATATCACCACTGACTACACAAAATACTCAAAACTTGATAAACATGGAATGAAAAAGAACCTGCTAAAATAAAATGGAATACTATTAAGACCAGGCCAGAAACTCCAAAGTGTTTTGTGAAGACAGCCTGGGCCCTATGTTTTTACATTTGATTTTAGCATTAGGGTGAGCATAAGATGTTTCACTCTGGGTATGATTCAAGTGATCCACTAGGCAGCTTTTATCAAACAAAGTTTATTTAAGAACACAGTTAAAATATAACAAAAATGTTTGGCACAACTTCAAGCAATTGCAAGAATCAAGCATGATATGGTGTTAACCTTAACAGCTAGCTATCTATGATGTTCCAAGTCAAACAACATTCCACAAACATACACCTCTTTCTAGACATGGCACAAAAAGCAAGTGTGTTCACGTGATGCTGGACTTTGCAGCTTTTTAACACCTGCAATGAATTAGTCCTTTGAATATTGGGTTAAAATTCTGAGGTTTACCAGCCCTGGAACTTTCCAAAAACCTTGAAGAGAGACAGAGACACTGCCTGCCTTCACCAGCTTCTAACAGCAACTCACAGACAGTAGAATTTCCAACTCCAGAGAGGGGAAGACCATGAGACATTACTTTCTGTCTCAAGTCCAAACAGCATCTGATAAAAAAAACAAAAAAAACTTGGAAAGAAAACTATTCCCGGGCATCATCTGACCTGTCAACCATGCTCCACCCAGCAACCCCAAAAGGCTCATAAAACCCCAGAATATTGCATTGGGCCAGATTAAAAATAAACATGATGTGCATTATATTGGTTCAATAACAATTAGAGGACACCAGCTGTAGACAAAATCGTGCCTATAAAATGGTACGAGCTGCTTGAAAAACCTGCAGAAACATGACTAAAATACAACGATTTAAGGCACAGTATCGTCGCAATACACAAAGTTAAAATCCAATCAAGGCTCCTATACGAGCAGGACATTTAAGAGATTTACATACACCTTCCATATATTTTCACTTGTGTCTCATTTAATTAAAGTAACTTAATTTGAATTAAAGCCCTTACTCTTTTTCCCAGTTGTGCAGGTCTGAGACATGAAACAAAAACTCTGCAGCACTTGTGTATTATCTAAATGCTCAAGAATCCATACACTGACTGAAAGAAAGAAATATTTATTATCTTTAAAAGGAAGTTAAATGAATTCTTTCTAATGAGGCCCAGGATGGCTAAGGTAGATGGAGGAAAGAAATCGAAAGCACAAGTTTCTCCGTTTTAAAATGTACGTGAATAAATTCCACATTAACAAAGAGCAAAGAACAAAGAACAGTACAGCACAGCAACAGGCCCTTCGACCCACCAAACCTGCACCAACACGTGACACCTTTCTAAACTAAAGACTTTTTGTCTCTACGAGGTCCATATCCCTCTATTCCCGGCTTAATCATGTATCCGTCAAGATGCCTCTTAAATGTTGCTATTGTTTAAAGTTTATTTATTATCGTCACAAGTAGGATTAGATTAACACTGCAATGAAGTTCCCTAGTCACCCCACTCCGGCGCCTCTTCGGGTACACTGAGGGAGAATTCAGCACGGCCAATGCACCCGTACATCTAACCAGTACGTCTTTTGGGCTGTGGAAGGAAACCAGAGAACCCGCAGCAAACCCACACAGACACAGGGAGAATGTGCAAACACCACACAGACAGTGACCCAAGCTGGGAATCGAATCCAGGTCCCTGGCGCTGTGAGGCAGCAGTGCTAACTATCTACTCCTTTGCTTAAAGTATTCAGAGCACGGATGCTTTGTGGACATGAATGATTCAGGCTGTTGACACCTGGGTCCACTCACCCAGAAAGTTCAATATCGTTCATCTGGACAGAGTTAAATATAAGTGAACAATAAAAGCCCCACTGGCTGATCAGATGAAAGGAATTTACACGTATCTGGCACAGCGTTACGTCGCCTCAGGTCTGTGGAGTGGCTGACATCATGGTTTGCTGATAAAAGTTGGAAGGTCATGAGTATTCTTGTGTACAGACTTCCCAGGCAAACATTATCATCACCCATTACTCCACGTGTGACCAAAAGGAAGCAGCTGGTGGCAAACTTCAAGCACAATGAAATGATTATGATCAGATTGCGTGAATGGGAAAGCTTTGTGTGAGAATGAAGGAGATGAGAGAGATAATTAAAACATAAAGCAGAAGCCAAATACTTTCTTTAATCCATTATCCCTCTTCTTTGCAACAGGGACTCTACGCACCCCGGATATTCTCTCTTCCGTCGGGAGAAAGATACAAACGTCTGAGATCATGTATCAACCAACTCAAGACCAGCTTCTTCCCTGCTGCTGTCAGACTTTTGAATGGACCTACCTCGCGTTAAGTTGATTTTTCTCTACATCTTAGCTATGACTGTAACACTACATTCTGCACTCTCTCCTTTCCTTCTCTGTGAATGGTATGCTTTGTCTCTATAGCGCGCAAGAAACAATGCTTTTCACTGTGCGTTAATACATGTGACAACAATAAATCAAATCAAAAACGCACCCGTTTGCGATCAAAGGAATTACCTGGATAACTTGACACATAGAATCATAGGAAACCAACAGTGCAGAAAGAGGCCATTCGGCCCATTAAGCCTGCACCGCCAAATATCCCACTCAGGTCCTATCCCTGTATCCCACACATTTACCCCTAATCCCTCTAACTTATATATCCCGGGATGCTGTGGGGCAATTTAGCGTGGTCAACGCACCTAACCCACACATCTTTGGACTGTGGGAAGGAACAGGAGCACCCAGAGGGGTGCACACAAGGAGAACATGCAAACTCCCCACAGACAGTGAATCGGCTCAAAGTCAGGAATAACAACAGCAATTCACTCATAATTAACACCTTTAACTGATTCAAACATTCCAAGAAACGGGAGCAGTATCCAACAGGAATTTGGTGCCAAGTCACATAAAGAGATATTAGGAGAAAAGACCAGAAGCTTGGTCAAAGAAAGAGGTGTGAAGGGGTGTCTTAAAGGTGGAGAGTGAGGTAAAGGGAGAGTGGTTTACTGGGGGAAGGGAAATCCAGAGTTTAGGGTCTTGTTGGCTGAAGACATGGCTCCCAACGCTGCAGCAGTTAAGATCAGGACAGCGGCCTGGCACAGTGGTTAGCACTGCAGCCTCACAGCACCAAGGACCTGGGTTCGATTCCCGGCTTGGGTCACCGTTTGTGTGGAATCTGCACATTCTCCCCGTGTCTGCATGGGTTTCCTCCGACAGATGTGCTGGTTAAGTGCATTGGCCGTGCTAAATTCTCCCTCCATGTACCCGTACAGGCACCGAAGTGTGATGACTAGGGGATTTTCACATTGCAGTGTTAATGTAAACCTACTTGTGACACTGACAAATAAACTCTTATTTTCGTTCTGTCAAGAGGTCAATTAGCCTGGCCGCGGGTCACCATCTGTGTGCAGTTTGCACATTCTCCCAGTGTCTGCGTGGGTTTCCTCCGGGTGCTCCGGTTTCCTCCCACACTCCAAAGATGTGCGGGTTAGGTGGATTGGCCAGGCTAAATTGACCTTTAGTGTTAGGGGGATTAGCAGGGTAAAAACAGGGCAATAGGGCCTGGGTGGGATTGTTGTTGGTGCAGCCTTGATGGGCCAAATGGCCTCCTTCTGCACTATAGGGATTCCATGAGATAGACATGATTAATGTTTAGTGTGTTAACAAAACCTCAGTAAAAGAGTCAGCCTTTTGGACTGCAAGTGTTCAACTGAAAATGTCCATATGGATCCACTGCGTAAACTGGTAGAATAATTTTGTTTTTCACAGTAATAAATGGAGCATTTTTCCATCTACTCCTTGCTCCTTAAAACCAATAATAAAATATTTGAGCAAACGCGTTTGCTTATTACAGAGATTGCAGCCTATCTGCACTCTGCTCTGTTTGCTGACATGTGCTGACCAGGTAGCCTGTCAGTTCAACAGAAGCAGTATTGTACACGGACAGGAGGGCACTCACTGATAGCACCATAACCAAACAAAGTACAGTCTGTCAAGACACTGCTGAGCTGCACAAGAATGTGACAAGCTGCCCAACAAGATTGTAGGTATTTTTCTTTTCAATCTTATTTTGCGGGGGGGGCGGTGCTGGCCAAATCTCAGGATGACGTTGGAAATTGCTTGTACACTTTTTATTTCTCACCAGTAAAATCCTATTCAAAAGGTACAAAGAAATAGCTTTCAATAGCATTCTGACTTCCTCACTCACCCTCTCTCCCTGTTTAGCCCAAATAAACCAGTTGGACTTTAACTTGGTGTTATGGGACTACTTACTGTGCTAACCCCAGTCCAACACCAGTAACCCCACACCAGATGTTGCGGACAGAGAGGCTGATGTCAGAGTGTGAGTTGCCTCTGCAGTTGTAATCAATGCTTACCCAGGGTTGATTGCACTCAAGTGGAACTGCTTCCCCTCAGCGAGCCCCTGCATTTCGTGTTAACAGTAAAGTGTTTATTTACTCTCTCGCCATGTTTTAGCTCCGATGCTGATTGTGTAACTCAAAAGAGCAAGTAATCTCACTTCGACTTCCGTTTTAACGGATCCTGCGTGCCCTGATGGAATCCTCCCTCTCCCTCACAAATACCCCAAACAGTTACAGATAAAATCCTGAATAAAGACACCATTCCCAGAATCATCCAGCACAAGAGGCAGCTAGTTGGTCCATAGATGTAGCTTGGCCGTTGGCTCCTTAAGAGCCATACCTCCATGTATCAGAACTCTGTAATCCTGGCAGGACATTTTATAGGACCATAGAAAACCTATAGTCCAGAGGAGGCCAATCTGCCCATCGAATTCACACTGACTTTCTGACAGAATATCTTTTCCAGGCCCTCTCCCCCACCCTATCTCCATAACCCACACATTTCCCATGGCAAACCCATCTAACCACACATCTTTGGACACTAAGGGGCAATTTAACGTGGCTCGTCCACCTAACCTGCACATCTTTGGATTATGGGGGGAAACCCAGAGAGGTGGCACAGTGGTTAGCACTGCTGTCTCACAGCGCCAGGGACCCGGGTTCGACTCCCGGCTTGGGTCACTGTCTGTGCGGAGTCCACACATTCTCCCCGTGTCTGCGTGGGATTCCTCCTAGTTCTCCGGTTCCCTTCCACATCCAAAAGACTGTGCTGGTTAGGCTCATTGGCCGTGCTAAATTCTCCCTCAGTGTACCCGAACAGGTGTTGGAGTGTGGCGACTAGGGGATTTTCACAGTAACATCACTGCAGTGTTAATGCAAGCCGACTTACATTAATAGTAATGTAACTCCACATCAGATGTTATGGACAGAGAGGCTGCTGTCAGAGTGTGATAAAAAAATCTTTGAACCTGAGGAAACTCAGGCAGGCACGGGGAGAATGTGCAGACTCTGCAGAGACAGTCACTGGAGGCTGGAATCCAGATCCCTGGCACACTGTGAGGCAGCAGGGCTAACCACTATACCACCATGCCACCCACATATCCACCACATCATCTAAATTCATAGTTTAAGTTGTTCTTTCCTGTGATATACATATATTCATGCTGCCAGGGCTTAATTTAATGCCGTCAGAATAGTCCTACCCAAGTGAGTGGAATGCAAACCAAACAAACGGGGAATTTTGTTTAAAAAGCAATAGGCTCGAGTTACCAAGTATTTTCCAGTCGTGTAACCTATAACCTGTAGCGTGGACACCCCATCGCCCAGAATGTGACATCAACCGAAAGGAATTTGAGATGTCAACAGTAAATTCCAGACATTTTGCACGCTAAGGGACAGACACATGCCTCAAAAGATTCTGCTGATTCCTTGACATGTGTTGCATGCTACGCGACCCTCCTGACTAAAGACTGTTTGAAAGATCTTTGTACACAGCCGTGGATGACTGCTGTGGACTCCTGCAGAGACTGTAAGGACCAGCTGTGTAACACAAGGGCACCACTCAGCAACACCTTCTCCCCCGATATAAATGCTCCTTTTCAGCGTCGTACCAGTTTGATCACAGATACAGATGGCCCTCGGAAGGACTGTCATGGCCCCATGATGTACGAGGTAAAAGTTTTACAGAGGGTGGTGGGTACCTGGATCTCACTGCCAGCAGAGGCAGTGGACGCAGATACGAAGTGACTTTTAAGGAGCGTTTTGCCAAATATATCAATAGGATGGGAATAGAAGGATATGGTCCCTAGAAGGATAGGGGGTTTAAGTTCAGAAGGGCAGCATGGTTGGTGCAGACTTGAAGGGACTGTTCCTGTGCTGTAATTTTAAGAACATAAGAAATAGGAGCAGGAGTAGGCCATCTAGCCCTTCGAGCCTGCCCCGCCATTCAATAAGATCATGGCTGATCTGAAGTGGATCAGTTCCACTTTCCTGCTTTCTCCCCATAACCCTTTTTCTTTAATTTTCTTCATTCTTTGTCCTAGATAATCTAGATAATCATGTTAATCTATGCTGAGAATGCTGCGTGTTTCGGGATGTTCTACCACCTGCCTCAGGAAGCACTTGTAATGTGCTTCAGTAGAGCCAGTGATGTGTAAAATGAGATTCCCATTGCCATCATAGCAGACTTACATTTATGATTTTGAACCAAACATTTCAGTACACAGTGCACATTTAATTTTATAGCAAAATAGGCTTGACTATAGTGACATGGTGGCACGGTGGTTAGCGCTGCTGCCTCACAGCGCCAGGGATCCGGATTCGATTCCTGGCTTGGGTCACTGTGTAGAGTTTACATATTCTCCCTATTTCTGAGTGGGTTTCCTCCGGGTGCTCCGGTTTCCTCCTACAGCCTGAAAGATGTGCTGGTTAGGTTCACTGGCCGTGCTAAATTCTCCCTCAGTGTACCCGAACAGGCACTGGAGTGTGGCGACGAGGGGATTTTTACAGTAACTTCATTGCGGTGTTAATATAAGCCTACTTGTGACACTAATACTTAAACTACACCACAGAAATATAATTTAATCTCCAGGTGCCATTCTTTAAAGGCCAGCTGACACTCAATCACACACAGATAGATAATGTAACAGAATGAGATATTTTAATTCTTCCTCAAGATGATCTCTCATTTTCAAGCAACTATAAACGGGAATCTAATATATAATAACATTTGGTGACATTGGATAGGAATTAACAATGACATCTCATTCATCCATTATCCCCAGATCAATTTTTCTTCCAGAATATTGATCAACGATTACGGTGGCACAGTGGCACAGCAGGTTAGCATTATTGCCTCTCAGTGCCAGGGACCTGGGTTCAATTCCAGTCTTGGGTCACTGTCTGTGCGGAGGTTGCAAGTTCTCCCCGTGTCCGCGTGGCTTTCCTTCTGGAGTTCCGGTTTCCTCCCACACCCCAATGATGTGCAGGTTCGGCACATTGGCCATGCTAAATTGTCTTAGTGTCCCAAACTGCGTAGGTTAGGGGAATTAGTGGGGTAAATATGTGGGGTTACGGGGATATGGCCTGGGTAAGATGCTCTGTCGGAAAGTCAGGACAGACTCAATGGGCCGAATAGCCTCCTTCTGCACTGCAGGGATTCTATGTTTCTATGAATTGGTTTTGTTTGCAACGATATCAAGGGATTTCATATCGCTTCATATTATGTTTTTCTGAAATCAGTTTAATCCTTTGTCTAATATTTTAAATCCTGAAATATATATTCCAAATCTTTCTTGATGAAAGTAAAATTTGATATTTTCAGCAATTTTATAACACTCTTTGTGAGAAATTCCTAAAGGGTAGGATATCCCCTTTTCACTGCTTCCTCCTTAAGGTCAGTGTCACTGTTCATTGAAAAAAGGTACAACAGATTCCATTTAGTTTGAATTGACTGTAAACATACAATTTGGACCTTCTGTGGACTTTAAATCATAGAATCCCTCCCGTGTCGAAGGAGGTCATTCAGCTCATTGACTCTGTGCCAACTCTCCCATATCACCGTAGCCCTGTGCATTTACCATGGCTAATCTATCCAACCTGCACATCTTTAGATACTAAGTGGCAATTTAGCATGGCCTGTCAACATAACCCACATCTTTGGACTGCGGGAGGAAACTGGAGCTCCCGGAGGAAACCCACGCAGACATGGGGAGAGTGTGCAAACTCCACACAGACAGTGACCCAAGGCTAGAATGAAACCTCAGCCCCTGGCACTGTGAGGCAGTAGTGAACTAAGAACAAAGAAAATTACAACACAACAACAGTTAAATACTGTTAACGTAACTGCCTCAGCCACCTTGCAGTGTATTCCAGGCCCCTCTGTGTAGAAGACTTACCCCACACATCTCTACTGAAACTTTGCCCTCTTATCTTGAACTTGTGCCCTCTTCTAATTGTCACTTCTGCCCTGGGGAAAATCTTCTACTGTCTATGCCCCTCATAATTTTATAAACATCTAGCAGGTCGTCCCTCAGCCTCTGCTTTCCAGGGAGAACAGTCCCAGTTTACTCAATCTCTCCTCATAGCTAATACCCTCCATACCAGGCAACATCCTGGTCAACATTTTCTGCACTCTCGCCAAAGCCTCCACGCCCTTCTGGTAGCACGGAGACCAGAATTGGTCACAGTTTTCCCAATGTGGCCTAACCAACGTTTTACATAACTGGAACACAATTTGCCAACCTTTGTACTCGATGCCCCATGCTAACCACTGTGCCACTATGCTGCCTGCATTAACATGTCTGATACCATTTAATTAAAAGCACAAGTGTTGCCACCCCATGTCAAAAAAACTTGCTTTTCATGTTCATGGTCTAGTTTTTAAAAAATGTCAATTTGAGTGAAGTCATTAATATAGCAGTGGTTCGGTTTTACCCCTTGAGCACTGAGGGACATTTAGATACTCCAAATATTTTTATCTTTCTCATGACACGTACAAAATATTTCTCTAAAGATGAATATTTTATTATAGAATTAAAGTAACACAGGAAGGGAGAATATTGGTCATGTGAATAAACTCTTTCAGTTTATCAAAATAAGACACCCAAAACACAAACCGACTTAAAGTGTTGGTTCTTTGATAACACAAAACAATAAACTCTCACTTGGCTGGAAATCTTCAATTTGGCAATCAGTACCAAATTTGAAATGATATACAGAAATAATACAAGGCTTATAGTTCTTATTTTTAAAGTTTATTTTTATCAGTGTCACAAGTAGGCTTATATTAACACTGCGATGAAGTGAGTGTGAAAATCCCCTAGTAGCCACACTCCGGCGCCTGTTCGGGTACACTGAGGGAGAATTTAGCACGGCCAATGTACCTAACCTGCCCGTCTTTTGGACTGTGGCAGGAAACCAGAGTGCCCGGAGCAGACACAGGGAGAACGTGCATGTTCCATACAGGCAGTGACCCAAGCTGATCATATTTAAGGCTTTTCATTACAAATGCACAAATACCTTAGAAAGGGCTAAAAATGGAATATCCACAGGGAATGTGGGTTTTACGGGAATCGAACTTGGGTCCCTGGCGCTGCGGTGCAGCAGTGCTAACCACCGTGCCCTTGGTTTGAAAACATGTAACAGTATTTTGGGTTTTTTTTAGTTCATGCAGCTACTGTGTGGATGACACATGTTAACAGCTGCCATCACAGGTCAACTCCACCATTGTCCTCCACTTCCAAATGAAAATAGGGAATGCTCAACAGGTCAGGTAGCGATGGTAGAGAGAGATAAGAGTCCACGCTACAGCCCCAGGGTGATCATTCATCAGAATTTCTGATGAAAGGTTATCTCAGCCTGAAAATGAATCCCCTTTCTCTCCTCGGATGCTGCCTGACCTGCCATGTCTTTCCAGCCTTCTCTGCTTTTACTTCGGAATTCCGGCACCTGCGCTATTTTGCTTTCCCTCTTTTCCCTGTGGGATGAGCGGCAGCCGAAATTAAGAAAACGTTGCTCAGGGAATATCCAACAATAAGGCTTGGAAACATTCCCAAAAGACATAATGTTCTTGAGTTTCTAACATTTCCTGGTTTCAATACTGAGATACAGATGAGGGCATTTTTTTAACAACTGTCAGAATCTAGACAGCCTTAACGTGGTTTGGTTTTTCCGACTACAATAGTTTAAGAATGCCTTCCTGTACAGTGTAAAGGAAATAATTAGTGACAATTCCTTCAGTGAAGAAGAGTAATTATTGTGGAAAGAATGCACTGTGCTGTTGGAAAGGAGTGTAAAAAGACAAGCGTGCTCTGCTCATTACGAAAGAATGAGACTGCTCTGGGAATGGCGTTCCCGGAAAACCTACATTCCCTGTGGATATTCCATTTTTAGCTCTTTCCAAGGTATGTGTGCGTCTGTAACGAAAAGCCTTAATATGATCACAATGTAATAATTCCGAGAGGGGCATATGGTGAACTGACGTACAGTCAATAAATGAGCCGTCTTGGCACTTCTAACTAGCGATTTCCATAACACTGAGAGAGAATATTATGACAGCTGACGATATAACTTAATATATCCCATGTGGCTGGCTGGATAGAAAATAGTACAACTATTTTTGTCAAGGGGATGTAGCTTCCAATTTTAAACAGACTGGGTGTCACGTCACCCCCACGTCCCAAGTGAAGCAACAGGACTTTTCCCTCTAGCCCATCCTCCAGGAACAACCAGTTTGACTGATCAGCAATAACAGCAAATTGGCAACATCTGTGTCCTATACACTACAGGTGAGTAACCAATTCTTAGCCGCACTGTCAGAGAGCTGGAGCAAAGGGGTTGGGGAGGGTGGGTGAATGGCCAAGAGGGGGAGGTACTGAGGGAAAAAAAAATCTAAGGTCTTCACAAGGCTAACCAAGGCCTGAACTGTTTGATTGGAGTGGGTTATCAGGGATTTCGCTCGGGGAGGGGTGGGTGGAAGCTGGGAGCAGCGTTGGCAAGGGTGAGGATGGAGGCGATGTATCCTTGAGAATAGGTCAGCTATCGATTAGGATGGGGCTTCCATTGGAGACCAACACAACGCCCGTTCCCCTCCACCACCTTCTCACCTGTGATCGAGGGTCCTTGATTTTTTTACGGCCTACCCTGAATTACCCAGTAGCTTAGAAATTGAGCTGTGTCAGGAAAGCTCTTAGGAGGCCAATAAGTAGCCACTTAAGGGCTCTAATTTGGTGCAAGGGGGGACTTCCCTTATGTGATGACTTGCTGGATAATGAACCACCTGATGAGTCTTAATTGATGGTTAAATCAGGGAGCCTCACGCTCTCTATTTAAAGCAGGTCTGTCAGGCTCCCAGCCTGCATTCAGCTGGGAGCAACCAGAGAGCTGGCTGTGTACAAATGTGTGGTGTAAATAAAGTAACTTGGTGACGGGACTTTTGCCTCCACCCTACCCCTCCCATACACCTCATCCCCTTCTTCCCGACTACCCTGTCCCCTTTTGACTGAGGTGCCTCTAAATTGGTATGGAGTTGGGTTTCCTACCCAATTAAGTCATAGGGTTATGCAAGGCAGAAAAGGCCTTTTGGCCCATCGAGTCTGCACTGACAATATCTCCCACTAACAGCGCATTAATCACATTTCCCTGCACTTGTCCCCTAACCTTGAATGTTATGATATTTCAAGTGCTCATCCAAATATTTTTTAAAGGTCTCCACTATCTTCCCAGGCAACGTATTCCAGATTCCCACAACTTTCTGAGTGAAAAAGGTTCTTCTCAAATCCCCCCTGAATCTCATGTCCCCCTCATCCTAAAACTAAGATTGGAAATTTGCCTCTTCAAAGCGGAGATCCAATCACAGGCCTTCCATCTTGGGAGAAGCAGTAGACTAAAGGGTAAATATCTGAGTCAACATGAGGCTGCAAGCTCACCAACTCTCTTCACTCACCAACCACTCTCTTCTCACACTGTATAAATTGTTGTACCCTTTCTCTGTTGATTTTTTTTTCAAGCTATCCTGAAGAGTCCAGGACAAAAAGTTTTGATTGCCCTTCTCTTCAATGCAATCTTTTGATTGTACTGAGGTCCTTTGAAGTAGCTTCCTGTCTCCTGTTGCCTTAGAAGCAAACTGGGATTTCCACATCTTCTGGAAGATTCCATGGACATTGCTGGAGGAGAGTTTGCATTTTTCAATGTCTCGTTGCAGCCACCTCTAGTGATAAGAATCTGAAAATGTTTGAAATTGCACAGAAAGGTGCCAGTTGTCTGTCCATCCTTCCATTTGGAGAAAAAAACTTTAAGCTCAACACTGAAGTTCAGAATTAGGAATGTACCTTTAAAAGAAAGGCTGTAATGTCATAATACAAGTACATGGCTATTTCTAGTTTCAATCATTAACCATGCTTTTGCAAATACCAACTAATTTGCATTTGGATTATTTCCTCCAAGATTTCCCCACCATTGACTTTCGGTTGACTGCCCTGTACCTGCTGACTTTGTTTTTGAACTACACCACAGCTGAGTTTGTGTGTGTGTGTGTGTGTGTGTGTGTGTGTGTGTGTGTGTGTGTGCGCGTGTGTGCGCGTGCGTGTGTGAGTGAGCGTGTGTGAGCGTGTGTGCGTGAGTGAGTGTGTGTGTGTGTGTGTGTGTGTGCGCGCGCGTGTGTGAGTGAGCGTGTGTGAGCGTGTGTGCGTGAGTGAGTGTGTGTGTGTGTGCGCGCGCGTGTGTGCGCGTGCGTGTGTGAGTGAGCGTGTGTGAGCGTGTGTGTGTGTGTGAGTGTGTGTGAGCGTGTGTGTGTGTGTGTGCGTGAGCGTGTGTGAGTGTGTGTGTGAGTATGTGTGTGTGAGCGTGTGTGTGAGTGTGTGAGTGTGTGTGAGCGTGTGTGTGTGTGCGTGAGCGTGTGCGTGAGCGTGTGTGAGTGTGTGCGTGAGCGTGTGTGAGCGTGCGCGTGTGTGTGTGTGAGTGTGTGCGTGAGCGTGTGTGAGTGTGCGCGTGTGAGCGTGTGTGTGAGCGCGCGTGTGTGAGCGCGCGTGTGTGTGAGCGCGTGTGTGAGCGCGTGTGCACGTGTGTGTGTGAGCATGTGTGTGTATGTATGTTTGTGAGCTGTGTGTGAGCATGTGTGTGTATGAGTGTGTGAGTGAGTGTGTGTATGTGAGTGTGTATGTGTGTGTGCGTGTGAGAGCATGTGTATCTGTAATGTATATGTATTTGTGAGCATGTGTGAGCATATGTGAGCATGTGTGTGCGTGCATGTATGTCTGTGTGTGACCGTATGTGTATGTGTGTGTGTGTCAGAGTGTGCGTGTCTGTAATATGTGTGTGAGCTTGTGTGTGAATGTATGTGAGTGTGTGTGTGTGTGCGCGCACTTAATACATGCACAGAAATAAGACAACCTATCTTATTCCTGATACATTCTCAATCACCGTGCCCATGCACCTGCCCTTTATAATCACTTCCCTTACCCAAGAAAAAGGAGAAACACTTGTGTAGAAAAAAAGAGGCAAACTAAGATCAGGACAAAAGCAAATTACTGCGGGGGCTGGAATCTGAAACCAACAGAGAAAATGTTGGAAAATCTCAGCGGGTCTGGCAGCATCTGTAAGGAGAGAAAAGAGCTGACGTTTCGAGTCCAGATGACCCTTTGTCACTTTGAAACTCGGAGATTTTCCAGCACTTCCTCTTTTAAAATCAGGACAATCTGCTCACCTATTTAGCTGACTAATGGCATAGATTGTTTTTTCTCTGCCTTGCCGCATAATGGCCACTCACTCACCTGAGAAGTTACACGAGAGACCACAGCCTGAATGTCAAGAGTCCAAAACTCCACAATGTCTTTGGCTGAAAACTCAGATGTTGACAATCAGGGCTAAAGTTTGTACTCAAGGGTATTATGACCCAGTAACTTATTGCGATAAGCATCATCACCAGCCCCCCCTCCTGCCCCCCCATGGAGAGCTAACAATTCCGTTAATCCACAGGTCCTGCCAACATTGCTGATCCCAACTATATGACTTTCCAAGTCAGCATTCCAGGAATGTGATTTACGAGCTGTTTATGTAAATTAATTATCCAGATAGGGTCCTGCCAACTGTAAGGCTTTGCAAGTACCTCTGTGGTGACATTGCCCTATTAAAAATGCTCAGTTATTGTGTCTGGGAGTGCTGACAAGTTATTTGGAACGGCCAAGGTCAAAATAGGCATTCCGAATCTGAAGGCAAAATTACACCTTTTGCTGGATCTGCCGGGATTAGATTCGAATTTAACGCTACAATGCAAAAGTAACTGATTTAATCCCTCTCTGCAGATCAGCAGAGATGTAATTCCACCAACAATTTATCTATTGGTGTCACAAGTAGGCTTACATTAACACTGCAATGAAGTTACTGTGAAAATCCCCTAGTCGCTCTGGTGCCTGTTCAGGTAGACTGAGGGAGAATTTAGCATGGCCAATGCACCCTAACCAGCACGTCTTTCAAACTATGTGGGGAAACCGGAGCTATCCGGAGAAAACCCACACAGATATGGGTGCCGGAATTTTATCACCCCCCCCTCTCCGCCCACCACAGGGATCAGAGTGGGCAATGAACTGACCATGGAAAGGTCCATTGACCCCAGACGGGATTTTACGGTTTCGGAACGAGTGAGGTAATAAAATCCCACCCGCGGAGAATGTGCAGACTCCACACAGATAGTAGCCTAAGCCGGGAATCGAATCCGGGTCCCTGGCACTGTGAGGCAGCAGTGCTAAGCACTGTATACGCAGCAGACTATTGAAGATTCTCATGTCTATGTATCTCAGATAGATAACCAATTATAATGTACTTTTTAAAAACCAAATCTCCACCAATGCAGTGGTATCCGATGTTAATCCCATTTTATTCCTGTTTTGGTAAAATGTGTGAATCCTTATCAAAAATTCTGATTTTTGACATTCAACCTTTTTTTTTGCAATGGTTATTCAAATATCAATGGTAATAAAATATGTCTAAATACTAGCACATTAATTCACAGTAGAATCATAGAACCCCTACAGTGCAGAAGGAGGCCATTCAGCCCATCAAGCCTACACCAACTACAATCCCACCCAGGCCCTATCCCCATAACTCCATGTATTTATCCTGCTAGTCACCCTGATACTAAGGGGCAATTTAACACGGCCAATTCATCTAACCCACACACCTTTGAACTGTGGAAGGGAACCATGGCACCCAGAGGAAACCCACACAGACACGGGGAGAATGTGCAAACTCCACACAGACAGTGGCCCAAGCCAGGAATCGAACTCAGGTCCACTAACCGCTGTGCCACCACGCCACCCATTATTTACAACTTGCTAGTTACATTATTTACTGTCTTAATAGGCACAGTGGTTAGCACTGCTGCCTCACAGTACCAGGGACCCGTGTTCAATTCCCAGCTTGGGTCACTGTCTGTGTGGAGTCTGCACATTCTCCCCGTGTCTGCATGGGTTTCCTCCGGGTGCTGCGATCTTCTCCCACAGGTCGAAAGACATGCTGGTTAGGGTGGATTGACCGTGCTAAATTCTCCCTCAGTGTACCCAAACAGGCACCAGGGTGTGGTGACTAGGGGATTTCCACAGTAACTTCATTACAGTGTTATTGTAAGCCTACTTGTGACACTAATAAAAAAACTAAAATAAATAATATTTGAAGCTTTACAAAGTAGTGTTTTTATAATATTTGCTAAGAGCCCCTTAACTTGAGGAAAGAAGTTTTCCTTCATGTCCTTTGCTCTGTAGGAGAAACTGAATTTCACACCAATTTATGACTTAAGGACAGGAGTAGGCCATTTGGCCCCTCAAAGCTGCTTCATCATTTGATAAGATCGTGACTGATCTGACTGTGGCCTCATCTTCCTTGTCTATTCCCTGTAAACTTTGACCCCTGTTGGCCAAAAATCTAACTGAGCCTTAAAAATATTCAATGACTCTGCCTCCATTCCTCTCTGGGGAAGAGAGTTCCACAGATGCAAGACCCTCAGAGGAAAAGGGGTGCAATCTTACCAGCTGTTCACGCCCTGCCAGTGCTGCCAATGAGGCTGGGGAGTTTGGCACTCAGCCAAATCTTCATTCACAGCAGCAGGACCAAAAAATCCTGCTGCCATGGATTGCTGGAAAACTCCACCTAAGATTTCTCCTCATTTCCATCTTAAATGGGAGACCCCGTATTTTTAAACAGTGGCCCTTTGTTCTAGTTTCTCCCATTTGGGAAAACATCCTTTGAGCGTTCACCCTGTCAAGTCCCTTCAGCTTTCTTCCATGTTTCAGTGAGATCTTCTAGACTCCAATGGATATAGGTTCTACCTGCCTAACCATTCCTCATAAGATAACCCTTTCATCTCAGGAATCAGTTAAGTAAGCCTTCTCCACACTGCTTCTAATACAACTTACTTTTCTACAAACTTGGTGCCATCAGCAAATTTAGCTACCATACATTGTGATCATAACTATTTTCTGTTTGCGTTTTGCAGTCAGAAGCCAAAAATTTGGTTACTTTGAATATTAAAGCATTCAATAACAAAAGAAAAGAAAACAAACATGCAAGATTACATTTACACAGTTAAAATGAGCTTAAGAACATAAGAAATAGGAACAGGAGTAGGCCATCTAGCCCTTCGAGCCTGCCCCGCCATTCAATAAGGTCATGGCTGATCTGAAGTGAATCAGTTCCACTTTCCCGCTTTCTCCCCATAACCCTTAATTCCCTTGTCTATCAGAAATCTATCTATCCGCGACTTAAATATATTCAACGAGGTAGCCTCCACCACTTCAATGGGCAGAGAATTCCAGAGATTCACCACCCTTTGAGTGAAGAAGTTCCTCCTCAACTCCATTCTAAACTGCCCCCCCCCCCTTTGTTTTGAGGCTGTGCCCCCTAGTTCTGCTGTCCTTTCTAAGCGGAAAGAATCTCTCTACCTCTTCATAATGTTCTTATGCTCTTATGTTATGTTCTTATAAAAGAAAAGAAAACATAACATGCAAGATTACATTTACACAGTTAAAATGAGCTTTATAGAGCATTTCTCCAAAAAATCCTTAGTTAGACTCTCACAAATAAAACAAAATCAAAATACTGCAGATGTTGGAATCTGAAACAAAAACAGAAAATGCTGGAAAATCTCAGTAGATCTGACAGCATCTGTGGAGAGGGAATAGAGCCAATGTTTCAAGTCTAGGTAACCCTTAGTCAGCTTTGAAATTTACCTTTCCCAGATTAAAAAAGCTTTATGTTCTCCTTGTGGCCACTAATTTAGGTCAAATGAAAAACTTTGCCTTATTTATCTATGATCTTTTCCCAGCTGTAATCTCTTCTTTATTTCTCTTTGAAATTTAACAGAACACAACAATCCTTATTTATCTCCTGATGCAAATTTTTAGCCATGGTTTATTTACCTATATCATATATTGGTTGGCCATATTCACTTCTAGTGATAAAGGGAAAAAAAAGCGTATATGCTGGTATCTGAAATATTTCCTTTGTCCAATTAGAGCACCCACCCCGTCGCCCCCCCCACTCCATAGTGTAAACCTTCTCTTTGCTTTCAGCTCTGACTAAGGGTTATCCAGACTCGAAACACTGGCTGTATTCTCTCTCCACAGATGCTGTCAGACTTGCTGAGGTGTTTTCTGTTTTTATTCACTTTAGCTGCCTGCTTTTCACAACTAAACTCTTTGACATCCTCAGCACTGTAGACACTGTAGTCCCCAGTTTAATTCACTAACACACACATGGACATGCACACAATCTTGCTTTACACAATGAGCTTAATTTGGCGTCATGTTTGGCACAATATCATGGGCCGGAGGGCCTGTTCCTGTGCTGTTCTGTTCTATGCTCTATGCTCTACAGAAACTGTAGCTCGCATATTGGACTCCTCAGTTACCTGAGAACTCATTTTTAGTGTGGAATCAAACCATCCTTGACTCTGAGATACTGCCTAAGAAGAAGAGGAGACCCCAGAAGAGGCCCCAGTGCAGCACGGGGCTCACAGCGTCAGAGCCCCGGGTTCAATTCTGGCCTCGGGTCACTGTCAATGCAGAGTCTGCACATTCTCCCTGTATCTATGTGAGGTTTCATCCAGGTGCTCCGGTTTCCTGGAAAAGATGTGCGGGTTAGGTGGATTGGCCATGCTAAGTTGCCCCTTAGTGTCAGGGGGACTGGCTAGGGTAAATGTATGGGGTTATGGGGAGAGGGCCTGGGTGGGATTGTTGTTGATGCTGTTTTGATAGACTGCATGGCCTCCTTTTGCACTGTAGGGATTCTATGATTCCTTCCCAAGATAGTGTATGAATAAGTGAGGAATGTCATTGAGACAGGAGAGAGCGATCAATACAAAATGAAAAGATGTAGGATAGCATCGAATCTGAACAAAGACTCAACTCACGCTGTAAGTAGTTGCACAATAATGCAAAGTGACATGCGCAGAAAGTGCAACGTTGGTTCTCACTGTTACTTACATGGAAGCAATGGGCATTTGTAAAACAAGATTGAGTAGTTGAGACCCGAACGGAATCAGATTTAAAGCTATCACACACCTCCAAGTAGGTACATTAATCACCCAATCTTCCCTGTGTTTCTTCCCCAGGCTGTAAGTAATGGAACCTGCTTAGGCAGGACACTACCTGGATACCATTAACAAAGGAATTTGTATTGACGTATGGTATCGTTCAGGTTATCTGAAGGTTGTATTGTGATGCTGTTTGTAGATGTCAGCGAGGCAGGAGCCTAGAAGGAACTGCTCACTCCCTTGGCAACGAGCTCCTTCTGTTATCGGAAACTCCATCACCACATCACTTCCGTCAATACTTCCTTCTCCCCTTTAAGTTAAACCTCATTTTGGCCTTGAATTCAGGAAACCGTTCTCCCAGTGTCTGTTTGCTCCCTCTACAATGTGCCTTGCGACATTGGATTGTGTCAAAGGATCTTAATGAAAGTTCTGCTTGTTGAGGAAGCAATCAAAGCTCCTCATCCTTTGCCAGAGAACTAACTTTTAACCATATTGAAGCTGTTCGTGCCCAGCGATACCAACAGTGCACGGCTTCATTGTAATCTAACTTGACCGCCTCTACTCGTCCTCGATCTGACGTGTAAAATATCCGCTGGCTCTCCGAGCCAAAATGGGAATTGCGAAGCTCCAATGAGACATTCCACCCACACACATTTACTTGTGCCTGGGGGTGGGGCGACACCACCTGGAGTCAGGTTTACAATGGAACGCTGACGATGATATTGGTGCCAGCAATTCGCGACGGTCAAAGGTGAAAGGTTGTGGAATCCAACAGCAGGACGTTAATCCATTACATCAGCAGCTCAATTTAACAACCCAAAAGAGCCACTGCGCCAAAAATGCCGCATTTAGAATTTGATGACCAGGAAGCAATTTAAACACCAAAGAATTTGAAATGATTTTACAGAGAGTAACGGAGGGAAGATGTCCTTTTATTGCACCAGAGGGAATATATTCTCTTCCTTCACTCATGGTGCTGAGTTGACTTTGTACCAGACAAGGGAGCAGAACAAGGAGCCTGATCCCTTGCCAACACCACCTAGACCAACAGAATATCTTCCCATACAGGATAACAGGGTGGCACGGTGGGTAACACTGTTGCCTCACAGCTTCAGAGACCTGGGTTCGATCCCTGGCTTTGGTGACTGTCTGTGCAGAGTCAGCACATTCTCCCCATGTCTGCGTGGGTTTCCTCCGGGTACTCCAGTTTCCTCCCGCAGTCCAAAGATGTGCGGGTTAGGTGGATTGGCCATGCTAAATTGCCCCTTGGTGTCAAGGGCCTAGCAGGGGGAATACGTGGGGTTATGGGAATAAAGTCTGGGATTGTTGGCGGTGCAGGCTCTATGGGCCAAATGGCCTGCTCCTGCACTGTAGGATTTCTGTGATAACAAATTTCTCCTGAATTGTCCATTTTCTTTCTCCAAATGGGATGCAGCTGCTCCCAACATTACCACCTCACGCGGATGCACCATCACTTTGTCATTATATCATTTGACAACGTTGTTCCTGCCCTCCCCACCCCACCCCCACCACACCCTCTTTCCCCTGTTTTTACACTTGCTTTATATATAGTTGCATCACTGACTTTTTACCGTTCTGATGAAAGCTCATCATTTGTCTGGGTTTTCCCTGCCCCACTGGGGGATGTGGTGGGCCAGTCAAAACTTCTATTCATCCGTGGGACATGGATGCCGCTGGCTGGCCAGCATTTATTGCCCAACCCTAGTTGCCTGAGGGCAGTTGAGAGTCAACCACATTGCTGTGGCTCTGGAGTCACGTGTAGGCCAGACTGGGTAAAGCCTGATTTCCTCCTCTAAAGGTATGAGTGAACCAGATGGACTTTTCTGACAATCGACAATGGATCATTGGTGGATTCTTTAATTCCAGATATTTTTAATTGAATTCAAATTCCACCATTTGCTCTGATGGGATTCGAAACCAGGTCCCCAGTCCATTGACTTTTGGTGGGAAGGGATGATCCCCATGGTGGACAGGGCAGCAAAATCCTGCCCCAATGACTATGGTTGGTTTTCCAGCTCGACAAATCCAACCTTTAAAAATGAATCATTTTGCCCACAAGCACTGGGTGAGAAAGAAACAGAATATTGTAGCTGACCCCTGCAGAGATTTCGGCAACTGAGTCTGACAGAGAACAATCCACGGTACAACAGGTCAGTTCACTCATATCTACAGGCTACAAATTGTTTGTGACTGTTACCATGACGACATCCAGACACCCAGTAAAAATCTGGAATTAAAAGTCTAATGGTGACCATGAAACTATTGTTGATTGACTAAGAATTCATCTGGTTCATTAATGTCCTTTAGGGAAGGAAATCTGCCATCCTTACCTGGTCTGGCCTACATGTGACTCAGATCAACAGCAATGTGGTTGACTCTTAAATGTCCTGTTGTATTAATGCGATATCTCTGATGTGCAGATGCCAGTGTTGGAATGGGGTGGCCACAGTAAGAAATCTCACAACGCCAGGTTAAAGTCCAACAGGTTTATTTAGAATCATGAGCTCTCAGAGCGCTGCTCCTTCCTCAGATGAAGGAATAGTGCTCCGAAAGTTTGTGATTCCAAATAACCCTGTTGGACTTAAATCTAGTGTTGCAAGACTCCTCTCTGCATTTATGCCAGGGGTACTAGTAGAGGCAGGTACAATTTTGTCTTCTAAAAAGCATTTAGACAGTTACATGGGTAAGATGGGTATAGCGGGATATGGGCCAAATGCGGGTAATTGGGACTGGCTTAGTAGTAAAAGCTGAGTGGTATGGACAAGTTGGGCTGAAGGGCCTGTTTCCATGATGTAAATCTCTATGATTCTATGACCGCAGAGGGAAAGTATCAAGTGAACAGAAAGTGTCAGATAGACATTGATACTTTATGCAACATAACGACCCTCACAGATCTGGGGGGAGTGACTCACAGAGGATTCAAAAACAAAACTCCCGAAAGTAGAGCTGAGGCTAAATGATGGCAATGATACTCATACTGAGAGAACAAATGAAGATTAAACAAGGGGGTGAATCCAATGCATGACCATGAGTTCCTGGTAGCATTTCTAATAGTTAGAAGACCTGGATTACAATTGACTCCTAAAGTATAGGCCATCCATAATTCACTCACATTTAAAATGATACAATACCACATAACTGACCACAGAGGTTTATCAAGCAACATCATCAGATACTGAGAGGTAGACCCAACAGAGAGAATCGCACAATGTACGTAAACATCTGTAGAAATGTTTTCTAATTCCTTACAATAGTCCGAGTGTGTGGTAGTGTAGTCCCTTTGAGGGGGCGATCCATGAGGCCCTCATGATCTGAGGAAGGATGTCCTTGCTATAGAGGGAGTGCAGTGAAGTTAACCAGATTCCTGGGGTGGCAGGTCTGTCATATGAGGAGAGACTAATCACCTCAGGATTATATTCAGTGGAGTTTAGAAGAGTGAGGGGGAAACTCATAAAATCTCATGGAAACTTATAAAATCCTGACAGGGTTAGACAGGGTGACACAGTGGTTAGCTCTGCTGCCCCACAGTGCCAGGGACATGGGTTCGATTCTCGGCTTGTCTGTGTGGAGTGTGCATGTTCTCCCCATGTCTGTGTGGGTTTCCTCCGCGTGCTTAAGTTTCCTCCCACTCTCCGAAAGTCATGTTGGTTAGATACAATGGCCATGCTAAATTCTCCCTCAGCGTATCCAAATAGGCACCAGAGTATGGAGACTAGAGAACTTTCACAAGTACTTCACTGCAGTGTTAATGTAAGCCTACTTGTGACACTAATAAATAAATGTTTAAACAGGGTAGATTCAGAAAGAATGTTCCCGATGATGGGGGAGTGCAGAACTAAGGGGTCATAGTTTGAGGATAAGGGGTAAACCTTTTGGAACTGAGGTGAGGAGAAATCTCTTCACCCAGAGGGTGGTGAATGTGTGGAATTCGCTCCCACAGAAAGTAGTTGAGGCCAAAACATTGTGTGGTTTCAAGAAGAAATTAGATATAGCTCTTGGGGCTAAAGGGATCAAGGGATATGGGGAGGAAAGAGGGATCAGGATATTGAATTTGATGATCAGCCATGATCAAAGAGAATGGCAGAGCAGTCTCAAAGGGCTGAATGGCCTTCTCCTGCCTCTAGTTTCTATGGTTCTATGACCCTATAGAGAGGCAGCATGGGAAGCCAAGCCAACTGGGTCAAGGACTTAGTTGGAGCCAAAGCGTAGAAAAGAGTAGACATGTATTGCAGTTTTGTAGACTATCGCATGTGCATATATAAATATTGTTATTAATAAATCCTTCATAACTTGAAGTCACAACAAATAGCCTTCAAAATTACTGCATGCAGGGTTAAAGTGCAACAATTACAAAAATTAAAACAGGGGTCTTTTTATCAGAAATAGACAATGCAATAACAAGTCAGAAATGCGCAAATAATCTGTAACTGCTTTTCTTTATCTCTAGGTTGACGTTTGCCGGTCATTTCCTGTGATTTAAGTTCTGACCACAGTGCAAGTATCTCTTACACAATCGCTAGGAAGGTGTAGCCCGAGACTTGGTTACACAGAATTCTTCTTTAATCAGTTTCCATTTTCGTTTGGTTTGAAAGGCATGTGGGACATGCAGGAGAAACAAAAGCTCATACAACTTTCTTAAATAAACACATCTTTCTCTGGCTCTTATCAGAGCGAAGAAATGCAAGCCAGCGACGTAATTATCGAGAAATTCAGTATCACCACGTAGGGGGCAAAGTAACTGGAAAAAACTGGGTCAAAGAATACTTGTGTCTCGTAGACACGGCATAGTGTTTCGTTATAAGATGTCACATTTATAGTAGAAACAGGGGTAAACCATTCAGCCCCTCAAATTTACTCAACCAGTCAATTAGATCAGTTGATTTGCCTCCCAACTCCATTTACCTGCCTTTTCTCCAGATCTGCCAATGCCTTTGAAAAACTATCAAAATTAACTATCTTGATTTTGAGAGGTGCATTTTTCTGTTATGTAAACCTTCTAGAGAGGGATACAAGCCATGATGTGGAGATGCCATCATGCCACGTTGGACTGGGGTGGGCACAGTAAGAACTCTCACCACACCAGGTTAAAATCCAACAGGTTTATTTGGAATCATGAGCTTTCGGAGCGCCGATGAAGGAACAGCGCTCCAAAAGGTCATGACTCCAAATAAACCTGTTGGACTTTAACTTAGTGTTGTGAGACCTCTTACTGGGATGGAAGAGGGGAGAGGGGCAGTTGGTATTGGTAGAAAACTCCATTTTGTTCATTTTTATTTAATTTGTGGAACGAGGGGAATTTCACAGTAACTTCATTGTAGTGTTAATGTATGCCTTACTTGTGACTAAATAAACTTTGCTTACTTTGATTTGATTTATTATTGTCACATGTATTGGGGTATTGTGCTATACAAACAAAACATACCATTCATAGAGTACATAGGAGAGAGGAAAAGGAGATGGTGCAGAATATAATGTTACAGTCATAACTAGGGTGGAGAGAAAGATCGACTTAATACATGGCAGGTCCATTCGAAAGTCTGACAGCAGCAGGGAAGAAGTTGTTTTTGAGTAGATTGGTACGTGACCTCAGATTTTTGTATTTTTTTCCCGATGGAAGAAGGGGGAAGAGAGAATGTCCAGGGTGCACGGGGTCCTTGACAATGTTGGCTGCTTTTCCCGAGGCAGCGGGAAGTGTAAACAAAGTCAATGAATGGGAGGGTGGTTGGCGTGATAGACTGGGCTTCATTCGCAACACTTTGTAGCTTTTTATGGTCTTGGTCAGAGCAGGAGCCATACCATAGATGCTTTCTATGGTGCATCTGTAAAAGTACTACCCTTTGGCGAAGTCATGTCGACATATTGGATGAGATCTGGTCCAGTCAACTATGATGTAGGTCAACATCTGAGAAAAGGGGTAATCGTTGAATCGGGATGCGTTAGCCTAGTGATATTGTCACACAATTATTAGTCCAGAAACTCAACTAATGTTCTGGGGACCCGGGTTCAAATCTCAAAATGGTAGATGGTGGAATTTGAATGAAAAAAATACTATCTGGAATTAATAATCCACTGATGACAATGAAACTATTGTCGATTGTCAGAAAAATCCATCTGGTTCACTAACGTTCTTTAGGGAAGGAAATCTGCCATCCTTACCCGGTCTGGCCTACATGTGACTCCAGAGCCACAACAATGTGGTTGACTGTCAACTGCCCTCGGGCATCTAGAGACAGGCAATAAATGCTGGCCAGCCGGCGCTGCCCATATCCCATGAATGAATGAAGAAAAATAGACGAAAGAGGATTAAATGTGATGACAGGGTGTGTTGCAAGCAGTATGTATTGTTCCTACTAGTCTCATTATGACTAAGTCCTGAGTTGATCCACCTCCCCGTCACCCCCAGCCCTAGTTTCCATGATCCGCCAATAACCTCTAACTAGACCAGTTAATGCCCTGAGAGGAGCAAAAGCATTTTGTGCCTCATACACAAAGTATGTATTAATCAAACAATGAATCACAATTCCAGAAAGGATTTCTGTAATGTGATCTAGTCAATCAGTCTGATACCAAATCACTCCCTCTGCTCTCTCAGGAGGCTAAGGAAATTCAGCACGTCCGCTACGACTCTCACCAACTTTTCCAGACGCAACATAGAAAACATCCTTTCTGGTTGTATCACAGCTTGGTATGGGCTCCTGCTCTGTCCAAGACCACAAGAAACTACAAAGGGTCGTGAATGTAGCCCAGTCCATCACACAAACCAGCCTCCCATCCATTGACTCTGTCTACACTTCCTGCTGCCTCAGCAAAGCAGCCAGTATAATTGAAGATCCCACGCACCCATCGCGGAAAAGATACAAAAGTCTAAAAACGTACTAACTGACTCAAGAACAGCTTCTTCTCTGCTGCCAACAGACTTTTGAATGGACCTATCATCTATTAAGCTGATCTTTCTCTACACCCTAGCTATAACTGTGACACCATATTCTGCATCAACTCTTTTCCTTCTCCTCCCTAAGTACTCTATGAACAGTATACTTTATATAGTGCACAAGAAACAATACTTTTCATTGTATCCCAATACATGTGACAATAATAAATTAATTATATATTAAGTTGATCTTTCTCTACACCCTAGCTGTAACATTATATTCTGCACCCTCTCCTTTCCTTCTCCCCTATGTACTTTATGAACTGTATGTTTGCCTGTTTAACATGCAAGAAACAATATTTTTCACTGTATACTAATACACGTGACAACAATAAATCAAATCAAATATTAAGTTGTTCTTTCTCAACACCCTAGCTATGACTGTAACACTATATTCTGCACCCTCTCCTTTCTATCTCCTCTATGTACTCTACGAACGTTGTGCTTTGTCTGTATAGTGCACAAGAAACAATACTTTTCACTGTATCCCAATACATGTACAATAATAAATCAAATCATACATTGAGTGGATCTTTCTCTACACCCTAGCTATGACTGTAACACTACATTCTGAACCCTCTCCTTTCCATCTCTTCTATGTACTGTATGAATGGTATGCTTTGTCTGTATAGCGGGCAAGAAACAATACTTTTCACTGTATCACAATACATGTGACAATGGTAAATCAAATCAAATCAAAATCAAATTCCCAGTAGCTCTACAACACATTGCAGACATCCTGTTAATGATGTCATTCTGCCTATACATGGCCATTGGATTCAGACAAATCTGATTGGTTTTCCTGTATGAAAAACAGCTGGTTAGCCAGAGCTGTTTCATGATAACATTCTTTTCCCAAACCCCCTCAATCCCCAGCCTACTGGCCAGTAATCGAATGGAGTACTTACAGCTGGCTAACAAGGTCAACATTTCTCTCAGCTTACCACATTGTTTAGTCTTTGGTGCATTCTTATCCATTAAAGTGCACTTGCTTACTGTTAAATGGTGAAAGGAATATTTAGATGAGATGAACAGATTCATCCATCTTGCTAAGTTTTACCAGTGAGCATGTGCAGTCTTACAGGGTCACCCACTTTCTCAGGGTCCAAATGTGTTTGAAGTTTGTTTATTAGTGTCTCATGTAGATGTGGCTGTACAAACATTCACGGAAAAGTCCTTAACCATCTCAAGAAAGAGCTTCCATCCTCTTAATACTCAGGGTTGTGCAATATGAAAAAAGTCCTGCACGTTCAGAGGACAATTGAGCCCTCACTAACCCCTTCAGGGGCTCACATCAGGTCAGTAGATTGCTTTCAGAAAGCAAAGCTCATCTCCTGCTACCAAGGTCAATAACTCAACAAACTGTGGACCAAGCACAGCGAAGATACATCGCAACCACACAAATCTCTGCAAGATTGGAGCATCAACAGGGAATTAAGAGCACATTTCTCCCCGCCTGGATGGGGTTTTGCAGTTTACTCCAGACAGGTCATTCTCTATCCTTCAATACTCCTTCAGCCCTCATCTTCTACAATTCTAGCAAGAAGAGGCTAATCCTATTGGAGCCAAGATTACAGAGAATGTCACAATGTCTTTAACTCTTTGGTGACTGATGCCCCTTGCAACAGAAAATATCTCATTACTGAAGTCACCTTTGTAATGCAGTCTACCAGAGGCTTCACTTCAAATAAAGGGGCTTTTCCTCAATCCATTGCCCATTATACAAGATGGCAATGTCGTCAACACTTTTTGCCTGTAAGCGGGCATGTTTCTTCTTTATTCTTTGATGGGATTTTGGCGAGATTGGCGAATTTATTGCCCTTGAGTTGAATGGCTTCCTAGGCCATTTCAGAAGCTGGAGATTCCTGGGAGCCGGACTAGAATGGAAGATTTCCTTCCCTAAGAGAACATGGTTCACTAATGACAATAGTGTCATGGTCACCGTTGCCAAGACTAGCTTTCAATTCCATTTTATTATTCATTCATGGGATGAGTATAAAATCTGAGTGTACAGAATTCAATGAGTCTAGGTCTTGAAAGCTGCTGCAAAATTGCCAAAATATTCCAACTAGTTCATTCCGGCAAGTTTGGAAGAAAGGTCAACATGTAAACTCAGTTCCCCTCTCCATAGGCGCTGCTTGGCCTTTTTGAGAGTTACCAGTGTTTTGTCTTCACCTGACCTTTGTCAAGCTGCATTCTATGCATTCCCCACTACATCCTAAAAAAAGATTCCAAGGGAGATTTCCATAAAACTGATGGTAAGCTTAAAATTTACCTTCAGACACTATCATAGAATCGAATCGTAGAATCCCTACACTGCAGAAGGAGGCCATTTGACCCATCAAGCCTGCACTGGCAGCAATCCCACCCAGGCTCTACCCCAGTAACCCTGCAAGCATACGCTCCTAATCCCCCTGACACTAAGGGGCAATTTAGCATGGCCGATCCACCTGACCTGCGCATCATTGGACTGTGGAAAGAAACCGGAGCACCCGGAGGAAACCCATAGAGACACTGAGGTAGCGCGCAGACACCACATAGACAGCGACCCGAGGCCAGAATCGAACCCGGGTCCCTGGCACGTGAGGCAGCAGTGCTAACCACTGTATCACAATGTCTGTCATACCTAATTTTCTTCAGGTTAGTTAAACTTTCACTAACTTCGATTCCCATTTATTTTTGAACTTCACAATTGAGGCGCTTTTTGAGAAGAATCCGGACTGTGTATTTATTTTAGTTACAGTATTATCACACATGGCCTAGCTTGCCATAAATCCAATTCTAGACGAATGCAAACTATTCTTTTCTTTTATACTAGGGGTACAAAATACCTTCAGTTAATCTGTTGTTGCATCAGTCTTACATTTTCCATTCTCCTCTTGTAAAATTGGGGCAACTCACCCCACTCCCCACAACACAACCCAACCCCCCTCCCCCTCCCCTGCCATTGGTTCCCCATTGACTGGAAGATCCCCCCATCGGCCAATGGCAGACAGTCTTCTCCTCCACAGGACATGAGGTAGAAAATCCCGCCCATTAGTTACTCAAGTTTTATTTTAATCTTTGCTCCAAATGTTATTTGAGACTGGGATTATTTTATATATCGGCCCTGTAATAAGTCTGCAGAGTCAGAAGTCCCTTCACTAAAATCCATTTATTTATAATCTCAAACAGCAGTATACAGGGTGCTCAGAGTTCTACCTCTGGGGGTGGGTGGGTGTCAGAGGGACAGTTACTCCTGGTTAAATACAAGGCAAAGACTCCCTGATTGACCTCTTAATTGGACCCTTAATCAGGGAGTTCATACTCCAACAGGCCAATCTCAATGGCTTGAGACCAAAGTGCAAACAAAACATCAGTAAAAGGTGTTTGAGAAAACCAAAAAGGGTGTGCAATCTATAACGTAGAACGTAGACATGGTCCACGGACTCCATGAGGCCACAGACAGGGCAGTCTCGGGAGCCCGTGTGCCTGAAAAACCGACAGTTGTACAGCACCGCTGCGTGCAGCAGCCTCCACCCCAGGTCCCCAAGGTAATTAGGGGAGATCCCTCCATAGAGGGACCTCCGTTGGGGGCTTCCGCCACCCGGCAGCAACAAGGCCCGCCAAGGTGTATCCGGGTGACAGGCGAGGACGAGGTAGTGCGTTGAAGTCATTACTGACCCCCTGAACAAGTTACTCTTTATCATTGTGGGTTGCCTAGGCATTTTTCAGCAATGGTCAAACTTTCTGCAAATCACCCTCAAAGTCCACTCTTTTGAAATGCAGTGTTTTTCTGTATTCGCCTTTTCACATCTTCTCAATCACCTTTCAAATCTGACCACACCACTGAGCCATGAGCAAGCTTTAACTTGGTAACACCAGCCCTTTTCGTGGGAAATGGACTCTTGAAGCTTGGTAGAGGCTTGACAAGCCAGCTGACGGGGATCAATCTTTTAGTGCTTCTACGAACACTCAGGCTCCTCCGGCTTATTCATAACAGTCATCCAACATCCAAAGTCATTGAACATCAACATCTTGGCCTTTCCATGTATTCCCACATCTGTTAAAAAGATGTTCTGCCTCAGGCACAGCAAGGATAACACCCAAGAATGCTTTCCTTCTGATATAATGTGGAGATGCCGGCGTTGGACTGGGGTAAACATGGGCAAGATGGGTATAGAGGGATATGGGCCAAATGCGGACAATTGGGATTAGCTTAGGGGTTTAAAAAAAGGGCAGCATGAACAAGTTGGGCCTATTTCCATACTGTAAGCCTCTATGACTCTAGTAAACCAGATGGATTTTTAGATAATCAGCAGATTCTTAATTCCAGATTTTTTTTATTAATTCAAATTCCACCTTCTGAGGTGGGTGGGGGTGGGATTCAAAGCCAGATTCCCAGAAAACTAGCTGAATTCCTGGATTAGTAGTCTAGCAATAATACCACTAGGCCATCATCTCCTCCATCTCACAGGAATACAAATGACCAGAAAATATTCAACTCGGTTGGCAAAAGAATAACCTCGGACCATGCCTTCAGCTATGAACCTAATTTTAGTGTTGAGGCATTGACCTGACGCTGGGTTCAAGCCACAATTACATATGGAGGGCAGGCATTCCTACTGAACAATGGAGTTGGTAACATGATCAAAGCAGCAATCCGTTCCTGCAAATAATCTTGCTGCCAATTGGAGTTGATTTTCAGAATCCCACTAGTTATTGCATTCATGCTGACCGTAAAACCTCCTGAAGCTCTTCCCACACAATCTAATTACCCCAGGCTTGGTAAATCAGCTCTTATTTATTCTATTCAGTGAATGCAAAGTTCCTAAGCCCAGCAGTTTCTTCCGGCCCTGCTGTGTTGGGTGCAGTTCAGCCTTCATTGGGTCTGTGGGTTGGATACTCTTCTATGGTGTGATGCATAGTTTGGTTCTTCCCCGCAGGCGCACGGAGCTATCACTGATGCCCCATTTGTGGAGGTTGGCCAAGCAAGGGTCTTGGTCAGCCCTGAACCTGTTGAGGGTGGACCAATCTTTCCTTGGAAGGTTGAAACCAGGCGGCTGTTGAGTTGAGTTTGAGACAGGGACTTGTTCATCATTTTCATTGATCCCCATTCATTTGTCCGGGTGGAATTTGCATTGAAGTCCTGTGTGGGAGGGTTTGATGAGGAGATACCAGTATTGGACTGTGGTAAACACAGTAAGAAGGCTCACAACATCAGGTTAAAGTCCAACAGGTTTATTTGTTAGCACGAGCCACTAGCTTTCAAAGTACTACTCCTTCAACAGGTGAGTGAGATTTCAGTTCAGAAACAGGGCATATAAAGGCACAAGCTCAATTTACAAAATAAAGGTTGGAATGTGAGTCTTTACAGGTATTCAAGTCTTAAAGGTACAGACAATGTGAGTGGAGAGAGGGTTAAGCACAGGTTAAAGAGTATTGTCTCCAGCCAGGACAGTTAGTGAGATGTTACAATCCCAGGCAAGTCGTGGGGGTTACAGATTGTCGAGCAGTGCTCATTCATCCGTTGTTGTAGCGTCTGCATGGTCTTCCCAGTGTACCAAGCCTTGGGACATCCTTTCCTGCAGCTTATCAGGTAGACAACGTTGGCTGAGTTGCAAGAGTATGTACCATGTACCTGATGGATGGTGTTCTCATGTGAGATGATGGCATCCATGTCGATGATCCGGCATGTCTTGCAGAGGTTGCTGTGGCAGGATTGTGTGGTGTTGTGGTCAAGGTTCTCCTGAAGGCTGGGTAGCTTGCTGCGGACAATGGTCTGTTTGAGGTTGTGCAGTTGTTTGAAGGCAAGAAGTGCAGGTGTGGGGATGGCCCTGGCAAGATGTTCATCTTCATCAAAGACATGTTGAAGGCTCTGGAGAAGATGTCGTAGCTTCTCCGTTCCGGGGAGGTACTGGATGATGAAGGGTACTCTGTCCGCCATGTCCCGTGTTTGTCTTCTGAGGAGGTCAGTGCGGTTTTTCATTGTGGCGCGTCGGAACTGTCGATCGATGAGTCGAGCGCTATATCCTATTCTTATGAGGACATCTTTCAGCACCTGGAGATGTCTGCTGTGACCCGCCTCATCTGAGCAGATCCTGTGTATATGGAGGACTTGTACATAGGGGGTGGCTTCTTTAACATGTTTAGGCTGGAAACTGGAGAAGTGGAGCATCCTGAGATTATCCGTGGGCTTGCGGTACAGTGAAATAGGGTTTGCCCAGATGGGCCGTCTTGATGGGAATGGGTGGGTTGAAGAGATTAGCTTGAAGTGGCAGACGGGCAGCATTACAAACATTTTCTTTCATCTTGTGAGTTATTGCAAGTGGATGGATATATCGAGTGATGTCTGCCAGGACAGAGCATCCGATTGGCCAGATCATTACCATGGAGAAAGCATTGGAAGAATAAGATTAAGTCCAGAACTAGGAGTCATATTTTGAGGATAAACCCCACGGAACCTGTTTGAGGTTTGAAGTTTGAGGTAAACCTTTTAGAACTGAGGAGAAATTTCTTCACCCAGAGGTGTCTGCCTGACTCGGAAAAGCAGCCAGCATAATTAAGGACCCCATGCATCCCGGACATTCTCTCTCCTGCCTTCTTCCATTGGGAAAAAGATACAAAAGTCTGAGGTCACGTACCAACCAACTCAAGAACAGCTTCTTCCCTGTTGCTGTCAGATTTTTGAATGGACCTACCTTGCATTAAGTTGATCTTTCTCTACACCCTAGCTATGACTGTAACATTACATTCTGCACTCTCTCCTTTCCTTCTCTATGAAGAGTGTGCTTTATCTAACACAACATGGTAGAAAAAATTTGCAATAATAAATCAAAGCAAAAGTCTATGTGCAGTTTGTATGTTCTCCCAGTGTCTCCCTGGGTTTCCTCCAAGTGCTCCGGTTTCCTCCCACGCTCCAGAGATGTGTGGGTTAAGTTGGTTGGCCGTGCTCAATTCTCCTTTAGTGTTAGGGGGATTAGGAGAGTAAATATGGGGGGGGCGGGGGGCTACAGGGTGGGATTGTTGTGGCTGTGGGCTTGACGGGTTAAATGATCGCCTTCTGCACTGTAGGGATTCTATGATTCTACTGTGTGAGAAGGGATAGTCAGGACTGACGCTTTCATGAGGTCAGTTATGTTTGTTGTGTTAGGATGTGCCTAGAGTGTCCCTGAAGGGATCACATAGTCCTGCCCACTCATGTTTGAGGATTTTAGGATTGAGGTGAGGAGAATTTTCTTCACTCAGAGGGTGATGAATGTATGGAATTCACTACCACAGAAAATAGTTGACATCAAAACATTGCGATTTCAAGAAGAAATGAGATATAGCTCTTTGGGATCAAGGGATATAGGGGGAAGGGGGGATCAAGATATTAAATTTGATGATCAAAATAAATGGTTCCATGGGCCAAATGGCCTATTCCTGTTTTTAGTTTCTATGCTTCTAAGTTTAAAATTGTGTAGTTTGTATTCATTCAAAAAAGGGCCTTTTTATACAATTACAGTGGGAAGGGCCATTATTTATTCTCTAAAAAAACTATGAAAAAGATTCCTTAAAGCATAGTCCAGATAAAGAGGATCCAAGAGTACATTGCTTCTTAGACACAACTGCAGGAGGACATGGCGTACTCCAAAACAACTCCCGTTGCTCTGATACAGCTGTCACAGCTGTCAAAGATCTGAACTGTTCCAGAAATGAGCGGAAATACACCAAACATCAAGCGTGTGCCAAATTGTTCATTACGAATTGATATCAACATCTCTTATTTGAAGAAGTGCCTTAAGAAGCTCATTTCTGAGAGAGTTTCAAATGTCATAACCATTGAGCTTATTTCAACGCAATCATACATGCAGCAGAAGGGAAAAGGGATTTTGAGTTGGATTATGTTGGCTGATAAATATCACACTGCAGCTTTGAAATGTCAAGTTTTGTTTTGGAGCAAAAAGGCCCGTGTAATTTTATCCAGAGAGGGTGCCCAAAAAAAAGGTCAAGAAAGAATTTACATTTCTAACTTCAGGATGTTCCCCTCAGCCAATTGATCACTTTCAAAAAGGGCAAACAAAGAAAGAACTTGCAGTCATATAGCAGCTTTCATAAGCACAACAATCTCACCCAGGCCGTATCCCCATAACATATTTACCCTACCAGTCCCTCTGGCACAAAGGGGCAATTTAGTATGGCCAATCCACCTAACCCACACATCTTTGGGAGGAAACCGGAGCACCCGGAGGAAGCCCAAGCAGACAAGGGGAGAATGTGCAGACTCCGCACAGACAGTCATGCGCAGGACATCCCAAACTGTTTATATTCAATGATTTACTTTAGAAAGCTGAGACTCTGTTGCATTAAAGGAAAAACAGCTGCCTACGCAGCAAGTTACCTAATAACACCAATGAGATAAATATCCAGACAATGATGTGAGCAGCACGGTGGCACAGTTGTTAGCACTGCTGCCTCACAGCTCCTGGGACCCAGGTTCAATTCCAGCCTTAGGTCACTGTCTGCACATTCTCCCTGTGTCTGCATGGGTTTCCTCCCACACTCCACAGATGTGCAGGTTAGGCGGATTGGCCACGCTAAATTGCCCCTTAGTGTCAGAGGGGTTAACAGAGCAAATACATGAGGTTACAGGGAATAGGGCCTGGGTGGGATTGTTGTCGATGCATGCTTGATGGGCTGAATGGCCTCCTTCTGCATTGTAGAGACTCTAAGATCATCTTTTTTTCAGTAATGTTGTTTGAGGAATAAATAGTGGCCAGGGCAGTGGGGGGAGAGCCCCCTTGCTCCTTGATTTGAACTCTGCAATCTCTCATGTCCTCCTGAAGGGCAGGCGGGGCCTTTGTTTAACCTTTCATCCAAAAAAAGTACCTCCAACAAAGCAGAGCTGCTGCAGTACTACACAGGGAGAACTCCACGTGGACAGTGACCCAAGGCTGGAATCGAATGCGGGTCTCTGGTTCAGTGAGGCAGCAGTGCTAACCACTCTGCCACCCACATCATTACCTGGACATTTATTTCATTGTTGTTATTGAGTAGCTGAAGAGAAATTTGAAACCACAGCCTTCTGATTCAGAGGCCAGAATCCTGCCACAAAGCTGGGTTTGATACCCATCTCACTCTGGACATAATGACCTAGCCATCAAAGTGATCTACCTCAAATCTGATTTTTTCTTATTCAATTGTGGGGCATGGGTGTCGCTGGCTGGCCAGCATTTATTGCCCATCCCTAGTTGCCCTTGGAGGGCAGTTGAGAGTCAACCACATTGCTGTGGCTCTGGATTCACATGTAGGCCAGACCGGGTAAGGACGGCAGATTTCCTTCCCTGAAGGACGTTAGTGAACCAGATGGGTTTTTCCGACAATGGACAATGGCTTCACGGTCATCTTAATTCCAGATTTTTTTATATTGAATTCAAATTCCACCATCTGCCAGGGGTGGGATTTGAACCCAAGTCCTCAGAACATTAGTCGAGTTTCTGGATTAATAGTCGAGCGATAATACCACGAGGACATTGCCTAGTGTCTACTGTACCATGACATGATTTGAACAGTGATCAAGCAATCTGTACTACTGAGAAAGATGATGAGAGGGGGGAATGCAGATGAAGGAATCAAAGTATAATAGGTTTTAGTGTCAGGAGAATGAGTCATAATTTCAGAGTGACCCTGTAAAATAAGAGAAAATATATGGACAGGTCAAAGACAAAAGCAAAACTCACTTTCTTCTTTGATATTCATAGCTGGAAGGAAAAGAATTACAGAGGGATATAATCACTAGGCGCAAAGCAGAATGATTTACTCACAAGCTTCTTTATAATGCATTGTCCCAGCAAACACAAAAAAGCTTCCTCGCCAACAGAATGGGGAAATACGGGCTGGATTTTTACCGGTATGCCCACCCAGGGTTAACACGGAATGCCGTTCTCGAGTCTCGATGGCATTCTCCGTGGGCCTCGGATGGGATCTTATGAGTCTTGGGCAGGCCAGTAAAATTCCGGCAATGGTCTTGGTCAATGTGTAAACTGGACTGTGCATGGTTTTTCCACACATTTGGTGTCACATGGACCGGATTTTTACCACCCCACTCGCCATGGGAATCAAAGCGGGCGAGGGGTGGACAATGGAAAGGTCTGTTGACCACAGGCAGGATTTTGCAGTTTTGGCACAAGTGAGGCTGTGAAATCCCGTCCAGGCTGTCTGAACTCACCTTCCTTTTCAGGAACCCATCGCAAACCCAGCACAGTCACGGAGAACAGTGTATTTCAGTCCTGGAAAGGTCCACCACCCATCCCTCGCTGTCCATTTACATACAGCTTTCTGAACAAATTTCATCTCCTATGGGCATGATCTTGCCGGCCATTCCCTGCCACATTCTCCATTCACTGCAAGAGGGACTGGAAAACCCCATAACATTGAACGTTACACATCGATGGGAGGTGATGGCCTAGTGATATTATCGCTGGACTACTAATCCAGAAGCTCAGCTCATGTTCTGGGGTCCTGGGTTCGAATCCCTCCACGGCAGATGGTGAAATTTGAATTCAATAAAAAATATCTGGGATTAAGTATCTACTGATGACCATGAAACCATTGTAGGAAAAGCCCATCTGGTTCACGAATGTCCTTTAGGGAAGGAAATCTGCCATCCTTACCCGGTCTGGCCTACATGTGACTCCAGAGCCACAGCAACGTGGTTGACTCTCAATTGCCCCCAGGCAACTAGAGATGGGCAGTAAATGCTGGCCCAGCCAGCAGTGCCCATATCCCACAGATAGTAAAGAAGATTACAACAGAGAGATTATAAAGAAATCATTCAAGTAAATAATTCAGATTTGGGGTGGCACGGTGGCACAGTGGTTAGCACTGCTGCCTCACAGCGCCAGGAACCTGGGTTCGATTCCTGGCTTGGGTCATTGTCTGTGTGGAGTTTGTGCATTCTCCCCGTGTCTACGTGGGTTTTCTCTGGGTGCTCCAGTTTCGTCCCACAATCCAAGGATGTGCAGATTAGGTTGATTGACCATGCTAAATTGCCCCTTAGTATCAGGGGGTTAGTAGGGTAAATAAGTAGGGTTATGGGGATAGGGCCAGAATGGATTGTGGTCGATGCAGACTCGATGGGCCAAATGGCCTCCTTCTACACTGTGGGGGGAAACCGCAGGATTCTATTATTTTATGATTCTGCCATATGTGTTTAATTAATGCACCTACTGTCTGAATTTAATGAAAATCTGATGATTTCGGAGATGCAGAATAAAAATGCGTCGGAATTTTAAGATGACACTGGGCCCAATTTTGGCACCATTCAAATGGATGGGTTTTGAGTTGGTTAAAACTGAGCCTGAGATAGCAAATTTAATTAGTTTGAGCCAGTGGAGGGGAAGGAAGGTAGAGCAGTCTGAGGAGTAAAAAAAATAAGGCCGGGATTCTCCAGTCTCCCTGCTCCAGCCGCCAGCGAGAACGGAAAATTTGGTGCTCAGCCAAAACGCCGTACGTGGGCAGCGGGACTGGAGAATTCCAGCAGCGGGCGTGACTGGAGAATTCCAGCAGCGGGCGGGACTGGAGAATTCCAGCAGCGGGCGGGACTGGAGAATTCCAGCCTAGGTGAACGAAAATCGCTCCTAATTACTCGGACAAAACCAGACTAATAAACCAAAATTAGCAAATTCCAATGGGGGTGGGGTGTGGGCATCACACTTCCAAGTGAACAAAAACAGGCGCCCCTGAGTGCCAGTGAAGTTATTTTACTTTATATGGAACACTGTGGATTGTACAGGAATTTCCACATTTGGTCTGCTGATGTGCTGCTGAGTATATGTGTGTGTGTGTGTATGACGCACAGCCCTGGTGCTCTCTCTCTGACCTCCAATCTCTCAGCAACGGAAATAATAATTCACAAAACATCAACATTTCTCATCCCAGGTTAATCCATTTTAATGCTTCGCCGAGACATGGAAAAAAAAGGACTTAATGAATTAGAGGCCCAAATCGATAATACCTCGCTCTGTTCTGCCTCTGTACTTTTTGTACCACAGACTAGGCAGGGTAAATACAGGAGAATCCCCCTCGTCAGAAACAGTCTGTAAATTATTCATGAACCATAACATTTGGAGCAGCTCGGTGGCACAGTGGTTAGCACTGCTGCCTCACAGCGTCAGGGACCCGGGTTCGATTCCAGCCTCGGGTCACTGTCTGTGTGGAGTTTGCACGTTCTCCCCATGTCAGCGTGGGTTTCCTCCGGGTGCTCCAAAGATGTGCAGGTTAGGTTATTTGGCCGTGCTAAATTGACCCTTAGTGTCAGGGGGATTAGCAGGGTAAATATGAGGGGTGACAGGAATAGGCCCTGGATGGGATCGTGTTAGGTGCAGACTCGATGGGCCGAGAGTTCTCCTTCTGCGGAGTAGATTCAATGATTTCCTACAAGATTTACCAATCAGTACCACAAAAGAAATGCTGCAAATTTTTATTTTAAACTACTTACCCAATGGGACACAGCACACACAATTGAAGGGTGCTGTGATATTTGGCTAACTTTCCAACCCCAGTGTGGTGGTTCTTCAACAATTCCCCCACCCCCTCCAATCCATTACTCCCAAGGTGTTCTTACCCCTTCTTCGAGTGAGCTAGCAGGAAGAATGATAGGAAGAATGATTGGGGGGGGTGGCACGGTGGTTAACAATGCTGCCTCATAGCGCCAGGGACCCAATTTCGATTCCTGGCTTGGGTCATTGTCTGTGCACGCTCTCCCCGTGTCTGCGTGGGTTTCCTCCGAGTGCTCCGATTTCCTCCCACAGTCCGAAAGACGAGCTGGTTAGATGCCATCGACCACGCTAAATTCTCTCTCAGTGTACCCAAACAGGCGCTGGAGTTCTTTTTAATTTGATTTGATTTATTATTGCCATGTATTAACATAGAGTGAAAAGCATTCTTTCCTTCGCGCTGTACAGACAAAGCATACCATTCATAGAGAAGAAAACAAGAGAGTGCAGAATGTAGTGTTACAGTCATAGCTAGGGTGTAGAGAAAGATCAACTTAATCTAAGGTAGGTCCATTCAAAAGTCTGACAGCAGCAGGGAAGAAGCTGTTCTTGGGTCAGTTGGTACGCAAACTCAGACTTTTGTATCTTTTTCTCAGAAGAAAGTGGAAGAGAGAATGTCTGGGGTGCGTGGGGTCTTTGGATTATGCTGGCTGCTTTGCCAAGGCAGCAGGAAGTGTAGTCAGAGTCAATGGACGGGGGGGTGGTTTACGTGATGGATTGGGCTACTACATTCACGACCTTTTGTAGTTCCTTGCAGTGTTGGGCAGAGCAGGAGCCATGCCAAGCTGTGCAACTGGGGGATTTTCGCAGCAATCCCTTTGCAGTGTGACTAATAAATAAACTTTTAACATTAGGTTCAAAAGTTTTCAACAAGAGTAGGTTCTGGCATGGCAAACGCTCTAGAAATTGAGGAGTCTGATTTGGAGGGTCAGCAGTGAGGTCAAAGAACAGTTCGGTCAGGGAGTGAAGGGAGTACATATTCGAGAAGTTCCCCATGCCAAGAACCTTTGGCCAAATTCCAGTAAATTCTCAGTCATGCTGCTTTGCGTAGCGAAGGACAGAATCAGCTTCTCCGCCACCCCCAGCTCAGATCAGGTTAATAATTCATTAGGAATCTCGGGGAGGACTAACAATGGATCACGGCGAGGATAAACAAATTACTCAGCTGGAGACAGCAGCCATGCTGAGTGCCATTATCTCGAAGCGTGCAGCAAAGAAAGACAAGAATATCCCGGGGAATAAGAGAGTGCCCGTTATTACTCTCCTAAACCCACAGTTCTTCAGTCACATCTGGAGACATTATGGGGTGAAGTGTTGTCAGTGGGGTGGTGGGAAGGTGGTGGAGGGCAGTGGTCCCCAGTCTTTTATCTCTTATGGCACAACTCCAAACTCGAACGAGAATTGGAGGCGCACTTTCCCTGCCTTCTTCCCTTACTGATTTTAACCTCCCCTTGCCCTCTGTGCTTTTTTTAACCCCTTCCTTGTCTCTCGCGCTTAGAACCATAGAATCCCTACAGTGCAGAAGAGGCCATTCAGCCCATCAAGTCTGCACCTAGTCTTTGACAGAGTGATTTACCCACGCTCTATCCCCATAACCCCACACACTTCCCATGACTAATCCATCTAGTCTGCATGTCTTTGGACACTAAGAGGCAATTTTGCCAGGACCCATCCATCTAACCCACACACCTTGGGTTGTCTGGGTTAGATGGGGCAATTTAGCAATGCCAATCCACCCAACCTGCACATCTTTGGACACAAAGGTCCCTATTTTACCATTGCGTCGCGCCCGTTCTCAGGCGAAAATCGGGTGTGAGGCCATTAACGCGATCCGTGCCCGCATCTGCGCAGATGGCCACTCTGTTGAAACCCGGGAATGGCCACAATCTGCTTTGCACCCAAAATGGGTGCAACGGCAATTTAAATGTATTCGCGGACATTCCAATTAAATTAATGAATTGCCCTCCAACTTTATCAGCATTTCCCTCTTTATCACTGCATTCGCCAATCAGGAATCGCGCTGAAATCAACCTGCTGAATAAAATTCTGAATCGGGTGCTCCAGCTGCTGGAGAGGCGGATTCGGAGCTTCCAACAGCTCCCTGGCTCAGGTCGGTGAGGGGGGGAGAGGAGGAGGGAGGCCAGATCGTTCTCTGGGAAGCTGGGGGGGGGGGAGAGGGAGGCAGATAAGATGTATGTCTGCTGGGGGAGGCAGGCCTGATCGCTCACTGTGGGGTGGGCGGTGAGGGGAGGGCAGATCGATCTCTGGTGGGGAGGAGGGGAGGGGCAGGGGAGTCCGCTGCCACTCTACGAGTGATCAGTGGAGGGGAAAGGTCTGGATAGTTGGGGGGGGGGGGTGTTGGTGGATAAGGGGGACAGTAATGTCTGTGGGGGCCATCGCTCCTGCTTTTCACTCCCTGGGCCGCTTTCTCTGCTTTTTTACGCCTCGGGAGCGATTTGACACTGGCGCGCTTTTTAAATTTTTTTCCCAACTGCACACGCGCAGTTCAGAGCTCCGATCGTTCTGGCCGTGCTGAGCCCCACTCACAGCGTGATTCAGATCCGCAATTTTATTTTCAGGCTAAGTGCACATGGGAGCGCCTGAAAGCAGATTTCTACGTCAGATCTGAATTACGCCCAGATTCAGCACTTGGAATGATAATGGTAAAATCAGGCCCCAAGGGGCAATTTAGCATGGCCAGTCCACCTAACATGCACATCTTTGGAGTGTGGGAAGAAACTGAAGCAGCTGGAGGAAACCCATGCAGATACGGGGAGAACATACAAACTCTACACAAATAATCACCTACGGCCAGAATCGAACCCGGGTCCCTGGTGCTGTGAGGCACCAGTGCTAATCACTGTGCCACCCATTCTCCTGGGGATTTTGCACCCTTTTTGAGGTTTTTGCTTTGTGTGTGGGCACCTTTGTCTTCAGCTCTAAATCCCGTTGGTCAATGCGCAAGGGCCTGACCAACGTTAAAAATCTAAACTGTGTGTGTGTGCGGCTCTTTCTCAGCTGGCCAATGCTCGGAAGGCCCATTGGGTCTTAGAACTGCCGACCACAGAACTGAAGACGGAGGTTAGTTTTAGTTTAATTACATGAATTTTGAAGCTTTTTAGATTTTTTTTGGCAGCACAATTGGTGGGGGGTTGGGGGGTTTTCACTGCAGGACACCAGTTGGTGTAGAGATATGAAAATTCAATTTCCTTCCCAAGACAAGTTTACCCCAATGGTATTAGATGCACATTGTGAAAGACCTCAGTCAGAACAAATGGGTGAAAAATCCATGAAGGTTTCTCCAGTTGGGACAACGCCTTCTCACTGATGATTGGTGATCGACTGAAAATGATGCTTCACCATGAAGGTCAACTCCCCGCCTTGTCCTCAGGACCATACATCCAACCAGCTGAAAGCAGGCAAACTCAATCCAAAATCCATGTGTTGAGCATGTATATGGTTTGCTAAGGTCTCATTTTAAGATATTTCTGCCTATGCAACTCTAAGCTTAAAACAAAATCAACTAACTCAGCTTTAACATGACTATATTTTAAGAAACACAGCATTCTGGGTTAGCCAGGAAAATTGGCTGCATTTTTGAAAGTGCAATGCAAGCAAAAACAGGCTCTCCCATAAACAAAACCAATAAACAACGTCTGCAATTTGTTTCTTCAAGTTAGAGACAGCATGTGCCAAACAATCTCAAAAACACAGATAAGAATTAGCATATATTGTCGTCACAGTTCTACATTATTAGTTCAGTCAAAAGTCTGTTTTGACTGCTGGTTTAATCAGTACATGATGTGGAGTTGGATTGGGGTGGACACAGTAAGAAGTCTCACAGCACCAGGTTAAAGTCCAACAGGTTTATTTGGAATCACGAGATTTCGGAGCACTGCTCCTTCATCAGGTGAGTCCAGTCACTTGAGGAAAGAACACCTGAGCCCTTTCACCAAATGTCGTAAAAATCCACCTGGTTCACTAATATCCTTTACAGAAGGAAATCTGCTGCCCTTTACCCAGTCTGGCCTACATCTGACTCCACATCTACAGCATTGTGGTTGACTCCCAAATGCTTCGGTTATGGGCAATAACTGGTGGCTCAGCCAATGACACCCACATCCCATGAACAAATAAAAAAAAGACCATCTCCCCTGCCCTGATCTACGATCACCACCCATCACCCCCTACCCAACCCCCCACCAGCCACCCCCACCCCCGCCCCCACCCCCCACTGACCTGGCCCCCAACATTTCCAGATTTCCTACCCCTCCCATCCTTCATGTTGGCTCCCCAGTGATCCCGTTCTCAACCCAGATCCTGATCCCCTTCTAAACGCTCTCAGGTACCACAATTCTAGATTACGCTCCTGGATTTTCCACCACCCCAACCCAACTTTAACACTCCCAATTTGAATAGCGTTTACGGTATGCCATGCCACCCAAGTCCCTTACAAATCTCTTCCCACTCTTTTTCACCCAACACGATGGGCCAAAGGCCTCTTTCTGTGACCATTCTGTGACTCTGAGGCTGTAAAGAATTTCATGACAGTGACTCAAGAATCTTGTGGCGCTTTACAATCGACAATCGACAACCCCCGTGACTTGAGAACTGTGGCCGGTATATGAAGCATTGGATCCAGAATATGTTTCGTTATCAATGTGCGCTATTTAAAAAAAAATCTTAACTGGAAATCTTTCACTGTGTAGCTAAAATAGGATATAAATTCCGGGCCAAGTACCATTCCTTATCTCAGCATGTGGGTCTCACTCAATCCCCAAATGACTTTAATGCTTTCGCTGCAGAGTTCACAAATAAGAGGAATGTCCTCCAGTCCTGCAATGGTCTCAAGTTGGGCGTAAATTACTCCTGAAGTTGAATGATCAAACACATCCCTGCCTCAATACATGCAGCTTTATTAAACAGTTGTGGGATCTCATACTGTGATGTCCAAACTCATCAAAATTAATTTCAGATTGATGAATAGTTCAAGGTTGAACAGTTGAAGAAATGTGTACAAATCACAGTCATCCTTAAAACTGTGGAAAAGTCATTCCAGCCCTGCAAAATGAAACTAAAACTCCCTACACTTCCAGGGACCATATCCCTCTATTCCCATCTTATTCATGTATTTGTCCAGACACCCCTTAAAAGTCACTATCGTATCTGCTTCCACTACCTCCCCCTGCAGCGAGTTCCAGGCACCACCATCCTCTGTGTAAAAAACTTGCCTCCTACATCTCCCTCAAACCTTGCCCCTCGCACTTTAAACCTGTGCCCCCTAGTAATTGATTCTTCCACCCTGGGAAAAAGCTTTTCTCTGTCCGTGCCCCTCATGGAGAAGAGGCTGAAGAACCGGCCTTGTTTCAACATCCAATCACCAGCTCAAGAAAACACTGAGGCGAGTTGAACCGCGACTGTGCGGAGTCCGCGCATTCTCGCTACTTTTGTTCTCACTGGAATGACGAGGGTGAGGGGCGATCTGATAGAAGTCTACAAGATTATGAAGGGCATGGACAGAGTGGATAGTCAGAAGCTTTTTCCCAGGTGGAAGAGTCAATTACTAGAGGGCATAGGTTTAAGGTGCGAGGGGTAAGGTTTAAGGGAGATGTACGAAGCAGGGTTTTTTTACACAGAGGATGGTGGGTGCCTGGAACTCGCTGCCGGAGGAGGTAGTGGAAGCAGATACGTTAGTGACTTTTAAGGGGCGTCTTGACAAATGCATGAATAGGATGGGAATAGAGGGATATGGTCCCCGGAAGGGCAGGGGGTTTTAGAACAGTAGGGCACAATGGTTGGTACAGACTTGGAGGGCTGAAGGGCCTGTTCCTTTGCTGTAATTTTCTTTGTCCATTGTTCCTTGTTCTTTGTTTCCCTGTGTCTGCGTCGGTTTCCTCCGGGTGCGCCAATTTCCCCCCACAATCCAAAAGACGTGCTGGTTAGGTGCATTGGCCATGCTAAATTCACCCTTAGTGTACCCAAACAGACGCCGGAGTGTGACGACTAGGGGATTCTCAGAGTAAATTCATTGCACTGTTAATGTAAGCCGAGTTGCGACACTAATAAATAAGCTTCAAAAAACTTTATTCCTCAAATCTGAAATGAGTTCATTCGTGAAGGTTATTTGGTATTATGTTATGAACTTTGTGCACAGTTAAAAAAACTACTCATACTTCACTCCATTAGTTGTGCCTTTTCCATCTGTCTTCACAGCAAAGCTTATACAGGAACAAGTTCTCAGAAGTTCAGTAAGTTCTAATGGATCACAAACAGGCAGAACTTAACAGGGCCACCTCTGAAAGAGTGTTGAGCCATTGACAGGAACTTTCAGATTTTTCTATTTAACTATACAAGTGTAGACTCCAGCGGTTGCTGACTGTCTCTGAAGAGTAACGATGGTGAATGCTGATGATGCCTCTTGTCATTATTTTCACAAAATTTGGACCTAGATTATAGGATTTCCCAATGATTAAAAACCCACATTTCACACAGAGCCTTTCTACTCACCACACCCTCCCACTTTTAGTAGCTTTAATTTGAGGAGGTGATGGCCTCGTGGTCTTGCTGCTCGGCTATTAATCCAGAAACTCAGCTAATGTTCTGGGGGACCAGGGTTCAAATCCCACAACGGCAGATGGTGGAATTTGAATTCAATAAAATATATTTGGAATTAAAAGTCTATTAATAACTATGAAGCCACTGGTGATTGTCGGGAAAAAACCTGTCTGGTTACTAACGTCCTTTAGGGAAGGAAATCTGCCATTCTTACTTGGCCTGGCCTACCGAGTCGGGCGGCATGGTAGCACAGTGGTTAGCACTGCTGCTTCACAGCTCCAGGGACCTGGGTTCGCTTCCTGACTCGGGTCACTGTCTGTGTGGAGTTTGCACATTCTCCTTGTGTCTGCATGGGTTTCCTCTGGTTTCCTCCCACAGTCCAAAGATGTGCAGGTTAGGTTGATTGGCCATGGTCAAATTGCCCCTTAGTGTCATGAGATGCTTAAGTTAGAGGGATTAGCAGGTAAAATATGTAGGGATGTGGGGTTAGGGCCTGGGTGGGATTGTGGTCAGCGCAGACTCGATGGGCTGAAGGGCCTCTTTCTGCACTGTAGGTTTCTATGGACATGTGACTCCAGAGCCACAGCAATGTGGTTGATTCAATACTTCCCTCCAAGGGTAACTAAGGATGGGCAATAAATGCTGGCCACCCAGCGATACCCATGTCCCTCGAATGAGTAAAAAGAAATTCTAACAGAGAAATCAAGAAGAAGAAATTATTCAAGTAAATAATTCAGATTTTACACTGACTGCATCCCAAGATAATTTGCCAGCACAATCCACATCACACATGCTGCTTATCTCTCTGCGTGATATTCTCCATTCAGAATCAGGTGCCCCTACTGATAATGAGAAAAAGGTGTTGTAACCTGAGAGTGGGAAGCAGCTGTTCTGTAAATGACTATGAATCCCAGAGATGCAAACCTCGACACACAGGGGGTTCGGGGGGGAAATTATACTTTAGGTTTCCAAGCTTTAGAATCCCTGAACACGTAGTTTAAAAAAAATAGTGATCCAAGAATGATATACATTAATTATCCTGTGTAATTCTTTTACCATTGTTTGTTTCTAGCACTGTCATAATGGTTAGAAGTAGATTGGTGATTGGTTGAGTCGCAGTTCCCTGTTCTTTGAGGACATGGGGCAGCAGGGTGGCACAGTGGTTAGCGCGGCTGCTTCATAGCGCCATGGGTCCCGGGTTCAATTCCAGCCTCAGGTCACTCTCTGTGCAGAGTTTGCACGTTCTCCCTGCGTCTGAGTGAGTTTCCTCAGGGTGCTCTGATTTCCTCCCACAGCCCAAAGCTGTGCGGGTTAGGTTGATTGACCATGCTAAATTACCCCTTAGTGTCCGGGAATGTGTAGGTGAGAGGGATTAGCGGGGTAAGTGTGTGGGGATAGGGCTTGGGGTGGGATTGTTGTCAGTGCAGACTTGATGGGCCGAATGGTCTCCTTCTGCAGTGTAGGGATTCTAGGGCACGTTTTGGAAATTTCCCACATTGCTGCTAAGGGTTTATTATTATTAGCATTATAATAATTATTATTAGTTTATTATTAGCAAGTTTAAAAGTGAAAACCAGTGAGTACCCTTCACATTTAAATTGCGGATGGGATTTTTCTCCCTCTCTGCGGTGTTTTGCAGCAGTGGCAGGCTGTGCGACGCTTGTCAACTAAGTTTCCCATTCAACCCATCCCTCAGTGCTGGGAAAACCCAGAGCAGGGCTGCAGTGTCAGCAGGGCCTGGAAAATCCACTGGCAAGATTTTCGTGTGCATCTTTTTAATTTTCACATCATAGTGAGTGAATCGCACACACACACACATATGGAGCATTATTTAAATCTTTCATTTGGATGTAGATTTGGGCCAACAATAAATAAATTTACGAGGGTTATTGACTAATGTAATCCTATATATCATGAGCAAGATCATTGCCAAGCGAATAAAAAGTGCAGGTGGCCTGCTGAACTTCGTCTCCTAAGGCTCCCCCGGGACTTTATTCAATTTTCCTAAACATACAGATGGCTATCAAAATGATTGTGGCCAAATCAGCCTTCGAGAGAAGCTAGGGAAGGATGATGCCTCATAAATTGTCTTTAGAAGGGTGGTGTAAAAAGTCCTCAGAGGCAGAAGTCCCTTCACCAAAATCCCTTGATTTACAAGTCCGACAGCAGCATACAGAGGGCTTTCAGTTCGCAGCCTCCACTCGGAGTCCCAGAGGAACTGACACTCCTGGTTAAGTACAAAGCATGGGGCTCCCTGATTGGCCCACCAATTTGGCCCTTAATCGGGGAGTTCATATTCCAACAGGCTGACCTCAATTGCCTGACTAAAGTCATTACAGGGAGGGAAATGCGTTTAAATAATTCATTCAGAGTCAGTTCTCTTCCACAATTAGTCATTTCAGAAAGCCAAACTGGTCCACAAAGTCCTGCTTGGCACTCCAGAAAGTTGCCCATCCGTCAGCTGGTACTGGCGGAGTTGTTGGTTGCCACTGTCGTGAGAAGAAGGGGGTATTGGTGATGTCGTTGTCACTGGTAACCCAGAGACCCAGGCTAATCTTCTGTGGACGTGGGTCAGATCCCACCAAGGCAGGAGTTTAAATTCAATTAATGTTGAGAACACCTGGAATTGAAAGCTAGTCTCAGCAACATAAACCTGTCATCAACCGTTGCAAGCAAAAAAATCCATCTGTCCTTCATGGAAGGAAATCTGCCATCCTGAGCCTGCCTGGCCTACATGTGACTTTAGGCCTCTGAATTAGCACAGCTCAATTCAATGCCAATTAGGGATGGGCAGCAAATGCTGACCTGACCCGTATCCCATGAAAAAATTATATGAACATAAAGAACAGGAGCAGGAGTAGGCCATTCGGCCCCACAAGCCTGCTGTGCCATTCAATAGGATAATGGCCGATCCATTTGTGTCTTGAGTTCCACATTCCTATTTATCCCCTATAACCTTGGACTCATTTGCCTAACAAGAATTTATCTGCCTCCACCTCAAATTTATTCAGTGATCCCTGCCCTCCAACACCTTCTGAGACAGAGGGTTCCAAAATTGCACAACCCTCTGAGAGAAAAACATTTTCCCATATCTCTGTCCTGAGAGAATGAACCTCATTTTTTTAAGAGTGCCACAAAGAGGAAACATTCTGTCCACGTCCACCTTGCCAGGACCGTTCAAAATCTCATAAACTTCAATCACCCCTCACTCTTCAAAACTCCAGTGGAAAGGAGTCTAATCTGTCCAACCTTCAACCAAATAAAGCAAACCAACCAATTTGATAAGATGCATCTCGCCAATTTGAAGCCAGGGTTTTCCAGTCCTGCCAGCGACGGTGAGACTGGAAAATTCCACCAAATGAGGATACATAGTTTAAGTTTATTTATTAATGTCACAAGTAGGCTTACATTAACACTGCAATGAAGTTACTGTGAAAATCCCCTAGTCGCCACACTCCAGTGCCTGTTGGGGTACACTGAGGGAGAAGTTAACATGGCCAACGCATCTAACCAGCATGTCTTTCGGACTGTGGGGGGAAACTGGAGCACCTGGAGGAAATTCGCGCAGACATGGGGAGAATGTACACACAGACAATGACTCAAGCTGGGAATCGAGCCTGGGCAGCAGGGTTAAGCACTGTGCCACTGTGCATTCCTCAATTGAAGTTTGGAAAACGAGACTAGGGATAAAGGGAAAAGTAATAAAAAGAGTGCCTTTACACAACACTTCTGATTTGATTTGAAACAATACTGTGAAGAGTATTGTTTCTTGCCCACTGTACAGACAAGGCATACCGTTCATAGAGAAGGAAACGAGAGAATGTAGAATGTAGTGTTACAGTCATAGCTAGGGTGTGGAGAAAGATCAACTTAATGCGAGGTAAGCCCATTCAAAAGTCTAACAGCAGCAGGGAAGAAGCTGTTCTTGAGTTGGTTGGTATGTGACCTCAGACTTTTGTATCTTTTTCCTGAAGGAAAGAGGTGGAAGAGAGAATGTCCGGGGTGCGTGGGGTCCTTAATTGTGCTGGCTGCTTTGTCGAGGCAGCAGGAAGTGTAGACAGAGTCAATGGAATGGGGGGCTGGTTTGTGTGATGGATTGGGTTGCATTCATGACCCTTTGTAGTTCCTTGCGGTCTTGGGCAGAGCAGGAGCCCATACCAAGCTGTGATACAACCAGAAAGAATGCTTTCTATTGTGCATCTGTAAAAGTTGCTGAGAGTCAGAGCTGACATGCCAAATTTCCTTAGACTTCTGAGAAAGTCGAGGCATTGCTGGTCTTTCTTAACGACAGTGCCGGCATGGGGAGACCAGGACAGGTTGTTGATGATCTGGACACCTAAAAACTTGAAGCTCTTGACCCTTTCTATTTCATCCCCGTTGATGTAGACAGGGGCATGTTCTCCTTTATGTTTACTGAAGTCAATGACAATCTCCTTTGTTTTGTTGACATTGAGGGAGAGATTATTGTTGCCGCACCAGTTCACCAGATTCTCTATCTTATTCCTGTACTTTGTCTCATCATTGTTTCAGATCCGACCCACTATGGTGGTGTTGTCTGCAGACTTGAAGATCAAGTTGATGAGGAATTTGGCCGCACAGCATAAGGAGTATAGTAGGGGGCTGAGAACACAGCCTTGTGGGGCATCGGTGTTGAGTATGATGGTGGAGGAGGTGTTGTTGCCTATCCTTACTGACTGTGGTCTGTGAGTTAGGAAGTTCAGGATCCAGTCACAGAGGGAGGTGCCAAGGCCCAGGCCACAGAATTTGGAGATGAGTTTCGTGGGAATAATATTTCACAGAAATATCACTAATTTAAATGCAACTAATCGCATTTGAAATTCAGTCACCTAAGTAGACAAATACAACACAGCCACATTGAACACAGCGAGATTTACATCAAGCCATCTGAGGCAGCAATGTTGACCACAGCAATGTTCTTATCCAAACAGTGAAACCAGATCCATAACTGTCCCTAACTCATATTCTATGGGAACTGCACCAGCAACAGAAGCTGACTTATCCATCCATCTCCACAAGTCAAATAGGCACCCATCAACAAAATCAGGGGCATCAGTGCATGGTGGCACAGTGGTCAGCACTGCTGCCTCACAGTGTCAGGGACCCAGGTTCGATTCCCAGTTTGGGTCACTGTCTGTGTGGAGTTTGTACATTCTCCCCGTGTCTGCTTGGGTTTCCTCCGGGTGCTCCAGTTTACTCCCACAGTCCTAAAAGTGTGCTGGTCAGGTGGATTGGCCGTGCTATATTTTCTCTCAGTGTACCTGAACAGGCGCCAGAGTGTGGCGATGAGGGGATTTTCACAGTAACTTCACTGCAGTGTTAATGTAAGCCTTTTAATGCTTAATAAATAAGCATTAATCAATAGTAACTGCGATGCCCCAGTGCTGCCCCACATAAAAGCTTCACATCTCATTATTTGTTATTCATCTTTAGTTCCTCTGATCTAAAACCCACTCTCTCTCATAAGATAAATCAAAATGAAAAGTTCGATCAATCAAATGGCTTATTTTGCCTTTTCTTTAAGAGAAAACTGGTACAGTAGAGAGGCGAGTGAGGTGAGGATGGAATGTGTGTATCCCTCCTTGTGCTACATTCAGACTCTCAGCTGTAAAGACTTAGACTGCGAATGTCCACACAGGAGGAGACGAAATGCAGTCAAAACAGGATGCCGACACATAGCTCCACATTTCAGCGTTGGCTGTTCTGGGGCTAAAACGTGCAGTTTCTGGTGCACACACACACACACAAACATGTATTTTGTAAGACTAGAGGATCTGTCCCTGCTACTTTCAGAAGCAAAATCAGATAAGTGGGAAAGTGCAGCTAGCAACGGGAAAATTAAAGTTGAGATGATGCAGGGTTCAGCTTCCAAATGTTTTGCATCAAGAACAAAAGCAAATGTTTGCTTCTTCCATGGCAAACATTCAAATCCTTCAAGTATGCTGAAGATTAAAAAAAAGATTTATTCCAAATGTCACTGATTGTTGGCTTGAAGAAATCAGCTAAGCTGTTTATTGTGTTTTCTAAGAGATGTATATAAAATTACTGTTCCTGTCAAAGTTTTCCATCTTGTACTCATCAGGGCATTGACAAAAAGGTGAACTGTAAAGGGAGCAACAATTTAGATTGCATGGGAAGAGAGAAGTTTATGCAGTTTATTTATTAGTCAGAAGTAAGGTTTACATGCATACTGCTACAAAGTTACTGTGAAAATTCCCCTGTGTGAATCTGCCATTCCCCAGAGTGCTGAATGGTTAGCACATTCTTGTTTTTATTCATGCATGGGATGTGGAAAATCATTCAACGTGGATGTCGCTGGCTGGCCAACATTTATTGCCCATCTCAAGTCGCCTTTACCGAGCGGCTTGCTAGGCCATTTCAGAGGGCAGTTTGGAGTCAACCATATTGCTGTGGGTCGGGAGTCACGTGTAAGCCAGACCAGGTAAGGGGTGGCAGAATTATTTAATTCCTAAATTCCCTAAAGGACATTAGTGAACCAGATGGGTTTTCCTGACAATCGACAATGGGTTCACGCTCATGAGTAGATTCTTAATCCCAGAATTTTTTAATGGATTTCAAATTCCACTGTTGGTGGATTCGAAACTGGGTCCCCAGAACGTTAGCTGAGTTTCTAGATTAATAGTTTAGTGATAATACCAGATCAAAAGGGATATCGTGTCTATTTACAAAGAACCGCCACCCAGGATGTTTGGCGTCCCAGATCCACAAGGCATGGCTAAGATTCACGCGTGCATTACGGGACCCTTCGACACAACTTACATAGAACATACAACCCTACAGCACAAACAGGCCCTTCGGCCCACAAGTTGTGCCAATCATATCCATACCTACCAGGCCTATCTATAACCCTCAATCCCATTAAATCCCATGTACTCATCCAGAAGTCTCTTAAAAGACCCCAGCGAGTTCGCCTCTACCACCACCAACGGCAGCCGATTCCACTCACTCTCCACCCTCTGAGTGAACACCTCTTACGAAGGAGGCATTTTTCTTCCTCTCTTTCGCTGCCCTCCTGACTAATCCATCCACCCACCAAGAGTCAAGCTGATGACATGATTTAGGCCAGTGAGTTTTAAATGGCCATCGTTTCCCCTTGGATTTATTTCAAATGAAGCTAAAGATTAATTCGTCCTTTGCCAGATTTTTGCTTCCCACGTTATCTCACTGCGTCAAGTGAATATTTTCACTTGTTGGTCCTTTTTCTTTCTTGCCAAATGAATGAGAACATTATCTCTCGAAATATAAGTGGTGTTGGAGAGATGGACATTGCGTGATGTAGCACTGCAGTGAAAGAGATTGCAGCCACAAAGTTGGACAGGGAAGAGTAATGTTGTCTTTGGAAACAGAGTGTTGATCATTTGTCACTCTTCGGTGGCTAATCCAGTAAAAGAAATTCCACTCAAAATAAACAAGTCACAGTAAATGATGCTGGAAATCAAGAGGCCTCCAAAACAAACACAAACCGTCAAGGATTTTTGCAGGAAGTCGGGCTACACTACATTGTTGGGAAAGGCAAGATACAAGATTTCCCCTTCAAACAAAGAACAAAGAAAATTATAGCACGGGAACAGGCCCTTCGGCCCTCCAATTCTACACCAACCATGCTGCCCGACTGAACTAAAACCCCCTACCCTTCCGGGACCATATCCCTCTATTCCCATCCTATTCATGTATTTGTCAGGACGCCCCTTAAAAGTCACTATTGTATCTGCTTCCACTACCTCTCCCAGCAGTGAGCTCCTGGTACCCACCTTAAGTCACGGGTAGATAGGTTTTTGACAGACAAGGGAATTAAGGGTTATGGGGAGAAAGCGGGAAAGTGGAACTAATCCACTTCAGATCAGCCATGATCTTACTGAATGGCGGGGCAGGCTCGAAGGACTAGATGGCCTACTCCTGCTCCTATTTCTTATGTTCTTATGTTCACCTCCCTCTGTGTAAAAAATTTGCCTTGTACATCCCCTTTAAACCTTGCCCCTCGCACCTTAAACCTATACCCCCTAATAATTGACTCCTACAGCCTGGGAAAAAGCTTCTGACTATCCACTCTGTCCATGCCTCTCATAATCCTGTAGACTACTATCAGGTTGCCCCTCAACCTCCGTCATTCCAGTGAGAACAAACCACCCTTCTCTAACCTCTCCTCATAGCTAATGCCCTCCATACCAGGCAACGTTCTGGTAAATCTTTTCTGTACCCTCCCCAAAGCCCCCACATCCTTCTGGAAGTCTGGTGACCAGAATTGAACACTGTATTCCAAGTGCGGCCTAACTAAGGTTCTATAAAGCTGCAACATGACTTGCCAATCTTTAAACACAATGTCCCGGCCGATGCAGGCAAGCAGGCCGTATGCCTTCTCGACTTTGCATTGGTTGCAAAGTTTCCCACTTTGTAAACACATTGGACAGAATCACGAGACGTAGATTTCTCTGCATTTGGAACACTAGATTAGCCTATCAGGCTGACTCCGCGCATGACTCAATGCATTCCCTTTGGCACTCATGCTGTTTTACGAATCCAAGGTGAAGGCAACGTACTCGACTACCCAGTCGCAAATAGCATTCAAATAAACATTTAAAGCTCATTGGCCTCAATCATTAACATCACCCACTCGTCGCCCCTCCCCACCCACCCCTCACCCCTCGCCCCCCCTCCGCCTCCCCGCACGCCCCACTGCTGCAGATGCTGCCTGAGTATCAAAGAGTGCAGTGCAGAAGGAGGCCATTCAGCCCATCAAGTCTGCATCGACCTCAATCCCATCCAGGCCCTATCCTCATAGCCCCATGCATTTACCCTAGCTAGTCCCCCTAACACTCAGGGGTAATTTTAGCATGGCCAATAAACCGAAGCAGCACATCTTTGGACTGTGGGAGGAAACCGGAGCGCCCGGAGGAAACCCAGGCAGACACGGGGGGGAACATGCAGACTCCGCACAGACAGGGACCCGAGCCAGGGATCGAACCCAGGTCCATGACGCTGTGAGGCAGCCGTGCTAACCACTGTGTCACCGTGTTGCCCACAAATCTTGAGATCTCTTTGCCAGTAAAATTCCAGCACATATCACAACACTTAATCAGTGTTATCTCTTGATCTTATCTCCACCATAGTGCTATGAAACATTTTGGATGCTGATTAATTCCTTGTCCGTGAGTGGGTAATCGAAGAGCTACACATCTTGGCACCTTTGCAATACTGAAATCGAAACTGAAACTCAGCCTCATAACAACGCGGCAGGAGTTGTAATTAAGCTTGGGGGAAACAGGATCATTTGAAATTCAATCCTCTCAGTGCACCCTGCTGTCGAGCTGTGCGATAATCCGTCCCTGTTCGCCTGGCTCGGGCAGCCTAATAAAATTTACCTGCGTCTAATCTGCTTCATTCACAGACTGTCAATCTCACATTGATTTCATCGGGGGAAATTAATTTACACTGACAGAGTTCATAAACATGTCAACCTTATCCCAAACAGGCACGTTATTTCTGAAAATCAGCACAGTAAAGTTCATTTGCTCATCCAACGGAAAGTTACACTTTTTTTTTACTCATTCATGGGACATGGGCACCGCTGACTGGGCCAGCATTTATTGCCCATCCCTAGTTGCCCTTGGAGGGCAGTTGAGAGTCAACCACATTGCTGTGGCTCTGGAGTCACATGTAGGCCAGACCGGGTAAGGACGGCAGATTTCCTTCCCTAAAAGACCAGATGGATTTTTCCAACAATGGTTTCATGGTCATCAGTAGATTCTTAGTTCTAGATTTTTTTTATTGAATTCAAATTCCACCATCTGCTGTGGTGGGATTCGAAACTGAGTCCCTAGAATATTAGCTGAGTTTCTGGTTTAATGGTCTAGCAATAATACCACTAGGCCATTGCCAGGCGTAGGTTAATTTTGCTACCCTGACGGTACCTTTTGTTTAACTACAAGTGCTACCAAAAGCTGGTGTAGATTTTAACTGGTGCCAACCTTCTCAATAGCTAAACAGAGGCAAAACTTCTGTACTGTGACCTGATTCGTTCTTTATCTTATAACATTGTTTTATTTTGATCATCTTTTTAAAATGGGAGAATAATTAGTACCTGATCTTTGAAACATGAGTAAAATTATATCAGACTGTTTTCCCACTGTGATTTGTTTGTTTTTCCTTCTGCATTTTAGTAACTAAACAGGAAATGTTTTACTTTAAAACTGCAAGCTTTGAGATCAACGCCCACCCGTTGACCCTGTCTACACCTCCTGCTGCCTCAGAAAAGCAGCCAGCATAGCTAAGGACCCCACGCACCCCGGACATTCTCTCTTCCATCTTCTTCCGTTGGGAAAAAGATACAAAAGTCTGAGGTTATGTGCCAACTGACTCAAGGATAGGTTCTTCCCTGCTGTTATCAGACTTTTGAATGGACTTACCCCACACTAAGTTGAGTTTTCTCTACACCCTAGTAACTGTAATGCTCCATTCTGCACTCTCTCCTTTCCTTCTCTATGGACGGTATGCTTTGTCTATTTGGTGTGCAAGAAACAATACATTTCACTGTATACCAGTACGTGTGACAATAATAAATCAATTCGAAAAACAAATTTTATCCAAACCTTTTACACGTTAGATGGAATAAATGGAGGGAGCATAATTTGACCTGGAAACCTTTGGAGATTGAAGAGGTTTGATTTTCAGGAGGGGCTTGTCATGTGCTCAGTGAGAACTTGCCTGCCTCTGAAAAACAGCTATTCCCGGCACCCCAGTCCCAGACTGCAAGGAGAAAAGTCATTAACTCCAAGAAAAACTGAGATGATTAGAAATATGGGAGGAAAGTGCGAATGAATAGACATACTTGAATGTTAAATTGTTTCCCAGAAATATTTCAACATTATATTCCTCAACAACCGGATAATAAATTCCACTAATATTTGCACAGGTTTCCACTATTATGTGGAAATGTAGCCAAGAGGTCTGAGTTTCAGCTGTGGAGTACAGCTACAGACATTTCTAACTGGTTTCAGTAAATTCATCCGCAATTTTTCCTCAGTATGCCCCATTAATGTTTGATTTATTATTGTCACATGTATTGGGATACCGCACTATACAGACAAAACATACCGTTCACTTGAGTACATAGGGGGAAGAAAAGGAGAGGGTGCAGAATATAGTGTTGCAACCATAGAATCCCTACAGTGCAGAATGAGGCTATCTGGCCCAACAAAACGGCACTGACCACAATCCCACCCAGGCCCTCCTCCTGCAACGCCACATATGTATCAGGCTAATCCTCTGATGCAAGGCTCAATATATCATGGCCAATCAACTTAACCCGCACATCTTTGGACTGTGGGAGGAAAGTGGAGAACCGAGAGGAAACTCACGCAGACACGTGCAAACTCCAGACAGACAGTGATCCAAGGCCAGAATTGAACCCGGCTCCCTGGTGCTGTGAGGCGGCAGTTCTAACCACTGTGCCACCGTGCCGCCTGGTTACAGTCATAGCTCGGGTTTAGAGAGCGGTCAGCTTAATATAAGGTAGACCCAGTGGCACAGTGGTTAGCGCTGCTGCCTCACAGCACCAGGGACATGGGTTCAATTCCCTGCCTTGGGTGACTGTGTGGAGTTTGCACATTCTCCCCGCATCTGCATGGATTTCCTTCAGGTGCTCCAGCTTCCTCCCACAGTCCAAAGATGTGTGGGTTAGGCTGATTGGCCATAATAAATTGTCCCTTAGTATCAGGGAGATTAGTAGAGTAAACAGAGTTTTGGGAATAGGGCCCTGAGTGGGATTGTTGTTGGTGCAGACTCAATGAACTAAGTGGCCTTCTTCTGCACTGTAAATTCAATTAAAGTCTGATGGCAGCAGGGAAGAAGTTGGTCTTGAGTCTGTTGGTGCGCGATCTCAGACTTTTGTATCTTTTTCCCGATGGAAGGAGGTGGAAGAGAGAATGTCCGGGGGTCCTTAATGATGTTGAATGCTTTCCTGAGGCAGCGGGAAGTGTAGACGGAGTCAATGGCTGGGAGACTGGTTTACATGATGGACTGGGCTACATTCACAATCCTTTGTAGTATCTTGTGGTCTTGGTCAAAGCAGGAGCCGTACCAAGCTATGATACATCGAGGAAGGATGGTGCATCTGTAAAAATTGGTGCAAGTCATCGCGGACATGTTAAATTTCCTTAGCTTCCTGTCACAGTACGTACAAGACAACCTTTGTACTTGTGCGCTTTGAAAGTTTGACCAGAGCTCACAGCAAAAAGATGTGCAGGATTGGTGGACTGGCCATGCTAAATTGCCCCTTAGCGTCAAGGGAATTAGCAGAGTAAATAGGTGAGTTTATGAGGATAGAGCCTGGGTGGGATTGTATCGGTGCAAACTCGATGGGCCAAATGGCCTCCTTCTGCACTGTATTGATTCTATGATTGTATGATTCTAAACTTGGAAAAAAACATTTCTTCTTCTAAGTATTGTGAGCCTAATTCATGCGAAGAATGAAGAAGTTCCATTTGTATAGTAACTTTCGGAACCTTACCACACTCTAACAACTAATTAACTCTTCATTGCTGTAATGCAGGAATCCCGACAGCCAGTTTTTACACAGGAAGACATCGCAAGAAGCAGTGTGATAATGCTGTTATTTTGTGGTCTTACTTAATGGATAAATATTAGCTGGAACACTGGACAAACTCCCCTTTTCTTTGTAATAGTGCTGCAGGACCTTTTCATAGAATCATTAGTGTCTACAGTGCAGAAGGAGGCCATTCGGCCCATAAGCCTACACTGACTTTCCGACAGAGCACCTTACCCAGGCTCTATTCCCCCCAGTCATACATATCCACCCAGCTAATCTCCTTAACCTACACACCTTGGGACACCAAGGGCCAATATACCATGGTCAATCCATCTGCAGCACAGTGGCACAGTTTATTTATTTGTTAGTCACGAGTAGGCTTACATTAACATTGCAATGAAATTACTGTGAAAATCCCCCAGCCACCACACTCCGGTGCCTGTCCGGGTACACCGCAGGAGAATTTTAGCACAGCCAATGCACCCAACCAGCACATCTTTCAGACTGTGAGTGGAAACTGGAGCACCCAGAAGAAACCCACGCATACACGGGGAGACTCCACACAGACTGACCCCAAGCGGGGAATCGAACCCGGGTCTCTGGCGCTGTGAGGCAGCAGTGCTAACTTTTGTATCACCGTGCCATCTATTGCTTAGCCTACCAATTAGCACTGCTGCCTCACAGCATCAGGGATCCAGGTTCAATTCCTGCCTGGGCGGCTGTCTATGTGGAGTTTGTACATTCTCCCCGTGTCTCTGTGGGTTTCCTCCGGGTGCTCTGGATTCCTCCCACCGTCCAAAGATTAGAGGAGTTAGCCATGGTAAATGCATGAGGTTACAGGGCAGGATGCAGACTTGGGTAAGATGCTGTGTCAGTGCAAACCTGATGGTTCCAATGGAATCCTTCTGCACAGTAGAAATTCTATGGTTCCATGGTTAATTGGAAGTGTTAGATTGGTGTCGGCAATGGGGGGGTGTGGGGGGCTTTGGCACTCCTTGTAGAAGGTTGCAGATGGGATTGGGCTGTTGAATGGATCTCCTTCTGCACTGTTGGGATTCTCTGATTTTCCGAATCAAACAACCTGCCTCCTTGGATGGCTCCGCTGACTATCCAAATCCCACCTCAGTTAAAGCTGGAATTTGATGGATTAGAGGTGGATTTGGTCAGGAGTTCCATCCCCTCCACCTGACCCAAACCCAAACCATTTTTTTTAATGTTAAAATACCCCCACATGTTTTGACAGGAAGAAAGTCAAATGATAAAGATGGAATCTAAAATCAGTGAGGTGGCACATCCTTTGAATATCCGTCTCATTTCTTATTTTTAACATAGATTTTAATAAACTTCAAGCAAACCCACAGGCATGGGCATCCTTGCGAAATGTAACTGAATCTGATTCGACTTCATAAGCTGAAATGACAGAAAGCTGCCTGATTACAATAGACCCAATGACCCCTTAATACTTAACAAGAAGTTCAATAATCCCTCTACCTGTATCAATGGTGATAAATTCAGTAATCCACCTCCTGAGTGAACAGATATATGTAATCACTCAACAAAACTAATAAGCACACACTAATATATCCACAAAGCTTCAGATGGATTATGGCTTATAAAAAGTCACTAGAAAGTGGTAACATCGAGGCAAAGTGATTCAGCTTGAAGCATCACACCTGTCAAGGAAACATTACATTACAGCGATTCTTACCATGGAATCATATTTTGAGCAATTTTGGGCCCTGTATCTAAGGAAGGATGTGCCAGCCTTGGACATGGTCCAGAGGAGGTTCACGGGAATGATCCCAGGAATGAAATGCTTAACTTATGAGGAGTGCTTGAGGAATCTGGGTCCATACTCGATGGAGTTTAGAAGGATGAGGGGGAGATCTCATTGAAACTTACAGACTACTGAAAGGACTGGATAGAGTGGATGCGGGAAAGATGCTTCCATTAGTTGGAGAGACTGGGATCTGAGGGCACAGCCTCAGAGTAAAGGGGCAACCTTTCAGAACCGAGATGAGGAGAAATTTCTTCATTCCGAGGGTGGTGAATCTGTGGAATTCATTGCCACAGAGGGCTGTGGGGGCCAGGTCACTGAATGTACTTAAGCCAGAGATTGATAGGTTCTTGATTGGTAAAGGGATGAAAGGTTATGGGGAAAAGGTGGGAGAATGGGGTTGAGAAACATATCAGCCATAACGGAATGGTGGAGCAGACTTGATGGGCCGAATGGCCTAATTCTGCTTCTATAATCTTACGGTCTTCTGGTCATATATCAGAAGTGTACCCTTAAAACTCCATCAATCAGGCAAAATGTTGCCACTAAAATGTGTAACCCTGTTTACACTTTGGTGTCTCCGGTATATAACTATTCCACTTGGGCTTCAACCTTTGGTTCATTGCAAACTGCATTTTACATTAGTAATAAACTCATTATCAAGGAGGTACATTTGCAAATCTGCAATGTGATCACGCAAGAGAGTAAAAATTCCCTTTAAGGTTTTTTTGTGTTTATAGCAGCGTCGCCTTGCGCCAAATTATTCTGCAGTGTTGCCTTAATATTCATGGCTCTAATCTCATCTAGGTTTCATCATCATTAAAGCAGCAGCTCCGATTTACTAGAAATTAGCCACTTTGAAAGGATGACAATAAGTAAACCAAACACAACTTGTAATTGAAGAATATGACCCAGACCAGAAGGGAGCAAATGAGTTAACAAAATACTTTGGAAGCAGAAATTCAACACTCTCTTCTGTTTTTTGTTTATTCTATCATTATCCTGCCACATGCAAAATGTGCATTTTGGACAGTAATTCCATTGATTGTTTTAAATAAGGACATTCTTCAGTTCAAAGAGACCAGTTTTTAAGCAATCTTACATTTCCTAGAATCCCTACAGTGCAGAAGGAGGTCATTCAGCCCATAGGGCCTGCGCTAACAACAGTCCTACCCAGGCCCTATCCCCATAACCTCACATATTTACCCTGCTAATCCCTCTGACACTAATGAGCAATTTAGCACAGCCAATCAACCTAACCCACACATTTTTGGACTGTGGGAGGGAGCTGGAGGAATCAGAGGAGAACGTGCAAACTCCACAGAGTCACCCAAGGTCAGAATCAAACCCGAGTCTCTGTGAGGCAGCAGTGCTAACCACTTCTGTTTCCTTTCCCACAAGAGAAAAGAATCCAAGGGGGCTTTGTGGCACGGTGGATAGTGGTCCCTGCCTCCGAGGCAGATGGACGGCTGGTGAGGATCAGGTTGATGTCAAATCCAGGGAGTTTGATCCCAGTTGGCTTGGGTGGATTCAGGGCCCTAGGCCCTTATCCAGTCTGTGGGGGATGGGAGCTTTGGCACCCTGGGTGAGTCCCACCCTCAGTCAGAGAAGAGAATAAGAAAAAAACAGATTGCAAAGAGAAGTCTCACTGCCAGCTTATCAGTGACCTAAAAAGAGAAAAATGCAAGTTAAACCATCTGCACCTTATATTAATCAAACATATCACAAAGAATGCAGCCCTAGTAACCAAACTTAGAAACATAACCAAAGGTCGTAAAATTGATCTACAAACTGAACACATCATTGTATTAATTAGCAGCATGGTGGCAGAGTGGTTAGAACTGCTGCCTCACAGCATCAGGGACCCAGAATCCATTCCCAGCTTGGGTCACTGTCTGTGTGTGGAGTCTGTACGTTCTCCCAGTGTCTGCACGGGTTTCCTCCGGGTGCTCCAGTTTCCTCCCACACTCCAAAGATGTGCAGGCAAGGTGGATTGGTCTTGCTAAATTGCCCCTCGTTGACCCAAGATGTGTAGGTTAGGGAGGGATTAACAGGGTAGATATGTAGGGTTACAGGGATAGGGCAAGGCTGGGATGCTCTGTCTGAGAGTCGGTACAGGCTTGATGGGCCGAATGGCCTTCATCTGTACTTGGGAAAAGAAATTTTAAATAAAATGCGTTTTCTGAACTGTTTATTATATTTAACCTCTGGCTAGCACTTACCATTTCTATTATTAGTGAATTATTAATATCCAAAAACTATGAGTCACCATGAACCTTCTAAACAGTCAAGCAATTGGTTGCTAATCACCTATGTTAAGGTCAAAGGTCATGGCAAGAAGGGGGAATAAAGAGACACTTGCATTTATATATGGTGGGACTGACGTATGAGGAAAGACTATTAGTGTATGAGGGTTAGGATTGTTTTGGCTGGAGTTCAGGCAAATGAGGGGGGTTCTCATGGAGACTTAAAAAATTCTAACAGGACTAGACAGGCTAGATGCAGGGAGGATGTTCCCAATGGTGGGGGAGTCCAGAACCAGGGGTCACAGCCTGAGGACTCAGGGTAGACCATTTCAGACAGAGGTGAGGAGATAGAATCTCCTCTGTACCCCCTCCAGTGCCAGGATATCCTTTCTCAAGTAAGGAGACCAGTAAAGTCGGTAAGGAGACTGTGAGGTTGCAGTGCTAATCACTGTGTCACTGTGCCACCCCGGATACAGAGGAGCCTGATATCAGGAACAATTAAGAGGGAAATCGGGAGACAGAAAAGTAGGAAAAGAGCGTCTTAAATATAAAATTTGTTATTTTTAAAAGCATTCAAAATTAAATGAAAGGCACCCCACCTTCATATATGTTTCCTTTCTGGGAAAGAATAGTGAAACAACTCTGCAACAATTATCACATCATTACCATTGTACTTCTGCTGATAATTACTAGACTTAACTTCCTGTAAAATTTCAAATGAATAATTATTGAGCAAGTGCAACAATTGGACAGTGTTAGCCTTCACGAGGTCTACGGGGAATCATTGAGTATTAATTCCCCTGGTAACAGGCAGTGGCCTGCCCAGTTGGAACTCATTACTTGAACATTTTATAAGACAGGCCCAGGACTGGGCCTGCTGAATGGTAGTCCAGTTTCTTCCCATTCTCCAAAGATGTGCAGGCTAGGTGTGGGATGTGTGTATACCATGATAGTGGTTTTATTTTGCATTCTGTAATAAACTATGTCCGTTCCAAGCTGGACTTACTGAGTCATTACATGGATGAATCTGGCAGCGAGGTAAACTGTGCGATGCTGCTTTTACACAGTTGGGAGTCTGTGGAATTCCCTGCCCAGTGAAGCAGTCGAGGTTACCTCATTGAATATTTTTTAAGGCAAGGATACATAAATTAATGAAACAGTAATGGAATTAAGGCTTATGGTGAGTGGGTGGGTAAGTGGAGCTGAGTCCATAAAAAGGTCAGCCATAATCTTATTGAGTGTCGGAGCAGGCTCGAGGGGCTAGAAGGCCTATTCCTGCTCCTAGTTCTTATGTTCTTGTGTTCAGCCATATTGAATGGCAGATCAGACTTGATGGGCCAAATGGCCTAACTATCCTCTTGTACCTTATATGGTCTTATGATCTTGATGGTAGCACGGCGCAAACTGAAGAACAACTTGCGGCAATTTGCAATTCACAGGGTATCACTTCCTTGTTACAGTTTACTGAGCTGATTCATGCATTAATGACAGTGTACATCATTCAGAAACTATTATTTTTGCAACAGAATCTGGTCTGACAGCTCTATAGCATCCAAATCTGCAACATTAGATCATTTCATTCTCAGTGACTTGCCAAGAATCGCTTCAAAGCCAGACGTCCCACACTCACCCCTTAAATTGAAATGACATTTTAAAAATGTAAAAGATATACTTTCCCAGTTATTCGCCAGAAGTCCAATTTCATTACAAACAAGTTAAAATCCATGACTTGGAACAGATCTCCTATACAAAACTACATTAAAACTCTCGCTGAAGGGATAAAGTGGCACAGAAATATATCTGGGCAATGGTGTGGAAAATATTGGTGAATCTGGAAGAAAACTCGTTTGGATTGATATCACCGGAGAGGTTGGGACGGGGGTGTGGGGGGTGGCGAGTGGAAGCAGTGGAGAATTGGTGGTTAAGGGAAGGATGTGAGGGAGCCTGATGCCAGTCAGAGAACGAGGTCAGGGAAGCCTAGTACAAGGCAAAGACCCAGGCAAGTCGAGGCATATATGTCAATGCATTAATTACGGGCAACACGGTGGCACTATTGTTGGCACTGTTGCCTCACAGCGCCAGAGAGCCAGGTTCAATTCAAACTTTCGGTGACTGACTGTGTGGAACTTGTATATTCTCCCTGTGGTTTCCTCCAGTTGCATTAGGCAATCATGTGAATAAACCTGAATGAGGTACAGGCTCATTCTCTTCAGACTCATTCTTCCCTCATTATAGGACTTAACAATGTAGAGACCCTGGTGATCCTTGTAAGGGGGAGGTTAGAATAACTTGGGACTGAAAGGCTAACAGATCAGAGTGAATAGAGAATAGAAATGTCACAACGTGCCTGGAATATGCTGTTTGCATGGAGACACATATAACCACTGTTAAAGAATTTAGACATGTATTTTTGAAAGCATATACACCTTGGCTAATGACACAATGCTCTAAGGCTTATGGGACACAGTCAAGTAAAAATAACCAACCTCCTTGGAACAATGAAACAGTTGAGCAATGGGAAAAGCAACTCATATCAGAGCGGACTCCAAGCTGTCCCCAAGGCCCCAGACAGTGTTAATGAATAGGATAGTGACCCAGGTTAGATTCCTGGATCGGGCCATTGTCTTTGTGGAGTTTGCACATTCCCCCCATGTCTGTGTGGGTTTCCTCCGGATGCTCAGTTTCCTCCTGTACTCCAAAAATGTGTGGGTTAGGTGGATTGGTCATATTAAACTGACCCTTAGTTTCATGGGGACTAGCTAGGGTAGATGTATGGGGTTATGGGGATAGGACCTGAGTGGGATTGTGATTGGTGCAGACTCGACGGGCTGAATGGCCTCCTTCTGCACAGTAGGATTCTAGAACCTCAACAAGAGACTGTGAGAATCTCCTAAAGTTCACGAACTGATCACGCAATCCCATGCTGTCCCAGATTAAATGTTATCGGCCAAGGTAAATAACCCATACTAATAATGATTGGCTCATATGCAGCTGGGGTGAGCAAGAGGTGGGCAAGAGACGTCTGAAAATTGTATCAGTGTAACACTGAGAGTGATGTAATTTTAGAGTGATTTGGAACACCATCAAACCTCCCTCCCCCGTACGTTGAACCAGGCTTGTAAAATAAATAAACGTCTTTAACCAGAGTACTGCCTCCATGAGTCTTTGTGTTAGCTGAGCCCTAATTAAGTGAAAGTCAGCTTAATACTTAGCCTCTGAAAGAACACTCCTACAATCCTAAAAGCAGGGCTTCATTCAGGTAAATTGCTACTTGTTCAGTGCCCAGTTTGACGGCCTGGTTGGGTTGTATGAGTGTAAGTCAGTAGCCACAGCTCAGGTCCTGTGAGTCAGTCTCCAGCAGTCAATGAGAGGGTAAGAGGCTTTAGGTCAAGTTTGGGGCTGAGGAAATCAAAGACTTCCTTGTCTGGCTCTCTTCCAGACCTACAGGGACGATTGCAGAGCTGGAGGGGTAAGTAATGGGGGGATGCCTCGTTCACCTGCTGCCTTTGTGCTTCCAGATGGTAAAGGGTGTGACTGCAGGTGGTGTTGTTAATGCATCAATAAGCCTTTTCTGGTTTGGCATTTTGTCATATGTTTATATGTGAGTTAGAGTCATAGGCCAGAACGCTACTATCTTGCCTGCCACAGAATTGGAACAGGCGAGGGTCCAACAACAGAAACTTCCCCCAGGCAGGAATTTCTAGTCTTGTTTGAGCAAAAGCCGTAAAATCCTACCCATAGAATCATAGCACAATATGGCAGGGAAACAGGCCCTTCGGCCCAACATATCCATGCTGACCATAGTTGCTCTCCCAGCTAGACCCAACTGCCCGCTTTTGGCCCATATCACTCTAATCTTTTCCCATCCATGTACTGACCCAAATGCTTTTTAAATGTTGCTCTTGTACCTGTCTCAACCACTTCCTCTGGCAGCTCATTCCATACACGCACCACCCTCTGCTACCCCTCAGGTCCCTTTTAAATCTTTCCCCTCTCACCTTAAACTTGCACTGTAGGGAATCTTTGGTCTATGCCCTCCAATCTTCAATTTCCCTTCCTTGAGGAAAAGACTATGTGCTTTCATCCTATCTGTGTCCCTCATGATTCTATAGATTTATACGTGGTGTTAAATGCTTCCACATGGTTCCGAACCCTAAAAGCTGTGACATTTATTGGGTTGGGAGGTGATGCTTTTCTTCTCTCCCTATGTTGGCAAACAAATTGGCCTGTCCTTCATTACAAGAAGGGACCTTAAAGGGAAAGAGTCAGCACAGTGGTTAGCACTGCTGCCTCACAGCACCAGGGACCCAGATTCGATTCCCAGTTTGGGTCACTGTCTGTGTGGAGTTTGCATGTTCTCCCCATGTCTGCGTGCGTTTCCTCCAGGTGCTCCAGTTTCCTCCCACGATCCAAAAACGTGTGGGTTAGTTTGATCGACCATGATAAATTGACTCATAATATCGAGAGGTTAGTAGGCTAAATAAGTAGGGTTATGGAGATTGGGCCTGGGTGGGATTGTGCAGACTCAATGGGCTGAATGGCCTACTGTAGGGATTCGATGAATCAGAGGTTGGGCGGCCTGCATTCGCTGTCACACATCTGTTGATAGGAGGGGATTGGAGTCACAAAACTAAAAATGTAGACATTGTCCGCCGCCAGCACAGTGGAACACTAAGAGAAGGAATTGCTTGGTGCAGATCACTGGAAGTCAAAGTCAGTCAGCGAGCAACTGAAGCAGTTGGCGCCCTCAGGGAAGGCCTGCTCACCCAGAGAACCAGACATTCTCATCGCTGGGAATTCTCAAGTAACATTTTGCGTTCCAAATTTTAATGTGAAAAATGCCTTTTGTGAGATGTTCCAAACCGTGGGGCCGAGGCCTCAGAACAAAACTAAACATAACTGGAAGTAAATATGTCAGAAACAGAGAGAGAGAGAGAGACAAGGGAGGAGAATCGACTGCTCCTTCAAGATTGAACTGTTGCACAATCCCAAATTACTCTCCCAACTTTGGTCAGTGAGTTTAAGGATGTGCAGTGTTCTGCTTTGATGAGCGGTGTGCGGTCACAGTCGATTAGGGCGATGGGAGATGCTCTCAACAAGTAACCTTCAGAATAGACCTCACAGGATGACCGGATAGAATTCTTCACAAATCCTTTCAGTTTGTACAAAGAGCTAAAAAAAAAGCCAATATTTTAAAACTACATCCATTAAGACACTGCTGCTATTAGCCCGGGAAAGGTAACTGCAAGTTAACTGAAGTAACTCCTCTTCCTCCAGTAAAAAACCATAATTCCGTTTTATCTAGAAAAATACTTATGGAAAGGGTTCTGTTACGATACAATTGAATTGCATCTACTATCAGAGTATGCAGGATAACGAGATAATTTATTATTTTTGTATTAGTAATAATATTGAAGATTGAATTTATTATTGTCACATGTATTGGGATACTGTTAAAAAATATTGTTCCTTGTGCGCTATACAAAGCATACCGTTCATAGCGCACATAGGGGAGAAGGAGAGGGTGCAGAATGTCCTGCTGAGTTCAGTTTTAAAAGTGCAGAATGGGAGTAAAAAATAGAATTAGAGGGTAGGCCAGGGACAGCTCGCAAGAAGTCACCACAGTCCGCCACCATCTTGAGATAGGAGGTCCTGTGTTGTAGCAAATCCCTGCCTCTGTGTCAGAAGCTCTGTGTTCCTGGCCAAGGAAAATTTGTTCATAAAGTGGCCAAACAGATGGAGGCTCAACTTGTAAATCCTTCCACTAGCAAGTAGGAAGAAATTGGAAACTCTACCATCACCATCCATAACTTTAGATTGCAACATGCATGTTGCCACAGCAACACTGACTCCTTGGATTGGCGGGGGTGGGGGTTGGGACTGGCAGTGCTGATTGGTTACACAACCAGTGCGAATCAGATTGGTGCCAGCAGCAGGGGGTTCAATCCCTGTTCCGCCTAGGGGTGGATTTGGGACCTGTCTCCTTGCCAGTGGTGAAGATCTATGGAGATGATGGAGCAGTGAGAGTGTCACTGGACTGGTAATCGGAGGCCCATCCAGGCAAGAATCAGTCACCAGTGTCCCAAAGTAATTGGATAGCGTAAGAGGGAAAATCTACTTCCAAATTTCCAGACTGCACTTGGTGGAGGAAGTCGAAAGAAGGAGAGATATTCTGTACACGGATTAATATGCAGAAAGCTATGCCAGCAGGTTGCCATGGGGAAGAATGATGGGAGCAAGGCCTCCAGGAAACTGAAAGAAGTTCAATGACCTCACACAATTAGACAAAGTCAGTGAATTAATCTTTATTATTCTATTGTTTCAGACTATACAGAAAAAGCATACCATTCATACAGAGGGAGAGAGTGGAGAATGTAGTGTTGCAGTCATAGCTAGGACATAGAGAAAGATCAACTTAATGTGAGATAGGTTCATTCAAAAGTCTGGGGGCAGCAGGGAAGAAGCTGTTCTTGAGTTGGTTGGTACTTTTGTATCTTTTTTCCATAAGACCATAAGACATAGGATGGAAGAAAAGTGGATGGAAGAAGGTGGAAAAGAGTACGTGTGGGATGCATGGGGCCCTTGATATTGCTTTTCTGAAGCAGCAGGAAGTGAAGACAGAGCTAATGGATGGGAGACTGGTTTGCGTGATGGACTGGGCTTCATTTACAACCCTTCATAGTTTCTTGCAGTCTTGGACAGAGCAGGAGCCATACCAAGCTGTGATACAACCAGAAAGAATGCTTTCTATGGTGCATCTGTAGGGATTGGTGAGAGTTGAGGCAGACATGCCAAATTTCCTTCGTCTCCTGAAAAAGTAGAGATGCTGGTGGGCTTTCTTAACTATCGTGCCTGCATGGAGAGACCAGGACAGGTTGTTGGTGATCTGGACACCAAAAAGTTGAGCTCTCAACCATTGGTTTACATTGAAGCCAAGGGAATAACCAGTAAATAAAGTATTGAGGACGTAACAAAACATGTCAACAATCCTATTATAGAAGTTACTCCAATTTATTCCTGATATAGCTCAAGCTATAAGTTTATCTTATTAATGTCACAAATAGACTTGGGACACTGCAACGCAGTTACTGTGAAAATCCCCTAGTTGTCACACTCCAGCACCTTTCGGGTACATTGAGGATTTAGCATGGCTAATGCATCTAACCAGTGCATCTTTTAGACTGTGGGAGGAAACCGGAGCACCCAAAGAAAACCCACGCAGACATGGGGAGAAGGTACAGTCAATGACCTAAGGCCGGAATTGAACCCGGGTCCGTGGCGCTGTGAGGCTGAGCACTGCGCCACCGTGCCGCCCCACATCCACTGTTTCCCATCTGATTTAGAAAGAATTCATGAATGGTGTCACCATGAATTCACTGCGATGATTTCCTCTTAAAGACTCCTCTATATAAAGAAGCTATTGTTCTGTACAAGTGCCTGACATTTTAACAATCCACACTTCCATAACCAAATAAAAGTGGTTACAAAAATGGACAGAGAGTGTTACTCTCTGAACTTATTTCATGAGCTAAAGTTCAATAAATTCACTCATTCCATCAGGTATGACAATTTTATAAGCTAAACTCAAAAACGCAGGATGGTTCTGAAACCTTTGCTGTCAAATTATTGAAACCCTACTGCCCAATGCTAGGTTACAAGGATTGTTCAAGGGACTAAATACAGCTCCACACAAACACAATCTTTCAGCACTCAACCAGTTTCCCATGGCAATGTTGTGAAACTGCACTAAACCAACAAGACCAGAACATCTATTGTCAGACAAAACTTGGTGGGAAGTGAACCCTTACTTAATTTTGATAGTTCTCTAGTATTTAATTGTTGATTGATAACTGGTAATTACCTTCATGGATTCTTCCCTGCAGCCATCAGACTTTTGAATGGACTTACTTTATGTTAAGCCGATCTTGCTCTATACCCTAGCTATGATTGTAACACTACATTTTGAACCCTCTCCTTTCCTTTTCTATGAACATTATGCTTTTTCTGTAGAGCACACAAGAAACAATACTTTTCACTGTATCCCAATAAATGTGACAGTGATAAATCAAATCAAATATTAAGCTGATCTTTCTCTGTATTCTAGTTGTAACTACAACATTACATTCTGCACCGTCTCTCTTCCTTCTCACCTATGTATTCTATGTACAGTATGCTTTGTATAGCGTGCAAGAAATAATATCTTTCACTGTATCCCAATACATGCGATAATAATAAATCAAATCAATTATTAAACTGATCTTTCTCTATGTCTTAGCTGTAACTGCAACACTGTATTCTGCACCTTCTCCTTTTCCTCTACCCTATGAATGGTATGTCTTGGCTGTATAGCACACAAGAAACAATACTTTTCACTACATCTCGATACATGCGGCACTAATAAACCAAATTATATATTAAGTTGATCTTTCTCTACAACCTAGCTCTGACTGTCACACTATATTCTGCACCCTCCCCTTTCCTTCTCCCCAAAGTATTCGATGAACGGTATGCTTTGTACAGCGCACAAGAAACAATACTGTATGCTAATACATGTGACAATAATAAATCAAATCAAAATTGTCGCGTGATCTCGGCACTCCCTCTGTCAATAAGGAAACAAAATGTATTTTACTCAGCTGTAGGTTGCCGCAGTTAAACTTTATAATGACAATTAAAGGTTGTGTCCAGATTTATAGAGTACAAATTAGTTTCCATCCATTTTCAGTCACAGATTAAGACTTGCTCTTCTAGGTAGGTTCAATTACATTCACCAAAGGTTGCAATTTGTGTGCAGTGTTGTTTAAAAATTCTTTCATGGGATGTGTGTGTCACCGCCAAGGCCAGCATTTATTGCCCATTCCCAAAAACCCCTGAATGGTGTGCCCCTTGTTAGGCCTTTGTAGAGGGCAGTTAAGAGTCAACCACTTTGCTGTGGACCTGGAGTTACATGCAGGCCAGACCAGGTAAGGATTTCCCTCCCTAATGGAGGCAGATGGGCTTTTTCAACAATCATTACTAAGACAAGTCCAAAGATGTGCGGGTTAGGTTGATTGGCCTTTAGGGATAGAAATCTGCCTCCTTTACCCAGTCTGGCCTACATGTGACTCCAGAGCCACAGCAATGTGGTTGACTCTTAACTGTCCTCCAAGGGCAACTCGGGATGGGCAATAAATGCTGGCCCAGCCAGCGATGTCCATGTCCCATGAATGAATGAAAAAATTTGATTTCTTTGCCTTTGAAGTGGCTACACTTGCTGCACATGTAGCCAGTCTGAGAAAGCTGTAATCCCACATGAAGCTGTTCCATGGACTGATATCAGGATATGTCCATTGCTTGTCCCAACATTCACTTTATCAACAGTTGAAATGCGAAAGACGACTCTGCAATTCTAAGCAGTGATCAAGATGCACGTTGACTTGAATTATTCATTTTATTTGGCCCGAGCGATGTTTTGCCAGAGTTTGGCTTGATGTTTTCCAGTGGAAGTGCCTGAAGTCAGCATCAGATCCCTGCGACGTGTGACCCCAGTCATTGTCAAATCGGAAACCACACAAAAAGCTATTCAAGCATGACTTTTCACATTTTCCGTTCCACACAACTTTTGTCCTTGTTACCCTCAGCATTCTTTTCAGTTTTGCTGACGCCAGACTCCCACTGCAGCTGAAAAGGGCATTTCCCAGAACCACAGCTTCAGTGTTTTGCCCCTTTAACTCACAATCTACCCAGACACTGCAATTTCCTCCTGTGTCAATCTGGAGAGAAACGTCTTTTACGCATTCAGTTGGTCAATTAGTATGTTCTCCCACGAGGATTCCACAACACCATCCAATACCGCAAGCTTTGTATTCACGGTTGTTTGTCTGGTAACTCAAATGCAGTGAGTGGCAGAGACTAAAAGTGACCATTGATTCCCAGGCTTCAGCCATTTTCTGTCCAAAATTAGCTTTAGAAGTTAAGAATGAAGAGCACCTCTGTGTGAAAAGCGCTAGAACGCACTTTCTCATTCTGGCCTGTTGTATTTCTTGCCACATATTGAAATATAACATATATGCATGCACACACACATCATAGAAATCCTACAGTGCAGAAGGAGGCCATTTGGCCCATTGAGTCTGCACCGACCACAATCCCACCCATATCCCGACATATTTACCCACTAATCCCTCTAACCTACGCATCTCAGAACTCTAAGGGGCAATTTTTAGCAATGACCAATCAACCTGTCACTGTCTGTGTGGAGTTTGCACATTCTCCTCGTGTCTCCGTGGGTTTCCTCCGGGTACTCCGGTTTCCTCCCACAATCCAAAGATGTGCGGGTTAGGTTTATTGACCATGCTAAAATTGCCCCTTAGTGTATAGGGATGCGTAGGTTAGAGGGACTAGTGAGTATAATACTAAGGGGTATGGGGGTAGGGCCTGGGTGGGATTGTGTTCGGTGCAGACTCGATGGGCCGAAGGGCCTCTTTCTGCACTGTAGGGTTCTATGATTCTATGATAACCTAACCCGCACATCTTTGGACAGTAGGAGGAAACCGGAGCACCCAGAGGAAACCCACGCAGGCACGAGGAGACTGTGCAAACTCCACACAGACAGTGACCCACGTTGGGAATCAAACCTGGGTCCCTGGAGCTGTGAAGCAGCAGTGCTAACCACTGTGCTACCGTGCCACCCACATGCACACACACATATGCGCACACACGCATGCACACACATACATGCATATGTGTGCATACACACATATGCACACACGCATACACAGACACACATGCACACACACACATACACACATGCACACACAGTACAAAGTCTTTCTGTATTTTCTGAAATTATTATTTAAAAAGAACAACTGCAAGGGACTGATTGCAAGAAAATGATCCCATTGTGGATCACTGAGTTTTCAAATAAATTTCCACCCCTCTGTTACTTTAATAGTAAAAGTTTTGAACTGTTTTTTGACTTTCACCTCAGCCTGATGGGGTGAGATCTCACACTCAATTTGTGTGACATTTCTCTCCCTGAATAATGAAGTTAATGATGTAAGGAGTGTAAGAGATCACCATGTGATGAGTACACGTTTGAGATTGTGAGAGAACAATGGCCCATCTTCCAAACGTTCCATCTAACATGCCTGTGATTTGTCAGCGAGTTTATCTTGTCAAACTCCGTTATGTTCCCCTCACTTCACCCACTATCGAGCCCTTGGGTTCTGCTAGGAACTTAACAATGACCTCCCATCTCCCCCCTCCCCACTCTGCATTTCCTCCCAGAAGGCCCCTTCACTCCAGAACGATGCCCTTGTTGATGACTGGTGACTGCGTTGGTGTTAAAGCTTTGATGGAAACTTGGCTTACGCCAGATGCCCCTTACTGAAGCCTCCCTACCTCGCCCCACTCACCATCATTCACCAAACTTTTATGGTGGCAATCTCTTATCACCAAATCTCGCCCACGACTCCGATGGAGTCTTTCTCAGGCTCCCCCATGAAGGGAACCACCTTCTCAGCATCGACCCTCTCAAATTCTCACTTGGACCATGGGCCTAACCTCACCTGTGTGCCACATATGATATTGCTCGGTTCACTGCGAAACAGGGCTGTATCATACTAACATGTGAATTAGAAGTGGGAGTAGGCCATTTGGCCCTTCAGACCTGCTCCACCATTTAGTACGATTATGGCTGATCTGATTGTAACCTCATTCCCGCCTACCCCCAATAGCCTTTCACCGCCCACCCCTTTGACAAGAATCTATCTACCTCTACCTTAAAAGCATTTAGAGATTCTGTCACCACCATCTTTTGAGGAAGAGAGTTCCAGAGACTCACGACCCTCTGAGAAAAAATATTTCTCCTGATCTCTGTCTTAAATAGGCAACCCCTTATTTTAAAACAGTATCCCTTTATCAATCGCTTTGTCATAGAATCCCTACGGTGCAGGAGATGGCCATTCAGCCCATCGAGTCTGCACTGACTCTCTGACAATGTATCTTACCCAACTGTTCACCCCATCTTATACCCATAATCCCACCCATTTACCCCGCTAATATCCTTAACCTACACATCTTGGGGCACTAAGGGAGAATTTAGCGTGGCCAATCCATGTAATTCACACATCTTTTGACTATGGGAGGAAACCGGAGCACCCGGAGGAAACCCATGCAGACATGGGGAGAATGTGCAAACTCCATCAGACAACCAAGGCCAGAATTGAAAGTTGTTTCTGAAACCCCAGTCACTGGATCGTACTTTGTGATGGTTCCCCTTCCTTCTCCTCCTCACGGGCCCCAGTGGATTCATGTCCCCCTCAAACATTAACACCCCTATTCTTGCTGAACTCCATTTTCCATGATAAACCATCGAGGCAACTGCAACTACAAATATAATTCACCGGCTTTGTCACACTCAGGATGGGCAAAAATCAGTTAGAGTGGAAAAGAGCAAACTATCCTGTCAAGCAACGATAATTGCTTCAACAACAGAAACAGAAAATTCTGGAAAATCACAGGCAGCGTCTGCGGAGAGAGAATTGAGCCAATGTTCCGAGTCTAGAACCTGGCAAAGAGTCATCCACCGGAATTCTACCACCCCCCTCATCGCGGAAATGGGGCGGGCGAGAGGCCGTCTCCGGAAATGTCCGTTGACCTCGTTCGCCAAACGTTGGCTCTATTCTCCGTCCGCAGATGTTGTCAGATCCGCTGAGATTTTCCAGCATCTTTCTGTTTATGTTTCAGATTCCGCAGTAATTTGCTTTTATGTTGAAGATAATTGCTTGCTGCCGTTGAAATATGTTCAAGTGGGGGTGGCGATGCTTTGCTCTTTAATTACGAGACAGTCATTCCTCAGGCAGTTCCTGTTTTGTGGGAAGTCCAGGTTAATTCAGTGGTGATGGGGGGGTCGGGGGGGGGGGTGCGGGGGTGCAAAGTATGCGCATAAATGGTGGGAGGCTGGTGAGGATCGACGTCATAGCAACCAGATGCTGACTTAAATTTAAGCAGAAATTTGTTGTTGCTAGAGACAGGGTCAGAGTAAATAAACCCCCCCATCCTGGGCAGAGATTTACCAGCTTCCCAAAAATGGAAACAAGGTCTTTTGACCCGCACAAACCCTCGAATCATCCATCCCGCGACCTTTTGAAAAAGGGGCACATTTATTCCCCAAATAAAGGAATTCCTGCCTTCTTTCTACACCGCTTGTTTCTGAACCTTGGCATTTTTAACCACAGCTGTCCTGAGAGTTTCCACCCTCAGACATTCCTATCAGTCGTCAATGTGAATAACAGAATGCTTACTTTGAATTTTAAAAAAGTGGGGGGGGGAGGAAATTGATTCAACTTCAAGCTGAACAACAATTCAGTGCATTTTTGGAGAAATAACTTCATATTACGTTACTGTGACAATGTGAGGATTGAATGATCTCATTCAGATGTCTGAAAACAAAATCCACTCACCCGCATTTTTTGAAGTGTATGCGAAATCATTGTAATCTTATATTCATAGAGTTCATAAAATATGCATTATATCATCATTCAGGCACCCCCTCCCACCTTACTTCATCCTAGCCCAGTAACATGACTTTCCAATGCTCTCTCCCCCATGTACTGATCTAACACTGGAGCGTCATTGTCGATTAAATATTCCCGGTGCTTTAATGATGTCTGTGATGATACAACCACCAAATCTACTTTCTTCTTTCCTTACCTTTCCTACACCGCCAGGAATATTAACTGCCCATATTTGCGTCAGCTCTTTATTGCTGCCAATATATCATAATCCTATGTGTCAGTGCAACGGGCAGGCGATGGCCGAGTGGTCTTATCACTAGACTATTAATCCAGAAACTCAGCTAACATTCTGGGGGACCCAGGTTCGAATCCCACCACGGCAGATACTGGAATTTGAATTCAATATAAAATATCTGGAATTAAAAATCTACTGGTGACTATGACACCATTGCAGATTTTCAGGAAAGCCCATCTGGTTCACTAATGTCCTTTAGGGAAGGAAATCTGCCATCCTTACCCCAGTCTGGCCTACATGTGATTCCAGAGCTACAGCAATGTGGTTGACTCCCAATTGCCCCCAGGCAACTAGGGATGGGCAATAATAAATGCTGGCCACCAGCAACACCGATGTCCCAGGAATGAATTTTAAAAAACTCATCAACCTTATTTGAAGTTTAAAAGATTATTTATTAGTGTCACAAGTAGACTTACATTAACATGGCAATGAAGTTACTGTGAAAATCCTCTTGTTGCCACACTCCGGCACCTGTTCGAGTACATTGAGGGAGAATTTAGCACGGCCAATGTACCTAACCAGCACGTCTTTCGGACTGTGGGAGGAAACCGGAGCACCCAGAGAAAACCCACGCAGACACAGGGAGAACGTACAGACTCCACACAGACAGTGACCCAAGCCAGGAATCGAACCCGGGTTCCTGGCATTGTGAGGCACTGTGCCACTATGCAATATGCATTTGATACCCAAGTCTTCCAAGCTGATTCTATTCTGCCTCACAATTCCTCCCTTTCTCCTGCCTTCTATCATAGAATCCCTACAGTGCAGAAAGCGGCCTTTCAGCCCATCAAGTCTGCACCAAAGCGAGGAAATGAATATCAGGGGCTGGCTATGACGTCACAATTCTCTGCATTCTATCCTCGAAGAGTCTCCATTGTAAAAATGAAAGAAGTCATTAATAGAAAATTCTCAGCGAACAAAGAGAGCAGTCAATAATTGCTGCACTCTGAAAATTAATCCTTAGGACACTGCGGAGAGATATCACACAATACTAAACAATGCACTCATTTATATTTAAAGAAAATCATGAAAGGAACAGAATCTCTGAGGCACTGACTGATCAGAAATCATATCCAAATTAATAGATTTAAATAATATTGGCTGGCATTATCTGAGCTCACCCATTTCTGGGATTTTCCAGTCCCGCTGCAGTGAATGGAGATTTTGGCTGAGTGCCAAATTCTCCATTCTCGCCGGCAGCAGTGGCCAGTGAGAATGGAGGGTTCTGGCCAATGTCCAACTGGTGCCTACGCTTTTTCTGAAATTTTCTTCCCCTGAGGAAGTGTCTCGGGTTCAGGGATGACTAAAGGATTTCCACAGTAACTTCATTGTGGTGCTAATGTAAGCCTATTTATGACACTCATAGATAAACAAATCAAATCATTTCCACTCCAGTTCAGTAGGTTGGGAGATGGCTAATCAGCCCGGTACACGATCTGCAGACTCTGCCACTTGTGGAGCAGGTGGTGCTCAAGGGATTGGGTAGATGGGATATTGGGAGGTTTGTACACCCCCTTCATCCCCCTCAATTTCACCTCTGCACCTTCCCTGACAAGTTTCTCGATATATCCAGTGCCTTCCCAAACCAAGCCTTTTCCACTTTGGACAGTCACAAGCCAGAGACTCCCATTGAAACTAGAAACAGGAGTAGGCCACTTGGCCCTTCGAGCCTGCTCTGTCATTCATTTTGATGATGGCTGATCATCAAATCTAATATCCTGATTACCCCTTCCTCCCCATATCCCTTGATCCCTTTTGCCCCAAGAGCTATATCTCATTTCTTCTTAAAATCACACAATGTTTTGGCCTCAACTACTTTCTGTGGTAGCGAATTCCACACATTCACCACTCTCTGGGTGAAGAAATTTCTCCTCACCTCAGTCCAAAAAGGTTTACCCTTAAATCTGCAAACATGAATGGGCATGAATATTTGATCTCTTTAAGGACACTTTGAGGACATCCTCCCATGACTAACATAACTGACCTTAAGAAAACTTCAGTTCCTACTACCCCTCCCCTCACAGTAGAATCATAGAATCCCTACAGTGCAGAAGGGGACCATTTGGCTCTCTGAGCCTGCACCGACCACACTCCCAACCCGGCCCTATCCCTGTAATCCCTGCGTATTTACCCTTCTAATCCCTCCAGCACTAAGGGAGAATAAAGCATGGCCAATCAGCCTCACACACACATCTTTGGAGTGTGGGAGAAAACCGAAGCATCCAGAGGAAACCCACGCAGACACGGGGACAGTGTGCAAACTGCACACAGATAGTCACCCGAGGCCGGAATTGAATCTGGGTTCCTGGTGCCGTGAAGCAGCAGTGCTAACCAATGCACCAACGTGCTGGTGTAGTTCCTCCCTACCTTATTACACAATACCTCAGCTGCATTTAATCTAGCAAACAGAATCAGATCAGAATCTTCACTAACATGAGCAAAAGTTTGGTCAACATGTCACTGACACATCGCAGATAGAGGGGGTGATCAAATTGTGCTGCTTAAAGTCTTTGATAAGGAAAAGGCAATAAAACGAATTCCTCTAAATTCCAATTTGTGATTAATGCTACAAAGTGATTTATACTGGGCGTGCCTGCCCCAATTCTACAAACTCCCACCCAAGGTCGACAGACCTTTAAATGGTCCACCGCACTTCCTGTCTCATCTGCAACGATTCCCGTGGGCGAGATGGGAGAATTTTGGCCGTATAGTAGCTTACACTGTGTAAACAAGCCTCTTTGTTCTCTGTCGTGTCATTTCTCTGTCCCTCCCAGCGTTTTCTGTTTATATCAATGTATTTGATATCTTTACTGTATGTATCAGTCTCACTAAGTTAAAATGAACCTTTTCATTAATACAACAATCCTGTGCTTGAGTGAAGACACATCTAAAAATAGAAAAATGTTTGAAATCTGAAGCATTTCTGTCTACACCTTAAGTTTCTTTTAATTATGGGACGTGTGTGTAGCTGAGCATTTATTCCCAGTCTAACTGCCCTTGAGAAGTTGGTGATGAGCTGTCTTCTTGGACCATACATGTGATGTAGGTACACCCACAGTGCTGTTAGAGAGGGAATTCCAGGATTTTGACCCAGTGACACCAAACATGCAGTGACAACAATCCCACCCGGGCCCTATCCCTGTAACCCCCATATGTTTCCCCTGCTAATCCTCCTGACACTAAGGGGCAATTTAGCACCTCACCTGAACATCTTTGGACTCTGGGAGGAAACCGGAGCGCCCAAATGAAACCCACACTGATACAGGGAGAATGTGCGAACACCACACTGACAGTCACCCTAGGTTGGAATTGAACCCAGGTCCTTGGCGCTGTGAGGCAGCAGTGCTAACCACTGTGCCACCCATCAGAACTCAGAGTTACTGAACAGTTTTTGCTGTTTATTTCAGACTTTTAGCATCCACAGTATTTTAACTTATGGATCATTGGGAAGACTCATTGGAAACATCCGGAATCTCTGAAGCTTAATCTTATTCTTTAATTGGGATTAATTTTCCGTTCCAAATTCTGGTGAGTAACTTTTTAGCAAAGAATGTTTTATAACAACTGCAATTTCCTAAGTTTCTGGATGTTGATGACAACTACACTGCCTATGAGGGTGAAGATCCGATCAACTTTTATTCCTAAGTATTGAGACATATTTTTAGCAAGATATCTCTGGCCAGACTAAGATTGGATCAATTATTCACATTTTTCTCAATAGAATTTGAGGATCGGTTTGAAAGGAAATACTTTTAACTGAGCTGATGTTGTTTATAATTTCCTGCAGTCAACAATGTGGATTAAAGATCAGCAGCAGTAATGGAGCGGAACGTCTGTGGGAATCAGTGGAGAGGGTCAGACCTCACCGTACTGGCAAAGCTCTGCAAAGGGAGCACAATATCCTCCGGGATTCCCCACGGCAGAATTCCCAATTTCACTTGTCCTTTCGTGGAGTTATTTGGGTTGGTGGGGAGTGAGGGGTACAAGGGTAAAAAGGCACTTCCTGCGCCAGAGCAGGGCTGTGTAAATGATAATGATAAATATACATTTTAAGAAGTGCCTTATTAGGTAGTCAAAAGTTCTCCCTGAGTCTGCGTGGGTTTCCTCCGGGTGCTCCAGCTCCCTCCGCAGTACCAAAGGTGTGCCAGTTAGGTGCATTGGCCGTGCTAAATTCTCCGTCAGCTGGAGAAATGCTTAATGACATTTCCAAATTTATTTCCTTTTTTAAATTTATTTTACGGTACATGGGCATTGCCGGCTGGCCAGCATTTATTGCCACCCCTAGTGGGAGGCACGGTGGCAACGCTGGTTAGCACTGCTGCCTCACAGCTCCAAAGACCAGGGTTCGATTCCCGGCTTGGGTCACTGTCTGTGTGGAATTTGCACGTTCACCCCATGTCTGCATGGGTTTCCTCTGGATGTTCCGGTTTCCTCCCATAGTCCACAGATGTGGGAGTTAGGTGGATTGGTCATGCTAAATTGCCCCATGGTGTCCCAGGATGTGTAGGTTAGAGGGATTAGCAAAGCAAATATGTGGGAATGCTTGGAGGGATTAGTGTTGGTGCAGACTCAATGGGCCGAATGGCCTCCTTCTGCACGGTACGGTTTTAATGATTTCTATGATTCTAATCACCCTTGTTCAGAGTGCAATTAAGAGTCAACCACATTGCTCTGGCTCTGGAGTCACATGTAGGCCAGACCAGGTAAGGACGGCAGATTTCCCTCCCTAATGGACATTAGTGAACCAGATGGGTTTTTCTGACAATGGTTTCATGGTCATCAGTAGATTCTTAATTCCAGATCACTTTACTTTTCCTTGAATTCAAATTTCACTGTCTGCCGCGTCAGGATTCGAACCTGGGTCCTCAGAACGTGATTCTGGATTATTAGTCAAGTGAGAATGCCACTGCCTCCCAGTTTATTATTGAGAGGCAAGGTTTAACAAAGTTCTCTGCCACAAAAGTAACCACAATAAACATTGTCAATTGAAGCTGCCAACAGATTAGCGAGAAGCCACATTCACACTTCAGTTTTGATAAATCTAATTTGAATATGTTGGGGGCAATGTGTTATTGTAGCATTAAGATAGGTGGAGTTAAATTAAGGCAATTGTGAGCTGATATGCCAAACTATACACAGTTAGTTGACAGCCACTGCAAAATGTGTGGAACATAAAAAGGAAACTGTAAATATAGATTACAACCACAGAAATATAAAAACAGGCTCAAATTATTTTTAAACCTTTTATGGTCTTCTCATGTAACAAAAAAAACCACTTCTGATTACTTTCATTGCAAGAGTATACAACTATCATCTACTTTTTCTTAACTCATCCTCAAGATAATATATTATTAGTAAAATGAAAACTGGGAGCAGGCATAGGCCAACATTTATTGCCCTTCCTTACTTGCCCTTGAAAAGGCTCAGTGGCACAATGATTAGCACTGCTGCCTCACAGCATCAGGGACACAGGTCACTGTCTGTACAGAGTTTGTACATCCTCCCCGTGTCTGAGTGGGTTTCCTCCAGGTGCTCCACTTTCATGGAATCATGGGATGTTACAGCGCAGAAGGAAGCCATTCAGCCCATCAACAACAATCCCACCCAAGCCCTATCCCTATAACTCCATGTATTTACCCTCACTAAACCCCTGACACGAAGGGGCAATTTGGCATGGCCCGCACATCTTTGGCGTTTGGGAGGAAAGCGGAGCACCCAGAGGAAACCCGCGCAGACACAGAGAGAATGTGCAAACTCCACCTAGTCAGTGACCCGAGCCGGGGATCGAATCTGAGTCCCTGGCACTGTGAGGGAGCAGTGCTAATCACAGTCCAACTCTGCCGCCTAATGCAGTGCCAATTAGCACTCAGCAAAGAAAGCCAGCAAATGGGCTCCCAATCTTCCCTAGTCTCCAAAGAGTGCAGGTTAGGGGGATTGGCCATGCTAAATTGTCCCTAAACGTCAGGGGGACTAGCAAGGATAAATGCATGGGGTTATAGCACTGGGTCTGTGTGGGATTCTGGTCAGATTGATGGGCCAAATGGCCTCTTTTCGCACAGTAGGATTCTGTGATTCTAAGGCAGTAATGAGCTGCCTTCTTGAATCCCTGCAGTCTGTGTGTGGTGATGGTGTCTCTGCGGTGCTGTTAATGAGAGCATTTAAGGGTTATGACCCAGCAGCAACGAAGGAATGTCGATATATATCCAACAAAGAATGGTTTGTGGCTTGGAGGTGATGATGTTCCAATGCACCTGTTGCCCTTGTCCTTCTAGGTGCTGGAGGTCGTGGGTGTGGGAGGCGCTGTCAGATTAAATGTTGATTGCTCCTTTGTCTCATATCTCTTTGAACACTTTACAAGCGTCCCAAGGGCTGATGTGACAAGCAGAGGTATAATTCTTGAAGTACTCCTGTTCAAAAGAATAAGCAACGTCTAATTTGTAACTAATAGCCACAGACATCAATCTCAAGAAGACTGGGACGGGATAACTCATTACCAATTTCAAGGCTGGAGACCTGCAATAAACAAACGATGTAGCTGGGGGACTGAATCTGGCCCTTGTCTTAACTATAGCCAAGAGCAAGTGCTGAAGGATATTGTCGACATTTAGTCCTCACCTGAGATACTCTGGCCAAAACTAATTCATGAGATGTAATGAAAATTACTCATTTGTCGAGGCATCCTGGGCTTCATAAGATATAGGAGCAGAATTAGGCCACTCGGCCCATCGATTCTGCTCCACCATTCAATCATGGCTGATATTTTTCTCATCCCCATTCTCCTGCCTTTTCCCCATAACCCCTGATCCACGGCAGATGGTGAAATTTGAATTCAGACAAAAAATATCTGGAATTAAGAATCTACTGATGACCATAAAACCATTATCAGAAAAACCCATCTGGTTCATTAATGTTCTTTAGGGAAGGAAATCTGCTGTCCTTACCTGGTCTGGCCTACATGTGACTCCAGAGCCACAGCAATGTGGTTGACTCTCAGATGCCCTCTGAGCAAGGGCAACTAGTGATGGGCAATAAATGATGGCCAGCCAGCAACACCCATGTCCTACGAATGAATAAAAATTAAACCCAATATCACCTGTTTTCAATGCTTGGCCAAAGACTCTCCACCTAATCGGGAGCCAGTGGCACAGTGGCTAAACTGCTGTCTCACAGCACCAGGGGCCTGGGTTTGATTCCCGGCTTGGGTCACTGTCTGTGTGGGATTTGCACATTCTCCCCGTGTCTGTGTGGGTTTCCTCCGGGTGCTCTGGTTTCCTCCCACAATCCAAAGGTGTGTGGGTTAGGTGGATTGGCCATACTAAATTGTCCCTCAGTGTCAGGGGGACTAGCTAAGGTAAGTGCATGGGGTTTTGGGGGGTGGGCCTGGGTGGAATTGTGGTCGGTGCAGACTCGATGGGCCGAATGGCCTCCTTCTGCACTGTACGGATTCTATGCCAGTTTAACAAAGGGAAAGATTTCCAAGGGTTCTCAGAGCAATTAATAAAATGAATAATCGAACAGCATTCTGCCTGAGAGGAAGGGCCCGTTGACAGGTTAACAACAGTGAGGATATCAATGTGATGGAGAAAACCCAAGGTGTGAACAACACTACAAATAGCCAAGAACAGAGGATGCTGGGAAAGTCACAGCAGGTCTGGCAGCATCACCAAGGAGAGAAAGCAGAGTCTTTCAAATCCCTTTGCCTCTTCACAATCTAAAGCTGCCAAACTCAACACCAAATCCTGAGCGCTGCAACATGCCCAACCAGAGGATGAGATGCTACTGTTCCAACTCATGTTGGGCTTCACTGGAGCATTGCAACAGGCCAAGCGTGGGCATGTGGGCAAAATGCAGAATGCCCGCATCTCCATCCTTGGGCTGTTGCAATGCTCCAGTGAAGTCTGGCGCAAGTTGGAGATGCAGAACACCATCCTCCAGTTGGGTACTTTACAGCTTTTGGGACTCACGGTTGAGTTTGTTTTAAGTTTTAAAGTTTATTTATTAGTGTCACAAGTAGGCTCACATTCACACCGTAATGAAGCTACTATGAAAATCCCCTAGCCGCCACACTCTGGTGCCTGTTCGGGTACACTCAGGGAGAATTTAGCACGGCCAATCCACCTAACCAACACATCTTCCAGACTGTGGGAGGAAACCGGAGCACCCGAAGGAAGCCCACGCAGACACAGGGAGAATGTACAAACTCTACACAGACAGTGACCCAAGACATGAATCGAACCCGGGTCCCTGGCACTGTGTGGCAGCAGTGCTAACCACTGTGTGACTTTAAATGGTGAACAGCCGAAAGAACATTGGCTCTGTTTTCCCACCTTGTAAATGCTGCCTGACCTGCTGAGATTTTCCAGATGCCACAGATTTTTTCAGATGCCAGCAGTATTTTGTTTGATACAAATATCTGCTCAGTCACGAAGCAAGGCACTTACTCATCTCTATCCTGAGTGAGGCACCTGGGTGTGTCAGGTAAAGATATGTATGAGGGATCTCCAGCTCACCAGTGAGACTGTGACTCAGGTGTACCAGCTGCTCTGTGTTTTTCGCTTGGTGTCTGCAAATGACAAATAACGGTCAACGGTGTTTTACCTGCAGATAAAAAAAACAAGGTGTCAGAAGTCAAAGGCAGGAATTAACATTCAGAAATGCAATCAAAAATTTAAAAGTAGCAATCCAGAGAATAAAGAACAGTACAGCACAGGGACAGGTCTATCGCCCTCCCACAAGCCTGCACCAACCATGAACATTAGGCCATAAGACATAGGAGCAGAATTAGGCCACTCGGCCCATCGAATCTCCTCCGCCGTTCAATCATGGCTGATATTTTCATCATCGTAAAAAGTCTGACAACACCAGGTTTCAGTCCAACCAATTGGACTGAAATCGGAAATTGGAAATCGGTTGGACTGAAACCTGGTGTTGTCAGACTTTTTACTGTGTTTACCCCAGTCCAATGCCGGCATATCCACATCATTTTCATCATCCTCATTCCCCTGTCTGTTCCCCATAATTCCTGATCCTCTTATTAATCAAAGACCTTTCCAACTCTGCCTCAATGACCTGGCCTCCACAGCCTTCTGCAGCAAAGATTCCCCACTCTCTGGCTGAAGAAATTCCTCCTCATCTCTGTTTCAAAGAATGGTCCCTTCAGCCTGAGGTTGTGCCCTCTGGTTCTAGTTGTTCCTACTAGTGGAAACATCCTCTCCATGTCCACTCTATCCAGGCCTCGCAGTATCCTGGAACTCTCTATCCTGTAAGACGTTTGCTTAAACTAAAACCATAATGAACAAAGAGCTGGAAACACAATTCAGAAACTGAGGAAGGTCAGACAGCGAGCTGACGGTGCGGGAAATACTACTCCAGGGCACTGAGACTTGAACTCAGACAGACACGGCAGTGACATGCGTGCACACGCTGTTGGAATCTTAAGCGGTGAGGTCACAAGTTCAGCCACCCAGACACTGAGATAATTGGTTTATTATTGCAAAATTGTCAGAATGGCTGATGCCAAACTGTGATGATGAAACAAATAGAACAATTAATCATAATTCATAAACACTTATAGACAATCATTAAAATAATTATGTACAAAATAATAAAAATATTGCACAACTCTGAACATTTGAGTGTACAAGTAATGTCCTAGTGGTATTATCGCAAAATTCCTGCACTGCAAAAGGAGGCCATTTGGCCCATCAAGCCTGCACTGACAATAATCCCATCAGGTCCCATCCCCTCCCATGCTAAGCTTCTGACACTAAGCAGCAATACAGTGTGGCCAATCCACCTAACCCACACATCTTTGGACTGTGGGAGGAAATGGGAGCGCCCAGGAGAAACCCACACAGACACAGGGAGAATGTGCAAACTCCACACAGACAGTCACCCAAGATCAGAATTGAATCCAGGTGCTGTGAGGCAGCAGAGCTAACCACCCTAGAATAACTCTACCCCTACATTATTTCTAGATTATTAATCCAGAAGCTCAGCTAATATTCTGCGGACCCGGGTTCAAATCCTGCCATGGCAGCTGGTGGAATTTGAATTCAATTAAAAAATCTGGAATTAAGAATCTACTGACCATTGTCAATTGTCAGAAAAACTCATCTGGTTCACTAACGTCCTTTGGAGAAGGAAATCTGCTGTCCTTTCCTGGTCTGGCCTACATGAGACTCCAGAGCCACAGCAATATGGATGAATCTCAGCTGCCCTCCAAGGGCAACTAGGGATGGGCAATAAATGCTGGCCAACCAGCGACACTCGTGTCCCATGAATGAATAAAAAAGTGTTGGAAAATGCAGGTTGTTAGGGACCAAATCAGAAACTCTAAAGTATTTTATAAAGTTAGCCTAGAGCCTGACTTCTACATTTGATTTTGGCATTAGGATGAGCATAAAGTGTTTCACTCACTCACAAAGAAGCTTTTATAAAACAATTTTATTCAAGAACACAGTTAGAATGTAACAAACGGAATTAGTATAATTTTTACCAATTAAACATGACAAAGTAGAATTCTTAACAACTAACTATTTCGATTGTTCCAATTTAGCTGTATCCCCATGTAAATATGAATTTTTTCTTCAGAACCAGTTAGCACAGAAACCAAAGGTGCTAATATAGGTACCAGATTTCCAGGGTTAAGACACTTCTGGAGAGTGATCCAGACAGACATCTGCCTTCTAATTCTCATGCAGTGACTTCCAGAGAAAGTTCCATTCCCCAGATGGTAGAATATCAGAGAAAAATTCTCATTTCTTGGCAGATTCCAATCTCCAGACCTCAGAGAAGGGAAAAGAGAGGTAATTCTTCTTCCAAAAACAGACTAAGTTTGAGTTCTCTGTGTCAGCCCCAGCTGTATCCAGTAATATGACCTTACTTGTCAGTGAACCTAATCAAGCCCCACTCTAAGATATCACTGGGGAAAAAAACACGTAACAATAGAACTCTACATTATTTTTTGTAAAGTTTATTTGTCACAAGTAAGGCTTACGTTAACACTGCAATTAAGTTACTGTGAAATTCCCCTAGTCGCCACACTCTGGCGCATGTTCAGGTCGATGCAACTAATCAGCATGTCTTTCAGGCTGTGGGAGGAAACCCATGCAGACATGGGGAGCACATGCAGACTCTGCACAGATAGTGACCCAAGCCAGGAATCGAACCCAGGTCCCTGGCGCTGTAGGCAGCCATGCTAACCACTGTGCCACCGTGCCACTCCCTAGTTCAGATTAAAACAAACATTGCATCAATTAAGATCACTTATGTCGCTGCAGAAACAATACAATGCTACTGAATCGACAGAACATCTCCGATAATAAAACAAACTACTACAACAGATCCTGCACAAAAAAATGACAAACACGTTTCTTAAAGGCACAGTATTGTCACAAGATCTCCTTAATTTAGAGTTTAAAAATGAAAGGTTCACTGCACTCCGCAATATAGAAGTCGATATATTGACTGAAAATGAATGTTGGACATCAGGCATTAACCTCCCAGGATTATAGTTGGAAGATTGTGAACAACATGCTCCCAAAATTCAGATATGTACCACCAGCCGGTGGGACAGGTAAGTGACATCATCCTTAGCCAATTCACCGGATATATAAGAAGGGAATGAGAGAGAGGATAGGTGGAAGGGTGTTTCAAATCTCTGAAATGGGAGAAAAGATTCATCTGACATTACAAAAAAGAATAAAGCTCCAGCACTTTCTCAGTGTCACCTGAAATGTATTCAACATACTGAGGTATTCATTGCCAACTATAAATTATATGTGCGAAATGTTTAAAAATATCTGGTAAAGATATCCGGAATAAACGTTTTGTAGTACATGTCAAAATGGGTCGATCCATGGGTACCTTACACCTGTGAGTATACCATGTGACTCTAACTCTTAGGAAAGGAAATCTGCCGTCCTTACCTGGTCTGGCCTACCTGTGACACCAGAGCCACAGCAGATGGTAGAATTTGAATTCAAACAAAAAATATCTGGAATTAAAAATCCACTGATGACCACGAAACCATTGTCGGAAAAACTCATCTGGTTCACCAATGTTTTTTAGGGAAGGAAATCTGCCATCCTTACCTAGGTGATAGGTAGAAGAGGGCACTCACAATGTTAAAGTGGCGGTGCGGGCTCGTTGGGCCGAAGGGCCTGTTTCCCGTGCTGTGTTGTTCTTTGTTCTTTGTACCTGGTCTGGCCTACGCGTGACTCCAGAGCCACAGTCATGTGATTGACTTTCACTGCCCTTGGGTGACTAAGGATGGACAATAAATGCTGGCCAGCCAGTGAGGCCCAAGTTCCACGAATGAATAATAAAAAAAAACTCACCCATAACATTTTTTATTGACTGAGAAGGTGAAATAAACTAAAGACATCAGGATTACTCGGGAAGGTAAACATTAACGTGGACTAGCTGGGCAAACTTTTCCATGTTGTGACTTCTACATAAATCGAGGATTATTCCCTCCAGGATATTCCAGATGATTTATATTGTTTTTTACCCTCTCTGATTCTCTGTGCAAATCTGTATGTGCGCATCGCTGCCTTATTATTTTAGCAACTGTCGTAAGTGCGAGAGAAATGTTTCCATCTAAGTCTCCCTGGGTTTCTCCTGGTATTTCCACAGAAGCCCTTTGAGCATCTTTTTATTGTTCCTAGACATTCATTGTGCTGTGGCAGCTTAGAACCTGCACAGATTTTGTGAGCTGCCCACGAGACAACCAACTTCATAGCTTACAGAAGTAACCTTCCTTAACATAGCAGACTGTGAAATGCTCCCTTTGCCACAGGTCCCTCCAAGGGCTTAGAACTCTTCCCAAGGCAATGGTTCAATTTATAATGATCATTTGGAGAGGAAAAAAATGCTTCCTGAAGTATTGCGAGATCGACTAAGACAACTGTTTTCCAAACTGCGAGGCAAAAGTGTCAGAACATGTTAGCCCGTGATAAATGAATGCAATTTTACCCCAATCAAGTCTGACCTCTTACCAAAATGAATCAGCCACTGATGACTGTATGTGTACGCCTGTTGCAAAATAAGTAAAGCACCAGATTAGTTGAGGATTCTCTCTCCAGGTGGAAACTGAAAACTAAATTGAACTTTACACCCACATTTTTGGCAGAAGTATGGAAAATCTTCCTGAACAGTGTTAAGTACAGTCCATGTTTCATTTCTTTGTGACATTGGAATTTATTAGCGTAGTCAAATTTTGTTACTGGTTGAAATGTCTGATGCGCATAGAGCGAGAGGGGCAAAGTTCAAAGGAGATGTGAGGGGCAAGTTTTTAGGGGTAAGTGTCGGGAACACACTGCCAGGGACAGTTGTGCAGGCAGATACAATAGGGGCGTTTAAGGAGCTTTCAGACAACCACATGAATAAAGTTTATTTTTTAAGTTTTAAAGTTTTATTTATTTATTAGTGTCACAAGTAGGCTTACATTGACACTGCAATGAGGTTATTGTGAAAATCTCCTAGTCGTCACACTTGGTGCCTGTTTGGGTATACTGAGGGAGAATTTAAATTTATTTTATCAGTGTCACATATAGGCTTACATTAACACTGCAATGAAGTTACTGTGGAAATCCCCTAGTTGCCACACTCTGGTGCCTGTTCGGATACACTGAGGGAGAATTTAGCACGGTCAATCCACCTAACCAGCACGTCTTTTGGACTGTGGGAGGAAACTGGAGCACCCGGAGGAGACCCGCAAAGACACCGGGAGAAAGTGCAGACTGTCTGCAACTGTTCGGGTACACTGAGGGAGAATTTAGCTATTCAACATGCCTTTCGGACTGTGGGAGGAAACCGGAGCACCCAGGGGAAACCCATGCAGACACGAGGAGAACGTACAGACTGTCTGCGCCTGTTCGGGTACACTGAGGGAGAATTTAGTATGGCAAATCCACCTAACCCACACATCTTTGGACTGTGGGAGGAAGCTGGAGCACCCGGAGGAAACCCACGCAGACACGGGGAGAATGTGCAAACTCCACACAGACAGTCACCCAAGGCTGGAATTGAACCCTGGTACCTGGTGCTGTGAGGCAGCAGTGCTAACCACTGTGTCACCTCTGGAAGGAATGTGCAAGGAATAGAGGGATATGGACCAAGGGCAGGCAGAAGAGATTCATTTAATTTGGCGTCATGTTCAGCACAACATTGTGGGCTGAAGGGCCTGTTCCTGAGCTTTATGTTCTATGGTGTTTATTGTCATTGAATGAAAAAACATTCAGGAGGTAATTATGACAATTTTGTAATTCCTTTCACAACTTCCAGTGAGGATTAACTAATCTGTATTTTAGTGATTGGTGACAATTCTTTTTGATATGCAAATAGAAAATCTTCATGGGGAAGCAGTAAAGAATTCCACATTTTAATTTGTGCTTGTTTGCTTTTCAGTTCAGAGGAGAATCTCAGAAGCCAGAAAACAAGCATACGTGTTTGTTCCTGAGAGGTAAAGAAAAGATCATCAAAATATTTGATGAAACACGGGAGGAAGTATCCTAAAATACAAATTAAGTTTGTTATTCTCCTAGGCAGGTGTTTTAATCCATCTCACATTCTGTTTGAATTAGATTATCCAAAAGATTAAATAACCTTCACAACATGTAAGCAAATCTTAGTCACTCAGAGTAAAATTTAAAGTAAATCTCCAACCCAAAATTACTAACAGCAGAGTCTAGCTCCCTGGATTTCTGTTAGATTCATAAATATTCCATAATTTTAATCCTGAATGTGTCGGATTTATTGCCAAACATGTGTTCTCGTCCCTGTTCTCAATCCTATACCCCACTGATTGTGTCATGGATTGAAACACATCTGTATTCCCTCCTCCTGGTTTCCTGTATCCTGGCCAAAATGTATCGCTCTTCCAACACCACTGAAGCAGATTGTCTGGTTATTATCGCATTGCCATTGTGGGATTTTGCTGAGCGCAAGATTGCCCTCATGTTTCTCCAACACTGACTACGCACAAAAGCACTGTTGCCTCACAGCTCCGGGGATCCGGGTTCGATTTCCGGCTCGGGTCACTGTCTGTGCAGAGTCTGCACATTCTCCCCATATCCACGTGGGTTTCCTCCGGGTGCTCTGGTTTCCTCCGACAGTTCGAAAGACGTGCTGGTTAGGTGCATTGGCCATGCTAAATTCTCCCTCAGTGTACCCGAATAGCCGCCAGATTGTGGCAACGAGGAGATTTTCACGTGACTTCATTGTAGTGTTAATGTAAGCCTAGTTGAGACTAATAAATCAACTTTACTTTGTGCGATGTCACAGTGGCACAAAAAAAACAAGTTCTCTTTCCCTCTATTCTTTGTATTTTTGGCTAGAATATCTGATGGCAAAACAAAGAAGCAAACTCATTTTGGAAAAGAGGCTGAAAGTATCCAATCCAGACTTAGGATCACGTAGACGCAAGGATGCTAAAAATGTATAATTGCATATCACAGAATCCGTAAAATGTGGAAAGAGTCCATTCAGCCTGTACCGACAACGATCCCACCCCAGCCCTATCACTGTAATTTTTTTTTATTCATCCGTGGGACATGGGCGTCACTGGCTGGTCAACATTTATTGCCCATCCCTAGTCGCCCGAGGGCAGTTGTGAGTCAACCACATTGCTGTGGCTCTGGAGTCACATGTAGGCCAGACCAGATAAGGGCTACATTTTGTTCCCCAAAAAACATTAGTGAACCAGATGGGCTTTTCCAATAATCGACAATGGTTTCATGGTCATCAGTAGGTTCTTAATTCCAGATACATTTTATTGAAGTCAAATTCCACCAGCAGCTGTGGTGGGATTTGAACCTGGGTCCCCAGAACATTAGCTGAGTTTCTGGATTAATAGTCCAGTGACAATACCTCAAGGCCATCACCTAACCACATACTTACCTTGCTGGTTCCCCGACAACAAGGGGCAATTCAGCACGGCCAATCAAACTAACCGGCATATCTTTGGAGTATGAGAGGAAACTGGAGCTCCCAGAGGAAATCCGTGAAGACATGGGGAGAACGTGAAAACTCCACACTGACAGTGACCCAAGGGCAGGATCGAACCCAGGTCCCTGGCGCTGTGAGGCAGCAGTGCTAACCGCTGTGCCAGCGTGCCACCCTTACGCTTTAATATCATAAATATGCCTTGCACTTCAATCTGTCATAGACACCAAGTATGTAAAAGAAAAGTGCAATTCTCTGTTACAGTATGACCGAGAAGCTTGGCAACATTTCAAGACTACATCACAAGCTGAACAATGTTATCTTGGATACGGATCTGACATTAGACTTTAATAAACAGCAAATAACCAGTAACAGATTAATCACTGCAGCCAGGAAATCAGACAGTTGAAAGTCTCCCTTTGTTGAGCTCTTCCAAACACATCTGCAATTATCCGCAGTCATTTTCAACGGGAGATCTATAATAACAGACCTCATTCCTGTTTTGGACTTGGCTCTGTGTTCTCTTAGATTTAGATTGCAGAGGCAAAGTTGTTCTTTGTTCCAGAAGAGGGACAGCTTTGCAAGACATATGAATGTACATACATGTGAACATGCAAACTGAATCATTTTTATATGTTGAAGTGTACATGTTTTGCAGGCAACTTTACTCTTGGCTGCCCTGGCATTGTTGGCTCTGAAATGGTGTGCTCCCTGGCTGAAGGGAGCATTTATTGGCCGTCCCTAGTTGCCTGAGGGCAGTTGAGAGTCAACCACATTGCTGTGGCTCTGGACTCACATGTAGGCCAGACCAGGTAAGGACGGCAGATTTCCTTCCCTAAAGAACATTAGTGAACCAAATGGATAGGTCAGTTACCTCTGTCTGGAACTAACTCTGCTGCATCTGTATGGGTGACAAGGATCCTTGATACTAGAGAGAGAATAGAGTCAACGTGTCATCAGGATGACCCTAAATGTGGCATTGTAGTCGATGCAGGCTTGATGGGCTGAATGGCCTCTGTCTTCACTGTAGAGATTCTATGATTCTACGATATGCAATTGTACATTTTTAGCATCCTTGTGTCTATTTGATCCTAAATCCAGATTCGATACTTTCAACCTCTTTTCCAAAATGAGTTTTTTTTAATTCATTCATGGGACATGGGTGTCGCCGGCTGGGCCAGTATTTACTGCCCATCCCTAGTTGCCTGAGGGCAAAGAACAAAGATCAAAGAGAACTACAGCACAGGAACAGCCCTTTCGGTCCTCTAAGCCTGCACCGACCATGTTGCCTGACTTAACTAAAACCCACTACCCTTCCAGGAGCCATATTTTCCTCGGATGGTGATGGTTAGTACAAGGGGACATAGCCTTAAACTGAGGGGTGATAAATATAGGACGGATGTCAGAGGTAGGTTTTTTACTCAGAGGGTAGTAAGGGTGTGGAATGCCCTGCCTGCAGTGGACTCGCCAACTTTAAGGGCAGTCAAATGGTCATTGGATAGGCATATGGATAATATTGGAATAGTTTAGGTTAGAGGGTCATTAGATTGGTTCCACTGGTCGGCGCAACATCGAGGGCCTGTACTGCGCTGTAGTGTTCTATGTTCTATATTCCTCTATTCCCATCCTATTCATGTATTTGTCAAGACACCCCTTAAAAATCAGTACTGTATCTAATTCCACTACCTCCCCCAGCAACAAGTTCCAGGCACTCACTACTCTGTAAAATATCTGCTTTGTACATCTCCTTTAAATCCTGCCTTTGCACCTTAAACCTGTGCCCCTGAGTAATTGACTCTTCCACCCTGGGAAACAGCTTCTGACTATCCACTCTTTCCATACCTCTCATAATCTTGTAGACAATCTTGTAGGCAGTTGAGAGTCAACCACATTGTTGCGGGTCTGGAGTCGTATGTAGGCCAGATCAGGTAAGGACGGCAGATTTCCTTCCCTGAATGACATTAGTGAACCAGATGGGTTTTTCCGACAATCGACAATGGTTTCACAGTCATCGGCAGATTCTTAATTCCAAATATTTTTTATTTTACTGAATTCAAATTCCACCATCTGCTCTGATGGGATTCAAACCTGGGTCCCGAGAACATTAGCTGAGTTTCTGGATTAATAGTCTAGTGATAATACCACCAGGCTCTCTCCAACACTGTCAAACCTGCTGAGATTCTGCATTTGTTTCAGATTGCAGCACCTGCAGCATTTTGTCTTTATCTTTACACTGGAGTTGGATGAAATACACAATACTCCAGCTGATATGCAAACAGTGCCTTTTAAATGTTCACCACAATGCCATTTATTTTGTACTCTACGCCTCCATTTACAAATCTAACCTCAATCTTACGATACTATGATCACTCTTTCCTAAACGTTCCCCACCGACACTTGGTCCTCTTGACCCAGTTTATTCCCTGGAGCCAGATCCAGCAATATCACTCAGCTGCCTCACCTCAGATCATTGTTCATATGCATCCACTGTGCTTTTCCTCCTGATCCATTGCTGTGCTGCCAGTTGCCTCCCTGAAATGAAACCGTGTAGGAACTGGAATCTTCTTCTGCTCATTCCCGCCTTCAATCCCAGTCTGCTCACTGAGAATGAAGCTCAGGGACTGAGATGTAATCACGTGCCACAGACATCTCAAAATATTTCCAAGTTGAAAGGTAGATTTGCAAAAGAGGGGGAAATGGCAAAAGTGAAGAGTTTGTCTGGGAAAAACACATTGCAAACGGATTTGGTGAGGTCATACCAGTGGAGGCAGTGATGCCAAAGTGGATCAGTTGGGAATTATACCAGTAATGACAGAAGTGTGGGGTAGGGAACTATATTCTCCAGGATGAGACAATGGGGCAGAGGATGCAGAGTAGATGTGACTGGAAAAGGAACAGATTTGTTTAGACATGGCCTTAGAATCACAGAATCGCTACAGTGCAGAAAGAGGCCATGAGGTCCATCAAGCCTGCACGATCCCCCCCAGACCCCATTCCTGTAACCCCTCACTTTTACCCTTCTAATCTCCCTGACAGCAAGGGTTAATTTAGCATGGCCAATCCACCTAACCTGGACATCTTGGGAGTGTGGTAGGAAACCGGAGCACCTGGAGGAAACCCACGCAGACACGAGGAGAACGTGCAAACTTGCTAGTGAAGAAATCTGCATACCCGTTCATAGAATCCCTACACTGCAAAAGGAGACCATTCAGCCCATCGAGTCTGCGCTGACCACAATCCCACCCAGGCCTTATTCCCATAACCCCACGTATTTATCCTGCTAATTCTCTGACACTAGGGTTAATTTACCATGGCCAATCAACCTAACCCGCACATCTTTGGACAGTAGGAGTAACCCGGAGGAAACCCCTGCAGACATGGGGAGAACGTGCAAACTCCACAGTGACCCACGGCCAGAATTGAACCCGGGTCCCTGACATTGTGAGGCAGCAGTGCTAACCACTGTGCCACCGTGCCACCCTTTAGCTGTATGTAACCTAGCACCTGGCATGGCTCAAATATATTGTATTTGTGTGCATGGACCAGTTGAACATGTAGAGTGAGATTGAGTGGGAAAACATATGGTAATAGTATTCATGAACTAGGCATCAGTACAATTCCCTGATTAGTAAATCCACGGGAATTCTGCGAGGGACAAACACTTATTTTTTATTCAAGCGCTGCATTTTTGAGTTATGTGATCTTGTAGTCGCATTAAGTAACGAAAAACAAAATCAGTCCTTGTTCCTCTTCCTAAGCAACAACTTCTGCTGTAAAATGCTAGTGTATGAGCATCGGCTGAAGACAGATCAAGCAGTGATATTGCGAGCAGCTAGTCAGGTATCTACTGGACTGGTACAGTTGCCTCGGTGTTGCGTGATTAGTGTTGCTGTCAGTTACATGTTCCAGTGCCGAGCAGTGAGGCAAGAGTGTCTGTGTTCACACTTGCCACTTCAGAGCTGTAGCAGGCACTGATGCTCCTGCCCAGACACAACCGCTTCCTACACACACCCGAGTAATTAGTGTCTGCAGCAGTGAAGGTTTAGTGAGTCTCTCCAGTTGACATTTAGCTCATTTTTATCAAACGCGTAGGTGAAATGCTTCTGCATTTTACAAAAAAAGGCATTTAGGACCATTGAATCCCTACAGTGCGGGAGGAGGCCATTCAGCCCATTGAGTCTGCTCCAACTCTCCGTAAGAACATCTTACCCTGGCCCAATCCCCATCCTATCCCTGTAACTCTGTGTATTTACCATGGTTAATCAACCTCACCTGCACATGAATAGGGAGGGAATGGAGACATACCAAACAAGTAAGGGCAGAAGATTTTCCCTTTAGTTGGGGTGTCATGCTCAGCACAGGCTTGGAGAACTGAAGGGCCTGTTCCTGTGATGTATTTTTCTTAGCTCTTATCTTTGGACGCTAAGGGGCAATTTCCCATGGCCAATCCACCTAACCTGCACATCTTTGGAAACTAAGGGACAATTTAGCATGGCCAATCCACCTAATCTGCACATCTTTGGACACTAAGGGACTATTTACCATGGCCAATCCACCTAACCTGCACATCTGAACCATATCCAGCTAAAGAAGCTAATGGCCTCCCACTTTTACTAACACCAGCTCTTTATTTCCCTACTCTCTCTTTTTTAAATGAATTTGTAATTTCGAACTGCCAGGATGTTATTAGAGGTAATGTGCTTCTGTCTTTACATAGAAACATAGGCATTGCTCGAGGAAAGAAGGCCAAAACTCATGTATTCTGCCTTCTACCATCCTGTAGTTACATGAAACAACAGTGCTGATTAATCTTGGTCATCAATTATTTCAATGAGTCTAAAGCAGATCCAGGCATAGCAGTGAGGAATCAAAAACTCCATTGGTGTAGAGATTTGGGAACCATTGGTCCAAATCTACCTGCTCCTTAAAGCGCGCTAGACTCACTGTATCGTGCCTCAGATTACTCATAGCCTGTACAGTATCCCAAAATATTATTTCCTGAAAGAAATCTATAAAATTTGTAGTTGAATGCATCTGCTTCTATTCAAGCCATTGATTTGCAAAAAGAAACTTTACATTTACATGACCCTGCAGACATCTCAAAGTGTTTTACAGTTAAGTACTTTCCTGATGTTATAATCTTTGACCAGTTATTGTTAAAATCCAGTAAAAGACTGACAATGCTTTGTTTAAAGGAGACAAAATTTGAGATTCACAATGCTTAGTGAATAATGCAAACGTTTCCATAGGTTTTGAACAAACAAAAACAAACTTGATTACAAAAGGTCATAAAGGTAAAACAATTTACTGTATCTATCTCATACTCTAACAAATTGGGGTGGCACAGTAGCTCAGTGGTTAGCACTGCTGCTTCACAGCACCAGGGACTGGGGTTCGATTCCCGGCTTGGGTCATTGTCTGTGTGGAGCTTGCATGTTCTCCCCATGTCTGTGTGGGTTTCCTCCAGGTACTCCAGTTTCCTCCCACAGTCCAGAAGTCATGCTGGATAGGGTGCATTGGCCATGCTAAATTCTCCCTCAGTGTACCCGAACAGGCAACGGAGTGTGGCGACTAGGGGATTTTCAGTTACTTAATTGCAGCGTTAATGTAATTCCAAGCAGGGAATCGAACCCCAGTCTCTGGTGCTGTGAAGCAGCAGTGCTAACCACTGTGTGGGACTTGAACACAGAACTTAGTTACTCTGAGGCAAGAATGCTACACTGCCTACACTGTCATTCATTGTCTGAAATGATATTACCATAGATTAGATTAAAATTGACCCCACGCGACCACTAGAAGCATAGGGCATGTTCTCATAGTATAGAATCATGGAATCCCTACAACACAGAATCCATAGAATCACTACAGTGCAGAAGGAGGCCATTAGCCCATTTGCACTAACAACAATCCCACCCAGGACCTATCCCCGTAACCCTCCATATTTACTCTGCCAATGCCTCTGACAGTATGGGGCAATTTAGCATGGTCAACGCACATAACCTGCACATCTTTGTACACTAAGGGTTAATTTAACATGGCCAAGCCACCTAATCTGCACATCTCTGGAGTCTGGGAGCAAACCAGAACACCTGACAGAAACCCATGCAGACATGGGGAGAATGTGCAAACTCTACACAGGCAGTTACCTGAGGCCAGAATTGAACCCGGGACTCTGGTGCTGTGAGGCAGCAGTGCTAACCTTATCCAGTGATTCAGAACAAGATGGGATTGCTTCACTTGTATACATTACCTAGTCAATTAGAATGTTAAAATTAGCATCCTCGCAGCCTGTTCTCTCTCACTGAGAACATGTCTAATTTACATAATTACACCTCATAATTCAGCCTGTTATTTCTACAATTATGTTGGTTGTTCTGTATTCTGTACACGCTGCTCTAAGTGCAATCACACAGATGATTTATAAAGTGAAAGTTTTACCACTCTGTACAGCTTAAATATTGACCTTTCAATACATCTCAACATCCAAATTGGTTTATGCACTGCAGCTGAACAGTATTTCAATAACTCCAGTTTATAGTCAAGCTGGAACTACCCTCCCCCTCCCCCCAACTCCCAGCCTTGGCCAAAAAATATTGCTTTAATTTTCCATCTAAGTTATTTTAAGTTGCATGGCATTGCCTCTGATGACGTGCCCCGGGAGTCAGCAGCATCTAGACCTGAGCACGTGGGAACTTGATACATTCTGAAGTGAACAGCCCCTGACCTCTTGTGTGAATGACTCTGTTGGTAACTGAGGGTAATTCCACAGGCATGCACTCCTGAATTAATATCAGCCTGAGGTATTACAGCAGTTAGTGTGTCACCTGTTGGGGTGACACTAGTAGCACAGTGGTTGGCACTGCTGTCTCACAATGCCAGGGTCCTGGTTCAACTCCAGCCTTGAGTCACTATGTGGAGCTTGCACATTGTCGCTGTGTCTGTGTGGGTTTCCTCCAGATGCTCCAGTTTCCTCCTACAGTCCAAAGGTGTGTAGGTTAGGTGGATTGGCCATGCTAAATCGGCCCTTAGTGTCCAATGATTCGTAGGTTAGGTGGATAGGCCATGCTAAATTGCCCCTTAGTGTCCAAAGATGTGTATGTTAGGTGGATTGGCCATGCTAAATTGGCCCTTAGTGTCCAATGATGTGCAGGTTAGGTGGATTAGTCATGGGAAATGTGTTTGATTACAGGGATGGGATGGAGAAAGAGAAAGGTGGTAAGATATTCTGTCAGAGAGTCAGTGCAGATTTGATGGGCTGAATGACTTCCTCTGTTCTGTATATCAACTCATGTGTCTATCTATCCCACTCTGTAACCCATTACTAGTCAAAGCTAAGTCTGTACCTTATGGCTAAATGCCTATATTTTCCTATCCATTCTCCATAACTGGCTTTATAAACCTCACAGATCCTTGGCAAGATTGTTCCTTCCAGGACAGAGTTGATCCAGGATACAAATCGACATGCTGAGAGAGAGGGCAACCTAGTTGGCTTCAGGCTGGAATCAATTCAGGGGTGCATGCCTGGTGGATCACCCCAAATTCCAAGAGGGCCATTCACACAAGAGCTCAGCAGCTGTTTACTTCAGAATGTATCAAGCTCCCATGTGCTCAGGTCCAGAAGCTGCAGACCCCCAGGGTACATCATGAGGGGGAATGGTAATGCAACAGGTATGGAAGGGGATAGACCTCAGACGTGGCCAGGGGAGGCATGGAATATGCTTCCAAACAGAGAGAAGGAGGGATAGAGAAGAGAGTCAAAAGCAAAACAATGCAGATGTTGCAATCTGAAACAAAAATGGAAAATGCTGTAAAATCTCAGCAGGTCTGACAGCATCTGTGGAGAGAGAATAGAGCCAATGTTTCAAGTCTGGATGAGACTTTGACAGAGCTAGAGACAAGGAAATTCTGTCCGAGGGAAGAACAGTACTTCTCTCTCCACGGATACTGTCAGACCTGCTGAGATTTTCCAGCATTTTCTGGTTTTGTTTCAGATTCCAGCATCCACAGTATTTTGCCTGTATCTTAGTGTTTAACTCACTGTCACTTCCCTTCCAGAAATGCCTTCCCTAAACAAGTACTGCCCTTCCCACCCACAGAATTTCCTTGTCTTTAGCTCCGAAGAACAGTCATCCAGACTCAAAACGTTGGCTTTATTCTCTCTTCATAGATACTGTCAGACCTGCTAAAGTTTATTTATTGGTGTCACAAGTAGGCTCACATTAACACTGCAATGAAGTTACTGTGAGAATCCTCTCGTCACCACACTCTGGCGCCTGTTTGGGTACACTGACGGAGAATTTAGCACAGCCAATGCACCTAACCAGCACGTCTTTCAGATTGTGGGAGGAAACCAGAGCGCCTGGAGGAAACTGATAGACAAGGGAATTATGGGGAGAAAGCGGGAAAGTGGAACTGATCCACTTCAGATCAGCCATGATCTAATTGAATGGCGGGGCAGGCTCGAAGGGCTAGATAGCCTACCCCTGCTCCTATTTCTTATGCTCTTATGAAACCCACGCAGACACAGGGAGAACATGCAGACTCCACACAGACAGTGAGCGAAGCAGGGACCCGTGAGGCAGCAGTGCTAATCATTGTGCCATCGTGCCGCCCCTGAGATTTTCTAGCATGAGACAGTGTTGTTCACCGTGAGTTCTATACCTGCTCATTTCCCCACCCCCATCTAATCAGTCGTACAAACACTCGGCTAGAAAGTGAAATCTCAGAGTTGACCCCGGGTTGTGATTTTTAACCTTTGACAAGGTTAAGTGGGACAAGACATTTGCAGAAACTATGCAGTCAGTGTGTTTGGATTTGGTAAATATTGTGTTTGCTAATCCTTCTTTGAACCACATGCATACCGGTGCTCAGATATAATGAAACCCTGGACACAGTCTCTCAGTCCGCCCTCAAAGGGAAAAGTGATATTGGTAAAATATCTGTCAGGCTAGGCGGAAGTGTGTTCAGGTATGGAGCACAGAGAGCGAAATAGTCACACAGTTCCATGAAATCTGAATGAAGCGGATCTCCTCCGGGTACAGCCAAAAGAGAAAGAATTCACCAACGTCAAAAACTATTTTGAGGGTCAGGTCTCTAGTGACACGCAGGACTCATGGAAAAACCAAATAAGCAGAATAAGAAAGGCATCCAAATTTTAGAGGTTTGACTCAAGTGAGTATCAACGAGTTCCTTTGTTACAAGTATTTCCAGCATCAAAGAAAAATTGCAGTAATTAGAAAGTTATTCTGTGGTTCCCAGTACATTCTCTGTTGCAGAAATAAAATTACATATTTCTCTGTTTGCACAATGTATATTAATGCATACGTAACACTACATTCTGCATCCTTCCCTTCTTCTCAATGCATTCTACGAACAGTATTGTGTGCAAGAAACAATACTTTTCACTGTATCCCAATAACATGGCTCCTACTTATTAACCTTTACAGTTGATTAACTTAAAGCACAACTAATAAAGTACAACTAAAGTACAATATTGGAGTTCCAAATGTTTGACAAATGTTATTCTGTGTGAAATTGAGGTGTACTACAGACTCATTTAAATATAGGATGAGTGATAATAAATCCAATCAAATATTAAGCTTATCTTTCTCTACACCCTATCTGTAACTGCACTACTATATTATTTACCCTCTCCTTTCCTTCTCTGCTATGTACTCTATGAATAGTATGTTTTGTGCACAAGAAACAATAGTTTTCACTGCATCCCAATACATGTGACAATACTAAATCAAATCAAATATTAAGCTGATCTTTTTCTACATCTTAGCTGTAACTTCAATACTATATTCCACACCTTCTTCTTTCCTTCTCCCTTACATACTCTATGAATGGTATATTTTGTCTGTATAGGGTGCAAGAAACAATACTTTTCACTGTTTATGTGATGTGGAGATGCCAGCATTGGACTGGGGTGGGCACAGTAAAAAGTCTCCCAACACCAGGTTAAAGTCCAACGGGTTTAATTTGGTAGCACGAGCTTTCGGAGCGCTGCTCCTTCATCATCAGGTGGAATCACAAGCTTTCAGAGATACCTGTCCACTCACCTGATGAAGGAGCAGCACTCCGAAAGCTGGTGCTACCAACTAAACCTGTTGGATTTTAACCTGGTGTTGTGAGACTTCTTACCATTCACTGTATACATATGACAATAGTAAATCAAATCAAATTAAAATGTATACGTGTAAGTACACATGTACTCAAATGGCAAGTTCTGGTGATATAGGGGTTCTGATTAAACGTAGTTTCGACTGTGGCTTTTTGAGATGCTCGCTCTCTGTCAAGACTAAGTCGAAACCTCACTCGAAATGAAACGATACACTTCCCCCTAGTGGGTAATTCAATAACAGCTCCCAAACTCTGTGCCTACCGCTTCTTAGCAAACCAGAATCCTTGGAAGTATTTTATTTTAAAAAACACATCTTCCATTCACTCGAGAGACATCATTTCACCGAGATGTGTTTCTTTAAAAAATAATTTTCTTAAACCGCACCGTCCTGTTCTGGGAAGGTTGAAAGCTGTGTGAGCACGTGTGTTTCTAACTCTGTGTTAAATGTGCAGTTTGGAGCAGGCTGATGGCAGGAGGAGGTGCGAGGCTGGACTAGGAGTTTTCGGTGATATGATTTGAGTTATGTTGGCCGGGCTCCAGCGGAATGCGTCTAATTGCTTTCCTCGCTGCGGTCTGACTGCTTTGGAACTGTATCCCTCTTGTTGTGAGGCGGGTGAATAAACACAGGCTCGCTTCCTCCCAGGCAGCCAGTGATTGGCAGAGACTGGAAGAGAGGAATGTGAGAGGGTATTTAAAGGAGGACACACGGCAGGCTGAACAGTGGTATCGGTCTCCGACACTCAGGGAGAGAGAAGGGGGCTGCCTCTGCAAACAGTTGGGGGGGAAAAGGAGAAGAAGAGACAGAGAGAAGTATTTCGAGTCCTGGGGAAACTAAGTGACCAGATTTGCAGAGAGATCTCGCCACATTCAGGATTTGTCAGCGTCTTTCACCCATCGAAGAGCGATTACTGCTGCCTAGTCCATCTGAAGATTGAACCTGTACCGGTCAGTGTAATTTATCTCCAGTGACTGCAATTTCAATCATTGTCTTTTTTAATTTTGAAAGTGTCAGGAGCAGGTTTATATTAACACTGCAATGAAGTTACTGTGAAAATCCCCCTATAGCAACTTCAATCACTGTTTTGTTTTAAGCTTCTTCAGTGTCAGAAAGTTTATATTAACACTGCAATGAAGTTACTGTGAAAATCCCCCTATAGCAACTTCAATCATTGTTTTTTTTTTAAGTTTCTTCAGTGTCAGAAGAAGGTTTATTTGAATGAAAATCTTTTCTAGAGTAATTTCAGTCTTTGCTGGAAACTGTATGAGACTTAAAAAGATTTTCCCTCATCTGTCTTTTATGTTAGGTTGGAAGTTCATCTTCTGAATAATAACAAAATGAAGCCACTACAAAGAGGTTTCCTGCTCCTTTTGTTAATGGGTCAGGTCTGTTTTGCCAGGCGGATTCAAGGTAAGTTCTGTAAGCCCACAGTGGATGATTTGGGTCTGTCTGCTTGGGTGGCACTTTTCCTGTTACTGATTTTTATCAGAATGACTGAAGAAGTTTCTCCCTCCTCTTCCCTCCCTCCCCCACAGACCCTGGAGTGGATGGGGTCTTCGATATGTTTGATCTCACTGGGTTGACCCGCAAGAATGATGGAGTCCACATGGTGAGAGGTCCCGAGCCCAGCAGCCCGGCTTATCGGATTCTCAACCCCGACCTCATTGCCCCGGCCTCCCAGCACAGCTACAGCGAGCTGATCGACCACATCCAGCAGGAGAAGGGCTTCATCTTCCTGGCCTCCCTGCGCCAGATGAAGAAGAGCCGGGGCACCCTGGTGGCCATCGACACGCAGGATGGCACCCGAGTCTTTGAGATCCTGTCTAACGGCAAGGCGGACACCCTGGACCTGAGCATCACCATCGCCGGCAAGCAGAGCATGGTCTCCATCACTGATGCCCACCTGGCCAATGCCCGCTGGAAAAACCTCACCCTCTTCGTGCAGGAGGACGTGGCCACTCTGTACGTGGGCTGTGAGAAGATCAACAGGGTGGAACTGGAGGAGGCGATCCACAAAGTGCTGAAACACGGGGACTACAGACTGAGGCTGGCAAAAGGAGGAATGGGTCTGAGGGATAACTTCCAGGTAAGTGTGTCAGAGAGAGGGGGGGTGGGGGAGCGAGCACACACACACACACAGCAGAGAGGAGAGGGTGGCGCAGATACAGACACACACAGGTGACAGAGAGATATATACACACAGAATAGTCAGATAGGAGAAGGAGAGCAGGCAGAGACAGACAGGCAAGGGACAGAGAGACGCAGACAGGAGAGGGTGGAACAGACACACAGGTGACAGATATATACACAGAACAGTCAGATAGGAGAAGGGGAGTAGACAGAGGCAGGGGACAGAGACACACACACACAGGGGACAGAGGAGTGGGTGGAGCAGAGACACATACAGGTGACAGAGATACACACACATACAGAAGTCAGGAGAGTGGGGAGCAAACAAAGACAGAGACACACACAGTCAGGGAGAAGAGGGGGAGTGGACAGCCAGAGACAGGAGGCAAGACAGAGGAGCAAACACACACACAGCAGTCAGATGGGAGAGTGGGGAGCAGACAGACGGGGCAGAGAGGCACAATGTGTGAGGAAAAAGGTCGGGCCACACACAACAATCGGACAGGACAGAGAGATGGACGGAGGACGGACAATGAGAGGGAGGCACAAAAAGACACATAACAATCAGATAGGTGAGGGGGGAGCAGAGACAGAGGACAGACAGTGAGAGAGGAACAGACAGACACGCTGGGCTGAGAGAGAGATGCAGACACACAGATAGTTGAGAGCGGGTCAGACAGAGATACAGTGAGAGGGACTGGTGTTTCAATGTATGGTTTGCATTGTTAAAGAAAGTGAACAGCCTTCCCGTGCACGAATACTTGCAACGCTGCCCTGAATCCTTAAATGAATTGGGAGCAGAGACAACTCACCCTGTGTGAAGGTGGCGAGCTCTGATATTAACCCGGAATGAGATGTGAAATTAGTGAATGTTACACTGACATGTGGCTGAATACACTCGGGGGAGGGTAACCTGTGGCTAACTGTTCCAATTGTACCTGTTTGTGTGTGTCACAGGGAGTTCTGCAGAACGTGCGTTTTGTCTTTGGAACCAACATGGAGACAATTCTGATGAATAAAGGCTGCTACAGCAGTAAGTATTCATTTTTAACCCTGCTGGGCCGCTAACACTGCTGTCAACACACTGCAAATCTAGTGTTTTAAATAGAATTATAGCAGCAAGTCAGCTCAGAGCAGTAGTGGATTTTACTGATGTAGTGTCCTGTGGAATAGACAGACCATGCTTTCATTTGGGAAGCTAGGCTTGGGATTGTATCAGAATTAATCCAGCAACAGCCATCCTCTGAGTATCTAATTGAAGCACAGGTTTAGAATCTCTACAGGGCAAAAGGAGGCCAATCGGCCCATTTAGTTTGCTCCAAAAGAGCATCCAGGCCCTGTCCCCCTCATCCCCATAACCCAGCGCATTTACCATGGTGAATCCATCTAACCTACACACCTTGTGGACAATTTAGCATAGCCATTCCACCTAACCTAAGATGTGGATTGGCCAGGCTAAATCTGCCCTCAGTGTGGGGAGGGGTTAGCAGGGTAAATATGTGTGGTTACAGGGTGGGATTATTGTCGACAGACTTGATGGGCCAAATGGCCGCCTTCTGCACTGTACGATTCTATGAACCTGCACATTTTTGGATGCTCCAGTTTCCTCCCACACTCCAAAGGAAACCCACATAGACATGGGGAGAATGTGCAGACCCCACACACACTGACTCAAGCCGGGTCCCTGGCGCTGTGAGGCAGCAATGCTAACCATTGTGCCACTACTATATTTTGAGTGGGAAGGGACTGATGCTTGCATCAGTCTGTGTTAAGAGGTTAAAATGGAAATGAGCCCTGTGCATTGATGCGAATATAACTCCCATCCACTCATCTTCTGGAAGCATTTGAGAATGTGTTGCACTGGACAAGGCATCATGTAGCTGCACCTCTTTTTCTAGCCTCTCGAGGGATTCTCTCCTTGCCTATTGGGGGTTCAGAAAGTCCGGCCATCAGGACCAATTTTTATGGTCTGAAAACCAAGGATCTTCAGTCGGTTTGTGGGATCTCCTGCGAGGAACTGTCCAACATGTTCACCGAACTCCAGGCCCTCAGGACGACCGTTACCCAGCTGGTTGACAATGTCCAAAAAGTGGTAAGGGAATGAATGGAATCACGCCTTCTGTAAGTTACCCTCTCGGATCTGTGCGGGCTGTCATTAACGGTCATTCCCTCCCTCCTTCCCCTAGATGGCCGAAAATGAACTAATTGCAGACAAGATTAGAATTAGACCAATAGGAGGCTGTGTTCACAACGGTATAGCCTACAAAAACAAGGACCAATGGAAAGTGGACAACTGCACGGATTGCACATGCCAGGTAAAAACACACATTTGATCCCAGCGGGAATTTAACTTGCTTTTCCAAACGCCACTTTAGCAAAGATTTTCAGAGTATAACATGTGTTTTGTAAAGTTTTTGTTTATTCATTTCATGGGACATGGGTGTCACTGGCTGGCCAGCATTTATTGCCCATCCCTAGTTGCCCCTTGAAGGTGGTGGTGAGCTGCCTTCTTGAACTGCTGCAGTCCAGGTTGACCCACAGTGCTGTTAGGGAGGGAATTCCAGGATCTTGACTCAGCAACTGTGAAGGAACGCTGATATATTTCCAAATCAGGATGGTGAGTGGCTTGGAGGGGAACGTAAGAACTAAGAGCTGCAAAAGGCCATCTAATCCCTCGAGCCTGCTCAATAAGATTGTAGCTGATTTTTTTGTGGACTCAACTTCACTTACCCACCCATTCACCATAATCCTTAATTCCTTTACTGTTCAAAAATTTATCTATGCTTGCCTTAAAAACAATCAACTGCTTCACTGGGTAGGGAATTCTACAGATTCACAACCTTTTGGGTGAAGAAGTTCCTCCTCAACTCAGTCCTAAATCTGCTCCCCCTTATTTTGTCCCCTAGTTCTAGAACTTGCAGGTGGTGTTCCCATGTATCTGCTGCCCTTATCCTTCTAGATGAAAATGGTTATGGGTTTGGAAGGTGCTGTCTAAGAATCTTTGGTGAATTGCTGCAGTGCATCTTGTACACACTGTGAAAGTAGCAGTGTGTACTTATTAGTGTCACAAGTAGGCTTACATTAACACTAATGAATTTACTGTGAAAATCCCCCAGTCGCCACACTCGATGCCTGTTCAGGTACACTGAGGGAGTATTTAGCACGGCCAAAGCGCTTAACCAGCGCGTCTTTCAGACAATGGGAGGAAATCAGAGCACCCAGAGGAGACTGATCACTTGACAAGTTTTGTTACTTGCATGGAAATTTCCTGGCCTCACACCAGCAGGCAACTGCTGCACCAGATCAATTGCTGTGGCCATTGGAAATGCTTCAACAACAGTTCAAAAGAATGTTGCTGGCTTTGGACATTGGGACTACCTGACCAGAGTGAGCAGATTGTTAGTTTTTGAGTCATGTGTGTGTATCTGTATGGAATAGTAAGAAGTTTCACAACCCCAGAGTAAAGTCCAACAGGTTTATTTGGAACCACGAGTCTTCAGAGTGTTGCCCTTTCATCAGGTGAAAGCTCATGCTACCAACTATTGGACTTTAACCTGCTGTTGTGAGACTTCTTACTGTGCCCATCCCAGTCCAACGCCAGCATCTCCATATCATATGTATGGAAATACTGTCTTGGGCAATGTTTTCAGGAGGAAAAGAATCTGTGCCAAATATGAGCTGGACTAAACTTAAAGGAACTGAATATTTGGAACTACATTAAAAACTTTTTCCAAAATGGAATGTGAAAGCCATAATATTTGTAACTCTATCAGGGAGTAAAGTTGCAGATAATTGAAAGGTTCCTTTGTGTTGCCCAATAATGATGTAAATCAGTAAAATATGTGGGATGGACACAATAATATTTCATCTGGCGCGTGCTTTGTGAGCTGCACTGCCTTACTGTTACAATGCATTCCACTGCAGTTCTGAGCGCACTAAGGGTTTCCTGGTTCCTCAGCGTCACGTGGCAGTGACAGAGGCTGAATACTATCTAATTAGAGGCTGAAGTCAACGGACAAATAAGGTGGAAAAATAAAAAAAAACTGATTTTAACCAGCTGCTGCTACTGTGCTTGTGCCAGGGTGCTTTACAAGTGGCATCGCTGTCAAGACACATGCTAGGAAACCCATCCTACCTCTAAGTTTGCCCACTCATTTTTTTTCTGTTTCTTCCTCTTTCCAGTCATCTATCACCTTTTGCCAAAGGATTTCCTGCCCTACTGTGTCCTGTGCCAATGCTGTTGTCCCAGACGGGGAGTGCTGCGCCCGGTGTCCATGTAAGTCCTAGAGAAACTTTTTTAAGAAACTTATAATTGAAGAACTAGTATTTTTAAGTAGAAAGGGATGGGTGGTGTGAAGTGACTGTAAGAAATAGGAACAGGAGTTGGCCATTCAGTCCTTCAAGCCTGCTCTGCCATTTAATAAGATCATGACTCATTGACTCTGTCTTCCCACTGTCTTGGCAAAGCAGCCAGCATAATTAAGGACCCCACACAACCCGGACATTCTCTCTTCCACATTCTTCTGTCGGGAAAAAGATACAAAAGTCTGAGGTCATGTACCAATGGACTCAAGAACAGCTTCTTCCCTGCTGCTGTCAGACTTTTGAATGGACCTACCTCGCATTAAGTTGATCTTTCTCTACACCCTAGCTATGGCTGTAACACTACATTCTGCAACTCTCTCCTCTCCCTCTCTACAAATGGTCTGTATAGCGTGCAAGAAACAATACTTTTCACTGTATGTTAATACATGTGACAATAATAAATCAAATCATAACTGATCCAACACTTACTAAGACCACTTCCCTGCCTTATCCCATAACCCTTAATTCTCCGACTGGGGAGAGAGGAGCATGCTACAGGCAGAGTAACTATTAAATGACTGATATTGACACAGCTAGGCAGGTTTCAGCTAATATTTCCATGAATAGGTTGGTTCTTTGTAGGGGAAGCGAAAATGGAGCATTTTATAAACTGCTTAGCTAAGCAGCAAATTACAAGCGTTGAAATTACAGTCCTTTTTTTTGTTTACTCATTGCGGAATTTATTGGACTGAGTTGGGAGCTATTTATGAAATGTTGCTCATTAAATGTTTGGACAGTGGCATCAGTGGGGAACACTAAGAAATCAGGAATGCAGAGGTTAGATACCTAGAAAGCAAAATAACTCGAGTTTTTGGAATACTGCGCCCATTATGCACAATTCTGAATGGTGCCCTACTTGCTCAAGTCAAGATAAAAGATTATCCATCGCTTAATGTTTTGATACGGATCCAACCCTCATTGTCACAGACTAAGGAGGTATGGGTTGAAAGCCTAGGTATGAGTTAAGAGAGATAGCAGCTTTCACCCAAGTGCCGTACGTAAGTGTTAGTAGTTGCCAGGAGAAAGTGTATTTGACACAAAAGGAAACATATACAGAATATGGAGTTTGTTTTCATTTTATACATTATCCCTGAAGGCAGAAAGGCAGGGTGATGAAAAAGGCACATGGCACACTTGCCTTTATCAATCGGGATATAGATTACAAAAGCAGAGAGGTCATGATGGAGTTGTATAGAACTTTGAGGCCACAGTGTATGCCGTTCTGGTTGCCACATTATAGGAAGGACATGAATGCACTAGAGTGTTTGCAGAGGAGATTCACTGGGATGCTGCCTGGGAGAGAGCATTTATACAGAGGTCGGATATAGGCTTGGGTTGTTTTCTCTGGAGCAGAGAAGACTGAGGGACGACCTGATTGAGGTGTTCAAGATTGAGGGGCATGGACAGGGAGCAGCTGTTCCCCTGAGTTGAAGGGTCAGTTACAAGGGGACACAAGTTAAAAATGAGGAGTTGGAGGTTTAGGGGATATTTGAGGAAAAACGTTTTTTTACTGAATGTGACGGCCTGGAATGTGGAGGCGGGATTCCTCACATCCTTTAAAAGGATGAGTACTTGGCACGCCATAACATTCAAGGCTGTGGGCCAAGTGCTGGCAACTGGGGTTAGGTAGGCAGGTCAGGGCCTTTCACGTGTTGGTGCAGACTCGATGAGTCAAAGGGCCTCTCCTGCAATGTAGGATTCTGTGATTATCCGAGGGGTGTTGCGTAGCACAAGATGCGACAAACCTCTTTCGTTCCGGAACTGCTGTTGACGTGAGCTTAACTTTCCCGTAGCAATTCTAAATGAATCTGAGGCTGGCTGGTCTCCGTGGTCGGAATGGACGCATTGCTCTGTCACCTGTGGAATTGGGACCCAACAGCGAGGTCGCTCCTGTGACCGGATTAACAGCGACTGTCACGGCACCTCTGTCCAGACCCGCAGCTGCCACCTGGAAGAATGTGACAAGAGATGTGAGTATTTTTTCACCCACCCCCAACTCTGTTTCTATCTGCTTGTACTGCAATAAGATGGTGACATTTGGCTTTCAATATCAGCGTACCAGTCCGTTTAGGTTACATTGCTTCCATTTCATAGAGAAGCAGGAACCCCAGTTCACCAAGCTGAGCCAGTTCAGAGTCATTACTGCTTGGTGTCCATCGTGTAAATTATCAACCGACCGTCTTATGGTTAGACAGAGCTAGAACATATATGACCAAAACCCAATAAATGTGGAGCTCCTGTGGTGCAGTGGGTTAACATCCCTGCCTCTGAGCCAGAAGTTCGAGTCCCACCCAGGACTTGATGGTCAAGGAAGATGCATCGATAACATAGCCAAACAATCTGCAAGAACTTCCAAACACACCAGTGGTTGGTGGTAAGATTGGGAGACTCCTGGTGAGCCACGCTTGATGTGGTGTGGTGTCCTTCAAGCTATAAGCTCCTGGCGATGGACTCGTGATCTGTTCCAGGAATAACTAGCTATGGAAACACAAGTCTGCCTCCCTTGACCTGATGTAGAGATGCCGGCGTTGGACTGGGGTGGGCACAGTAAGAAGTCTCTTAACACCCAAGTAAAGTCCAACAGATTTATTTGGAATCGTGAGCTTTTGGAGGACTGCTCCTTCCTCAAGTGAATGTTGACCCACCTGATAAAGGAGCAGTGCTCCGAAAACTCGTGATTCCAAATCGACTTGTTAGACTTTAACCTGGTGTTGAGAGATCCTTCAACTTGCAGCTACATAAAATGTTGGTTGAATTTTTGGTCAGTCCAATGGTGAGTGGACAATGTACAAGAGAGCAGCCCACTTGTCCTACAATGGTCAGCAGAATGGTGATTCTTAATGTTTTACTCTTGTTGTTCCAGTCAAACAAGATGGCGGTTGGAGCTACTGGTCCCCTTGGTCATCTTGCTCAGTAAGCTGTGGAGCTGGTGTGATCACTCGCATTCGTCTGTGTAACTCGCCAATGCCACAAATGGGCGGCAAAGATTGTGTGGGACCCAAGAGGGAAACTGAAAAATGTGAACAGGTCCCATGCCCAGGTGAGTATTGGCCCCAGGTGAAGAACCTTGCAATGCACGCTTCAGATATGAGACCCTATTCCGAGCAGTTGCTGAAAACCAGATTGTAGAACACGTGCAAGATTCTCAAAGCATTTTATTTTGTGTTTCAGTTAATGGAAACTGGGGTGTCTGGTCGGTGTGGAACTCTTGTTCTGTCACCTGTGGGGGAGGAATACAGAAACGTACGCGCCTTTGCAACAGTCCAGCACCTAAATACGAAGGCAAAGACTGCGTGGGCGAGTCACGGGAGACGCAGTCTTGCAACAAACTGAAGTGCCCAATTGGTAAGCTTCATTTTCATGTCCTCTACACTTTAGTAACGGGACAGTTTTGATTCTTGTTGAGTCCCTGTCGTGTATGCCTTCCAACATTCCAGTCAGCACAAAGCTCATGTGTCAATCGTCTGTGTTCCAGATGGATGTCTGTCAAATCCATGCTTTGCTCAAAGCAAATGTACCAGCTTCCCAGACGGCTCCTGGAAGTGTGGCCCCTGCCCCAGTGGTTACAGAGGAGATGGCATCCACTGCGAGGACATTAACGAGGTACAGTCCTGTGGAATTCACTTTCCGTTTTTGTGCGCATTGTAGATTCTAGTTCTATATATCAATTCTGTTTTAAATCTCTTCCAGTGCAACGAAATACCTGACACTTGCTTTCAAGTCAATGGAGAGCACAGGTGTGAAAATACAGTGCCAGGTTACAACTGTCTGCCCTGCCCACCACGTTACTCAGGCAGTCAACCATTTGGCAGAGGCATTGAAGAGGCTACAAAGAACAAACAGGTGAGATTAAAGCATTAACTTAGCATATCAGCTGTGGCTCAGTAGGTAAGACACTTGCCTCTGCAATCGTGAGGGTCTGAGTTCAAACCCTACTCCAGGACTTGAGCTCACAAATCAAGACTGATGCTCCTGTATGGTAATGAGGGAGCATCGCACTGTCGGAGGTGCTGTCCTTCAGAAAGGATGCTCAAATAAGGTCCCATCTCATGTGGATGTAAAGGATTTCGTGGAGAAATTTAAGGGGCCGGAATTTTCCGTGGCCCACCTACCTCAGGAATCGGAGCGGGCGAGGGGCAGAGCATGGGAATATCCATTGACCTGGATTTCAGGACAAGCAAAGCTGTAAAATCTCGCCCAGTAATGCCACGGCTAAGGCTGTGAAAAACATGGGTTCAAATCCCACCATGGCAGCTGGTGGAATTTAAAATCTGGAAATGAATAAGCTAATTGTCCCCACAAAACTATCATCAATTTAAAAACCCATGTGGTTAACTAATACCCTTTTGAGAAGGAAATCTGTCATTCTTTCTTAATCTGACCTAAATGTGACTCCAGACCCACAACAATGCGGTTGCCTTTAATTGCCCTCTGAAATGACTTAGCAAGCCACTCAGTTCAAGGATAATTAGGATTGGGTAACACATGTTGGCCTTGCCAGTGACACCCGTATCCCATGGGAGAACAAAAACACTCGGATTACCTATATAAAAAAAATCAATTGCAATTAACCCATTCCGGTGACCCCATTCTTTTTGAGTAACATTACACCGAAATATACATCAGCCTGCAAGGCCATACACAGGATGGGATTTTCCAGCCGCACTCGCCTCAAGCCCGCCTGGGGGTCAACAGACCTTTACGTAGTCCCTCCCCCAGCTACGATTCCCATGCTGGGCGGGATGGGAAAATTCCAGAATACTGGACAGTGAAGCTGTGCCGTTTGGATGATAAACTGAACATGTTTCTTTTGTTCCAGGTTTGTGAGCCACGCAACCCTTGCAAAGAGGGGACACACAACTGCAACAAGCATGCCAGGTGCATTTACCTGGGCATCTTCAGCGACCAGATGTTCCGCTGTGAGTGCAGGCCTGGCTTCGCTGGCAATGGCATCATCTGCGGAGAAGATACGGACTTGGATGGTTGGCCAAATGAAGATCTCACCTGTGTTGTCAATGCTACTTATCACTGCAAGAAGGTAAGCGCTCATTGCTAGTAAACTGGGAGCTGCCTGACTCTCTTTCTGATTAAACCATCTCAAATTCATTACCGGGCATGGTTAAGTGCTTAAATCAACGTGTGATGGGCTGCTGCCTCCCAACACAAGGCCTATACAATAAAGATAATACATCTTTTATACCCTTGGGACAAATAGCATTGATTTACTTAATGTGTACTACAAACAGAAATCTGAGTACTGAAGTATTAACTTGTCTGTTTTTTTGGTGTAATAAATCTGCAATATGTCAGGAAAAAGACAGGGTGTGGATTGAAACTGCACTTCTATCAGCCTGTAGTTATAAAAGATTTCTTGGATGTGCAATTTTTTTTGTTAGACAGCTGGCTTTTAAAGTCGAATTAAAAATATCTTTAAGTTCAGCCCCCTTAGAGCAGCTTCTTTCCATAGTATCAAACCTTGGACAGCGATTTACAATACACATCTACAACACAATCCCTTTATTGTTTACAGGACAATTGCCCATTCCTCCCCAACTCTGGACAAGAAGATCATGACAAGGATGGAGTTGGTGATGCCTGCGATAGCGACGATGATAATGATGGCATTCCAGACGAGAGGGTAAGCCCGTGAGAGGAAGATATTCGACTCCGTGGCATTCTGCAAGTGTAGACAATACTAACAAAACAAATCCACATTCCGACCTGCGACACTGAGTCAGGCAGAGAAAACATCTCCTGTGGAATGAAGGCGAGATTCACAGGGAACTATGCAACCTGTACACATAGCGCACAGCTGGCAAAGCTGTCTGGCCCTTGTCTCGGGTACCTGAGAAACCTACACTCAGAGTGCAGCACCATTCAAAGGGAGCTTTCTTCTGAGTTTACTCTTTGTGTTTTCATGCCTGGATGCACATAAAAAGATCCTGTGAGACATGAAGGAGATTCAGCGAGCCAACACTAACCTTTGAGGTTCTGTTCCAGCTATTTGACACCTAGGTGTCCACAATCGTCCTTCTCTAAGTTTCAGTTGAATAATAAGGGAATTTGAGAGAACAGATTAAACTCAGTCTACTTTATAAATTCGTGCAAACGTTATCCCTTCTTTCATTTAATTTAAAACTTCCATTTCCATCTAATTGTCTGACAACTTGTTTTCTCAGGACAACTGCGCATTCTTGTTCAATCCTCGGCAGTACGATTATGATCGGGATGACGTTGGAGATCGCTGTGACAACTGTCCTTATGACCACAATCCCGATCAGGCTGACACTGATGCAAATGGAGAGGGAGATGCCTGTGCCATCGATATTGATGGAGATGGTAAGAATACTTGATTTTTGTCAATTAAACATAAATGATAGGAGCAGGAGGAGGCCATTCGGCCCCTCAAGCCTGCTTCGCCATTCATTACGATCATGGCTAATCGCTCAACTCAGTAGCCTAATCCTGCTTTCTCCCCATAACCTTTGATCCCATTCGCCCCAAGTGCTATATCCAGCTGCCTTTTGAATACATTCAGTGTTTTGGCATCGATTATTTCCTGTGGGAATGAATTCCACAGGCTCACCACTCTTTGGGTGAAGAAATGTCTCCTCATTGCCGTCCTAAAATGGTCAACCCCAAATCCTCAGACTGTGACCCCTGGTTCTGGGTACCCCCACGGTCAAGAACATCCTTCATGCATCTACCCTGTCTAGTCCTGTTAGAATTCTATAAGTCTCTGAGATCCCCCCCCCACCCTGTTATTCAGCTGAACCCCAGCAAAAACAATCCTAACCTAGTCAATCTCTCTTCATACATCAGTCCTGCCATCCCTGGAATCAGCCTGGTAAATCTTTGCTGCACTCCCTCGAGAGCAAGGACAAGAAAAAGAGATCAAAACTGCACGCAACATTCTAGGTGTGACCTCACCAAGGTCATGTATAATTGCAACATCACAGCCCTGCCCCAGTACTGTAAATCCTGCAAATGATCATTTTTTGACATGAGTAGTGAAAGCTTAGAAACAGCAGAGAAAGATGCTGTATGACCCTTTATGGTTATGCTGGCTCTTTGAATGCATTATCCAACTTGTCCCATGCAACCATCTCGAGGGCGGCATAGTGGTTAGCACTGCTGCCTCACAGCTTCAGGGACCCGTGTTCGATTCCGGCCTCTTGTGTGTGGAATTTGCATGTTCTCCATGTGTCTGCATGGATTTTCTCAGGTTTCCTCCCACAGTCCCAAAGATGTGTGGGTTGGGTGGATTTGCCATACTAAATTCTCACTTAGTGTCCCCAAGATATCCAGGGGATTAGTAAGTAAATGCATGAGTCTATCGGGAGAGGGTGGGGGAGAGGGCCTGAGAAGATACTTTGTCAGAGACAGTCAGCGCAGACTCAATGGGCTGAATGGCCTCACCTGCACTATAGGGATTCCATGATTTCACCTGACCTTGCCTTGCCAAGATCTCCTTTTCAAATATTTATCCAATTTCCTTTGGAAGGTTACCATTGAATCTGTTACCATGCCTTTTTTAGGCAGTGCCTTTTATTTCATAACCATTCGGTGCGTAAAAACAATCTCCAGTTCTTTTGCAAATGATGATAAACCTGTGCCCTCTGTATACTGAGAATCCTGCCAGGGACAACAGTTTCTCCCTATTTGCTCTAACAAAACTCCTTTAAATTTGTATTGGCTGTGTGAAATCTCTGCTCGAGGGGAGAGGACTTGCAGTTTCTCCAGTCTGTTCACTTGATTGATTGCAGGGGAAGCACAGATTTGTTATAGTGCCAAAGGAGGCCCATTGGCCAGATTTTACCATCCTGCCTGCCACAGAATCGGAGTGGGCGAGGGGCAGACAACGGGAATGTTCACTGACCTCGGGTGGGAATTTCCTGTCTCGCTTGAGCGAGGTTGTAAAATCCCACCCAATGGGTCTGTGCTGGCTCTCCCAATGCACAGTTCACCCACTTCCATTCTCCCTGTAACCCTGGACATTCTTCCTTTTCAGATAACTCCCTTTTTGAATGCTTCCCTTGACCCAGCCCCCCCACACAGGCAGTGGAAAACTGTTTTTGTTTGAGTATAATAATGGAACCTTAGTAAAAAAAAAAGGTCAATTCTGAAGTTCCATATTTTTCTTCTGAACAATATTGCTACTAATGTTTTTTGATTTCCAGGTATTCTGAATGAGAAGGACAACTGCCCTTACGTGTACAACGTTGACCAGAGAGACACAGATCTAGACGGTGTTGGTGATCAGTGTGATAACTGCCCACTTGAACACAATCCAGAGCAAGTAAGTCTCCCTCAGTCTTCAATTAATACCCACCAGTAAGACTTTTAGTGTCATGAGTGTAAATATTAAGCCCATATTTAAGTCAGATCTTTATTGCTGCCAATCAATGTGTCAGCTTGTACTGCAACTCACCAACCTTATTTGAAGTTTAAAGTTTATTTATTAGTGTCACAAGTAAGCTTACATTAACATTGCAATGAAGTTACTGTGAAAAGCCCCCAGCTGCCACACTCCAGTGCCTGTTGGGGTACACTGAGGGAGAATTTAGCACGGCCAATGCATCCTAACCAGCACGACATTCAGACTGTGGGATGAAACCCGAGCACCCGGAGGAAACCCACACAGACGTGGGAAAAATGTGCAGACTCCACACAGACAGTGACCCAAACCCAGGAATCGAACCCTGGTCCCTGGCGCTCTGAGGCAGCAGTGCTAACCACACTGCCACTGTGCCAACCAGAAATAGTTGGCAGTTCAATCTTTGCAGCATAACAATGTTCCGTTACGTTGACAATGAGCATTACAAAAGGCTTAAGCTAATGGGCTTCAAGCTATGTAATTATAACAGCAGATTAACACCAGTTTGTAGAGTCGGGTGTCGACCTAATACCTGTGTATCCAGATGTTACAGCAATACTGTACCCACACAACACATGTACCATTCCAAAATTCAACTTGGGATTGTAAAAATAAGTTGGAATCCTCTGTGTCTTAGGCTATTTCTCTGTTTGGTCATTCAGAGCCTTGGTGCTGGAATATCCCAACGTTTCACATGTGGACTAATACCTTCTCTCTTTTCAGACTGATTCAGATTCTGACCTTGTGGGAGACAAGTGTGACAATAACCAGGATATTGATGAGGATGGCCACCAGAACAATCTGGATAACTGCCCCTACATCCCCAATGCCAACCAGGCGGACCACGACAAGGATGGAAAAGGTGATGCCTGCGACCATGATGATGACAATGATGGAATCCCGGATGAGAAGGATAACTGTCGGCTAAAAGCCAATCCCAACCAGACTGACTCCGATGGTAAGAGAATAAAACTTCTATGTTCACGATATGATGATCATTTCTATTGGAAACTGGGATAAGATGACAACTGAGACTAATATGGGGGGAAAAAGGATTCAGTTATACCTTGTGGACATCTTACTTTAACTGAAAAAGACATCACTTCTCCTTTCCTCAGGTGATGGACGAGGAGATGCTTGTAAGGATGATTTTGACGGGGATAATATCCTGGATATCTACGACGTTTGTCCCGAAAACTTTGAAATTACTGAGACCGACTTCCGCAAATTCCAAATGGTACCGCTGGATCCTAAAGGAACCTCCCAAATTGACCCCAACTGGGTCGTCAGACACAAAGGGAAAGAATTGGTACAGACGGTGAACTGCGACCCCGGCATTGCTGTAGGTGAGTGGGGAAGTTCTACACATAAAATAGTATTCACTTTCTTAAAGCAGTAAGGTTGTATGTTCTCTTAGCTGGGACATTACTAAGGTAAGCTGTGCACAGCACACCCCATGGAGTATAGTGGTTCAAGAAGGCAGCTCACCACCATTTATTCAAGGGCAATTAGGGGAGGTGATGGCCTAGTGGTATTATCACTAGATTATTAATCCAGAAACACAGCTAATGTTCTGGAGACCCAGGTTCAAATCCTGCCACAGTAGATGGTGGAACTTGTAAGAATCTACTGATGATCATGAAACCATTGTCGATTTTCGGAAAAACCCATCAGGTTCACTAATGTCCTTTAGGGAAGAAAGTCTGCTGTCCTTGCCTGGTCTGGCCTACGTGTGATTCCAGAGTCACAGTAACATGGTTGACTCTCAACTGCCTTCTGAACAAGGGCAACTAAGTATGGGCAATAAATGCTGGCCAGCCAGCGACACCCATGAATGAATAAAAGAAAAATTTAGGGATGGGCAATAAATTCTGGCCTAGCCAATGCCCACATCCCAGGAAATAATACATCTTAAAAAGCTACTTCTTTCTGAATGAGCCTAACCATTCTTGTATAAATGATATAAATGCGGTTCATATCATTCAAATGATTAAGTGAAAAATGATTTATTAATAAAGGTCCTTGCTTTTTATTTCTTTGATAGGATATGATGAATTCAATGCTGTGGACTTCAGTGGCACTTTCTTCATCAATACTGAACGAGATGATGATTACGCTGGATTTGTGTTTGGCTACCAGTCCAGCAGTCGTTTCTATGTGGTAATGTGGAAGCAGATCACTCAGACCTACTGGCTCGACACACCAACCAAAGCCCAGGGCTACGCTGGACTCTCCATCAAAGTGGTGAACTCTACAACTGGTCCAGGAGAGCACTTGCGTAATGCACTCTGGCACACTGGGAATACAGCAGGACAGGTATGAGAATTTCCTGTGTACAGTATAAATACCATACCGAAACTCATACATGTTTTGCACCACACTTTATGGATAATTAAAGTAGCACTGATACAGCTCATAGGAAGACTAGTGTAAAAAAAGTCATCCTGCCAAGAGATTGTGTTTTTAAAGTCATCAAGTGTCTGTTTTATCAATCGTAAGCATTATAGGATTGTTTATTGCAAAGGATTTAGAAGGGAAAAGATGACTTTGGAGACCACTCTTAATCGAGAAACTCAGCCAATGTTCTGGGGACCTGGGTTCGAATCCCACCAGGGCATGGACAAGTTGGGCTGAAGGGCCTGTTTCCATGTTGTAAAACTCTACGACTCTATGGCCCAGAATCAGGGTGGGCGAGGCTGGTGGAAAGGCATTCTCCATCAGCCTCGTGCAGGCAAAGCAGTAAAGTTCTGGCCTGTGACTCTATTTCCCATCCCGCCCGTCGTGAGAATCGCTGCAGGCAGGACAGAAAATCCGGCAAACTGTTTCAAAATCTGAGCTCAGGCAGGAATTTCTGGTCTTGGAGTGAGCACGGTTGGAAAATCCATCCGGATGTTTGAAACCGAAACAGACAAATCCGACACAATGAACGGATAAAAGATTAGCACGGTTATTCTAAAGTATCTATCAATACAGAATAAATTTATATTTACCTGAGGGAGCAATATGTTTTGTTGAAAGAGGCATAGGTCACTCAATCCACTGAGCCTGTTCCGTCGTGCACCTAGATCATGGAAGAGCAAGATCCCAAAAAAAACACCTATTTTATTATTACAGTAGCCGTGAAGTTACTGATTAATAACAGCAACCAATCTATCAATTATACCAAAACAGACCCAGTAATGCCATGAAGTATGATGTAGAGATGCTGGTGTTGGACTGGGGTGGGGACAGTAAGAAATCTCAACACCAGGTTAAAGTCCAACAGGTTTACTTGGAATCACAAGCTTTTGGAGCACTGCTCCTTCCTCAGGTGAGTGATGAAGGAGCAGTGCTCCAAGTTTGTGATTCCAAGTAAACCTGTTGGACTTTAACCTGATGTTGTGAGACTTCTTACGATGAATCCCTACCGAAGAGAACTTTACACCCATGGTTCCAAAATCATCATTTCCCTCCTAAGTACGTTGCAGTAGACAACACTATAAATGCTTGCAGTTGATGAAGCAGGCACTACATGACATTGTAAATACATTGGCATTTGCAGTTAGAAGTAGCCTACACAGTTTGCCACCTTTTCTTTTTATCTTGAAGATTTTGCCTCTGCAAACAGTACGAGCAAACTTATGCCAACTATTTGTATTTTACCATGGATTAAGTGTTGAATTCATTTGCCTTCCATTAGGTTCAAACCTTGTGGCATGACCCTCGCAACATTGGTTGGAAGGATAGGGCTGCTTACAGATGGCAGTTAACCCACAGACCCAAGACTGGATTCATCAGGTAATTAGCTGAAAACATACACCTTGTTACCCGACCACATCACCAACAGAACCCCATTCAGGAAGAGTTTGAATCGCAACAATAAACTGTAGAAGTCTGCTGGGGTTAAAAGGTTTCTGACATCTGTTTGTTGTTCTCATCAGAGTCGTGATGTACGAGGGGAAAAAGATCATGGCAGACTCTGGGGCTATCTATGACAAGACCTACGCTGGCGGACGCTTGGGTCTCTTTGTCTTCTCTCAAGAAATGGTTTACTTCTCTGATCTCAAATATGAGTGCAGAGGTAAGGACGGCACTATTAGCATGCAAAAAAAAAACCAAATTCCAACTCACAGCCAAATTTTCACAGATAATATTAATCACTCATTGTGTTTGGTGTCCCTTGCTAATTTGGCACAAAGAATAGATGTTTCCTGGAACATAGGAGCAGAAATCGGCAAATTCAGCCCTTTGAGACTGCTCCGCCATTCAATCAGATCATGGCTGATCTTTCCCTGGTCTCAGATCCACCTCCCCACCTGTTCCCCACATCCCTCTTTTATTAGAAATATATCTATCTCCTCCTTGTAACCATTCAATGATTCAGACTCCACTGCACTATGGGGCAGTGAGTTCCACAATTCACCACCTTCTGCGTAAAGTAGTTCCTCCTCATCTCAATTTTAAATCTACCGCCTCTCAACCTTTATCTGTGACCTCTTGTTCCAGATTGTCTCACAAGGGGAAACATTTGGTCTACATTTACTTTATCAATCCCTTTTAAATTTTTACATACCTCAATCAGATCCTCTCTCCATCCTTCTAAACTCCAGTGAGTATAAACCCAAACTGTTTAAACTCTTTTCATACGCCAACCCTTTCAGAATCAATCTGGTGAACTGCCTCTGATACCATCACATCCTTCCTCAAAATAAGGAGACCAAAACTGGACACAATACTCCAGATGTGGTCTCACCAACACCCTGTACAACTGCAACAACACTTCTCTACTCTTACACCCCATTTAAAAAAATTAATAAGAGCAAGATAACTTTAATAGTCTAATACAAGTACATAAAATAACTGCAAGCAGAGGAATTGCAATGAAGGTTTACCAAGCTGATTATGGGGATAGCAGGTCTGTGATATGAGGATAGACTAAGTTAGTTAGGATTGTATTCATTAGAGTTTAGAGTGAGAGGGGATCTCATAGAAACGTATAAAATTCTGACAGGGTAGATTCAGAATGTTCCCGATGGTGGGATTCCAGAACTAGAGGTCATAGCTTGAGGGTAAGGGGTAAACCTTTTAGGACTGAGATCAGGAGAAATTTCTTCACCCAGAGGGTGGTGCATGTGTGGAATTCACTCCCACAGAAAGTAGTTGAGGCCAAAACCTTGTGTGCTTTCAAGAAAAAAATTAGCTATAATTCTGAGGGCTCAAGGGATATGGGGGGGATAAGGCAGGATCAGGCTATTGAATTTGATCAGAATGAATGGCAGAGCAGGCTCAAAGGGCTGAATAGCTTCCTCCTGCTTCTATTTTCTACGTACCTGAGAATTTGAAGGGATTGTATTATAGCCACGGATTCCTGATTTAGGCTGTGACTAACGTTGTTGTCGTCTTTTCACACAGATTCATAATGTCAACGTTCCTGGATATGGAAATGTTTGAAAGCTGGTGTTGCACCTTTTCTCTTCCCTCGGAACAAATCCTGGGACCACTGTTTCCTTCTTCCTTGTTTTTCCTTTTTTTATTCGTGGAACCGTAGGCACACGACCTGCATCGGCTGATGGAACTCACTGGATCTTATCAACGTAGACTACAGCAAAGGAATTTCTCCACCATCCCCCCCACCCCACCCCGCAATAATCACAACTGACTCATTGTAACTTGGTTCTCTTTCCCCGCTTCTGACAAACCGCAATCCCGTTTTTAAAAATATATATATATATATATATACCTCTGTTACGTCAGGGAAGAGCTTTTACTAAGCAAGTCGTTACAGCATTCCAGTCCTACAACATCTCCTAGTTGGAGATCCCATGAATGGAGATTGCACACTGTAAATGAGACCATCTCTGCTGTGGACAGTTATTTAATAATTTAAAAAAAGGGCCATATATATATGGTGAAAAAGATAAATGAGGTTTAAATGAACAACTTAAAGAGCTGTTCAACTTGGGAGTTAAAAAAACAGCTTAGAGGTTTAAAAAAGAGGGACGGCATGGACAAGTTGGGCTGAAAGGCCTGATTCCATGCTGTAAACCTCTATGATTTAGTGGGGTAAGGTCTTGTTTGTGAAACATGTTTGGAAGAAACCATGGAACTGTTATATTTCTTCTTGTACTGGACCTTATTTGTCAATAAACTAAATTAATATTACTCACAACAGTGCATACACCAGTGGCACATGCAAATTGAGAATCTAGTTGTCCAGCCTGCTCCCCCAACAACCCCCCCAACAAAAAAAACAGCCAGCCCTCTAGATACGAGATGACCAAAGTAAGCCAGAGACTGGAGCATCTGTCTTCAGGTCCTGTGGCCCAGAGGGAAAGTGGAAGGTCTCATGCATACACACACACACACACACACACACAGCGCCACAGTTCCCACAGGACGGCACTGCCATCAGCTGGGGCTTTGCTTCCCAAGTGAAGCCGGTCTGATAGTGACAAGCGAGGGCTGTGCCTGGTCAATCTCTGCAGCACCCATGGGAAGGACATTTGCTTTGAAAACTATGGTTAAAAAGGCACAAGCAGAAAAGTTGTGAGAGGTTCTTCTTCTCTTTCAAACTCGTGTTCGCCAAAGTGGCAACTTGTTCTGCCTGTAGATAACAAAAAAAAATTGTTAAATGTCGTCGATTTATTTATTTTCTTATCCTGGATGAAATAAGATTGAAAGACACTTTAAAAAGAAAAGGCGGCAGACTATCCCTGAGAGTTTATCTCTAGTCTTTGTGTGTGCGTTGTACGATTGTAAATACAATTATTATTTATTAACATTGTTCCTATATTGATGCTTGCTAGTTTAGAATACTTGTTTTTTTTTGTTTGTTTTGAAAGTTGTGTCTTTCTTGTTTGTTCGAAAAGGGCAGCCAACTGGTGAGGATGAAAGTGGGAGACTCTTTTCCGAGTCTACAATCAGTGTGGGCAGTCCTATTCATTCTGTTTAACAAAAGCGTAGCCCTCGGTAGAAGAGCCTAGAAGCTGTGTTTTCTTTTCTCTTCAACCGCCTCTGCGCGGATTGATTGATTTATCTTTTCCAAATAAAAAAGGTGAAACTTCTCTCTGTACAAATATTACCTCATTGTTGTATGATCGATAAGAACCTTTGGATCAAGTAGCAGAAAGCCTTGCTCACGTGTCTAAAGTCTCTCGAAGCTACTGTAGTATAAAAGAAAAGGCTGTGTACATAGTCAAAAATTTATTTTTGCAAAAGAAAAATGTATTGCCCCTGCCCCCAGTAAGGAAACAGCATTATAAACAACAGCTGTGTGACAGGGGGTTGTTAATTCTCCCCAAACTTCCTGTACGTCATTTCTCTTTTTTTTAAGAAAACAAAATATTTGTATAAATTATTGAGTTTTTCAGTTGCAACTTGTAACATTTAAGCAAGTAAACAAATCTCATTATTTTGTAGATATGCTATTTAAGTAATTTATCTGGAAATGTTAGTTACATTTCTGTCTGTACGAAACCTTTTTTTGCACATTTGAGTTGAAGATGTTGCTTTTTATACATACTTTTTTTTGTTATCATTAGCAGTTGCTTCTTTTATACACTCCTCTAACAATTTTACATATAAAGCTGTTTAAATTCATACAGTGCTGTTTGTGACAAAACATTAAATGACAATAAAACATATAGAAACCTACAGTCCTGTTTCCATTGCTTCTGTTGTGACTGACACAAGATTGAAGGCACTTCATGAGTTTTTGCACTGGACCAGAGGCTTTGTGCAGCAAATATGGCCTTTGCAGGGAATCCGGAGTATAGCTGTGGTGTTTCTCCCCCCCCAAATCATCGGGAGGCAATGGCCTAGTGGTGCTAACACTAGACTATTCATCCAGATACTCAGCTAAGGTTCTGGGGACCCGGGTTCAAAACTCACCAATGGCAGATGGTGGAACTTGAATTCAATATTCAAAACAAAATCTGGGATTCAGAATCTACAGGGCGGCACAGTGGTTAGCACTGCTGCCTCACAGCGCCAGGGACACAGGTTCAATTCCAGCCTTGGGTCTGTAGGCAGTATGCACTTTCTCCCCGTGTCTGCTGGGTTTCCTTTGGGTGCTCCGGTTTACAAGTTAGGTGGATACTAGGGCCATACTAAATTGACCCTAGTGTCAGGGGGATTATCAGGGCAAATGTGTGGGGTTATGGGATTGGGGCTTGGGGTGAGATTGTGGTCGGTACGATTCGATGGGCTGAATGGCCTCCATCTGTGTTGTAGGGATTCTATGATCCTAATGCCCATGAAACCACTGTCGGAAAAACCCATCTGGTTCAATAATGTCCTTTTAGGGAAGGAAATCGGCCATCTTTACCTGGTCTGGCCTACATGTGACTCCAGAGCCACAGCAATGTTGTTGACTCTCAAGTGCAGACTAAGGGCAATTAGGGATGGGCAATAAATATTGGCCAGCCAGCGACATCCATGAATTAATAAAAAAAAATCACTGAAGATTGTCGGCTGACGGAATTTAGCGGAAGGCTCACACAGCTCTGTTTAGTTGCTATGGAAGCTATTACCCAGCTGGCAATCACTGCACACACAAAAACAAAATGAGTTCAACATAATTGTCTCAATTCTTCTTAATCATTAATTTTTCATCTTTATTTATTTATTAGTCTCAAGTAGGCTTATGTTGACACTGCAAAGAAGTTACTGTGAAAATCCCCTCGTCACCACAGTCCGCCATCTGTTTGGGTACACTGAGGGAGAATTTAGCACCGCCAATGCACCTAACCAGCACATCTTTCGGACTGTGGGAGGAAACCAAAGCACCTGGAGGAAACCCACGCAGACACAAGGAGAATGTGCAGACTCTGCACAGACAGTGACCCGAGTCAGAATCAAACCCAGGTCCCTGGCGCTGTGAGGCAACAATGCTGGCCACTGGGACCTAATTAATTACTTAATTGAACACAAATAATGGGCCTGAAAATGGATGTTTTAGTTAAACCCTAGATGTAGATTTTGCTTAAAAACGTTTATTAAAAATTACATGTTGTCACTCAGAATCAAAAAATTGACTTATAATCATAGAATTCCTACAGTGCAGAAGGAGGCCATTCAGCCCATTGAGTCTGCACTGACCGTCAAGGATTCCCGTAACCCCACATAATCTTCCCTGCTAATCCCTTGACACTAGGGTCAATCTTGCATAGCCAATCAATCTAACCCGCACATCTTCGGAGCATGAGAGGAAACTGGAGCGCCCAGAGGAAACCCACACAGACATGGATGGAATGTGCAAACTCCACACAATGATCCAAGGCTGGAATTGAACCCAGGTCCCTGGCGCTGAGAGGCAGCAGTGCTAACCATTGTGCCACCACGCTGTCCAATACGAAACAATACCCTCATAGTGTTCCCCCATAACACGTAGCATTTCCCACCTCAAAGGGAGGACTAGCTATCTAGTTCACAGGCCCCAGTCTGCACTGCTAGGGTTGTAACTGGGAGGTGAGCAGGAGAGGAAATTCTTTTGTTGTCACAAAGTGCGTCAGCCAAGCAACGCAATCGTAATCTAACTTTGTCATCTTGGAACTACAAACCTGCCCAACGTCCTGCGACTAAGGGGCAAAAAAAATATATTTTTGAAGAGACAACACTAATCTTGTGTCTTTCCAGGATTATCTGTAGTTTGTTTCTTCCCTCCTGGCTAAACACCGACACTAATGCTTCTGTTTCAAGTTCTGTCAATTGAAAGTCTTTAAGAGGTACGTCTGGAGACACCTTAACATCCGGAGGGATGGGCAATAAATATTGGTCTAGCCAGCACACCCCTGTAAAAGAATTAAAAACACACCCAGCTCTCAACTCCTGCCCCGCAGCAGCAGGAATACTTCCAGACATCAATCCTACCATGTTCATTTGACCTTATCAATCAAATATATATCCCCGAATATCAAACCAGTTTTTTAGCTGAAAAACTGAATGTTCTTCTGATGTTGGTAATGCAGACTTCAATAACACAGCTCAGTGAGGCAACCAGCCAACATTTAATTGCAAAATTATGTCTACTTTCAGGTTGAGTGTTTGCTCTAACTCATTTACATAACCATAAGACCATAAAATATGGAAGGCTAGTTCATGGGACGTCTCACAGCGTGGGTTCAATTCCCCTAACCGCTGAGGTTATTCATGATGGCCCCGCCTTCTCAGCCTTGCCTGAGGTGTGGCGATCCTCAGGTTAAATCAGCACCAGTCAGCTCTCCTCCGCAAAGGGGAAAGCAGCCTGGGGCTAGGATGACTTTACCTTTACTTATGGAGTAGAAATCATAGAAACCCTACAGTGCAGAAAGAGGCTGTTCGGCCCATCAGGTCTGCACTGACCACAATCCCACCCAGGCTCTACCCCCATATCCCTACATAGTTTACCGGCTAATCCCTATAACCTACGCATTGCGGGACACTAAGGGGCAATTTTAACATGGCCAATCCACCTAACTGGCACATCTTTGGACTGTGGGAGGAAACCGGAGCACCCAGAGGAAACCCGCGCAGACACAGGGAGAATGTGCAAACTCCACATAGACAGTGACCTGAGCCGGGAATCGAACCCAGGTCCCTGGAGCTGTGAAGCAGCAGTGCTAACCACTGTGCTACCATGCTGCCCTAGTCACAGTATCTAGACCTGAAGACATATAAGATGATGAATGGGGTGGATAGGATAGAGGTGGAGAGACTCTTCCCGCTCAGAAAGGACAGTAGGACTAGGGGGCACAGCCTCAAGATAAAGGGGGGGGGGGGGGGCGGTTTAGAACGGAGTTGAGGAAGAACTTCTTCACTCAAAGGGTGGTGAATGTCTGGAATTCTCTGCCTGTTGAAGTGGTGGAGGCTACCTCGCTAAATATTTTTAAGACGCGGGTTGATGGGTTTTTGATAAGCGAGGGGATTAAGGGTTATGGGGAGAGGGCGGGAATGTGGAACTGAGCCACGACAGATCAGCCATGATCTTATTGAATGGCGGGGCAGGCTCGAAGGGCTAGATGGCCTACTCCTGCTCCTATTTCTTATGTTCTTATATGTGGAATGCCCGCAGATGCAGCATGGTCACTACCTGAATCAGGTGCCACCTCCCTTAACTCCTTAGACTTCACACTCAACTCTATCTCAACCACTTTGAAATTCCCTGCAGTTTCTTTTCACCCTAACACATATCTGACTCAGAACTTCCAGTTAAATACCTATCAACGAAACAAAGTTACGATATAAGCTACAAACATGTATTTATCTAAACCACACAAAACAAATTACTCATTCTCATGCCCTTTACTGTTCTTTATCTTATCCTGCATGATAATTTCACATTCACACCTTTTAGTCTCTCCTCCTCCTACACTCCATGCCATATGTTGCAAAGTGCAAATCCAGCCAGGAGCCTCCCACTCGATCCATTCGCCACATAACTCACTGCCGAATCAATGTGGATAATTGTATAAGCAACAAACTCGAGTCTGTCACCAGGCAACATCAAACATGAGATATTACATTCCAAATATAAAGATATTCTGGCAAAAAACTACTTCAAGACAGCTACCCAGAAGTATCGTGCAGAAGTTTATGTTAGACTCAAAACATAAAATATTCCATTCTAAATCTCACCTGCTTGTCACAATGACCCTCCCCTTGAGGACTCTGAACGCGGTGGCACAGTGGTTAGCACTGCTGCCTCCCAGCGCCAGGGACCCGGGTTCAATTCCTGCCTCGGGTCACTGTTTGCGTGGGTTTCCTTTGGGTGCTCCGGTGTCCTCCCACACTCCAAAGACGTGTGGGTTGGGTGGATTGGCCATGCTAAATTGCCCCTTAGTGCCAGGGGGACTCGCTAGGGTAAATACATGGGATTAGAGCCTGGCTGGGATTGCGGTTGGTGCAGACTCGATGGGCCGAATGGTCTCCTTCTGCACTGTAGGGATTCTATGATTGTATGAATACAATGTCATTGGTGCAATCCACAGTCAAGGAAACAATGTTCCTCAATCAGGGAAGAAAAAATTTCCTCAAATCCCCAATTCCAATTCTCTTCTGGAACACTAAGGTAGACTTATGGCTGTTTCCATAGCGAGTGATCACTGAACAGGTCGCTAAGCTGTTGCTTATTGATTGAGGGTTGCCTTCAAGTGTTGCTGACCTGCCTCTCCTCCTCTTACTGCTAGCATGTTTGGAAGGATTTGCATGTTGATGCACTCAACCCACGTGGCCATGCTACCGACGCACCTTCCTTGGCGATTGAGTCCTGGGGTGAGACTCGAATCCAGAGTTTCTGGCTCAAGTTGGAAAGTTCAAGCAGGGGATGGGGTTGGAATTCATGATGAATGATTTAACACCACTGGTAAGAATAGGTTTGATTGACATTTTGTTTGAAAATTAAAAATTAGATAAATTGACTATAAAAAGGTATAGAATCTATAAGACACTGATTCCCTACAATGTAGAAGGAGGCCATTCAGTTATCAAGTCTGTATTGATTCTTACCCCATAACCTACATATTTACCCCACTAATCCCCCTAACTGAGTCATGTTGGGACACTCAGCATGGCCAATCAACCTAACCTCAACATCTTTGGACTGTGGGAAAAAACCAGAGCACCCAAAGGAAACCCACGCAGACACGGGGAGAACGTGCAAACTCCACGCAGCCACCCAAAGCCAGAATTGAACCCGGGTCTCTGACGCTGTCAGGCAGCAGTGCTGACCACTGTGCCACTTATAACATTTCCAATTATTCCCTACAAATATATGAAAGGTTTGGGGCAAATCAGTTCTTTAATTTCAAAATAAATGCTGACCTAACAATCAATGCTTGCATTCAGTGAAAGAATAAAAAACAGTGGCCAACTGATTCAGTCTGAAATATCTAACAGATAAAGTTTAAAGTCTATTTGCAAAATCTCATAACACCAGGGTAACAACCCCAGATTGCTTTGTCCTAGATTCTAGCTCTAGCCTTCTTCAGTTTCAATCTTTAATATTTACTATCGAGAAACATTTGGCCAACAGATCGATGACGGTGTTCAAGTTTCACAGACTTCCTCCTACGCTTCTTCACCTAATCTCATTAGCCTGCCTTGCTACTCCTTTTCTCCCTCATGTACACATCTTCCCCATAATTGCATCAATGTTAATCACTTCAACTGTACACTGTATTAGGAAGTTTCACATTCCTAATCACTCTTTCATAGGGTCATAGAATCCCTACAGTGCAGAAGGAGGCCATTCGGCCCATCAAGTCTGCAGCAACCCTCCAACAGAGTTTCTTACCCAGGCCCTATACCCATAACCCCATGTATTTGCTAATCCCTCTTATACATCTTGGGGCGGAGATGCCAGCGTTGGACTGGGGTGGGAAAAGTAAGAAATAAAAAGTAAGCGTTTCACATTCTTCACATTCCAATCTTTAATTATCTTGCAATTGTGGCTTTGCCTATATATGCCGTGTTTGCAAACTAACCTCCACTCACCTGATGAAGGAGCAGTGCTCCAAAAGCTCATGACTCCAAATAAACCTATTGGGCTTTAACCTGGTGTTATGAGACTTCTTACTTTACACATCTTGGAACACTTAAGGGGCAACTTAGCATGGCCAATCCACCTAACCTGCACATCTTGGAACATTTAAGGGACAACTTAGCATGGCCAATCCACCTAACCTGGACATCTTGGAACATTTAAGGGACAACTTAACATGGTCAATCCACCTAACCTGCGCATCTTGGAACACCCAGGGACAATTTAGCATGGCCAATCCACCTAACCTGCATATTTTGGAACATCAAGGGACAATTTAGCATGGCCAATCCACCTAACCTGCACATCTGGGAACACCCAGGGACAATTTAGCATGGCCAATCCACCTAACCTGTGCATCTTGGAACATTTAAGGGACAATTTAGCATGGTCAATCCACCTAACCTGCACATTTTGGAACACCAAGGGACAATTTAGCATGGCCAATCCACCTAACCTGCACGTTTTGGAACACCAAGGAACAATTTAGCATGGCCAAGCCACCTAACCTGCACATTTTGGAACACCAAGGAACAATTTAGCATGGCCAAGCCACCTAACCTGCGCATCTTTGGTTTGGCTAAAATATTTTCTTATTGGATTCATTAGTGACGATCTTATATTTACAGCCACTAATTCTGGTGTCACCCACACATACTCACCTTAGTGACTGCTGCCAGTCTTTTATTTTCTAGAGGAAACAAGCACAGCCAGTTCAATCTTTCCGAATCCATAACGAAGGTTGGTACATCCGCTGTAGCGATGTTGGATTTCACCTAGGCTGGAATCTTCCAGTCGTTCACATCAGCAGAATTCTCTGGTCCCACTGCTGTGAACGGACACTTGGCTGAGCGCCAAATTCTTTGTCCTCGGTTGCAGCCAGAAATTTCGTCCCACAAGTCTTTAACAAGGCCTTAATAGTACAAACATCCTCGGCATTTGAAGCATTTTAAGAGCACCATCCTTATAAAGGTACCACATTAGTGAAGCACTCAGAGTATTTACAATCAAGATATTCGAATGGCTGACAAGCAATATAATATTCTTTATGGTTCATTATCCTGGTCTCTTTTCTATTTATAGTTTAGCACTAGATTCCTTTATCTTTAAGACTGCATGAAGATAGAATCATAAAAGACAAACCAGTAATGATAAAACATAAAGATCAGCAAGTCATTACACTGTCTAAATAGGAGTCCAAATTACAGTACAGCAATATTTCATATTCCCAAATCCAAATAGAGACAAATACCAAAGCGTTCCTCGGAATTTAATCTATGAAAATCAGACATTTTATTTTCTTGAAAATACAAAGGGGAAAATTGGTAGCCAGAAAAAAAAAACAAGCAAAACCCAGGCATCAAAACACAGCAATTAGGGCTTCCTATTTTACACAATGATCACTGAAAACATTAACTTTGTTAACAAGTTTATTGTAATAACATTGGAAATATTGCAGTCTCATTTTTAGTCCCACAAGATTAAGGGGTGGGGGGGGGAGAACAGTAAGAAGAAAAAGATTGAAAGACTTTCTGACATAAATATTGGTGTGAAAAATATTTGATTTGATTTATTATTGTCACATGTATTAACACACAGTGAAAGTATTGTTTCTTGCGTGCTATACAGACAAAGCGTACCATTCATAGAGAAGGAAATGAGAGAGTGCAGAATGTAGTGTTACAGCCATAGCTAGGGTGTAGAGGAAGATCAACTTAATGCGAGGTAGGTCCATTCAAAAGTCTGACAGCAGCAGGGAAGAAGCTATTCTTGAGTTGGTGGGTACGTGACCTCAGGCTTTTGTATCTTTTTCCTGATGGAAAACGGTGGAAGAGAGAATGTCCGGGGTGTGTAGGGTCCTTGATTATCCCGGCTGCTTTTCCCCGAGGCAGCGGGAAGTGTAGACAGGGTCAATGGATGGGAGGCTGGTTTGCGTGATGGATTGGGCTACATTCACGACCTTTTGTAGTTTCTTGAGATCCTGGACAGAGCTTGGGGTGAATGTCTCATCCTTTCTATACAGCAGGAAATAGCCAATCACAATTCCTCAGCAGTATTTGAAGATGGTTTGTGGGGGGAAGGTGAGGGGGATGTGGGAGTGGGGTGGTTCGGGGATGGGGTGGGATGGTTAGGGGGTGGGTGGGGATGGCCCTGATATAACCTCAGGTTCAAGTACGTGACCGTGATTCAGTGCAAACCATGTTACACAGAATGAGGCCATTCAGCCAATCAATCGTGTGCCAGCAGTTTAGCCTTTAGTTCCACTCCCTTTCTCCTTCCCAAGAGCCCTGAAAAACTTTCCTTTTTAAGAATGTACCTGATTCCCTTTTGCAAGTTACTATCCAATCTGTGTCAATCATTCTTCCAGCATTGCACTGTCGAGCATAAAACAACTTGCTGCATAAAATAATTTATGGTCATCTCCCTTCCAGTTTTACTGCCAGTTATCTTACCGCTGAGTTCTCTGTTTATACTCTCCTGTCAGTGAAAAGGGTTTCTATTTACTTACTCTGCCAAAACCCCTCATCATTGTGAACTAAATCACTCCAAACGTTTCTCCGTTCCAAGGGAACAACTAACATTTCTCTCATTCCTTGACATAACTGAAATCCCCTTATCCCTGGTGCCTTTCCAATAGATCTCCTCAGCACTGTCTCCAAGGCCTGATATCGCGTCTGCGCCATCCCTAAAGCCTGGTAGAGGTCCCAGATACTCAGCAGAGGGTACCTAATCAGCTACATCACCTAAGCTGGTACTTCCTTGCCCGTTTACCCAAAATGGCGGCTCAGTAAGACCTTGTCAAGCTTGAATAAGAATATCTCCTCTTGATTGCTTCTCCAGAATTTGTCGGAAGAGCAATCTGCTTTCGTACTCCGTTTAACCGGGTTACCCTGCTCCATGACAGAAGCAAAGTTCAACGCGAGGAACCACAACTGGATCGAAGCAATTGCAAAACAAAATAAAAATCATATTCCCTTAAAATGATGTGCTTTGTGCAATGTCTGTGGATCACCCAACTATGGCTAATAAATTGGGGAATTTAAATACTAAAGATCTGACTACCCAGAGTGATTGGCACCAACAATGTTTTCTCGGGACCAGACTTGCAATTCTTTAATAAAGACTACTTCATAAACCTCTGACATTAAATTGCCATAAAACGCAGTCACGATGTTTCTCCTACTGCTGTTCCAGCTCGCTGTTGGCAGCACTTTCACCATCTAGAGAGAAAATAAAGGCATATTCAACAGCGTGAATCAAATATTCAGCAGCAGAAATTTTCAATAAACACTGAATCAATGATTTCCCTCACTGAAATATGCAGACCAGGAATGTCAGAGGAATGGTCCCAGAAATATTCTAAGATGGTGGGAGCTACAGCATTCCTGGATTTGGGAGGAGAAGAATCAGCCAGAGTTCCCATTGCTAATAGTTTTACAGTGACTATTGCTGGAAAGCAAACTTGCTCAAAAGTTGGGTAAAGAAAAATTGGTGCACCCATTGGTGCAGTATTTTTAAGCATGGCCATTGGCAGCATCTGGTGGAGACGGATACAAAGAGCTTATTTAATATCTCAGCCACGACCTCTGCTTCCTGCAAAATATTCTCCTGTTAATTATCCCCACCTTTCCTTTGACTAGACTTACACTATTTGTATATTTATAAAAGACTTGAGTTCTCTCTCATGTTAGCTACCCATCTATTCTCATACATCCTCTTTGCCTCTCATATTCCAGTATTCGTCACCCTTATGTTGTAATTATACCAGATTGTAGCTATATAAATTATCTCTTCTTTCTTTTATTAACATCATAACTTCTGCTGTTTATTTTCCTTAGTTGGCAAGTGTTGAGTTATAGAATCATAGAATCTCTACAGTGCAGAAGGAGGCCATTTGGCCCATCAAGTCTGCAGTGATCACAATCCCACCCTATCCCCACAACCCCATGCATTTACCCTAGCTAGTCCCCCTGACACTAAGGGGCAATTTACCATGGCCAATGCTCCTATCCCGCACCTCTTTGGACTGTGGGAGGAAACTGGAACACCCAGACGAAACCCATGCAGGCACGGAGCGAATGTGCAAACTCCACACAGACAGTGACCCGAGCTGGGAATCGAACCCAGGTCTCTGGCGCTGTGAGGCAGCAGTACGAACGACTGTGCCATTCTAATGGTACTTTGAGGGGGTGCTTGCGCAGACTCGCTGGGAGAAATGTGCAAGAGTAAGGGTGGTCTAATTAACGGACAGGACTGGTGCAGTGTCACTCACAGTGTCCGCAGAACAATGACACATAATAAAACAGTGTGTTCAAAGGAACGATAGCATTTGGGATTGAGTTAAAGATCTTAACGATTAACAATCAGCAACTGATAAGTTACATGTAACTGAACAGCTTTACAAGACTGTTGTGATATTAAGTAAATGACAAATCTAATAATAGCCAGCTATGGATAACGAATACAAAATAGGTTCCCTGTAAATATGTACCTGTGCAGGACAGCTACACAGAAGTTTACTGACTTAATTCCACTAAGGGCATCAAACTGGTTGATTACAAAACCCCTAAGTATCTTCCGATATCCAATAAGAATGGCTAACATAGAATGTGATAGAATCCCTAAGTTTAAGTTAAACTTAAACTTATATCCAATAAGGGTGGCTAATATAGAATTCCTACAGTGCAGAAAGAGACCATTCAGCCCATCGAGTCTGCACTGACAATCCCACCCAGGCCCAATCCTCATAAACCCATTTATTTACCCTGCTAACCTCCTGACACTAAGGGGCAATTTAGTATGGCCAATCAACCCAAATCTGCACATCTTTGGACTAGGGGAGGAAACATGAGCACCAGAGCAAACCCACACAGACATGGGGAGAATGTGCAAACTCCACACAGGCAGTGACCCAAACCAGAATTGAACTCGGTTCCCAGGTGCTGTGAGGCAACAGCGTTAACCACAGTTAACCATTGGATGGTGGAAGAGGTTATAGGTAATGAATATAAATTAACCATATATTCATAGAGACATAGAAGTTTACAGCATGGAAACAGGCCCTTCAGACCAACTTGTCCAGGCTGCCGTTTTTTTTGAACACCTAAGCTAATCCCAATTGCCCACATTTGGCCCATATCCCTCTATACCCATCATACCCATGTAACTATCTAAATGCTTTTTAAAAGACAAAATTGTACCCACCTCTACTACTACCTCTGGTAGCTTGTTCCAGACACTCACCACCCTCTCTGTGAAAAAATTGCCCCTCTGGACACTTCTGTATCTCTCCCCTCTCACTTTAAACCTATGCCCTCTGGTTTAGACTCCCCTACCTTTGGGAAAAGATATTGACTATCTAGCTGATCTGTGCCCCTCATTATTTTGTAGACCTCTATAAACTCACCCCTCAGCCTCCTGCACTCCAGAGAAAAAAGTCCCAGTCTATTCAGCCTCTCCTTATAACTCAATCCATCAAGTCCTAGTAGCATCCTAGTAAATCTTTAATTAGTTGGAAGAGTGGATAAAGATTCTTTTTGAAACAATTGCAAAACCATAAAGCAAATGACATTGAATTCAATGAAAAATATCTGGAATTAAGAATCTGCTGATGACCACTGTCGATTGTCAGAAAAACACATCAGGTTCACTAATGTCCTTTAGGGAAGGAAATCTACTGTCCTTACCTGGTCAGGCCTACGTGTGACTCCACAGCAATGTGGTTGACTCTCAACTGCCCTCAAGCAACTAAGAATGGCCAGTAAATGCTGGCGAGCCAACGATGCCCATGTCCCGTAAATGAATAAAAGAAAAACATAGAAAACCCCACAGTACAGAAACAGGCCATTCAGTCCATCGAGTCTGCACCGATCACAATCCCACCCAGGTCCCACCTCCATATTCCTACATATTTATCCACTAATTCTTCTAATCTATGCATCCCAGGACACCGAGGGCAATTTTTCTTTTAGCGTGGCCAATCAACCTAACCCACGCATCTTTGGACTGTGGGAGGAAACCTACGCAGACATGGGGAGAATGTGCAAACTCCACACAGACTGTGACCCAAGCCAGAAATCAAACCCAGGTCCCTGGAGCTGTGAAACAGCAGTGCTAACCACTGTGCTACCGTGCCATCCATTCGTTTTAAGTAAATGAATACATGACTATTACCCAGACAGGTTAGCAATCCTGGCAAACTGAAATGTCCGTTACTAAACTGGGTTCTGGCCTGACTGGTTGTTCAGCAGCACTTGCCTGGCTGTTCTTGGCACGACACTATCAGAATGAACCACATATAAACAAGCAGACACCTATTTGAAACTTCTAAAAAGAAAACTCATGGAGGGAACAGCAGCTCAATCACTCGGTATATAAACATTGAAACACATCCGCATATCCTCTGGATCCTATGCAAGCTCATAAGATATAGGAATGGAATTAGGCCATTCGGCCCATCGAGTCCACTCCGCCATTCATTCGATCGCGGCTGATATGCTCCTCATCCCTATTTTCCTGCCTTCTCCCCACAGCCCTTCACCCCATTACCAATTAAAAATCTGTCTAACTCCTCCTTAAATTCACTCACTGTCCCAGCACCCACCGCACTTTGGGGTAGCAAATTCCACGGATTTACAATGCTTTGGGTTAAGTAGTTTCACCTCAACTCTGTTTTAAATTTGCCGCTCCTTATCCTGAGACTATGACCTCTCATCCCAGAATGCCCCACAAGAGGAAGCATCCACTCCATGTCTACTTTATCCAGACCTTTTATCATCTTGTAAACCTCAATTTGATCTCCTCTCATTCTTCTAAATTCCAGAGAGTATCGGCCTAAACTGTTTAATCTCTCTTCATACGACAAACCCCTCATCTCTGGAATCAACCTAGTGAACCTCCTCTGAACTGCCTCCAATGCCACTACATCTTTCCTCAAATAAGGGGACTAAAACTCTGCACAATACTCCAGGTGTTAAATGATAGATTGGTACAGGATACAAAATGCTGAAACAATTACTTTTGATTCAGTGCTCCGATCGAAATGAAATTTTAAGTGATGATGGGGTATAACAGTACCTCTGTGTTGTAACTGTGGAATGGTGGGACTGTTGTCATCTGTTGACAGTTCCTTGTCCATGGATTCGTCAAGATTTGGACCATCCAGGAATGTGGGCTTTTTCACTTGTTTGATCTCCAGAGCCCTGGCCATGTAGGATTCTGCACTATTGCCTGATGTCCACCTTTCCACTTCACTCTCCGACTTATCGTCTTCTGCCGACGGAATGGCCAACTTGATGTTGGCCGTGACCTTGTTGCGATAGTAGTTGGGATCTTCACTCTCAATAACACCAGCTAACGGTTTGATCCCTCCCTCAGCTCTACTGGGGGCTGGAGAAAGGCCGGCGTTGTACGCATCCTCCAAAAGCTGGGAAAGGACAGATTCCGACAGCCGTGGAGTGTTGTAGATAGTCACTGACGGAGGCCGTGGGAGACACAAAGAACCAGCAGGTTCAGAATTACCATCCAAAGCTGTATCTTCAGATATTCTTCCTAAACTTTGACATCGGACGCACTCATCCAGTAAGGAAGTCAACTGGTCTTTTGATACGTATGACGCTCCGTTAGCCTGGAACCAAAAAGATAGCAACAAGTCAGCAAGTACAACTAATCACCTTATCGAACACTCTGTTTGTTAATTCGATTTCATCAACTTCAGACTTTAGGGCAATAAAAAAAGGAACAGAAAAGAAATCATTTTGCAATAAAGTTTGTTTATTAGTCACAAGTTGGCTTACATTAACACCGCAATGAAGTTACTGTGAAAATCCCCTAGTCATCACATTCCAGGTATACTGAGGGAGAATTTAGCACGGTCAACGCACTTAACCAGTCTTTCAAACTGTGGGAGGAAATCGGAGCACCTGGAGGAAACCCTACAGACATGGGGAGAATGTGCAAACTCCACACACAGACAGTGACCCAAGCCGGGAATCGAACCTGGGTCCCTGGCACTGTGAGGCAGCTGTGCTAACCACTGTGCCACCGTCAGCGGGAAAAATGTCTGTTGATGCTTTTTCTTCTGAAGAGTTTAATGTTTAAAACTTATTTATTAGTGGCACAAGTAAACTTACATTAACCAGACTGATTACTGGAATGACATGACTGACATATGAGGAGAGACTGGATTGACTGAGCTTGTACTCATTGGGATTTAAAAGAATGAGAGGGGATCTCATGGAAACACAGCACCATAGAATCCCTACAGTGCAGAAAGAGGCCATTCAGCCCATTCAGGCTGCACCAACCACAATCCCACCCAGGCTCTAACCCATAGCCACATGCATTTACCCTAACTAGTCCCCCTGACACTAAAGGGCACTTTATCATGTTCAATCCACTTAACATCCTTGAACTGCGGGAGGAAACCGGAGTACCCGGAGGAAACCCACACAGACACAGGGAGAACTTGCAGACTCCGCACAGACAGTGACCCAAGCTGGAAATTGAACTCGGGTCCTTGGCGTGGTGAGGCAGCAGTGCTAACCACTGTGCCAACATATAAATATAAAATCCTGAGACTGGGTGGGCTAGATGCAGGGAGGATGTTCCCAATGTTGGGAAAGTGCAGAATTAGAGTGCAGAATCTAAGAATAAGGAGTAAGCTATTCAGGAATGAACATAGAAAACTACAGCACAAACAGGCCCTTCGGCCCACAAGTTGTGCTGATCATATCCCTACCTACTAGGCCTACCTATAACCCTCAATCCTATTAAATCGCATGCGCTCATCCAGAAGTCTCTTAAAAGACCCCAACGAGTTCACCTCCACCACCACCGACGGCAGCCGATTCCACTCTGCCACCACCCTCTCAGTGAAAAACTTACCCCTGACATCTCCTCTGTACCTACTCCCCAGCACCTTAAACCTGTGTCCTCTCGTAGCCACCATTTCAGCCCCTGGGAAATAGCTTCCGAGAATCCACCCTATCTATACCTCTCAACATCTTACAAACCTCTATCAGGTCACCTCTCATCCTTCGTCTCTCCAGGAAGAAAAGACCGAGCTCCCTCAACCTATCCTCATAAGGCATGACACCCAATCCAGGCAACATCCTTGTAAATCTCTTCTACACCCTTTCAATGGCTTCCACATCTTTTTTGTAATGAGGCGACCATAACTGCGCACAGTACTCCAAGTGGGGTCTGACTAGGGTCTTATAAAGCTGCAATGAGAGAGGAAGAACTTCTTCATTCAGAGAGTTGTGAACCTGTGGAATTCTCTACCACAGAAAACTGTTGGGGCCAATTTGTTAAATGTGTTCTAGAGGGAGCTGGACGTGGCCCTTACAGCTAAAGGGATCAGAGGATATGGAGAGAAAGTGGGAGTGGGATACTGAAAGTATATGATCAGCCATGATCATACTGAATGGTGGTGCAGGCTTGAGGGGCCAAATGGCCTTTTCCTGCACCTATTTTCTATGTTTCTAGCACTGCAATGAAGTTACTGTGAAAGTCCCCTAGTCACCACACTCCGGCACCTGTTCGGGTACACTGAGGGAGAATTTAGCACGACCAATGCACCCAACCAGCACGTCTTTCAAAATCCCCCAGTCACGGCAATATAGCTACATGTATTATTCAAACATGTACAGTGTTGGTTAGCCCCTGCCAAGACATCAGCAGTAATGAAAGATAAATCAGGTTTTATTTCTAAACAGTGTCTACATCTTTCAGTTTTTAAACACATGTTATTCAGGTTGTCAAAATTTTCTGGAAATTTCCTGGCGGTTTTTGCCAAATTGGAACTGAGTTTTTTTAACGAGGCCATAAATCCGACAGAATCCACTTGTGAAAAAAAGTGAACAAGAGCTTCTCCATTGAATAAATAATGATTTCTTTGGCAAATGTCCATTGGGAATTAGAAAAGAGGACAGGATAAGGATTTAGGATAGGAACTCTCAAACAGGAAAAACTCTATGGCCAGAATTCTACCACCCCGCCCTCCATGGAATCGGAGCGGGCGAGGGGCGGACAACAGAAAGGTCTGTTGACCTTGGGCGGGATTTCACAGTTTCGGAACCAACAAGGCCATAAAACATGCTCAATGCGCTCACATGATTTTGTGGCACTGTTAAATTTATAAATAAATATACCTCCTAGTACGTGACTTCTTGGTCTCTACCTATCTGTACAAAAAAATCTGTACCTCATCAGTATCTAAAGTACAGCTGCTGAAAGCCAATAAAATGTTGCACCAGATGGAAGCCTTAGTACATTGTGCCCTCTTCCACTGAATCAATCTTTCAAGTTAGAATTCTTTCCATTATTAAAGAAAAATAACAGAATGATTTCTCACGTTGAATCTAGGGGGCAAATTTTCCCATCCCGCCCGTCACAGGAATCGGAGCGGGCGTGGGGAGGACCACTGGGAGGTCCGTCGACCTCAGGCCTAATTTTCCGGTTTCAGGGCAAACGCGGGCAAAAAATTCCATCCCATGTGACTTGCAACGGACATGTGTGTGTCATGTAATATGGATTACACTCTAATGGATTGATGTGGAGATGCCGGCTTTGGCCTGGGGTGGGTGACCCCTGAGGAAGGAGCAGCACTCCAAAAGCTCGTGATTCCAAATAAACCTGTTGGACTTTAACCTGGCGTTGTGGGACTTCTTAAATGGATTGTTTTATGGTTTCCATTGGCTTTAGAAGAAAAAAATGTGTATTTTTGTATGATAAATTCTTGGAGGATATTGGGGCAATTGAGGCATTTAAGTGAAATTAAACATTTAAAGTGTGACCTTTGTAAAATTATCTTAGCAACAGGGAAGAACCCATTATCACCAGTTTAGTTCTAGGGAATGACTTATAACAACACTATTGGCTTAGCACAAACACACACTGGTTTCCCACACCACTTGAAACCGGTGTTTCATTGTCCCCTGGTAGTGACACGATGTAAATAGCACAATGTGCTACACAGTCAGGTCAAAAAACCTGCTATATCTGATGTATTACTTGGGAAGTTCCAGTTTTCTTAAGGATGAAGGCAGATATTTTACAAGGCGAAAGATTTATTATCATCACTTGAGTACGGAATAATCACTTGTATCAATTTTGTCTGCCTTCCTCACAAAAGCATCATTGTATTAGCTTAGTGTTTTTCCAGACTTCTTCAAGATCCACCACATTTGAATCTCTCTCAGTGAGCAGCACGGTGGCACAGTGGTTAGCACTGCAGCCTCACAGTTCCAGGGACCCGAGTTCGATTCCCTGTCCATGTGGAGTTTGCACATTCTCCCCGTGTCTGTGTGGGTTTCCTCTGGGTACTCCAGTTTCCTCCCGCCATCCAAAGATGTGCGCGATAGATGGATTGGCCATGCTAAATTGCTCTTTAGTTGCACAGGTTAGAGGGATTACGGGGATAGGGCCTGGGTGGGATTGTTGTCGGTGCGGACTCCAGGGGCCAAATGGCCTCCTTCTACACTGTAGGGATTCTATAATTGAGATCATTTGTTTTCTTCTAATTGACGTTCAATCTACACTCTTAAAATAAGCAATCAATTGATAAATTCAAAATTTCAACAGAATATAACCCACTCTTTTTGTGTTGTGTTTAATATGAACATTTTTCTTGTGTCTGCTGTTATACTGAGTTGTTCTGTAGTTGTTCCTACAATGGAATTGCAGTGTCATGCTACACATCTAAGTGAATATATCACATACCTCATCCCATGTGTATCTTTTCTTAATTTATTAGTGTCGCAAGTAAGCTTACATTAACACTGCAATGAAGTTACTATGAAAATCCCCTGGTCGCCACACTCTAGTGCCTGTTCAGGTGCTCTGAGGGAGAATTTAGCATGGCCAATGCACCTAACCAGCACATCTTTCGGAGTGTAGGGAGAAACTGAAGCACCCAGAGGAAACCCACACAGGCATGGGGAGAATGCACAAACTCCACATAGTGACCCGAACCCGGGTCCCTGGCGCTGTGAGGCAGCAGTGCTAATCACAGTGCCAACTCTTGCTGGGCATCTGGATTGGATATATAGTCCAGAATCCTCTGGCCTCCCAGGCATGTGCTTCCCACCAGCAGGAGATGGCATGTTGTTTGCCAGCGGTAGGATTCTCCAGTCCCGCCGGCAGCACATTCCCACCCATCGGCTTTTCGCCGACATGGGGTGACATGAATGGGAATTCCCATTGAAAGCGGTGGGACAAGAGGCCACCTCCTGCCGGCGGAAAACACATGGCTGGAAGGCCAGGGAATCTTGCCCATAATCTGTGTATTTACACAGTCGCTTGGTACCACAGAACCTGAACACTGCTGAAAAGCAAGGCAAGTTGCCAAAGTTTTTCATTTTGCACTCATCAGAGCAAACACAAGAATGCCAAATTTCAAATAATCACAATTTACAAGTGTGCTGAGTTGGTTGGCAAGGTTTACTTTAATTTGCCGAGGCATTGCCATAGAGAAAGCCACAGGGAACTATTGGTTCCCCAAATTCTTAGGAAATTCAAGAAAGGTGCAAGGTTTGAAAATAGCGAACAGACAAGAGGAACATGGTCAAACCTTGTGGCTTTTATAAAAAGGAGTTGAGGGAGCCTATAGTTCCCTGTTGTTTTTTTCATGGCAACACCTTGGCCAATCAAAATAATTCCTGTAGTATTAATTGTTGTGATGTTTGAAATTTGACATTCTTGCATTTGTCCTGATGGGTGCAAAACAGAAAGCTTCAACAACATGTCCCTCTTTTTAGCAATATATGTGTTTCTACTTGACGGGTGCTTAGATTGGGCGCATGCCCAATCATATGCATTTATTTATTTTATTGATTAGTGTCATAAGTAGGCTTACATTAACACTGCAGTGAAGTTACTGTGAAAATCCCCTAGTTGCCATACTCCGGCGCCCGTTCGGGCACACTGAGGGAGAATTTAGCATGGCCAATGGCACTTAAGCAGCACCTCATTTGGACTGTGGGAGGAAACCAGAGCACCCGGAGGAACCCATGCGGGCACAGGGAGAATGTGCAAACTCTGCACAGACAGTGACCCAAGCTGGGGTCCCTGATGCTGCGAGGCAGCAGTGCTAACCACCGTGCCATTTTCTTCCCTCTTAAAGAATTCCAATCTTAAGACTCACTTTAGACAGCTGCGAGCAAACAAACGAAAGAGGCAAACCTTCGCCAGTGTTTTAGCAAGGTCGTTTGGTACACTTCAAGTGCCAGACATCTTTAACAGGAGTTGAGAACACTATTCTCTTGCCTCAATTAAAAATATTCCCAATATATAAAGTTTTTTTGTCGAAGAAATGCACCTCAAAGGATTATTGTTAACGGGGGTGAGATTAGCATAGGAATCCAATAGAATCTATGAGGCATCCTCAGTACACACTGGACCACTCAGCATCACATTCTTGTCTGACAGCTTTTAACAGCCAATGATTTGTATTCACTTACCCCATAAGCATCAGTTCTATAGGGTCACTCGACATTGTTCCTTCTATTTCAATCCTGAGCCTGCACTAATTTAAGTCAAAAAAGAAAATCAGATGAAAGGGTTGCCTGGGCGCAGATTCACTTGTTGATCAAGGCCCAGAAGTTGAAAAGCAGCGGCTGACAATGTTGATGGAACAATTTTGCTGTCCCAGACGGAGCTCGGAAGGGTAAACAAGGCCATAAAAGCTCTTTAATGACTGCATAAAGGTGAAGTGGGCAGGGTCACCGCAGCCTGTCATTAAGGGGAGTCTGTAATTACACTGACGGCACGTTGATGGAGTGGGTTCAACCTCAAGTGCCTCAACTCTCACTGCCGGCACGGCTCAGAACAAATTCGGAGGCTCTCTCTCTGCGCTGACCTTTCAGCAGGAATCCAGTGCATGTTGTTATCAGCGCAGCCCCACGCCCAGCTTGCTACTGAACCAATTGACCCTTGCTCCCCCTCTCCTCCAAAGGTTTTTGTTCTTAAATGCATTCCACATTCCACACAAGACTATTGGATAGACCTTAAATCTCCACTGAAATTCCTAGTCATCAATGTCTGCGATATTCCTGCTGTGAATCCTGGCTTTGCATTGATACACTCAGGAAGTATCTGTCTAAGAATTACAGCCACCTCTTTTCTATTAAAACTGCACAGAATAATTTAAAGAACCCAGTCTTATCCCTTGTCACTACTCTATGTTTTCTTAAATTGTGTTACAGATGGTAATGCATCATACATCGCCTCCTTAAGACACCACTGGACTCGCTCCAAAACTGTAGCAATGAACCCTGAGCGAGACACATATTTTGTACAACTCTCATCAATGAACCTAACTCAAATATCCTGGCTGCAAAGAGTCAAAGTATTGAGGGAAAGTAATTTAAAGTTTATTTATTTGATTCAGAAATAAATTTATACTGCAATGAAGTTACTGTTAAAATCCCATAGTTGCCACACTCTGGCGCCTGATCGGGTACATTGACAGAGAATTTAGCGCGGCCAATGCACCCAACCAGCGCGTCTTTCAGACTGTGGGACGAAACTCACACAGACACAAGGTGAATGTACAAACTCCACACAGACAATTACCCAAGCTAGGAATCAAACCTGAGCTTCTGGTGCTGTGAGGCAGCAGTGCTAACCACTGTGCCACTGTGCCCTCACTAAGCAAATGTTTCAATCCTTGGGCTATGAATATTTATAGCACGACTTCTATATTCCCAAAGAGTCATTTAATTTCAGTCTATCAACACGAATTGCTTTGAAAGATCATAGAATCCCTACAGCGCAGAAAGAGGCAATTTGGCCCATCGAGCCTGTACTGACTCACAGGCCCTATCTCTGTAACCCCACGTATTTACCCTGCTAATCCCCCTGACACTAAGGGACAATTTATCATTTCGAATCAACCTAATTCACACATCTTTGTGGGAGGAAGGTGGAACACCCGGGGGAAACCCACACAGTCAGGGGAGAACGTGCAGACTCCACACAGACAGTCACCGGAATTAAACCTGGGTCCCTGGCGCTGTGAGGCAGCACTGCCAACCACTGTGCCATCCCAAACATCGTCAGCAGGGATGTTAAAACATCAAAGCTATTTAATGAGCCTGATGTTCAAATGGTCCAAACATGACATTATTTAAGTTTGTTTTTATGCCAGGAAGACAGTTTCCCATGAAGTGAGATTCAATTTCCTCCTGAACAACAGACAGCTCATCAGAATCAAATGTAAAGAAAATGGCAGTTATGCAGGAGGTATTATTTGTCAACTACATAATTGTGACTCATATTAATGATATGTAAATTAACATAAAGCAAACATTTTCAACTGTGAATGGATTATCTGGGATTGGTGTTTACAGCTGTGTAAATCACATCTCAAAAATATGCATTGATGTGGGATATATGTGCTAACCAAGGTCTACACAGATATTTTTAGTGTTACTTGATAAATCTCACTGAGGTTAACTGTAACTTGCTTGTCACATTCCTGGCATCTGGGTCACGATCACATGTCGACGAGCAAACACATGAACACAATGCTGTTTAATTCTTCGGTCTGTCACTCCAACCAGAGAGTGGTAGTTCACATTCAATCGCAGCTCATTAACATTCCAGGGTGGCACGGTAGTGCAGTGGTCAGCACTGCTGCTTCACAGTTCCAGGGACCAGGGTTTGATTCCCAGCTCGGGTCACTGTCTGTGTGGAGTTTGCATGTTCTCCTCGTGTCTGCGTGGGTTTCCTCCGGGTGCTCCAGTTTCCTCCCACACTCCAAAGATGTGCGGGTTAGGTTGATCAGCCATGCTAAAATTGCCCCTTAGTGTCCTGAGGAGTGTAGGTTAGAGGGATTAGCGGGTAAATATGTAGGGATATGGGGATAGGACCTGGTGGGATTGTGGTCGGTGCAGACTCGATGGGCCAAATGGCTTCTTTCTGCACTGTAGGGTTTCTATGTTCCATTTATCATTCATGAGCTCACCAGACAATTACGCTTACTGATAAAAAGGCAAAATACTGCAGATGCTGGAACAAAAACAGAAAATGCTGGAAAATCTCAGCAGGTCTGACAGCATCTGTGGAAAGAGAATAGAGCCAATGTTTTGAATCAGATATAATAGAATAGAATAGAATACCTACAGTGCAGAGGGAGGCTATTCAGCCATTGACTCTGCACCAGCTCTGTGAAAGAGTATCTTACCCAGGCACAACTCCTGCCCTAACACCATAACCCCATGCGGTTACCCTGCTAAACCCCTAACCTACACATTTTGGGACACTAAGGGGCAATTTAGCATGATTGATGTATCTAACCTGCACATCTTTGGATAGTGAGGGGCAATTTAGCATGATTAATGTACCTAACCTGCACAACATGGGACACTAAAGGGCAATCTAGCATGGCCAATCCACCTAACCAGCACATGTTGGGATCCACAGTTTATGGCAAAGATGTCTGCAACACCAGAGGGAAGTGAGATGTCACAGGAGAGTTGGAGGGTTGGCCTGCGGGATAGGGCAGACCCTTGCTTCATTACTGCTGACCTGGATCCAAATACCATTCCTTTCCAATCAGGCTATCTGAGTTATTACAACCTGTTTTTGGATTAAACTAGCCAGATAAAATTATTTTTTATTCATTTGTGTCACAAGTAGGTTTACATTAACACTGCAATGAAGTTACTGTGAAAATCCCCGAGTCACCACACTCGGGCGCCTGTTTGGGTACACTGAGGGAGAATTAAGCACGGCCAATCCACCTAACCAGCACATCTTTCGGACTGTGGGAGGAAACCGGAGCACCCAGAGGAAACCCACGCAGACACGGGGAGAACGTGCAGGCTCCACACAGACAGTGACCCAAGCTGGGAATCGAACCCAGGTCCCTGGCGCTGTGAGACAGCGGAGCTAACCGCTGTGCCAGGAATTAAGGGATCGAGATTAAATAATAAATAAAGGCATTGAGAAACAAAGAAAAGCAAATATCTGTAGCTTTTAAATTTCTCACTCCCTAGACACTGTGGAGTCGTTTGTGAAAGACTTGCGCATACCAAACCTTAGCTGCTCTTTAATTAAATGGTAGTAAACATTATACTGAGTGTTAAAAACAAATCAGTGAACTATGCAATGCTGCAGTTTGGAATATGATATCATCAAACAGAATTGTGAACTTGAGTGAATCCTGAAGTATTTTAACCCGCGAGTAGATACATGAAAGGGGAACCTGGCCTTGAGCCTCTGGGTTTGGACACAGAGAGTGAGATTCTCTGCCCTGCCAGCCACGTGTTTCCCGCCAGTGGGAGGTGGTGTGTTGTTTGCTTTGCGGTGGGATTCTCTGGTCCTGCTGCTGTCAATGGGAACTCCCAGTGATGCCACCCCACCCTGGCAGGAAATCCGCAGGCGGGGGTGCGCTGCCAACGGGGCCAGAGAATCCCGTCGGCGTGAATGGCTGGAGAATTCCAGCTCCATTTTCCAGCTGAATTTTACTGCCTAGTTGGGATCACCCCAGTGGGATCTCGGGCTCTGTTCTGGTACCTTCTCGGGAACTGGCTGGCAGCTATGAGACTACTTACTGTGCCCACCCCAGTCCAACGCTGGCAACTCCACACCTCGGTGTACCCGAACAGGCACCGGAGTGTGGCGACTAGGGGATTTTCACAGTAACTTCATTGCAGTGTTAATGTAAGCCTATTTGTGACACTAATAAATCAACTTAATCAATTGGTGATGAGTCAGGAAGCCTCTCCGTGATCCTTTCCTTAATCTGGGTGGAGACAGAAAGCAGAGAGGACCCCAGGAGGGCATTAAATTCTGTATCCACTAAAACTAATGGAAAGGAAAATAATCACAGCCAGTAAATCATGGAAATACCCCAAAGGATTCTTGTTCAGCTCATGATGTGAATGTATCCAGGTCGATGCAGGAAAATAGGGCAGACACAAAAATATTTCAATGGGAAAAGTCCAATGTATTCTCATTAACACAGTGCCAAATTGCTTTCTGATTAGGAAGGAAAATAATAATCCTCCATTGAATACAGGATGATCATGATAGGAATGAGACAAGAGCCTACCTGTACAACTGCAATGTCAGAAATGCCTGTCCATTGCTGGCAGTGGGCATTGCTGTGGTGGCACCGGGGGGGTGGGGGGGGGGGGGGGTGGGTTGGATTGCCTAAGTTCAGAAAGCAACCTTGAAACGCCTGCTGCAAAATCTCCAGCAGCCTCCACAGAGCAAGGCATCAGCCCAGCAAAAACACGCAAACCGCCCTGTAGCCAGGAGGTAAAGCAGGGTCAGGGGCGCATCTGCGTGGCAGATGCAAGTCCCACTATGTAGGGGATGGTAGCAATTCCCATCACAGCAGGAAAAAAACGGCCACTGCGTGACATTTTCATACAATGCCGCTGGATACAGAGTTTCCTGGCTATGTGAAAAAGGACTGCTCCTGTAATCTGCATGCAAATTGTGAGCACGCAGTCGGGATAACTGCAAAAAGACCTCGTTACAAGCCAGCCCCTGCTGCAGCCTAACATTGCCGGGAAGCGCAGCTCATACGGAAGAGGTGAAAGACTCCCAGTGCAGCTTCAGCTCTTGGCCATTTAGCCAACATGTGTTTGAATCCTACTTTTAATACAGGCACGATGAGTAACTTGTTATTTTACTTTACCTCAACATTCCCCTCGATTTTATACACATTTCATTCCAAGAACCCAATACAGCTGTAGGACTGATTTATTGCAAAAGGAGAAGGAAATAACACTGTAAAGGTTTATGGAATAAAACTGAAAGCCAAATCTAAGCTTGCACTAATATGAAGGTCAAATACTTAAAGTAGCATTGATGAAATTTACATGCCACATCACTGAACTTGGGATATTGGAGCCTATAAACAAGAGTAGGCCATTTAACCCTTTGAGTCTGTTCCAACTCTTCACTAAATCATTGAATCAAAGGTGTGAGGGTTAGGTTGATTGGCCATGGTAAATTGACCCTAGGGGATTAGCAGGTTAAACGTGTGGCGTTACAGGAATGGGGCCTAGGTGGGATGTGGTGGGTACAGACTCGATGGGCTGAATGGCAAGTTGAACCTGTGGTGATTGAATGAGTCAGACAGAGGGTGGCGACTGCAGGATTTTCACAGTAACTTCATTGCAGCGTTAATGTCAGCCTATTTATGACACTAATAAATAAACTTTAAAACAAAGTGTTTATCAGTTTCGGGAACAAAGAACTCTCCTAGCGCCAGTCAACGAGTGGGTTTCTGTTAAAAGCTGAGATCTGGGGAAACAACATGAATCCAAACCTTGTTTTCAGCAAAACGTGCCAACAGGTCTTTTCATAGACTAGACCTGGATAGAGACAGTTGCCTTGGATTATGTGTAATGTAAACCCTTCTTTGTGAGGGCATTTCGGCTTGATGACAGTACGTGTGGTGCCAACCTTTTGAGTTCTGCTTCAGAAGATCGGTTTACTGTTTCTCAGACTATTCAAGCTGCTGCTTTTGTATTGGAGGAGACTTACCAAGGGAAGCAGTTTGACTCTTGGGTCCCCTCTCCCACTGAAGCTTTACCCCAGACTCTGCATCATTCGGTCTTCAGTCATCCCGCCTGCAAGGTAAGCAAATGCAGCATGGCGCGGCAGCTATAAGTTTCCACTCTCAGCTTTCCAAGTAAACGCCGTGACAGCTGGACGATAAACTGGAACAGGACACACCAATTCTCTGTGCACCACCCTCTGTCTGACTCATTCAATCACCACAGGTTCAACTTGTCTGAACTGTTAGCTTCCCAGGCTGACAGCCAGGATTCAGAGGGTTAAATTATGAGGACAGATTGCATCAATTAACACACCTTTCCCTGCGTGGTTGAAAATATCGGAAAGTTAGTTTTGCAGGAATTATTTCACCTGGTGGGGATCCCAAAGCAAGGGGGCGCCGCTGGGCATGTCCATCAGGCAGTCAATCAGAAGGACTTTTTCACAAAGTATGAAGGAAACCTGGAACTCCCTGTGGTTGCTGGGACTATTGGAGCTTCCTAGGCCTTTGTTTTTATTAATTCGTGGAACATGGGTGTTGCTGACTGGCCAACATTTTATTGCCCGTCCCTAGTTTCGTTTGATTGGCTTACTGGGCCATTTCAGAGGGCAGTTGAGCGTCATCCACATTGCTGTGGCTCTGGAATCACACGTGGGCCAGACCAAGTAAGGACGGCAGATTTCCTTCCCTAAAGGACATCAGTGAACCAGTTGGCTTTTTCCAGCAATCGGCAATGGTTTCATGGTCATCAGCAGATTCCTAATTCCAGATTTTTTTTATTGAATTCAAATTCCACCATGGCAGGATTCGAAGCTGGGACCCCAGAACATTAGTTGAGTTTCTGGAGTAATAGTCTAGCGATAATACCACTAGGCCATTGCCTCCCCTGAAATAGATGGAATCTGTTGGGAGAGAAAATGCCGGAAATATTCAACAGGTCGGGAAACTTTGGAGAGAAACAAAGTTAAGGGTTGACAATTTCCAGCCATCTGTGCTGTTGGGCTCTTTCGGTCCGGACAATGGAGACCCCCCCCAACCCCCTCCCTCCCCCACCTCCCTCACGGGTTCCCTGGTGCTAGAAGGTACAAACAACTGGAAAACCCATTGACAGCAGCAAGACTGGAAGATCAAGCCACCAGCCAATGGCAGGGCCACACTCGCCTCCACAAAATACACCAGAGGGTGATGAAGGGGAGGTGGGGGGGGCGGGGTTGCAAAAAATCCAGCCAACATTTCAAGTCCCCGGGCGGGATTCTCCACTCATGTCTGTGGCGGGACCTGTTGTGAGCAAGAACAGAAAATCGGAAAGTGTCAGGCCCGAGTGAGGACAGAAGACTTTGGCCAATTACATTTCATAAGAATTGACAAGTTGTCATCGACTCTTTTCCCTCCTCCGTGGATGTGGCTTAACCTGTTGAGTATTTCCAACATTTTCTGTTCTTATTCCAGATTTGCAGTATCTGCAGTATTTTGCTTTAGGTGTAAATTTTTGTCCTCGAGGGTAATGGAGCAAAGGCAGGAATTTTACAGGACAAGCGAGGCCATAAAATCCCACCTGAGGTCAACAAACAGACCTTTCTAAGGTCCACTCCTCACCCACTCCAATTCCCAGGCGGGACAGCAAAATTCCAGCCAATAGAGTTAAGACGCAAATCAGGCAATTTTGTAGTGCGGTGCTGGAACAGGATTGAGGGGCTGAATGGCCTGTATCTTGAACTATTCTCTTACTGAAGCCGTGCCCACGCTGATTTACAAATACAACATTACATTTCTGATTCAGCTCTGACTCAACAATATAACCACTTTTTAAATGTCCTGAATATGATTTGGAAAAAGTATTTGGTAAGGGAGTAGAAATTGGAAGGTGGATGAATGATGGATGGTGTTTGAAGTGCTGTGATATCTAAGCTGATAACCTTTGGGATTTCACTGGAACAGCTTCGAACGTACTTGCGTCTAGACTTACAGAAGTTTGCAATACAGGTTTAAACTCATTTCCAACTTCAAAGTAGCTTTCACAGTGTACGGACCAAATATTTATACAATCTTCACAGGTCCAACTTTATTCTCATCCTGTAGCTAGCTACATAATTGACTGGGTGGTGCCTCTTTAACTTTGAAATATTCTTTCAACAATATAACTCGCTCCATGGAAGAATTTACAACATGCGCTGAATAAAAATGGGCAAAGTGTGGCCTTGCCTGCAGGGGAAGCTTTGCTGTGAGGAAACTGTGAAGATTTGAAGTGCGGAGAAACAAAATAAACGCCTTTGAAAGATTCAAATAAACTGAAATTGGGTCCAAAGTTTTTTATATATACAAAATATATACACATACATACACACACACACATATATGTGTATATATATATAATATATATAAATATATATATAAGGGTGTCATGGTGGTACAGTGGTTAGCATTGCTGCCTCACAGCGTCAGGGACTGGGGTTCAATTCCCAGTTTGGGTCACTGTCTGTGCAGAGTGCGCACATTCTCCCCGTGTCTGCATGGGGTTCCTCTGGATGCTCTGGTTTCCTCCCACAGTCCAAAAGACATGTTGGTTAGAGTGCATTGGCCATGCTAAATTCTCCCTCTATGTACCTGAACAGGCACCAGAGTGTGGCGGTTCGGGGATTTTCGGAGTAACTTCATTGCAGTGTTAATGTAAGCCTACTTGTGACACTTAATATAATGAAATCTATTTCCTAAATTCTCTTTGTTAGCATCATTCCAAGTGGAATGTAATTTGTTGTTGACCCTCTCAATTTAGGATTTCTCATCTTTTACTCTTCAGTGCCCCGAGCTCCTGCTAGAGAGGGAGCTAGCTGCCTTCTACTAATGAAACCATTGACCCTGATGCAAGGAGATGCATAAATGTATCCTGAGGGAATATATAGAGCTCTTCCTTTGCCCTGTTGGGAAAATGTGCTACTCTAAGGGATAGCTTGATGAAGAAAGTGGCTAATTTGTTCCAACGTGCTACCATCTTTCTCTAAAATAGGCAAACTACTCATCACCACAAAGAATTTGGTTTTGCAGTATTAAGCAATTTATGAAAGAAGTAATGTTGTGTTTAATATGTTATACATTATAAAATAACATATTATATATAATTATAACTATAGCACTTGGGGCGAATGGGATCAAAGGTTATGGGGGAAAAACAGGGTTAGGCTATTGAGTTGGGTGATCAGCTATGATCATAATGAATGGTGGAGCAGGCTCGAAGGGCCAAGTGGCCTCTTCCACCTCCTATTTTCTATGTTTCTATAATGCTTCAGCCCCAAACCCTTCTCCATCCAAATATCTGCCCTTCATCACTCTTGGATTACAAGCGCAGTTCATAGCTTTTCTAGTGTCTTAAGTGCAGCCAATATTTGTGCAAAAATGACCGGATGACACATTTATACTTGCTCTAAATGCTATTGAATAAAAATGAGATACATTTGTATGTTTCTCACTGTTAATGTTAACGTCCTTATTCAAACAAAACGCATTGTGAACAGTTTATCAGTTCCCAGTTGTTTATAGAATTGATTCAGTTTAAAATACAAGGCCAAGTTAATCATATAGATTCTCACCTGAGGATACCTCTAATTTGAGGTGGGCTGCGAGCCACGCCTTTGTTCTGTTCTTTGTGAAAAAGGGATATGTCCTGAAGTGTATCTTGAACTTATCACATATGCAGACATTACACGAACGACAGGGGGCAGGATTTTCTGACCCCGCCACGCAAGGAGAGGGGCTGGAAATTGCGGCAAGACATTCTAAAGTCCACTGAGTTCGTCAGGAATGGAAAATCCCACTGGTGGAAGATTCCACACAGGGTAAAATTTCTACTCGGGCTTGTTCTGCAGATATGGACAGAGATCCTAGATTCTGTTTATAATTAAGCCCCTGTCAATGGTTTCCTTGATTTGGAACAACTGGGCGGATGTTATCGTCCTGCCTGGCATGTGATTCGGAATGGACAAGGAGTAGACCATGCTTTCCTTATCATTCATATCAAGAAGGCTAGAATACAAGAGCTGGGATGTACTTCTGAGGCTGTATAAGGCTCTGGTCAGACCCCATTTGGAGTATTGTGGGCAGTTTTGGGCCCCGTATCTAAGGAAGGATGTGCTGGCCTTGGAAAGGGTCCAGTGGAGGTTCACGGGAATGATCCCTGGAATGAAGAGCTTGGTTGAGGACTCTGGGTCTGTACTCAGAGTTTAGAAAGATGAGGGGGGATCTTATTGAAACTTATAGGATACTCAAGGCCTGGATAGATGGACATGGAGAGGATGTTTCCATAAGTGGGAAAAACTAGAACCAGAGGGCACGACCTCAGGCTAAATGAACGATCCTTTAAAACAGAGATGAGGAGGAATTTCTTCAGCCAGAGAGTGGTGAATCTGTGGAACTCTTTGCTGCAGAAGGCTGTGGAGGCCAGGTCACTGAGTGTCTTTAAGAGAGAGATGGGTTCTTGATTAACAAGAAGATCAGGGGTTATGGGGAAAAGGCAGGGGAATGGGCATGAGAAAAGTATCAGCCATGATTGAATGGCGGAGCAGACTCGATGGGCCGAGTGGCCTAATTCTGCTCCCATGTCTTATGGTCTCATGAAAGGTCCATTGACCTCAGGTGGGATTTTCCGGTTTTAGGGTGAGCGAGGCCAGAAAATCCTGCCCAATGACTCAGATTTTCCCAATAATGTAATGGTGAAGCTAATGGGATTTATTGTTATTTTTACACAAACGGTGCAGCAAGGGCAATTAAACTCACATATTGGACTTTCTACCCACGTTCACAATTAAAATGCATTGAATGGCATGAAGTTGATGTTTTCTCATGGCAGATAAGAACTAAACTCATCACAGAAAGTTAATTCCTGCTCATTCCAGTCTAAGTTCCCTTTCAACAGTGTGATTAGTATTGCTTACTGCCAAGCACACACTCTGGCAATAAAAATAAACTTTCACAAATGTGGAGTCTCATTCTTTCAATTTTTAATTGTTTGAGAATTTAAGAACAGTTGCTCCACTTACAAGTGTCCCATTTCCTTTCCTGCAACATTATCAGCTCACATTTCCAGCCACTTGCCTCACTAAATTAATTAAAGCGAGTTGGGCTAATAACACTGCGTGCGACTGACTGCGGAAAATTATGGTTCATTAACTCTGCAAATGAGATATCTAAAAAGTGTTCAGAGGAACACGCACAGAATCTGGTAAAATTAGCGGTGACCAAAGCTTTGCAATGAGGCTGAACATTTCACCAGCCACATGTTGCTGCAGGGAAAAGCAAAATGTTTCAGCTATTTGTGGAGTTCTCAACAAACAACCAGCCACTGAACCCCGAGGTTGTGGATTTCAGCAAAGTTAAGGAATAGTTCAAGAACTGCTAAGCTATAATTGTGGCTTTGTTGGTTATTCACTTGACAAATGCTCAAAATAAATTTTGCTACACAACACTCAACTCTAGGTCAGCAAAGAAAGGAGATTTTAACTTAAAAGAAGAAAGAAAATTGAGAGTTCTTGGCTGTGGGGTATAAGTTGGCCAGAGTACAACCATCTCAGTCTAAATGCAATACAGGAAGACAAATGGTATCCACATGGTGAGGCAATACTGGGCCAGTATCTTTCCTTACAACACTCAACCATAACTCAAGTTGGACAGTAGCACCTCTTTGTGCCAGCTACTTAAAACTACCTTTGCCAAAAGAATTTTTTTTAAAAAATGAACATAATGTTCTTGCTCAGTGAAAGGATGACAACTCGGTGAGGAATATAAGATAACTCAACATTCTAACTAAGAACCTTAGTTAGGCCGCACTTGGAATATAGTGTTCAATCCTGGTCACCGCACTACCAGAAAGGTGTGGAGGCTTTGAAGGGGGTACAGAAAAAATTTACCAGAATGTTGCTTGGTACGGAGGGCATTAGCTATGAAGAGACGTTGGAGAAACTTGATTTGTTCTCACTGGAACGACGGAGGTTGAGGGGCAACCTGATAGAAGCCTACAAGATTATGAGGGGCATGGACAGAATAGATAGTCAGAAGCTTTTTCCCAGGGTGGAAGAGTCACTTACTAAAGGGCATAGGTTTAAGGTGCGAGGGGCAAGGTTTAAAGAAGATGTACGAGGCAAGTTTTTTACACAGGGGGTGTTGGGTGCCTGGAACTCGCTGCAGGGGGAGGTAGTGGAAGCAGATACGTTAGTGACTATTAAGGGGCATCTTAACAAATACATGAATAGGATGGGAACAGAGGGACATGGTCCCCAGGAGAGTGGGGGTTTTAGTTCAGTCAGGCAGTATGGTTTGTGCAGGCTTGGAGGGCCAAAGGGCCTGTTCCTGGGCTGTAATTTTCTTTGTTCTTTATTCCATATCCGTAGCTTATAGTGAAAAATTGAATTATACCCTTAGCACGTTATTGTTCAAATCCTTGAGAATTTCTTTCCGAATATCAAAATATTATCCCGTATTGATTCAAAAACAAGTTATGCTTTCTTAATTTATGCCAATACTTTTCATAAAACACGATCTTTTCAATCATTCAGGGTAACATTGACCACTTGATAGAGAGAATGAAGAGTTGATTCCACAATCAGTAATCACTGGCACAGAACCATTATCAATGAAGCACAAATTGGTTATTGGATATGACTGTAGCACTGAAAGCCCAACTATCTGACTCTCCCTGTGAAAATGTCTGGAGCTATCCCTTTGGTTATCAAACTGCAGCCGAGATTGAAATCAAATTAAATCAAATCGAAAGGAAGGAGATAATCATCAACTTCAGGAAGTGTAAAGGAGAACATGTCCCTGTCTACATCAATGGGGACGAAGTAGAAATGGTCGAGAGCTTCTAGTTTTTAGGTGTCCAGATCACCAACAACTTGCCTTGGTCCCCCCATGATGACGCTATAAATAAGAAAGCCCACCAACGCCTCTACTTTCTCAGAAGACTAAGGAAATTTTGTTTTGTTCACTACAATTCCCACAAATTTTAAAGATGCACCATAGAAAGCATTCTTTCTGGCTGTATCACAGCTTGGTATGACTCCTGTTCTGCCCAAGACTGCAAGGAACTACAAAAGGGTCATGAATGTAGCCCAATCCAGCCTTCTACCCATTGACTCTGTCTACACTTTCTGCTGCCTTGGAAAAGCAGCAGCATAATTAAGGACCCCACGCATCCCAGACATTCTCTCTTCCACCTTCTTCCATCGGGAAAAAGATAGAAAAATCTGAGGACACGTACCAACTAACTCAAGAACAACTTTTTCCCTGCTGCCATTAGACTTTTGAATAAAGTAACCTCGTGCTAAGTTGATCTTTTTCTACATCCAGCTATGACTGTAACACTACATTCTGTGCTCTCTCCTTTCCTTCTCTATGCAATTCCCAGCCTCAAGTCACTGTCTGTGTGGAGTCTGCACGTTCTCCCTGTGTCTGCATGGGTTTCCTCCAGCTACTCCGATTTCCTCCCACAGTCCAAAGTGCGGGTTAAGTTAAAAACAATTACCTCTTAAATGGACCTACCTCGCATTAAGTTGATCTTTCTCTACACTCTAACTGTAGCTGTAACACTACATTCTGCACCCTCACCTTTCCTTCCCTGTGTACAGTATGCTTTGTCTGTGTAGTGCGCAAGAAACAATACTTTTCATTGTATGCTAATATATGCGACAATAATAAATCAAATCAAAAATTACTGCGAAATTTCTTAGGCAGTTAATGCCAGATCATTCTGACATGACAATCAGAGGGAACATGCATTTTACCATCTGTTCTGTTTCATGACAAAAAATGTACCAAAATTGTAGACTATAAACTTTTAATTGGGGACAACCTTAAGCTGGAGGACATACACTTTTGGAGTGAAAATGCTACATTGGGTGAATGAGATAAATTGTTCCAATCTTTGATTGCCCAATTCAGAATGATTACTATTCATTTTGAGCTTTGCTGGAGAACCATAATAACTCACTGGGGTTGTGGTCAGATATTTCTCTCATACTCAGTGCAGAAGACCATTCTCTTCAGGAAGTCCTGACGTCCTACAAACCAGATTGAACTTCGTTATTCTTTACTGCAGCCAACTCGGGCGTTATAGTATTCTCCTAGTCTGGGTCACTGTCTGTGCAAAGTCTGCACATTCTCCCCGTGTCCCTGGCTTTCTCCCGGATGCTCCAGTTTCCTCCCACAGTCCGAAAGACGTGCTGGTTAGGGTGCATTGGCCATGTTAAAGTCTCCCTCAGTCTACCCGAACAGGCACCAGAGAGTGGCAACTAGGGGATTTTCACTGTAACTTCATTGCAGTGTTAATGTAAGCCTACTTGTGACACTAATAAATAAACTTTTAAAAACTTCAAATGAGAGGCCTGAGTAAGACTATTCAAGGTCACAAGAGAGAAAATGCTGGAAAATCTCAGCGGGTCTGGCAGTACCTTTAAGGAGAGAAAAGAGCTGACGTTTCGAGTCCAGATGACCCTTTGTCAAAGCTGAAAGGCAGAGAAAGTGGGAGATATTTATACTGCAGGGTGAGGGAATGAAAATTGAGTCATAGCCACAGAAACATGGGGAAAGGCTGCTAAGGGCAGTCCACAGAGAGAATAGAAGGTGTGAATGGCCAAAGAGAAACTTCCCCTTCCCCCCTTTTCGGCAATTTTACCTCTCTCCCGCCCATCCCACCCTCCCCCTACATCATTATCTGTCACAGTTTACCCTCTGATTTCAGCTTCTCTGCCGTTTGGCCATTCACACCCTTTATTCTCTCTACGGGCTGCCATTAGCAGCCTTTTCCCCATGTTTCTGTGGCTATGACTTATCTTTCATTCCCTCACCCTGCAGTATAAATATCTCCCACTTTCTCTGCCTTTTAGCTTTGACAAAGGATCATCTGGACTCGAAACATCAGCTCTTTTCCCTCCTTACAGATGCTGCCAGACCTGCTGAGATTTTCCAGCACTTTCTCTTTTGGGTTTCAGATTCCAGCATCTACAAAAATTTGCTTTTATTTAAGATTATTCAAGATATCATTTCTTACATCTGAACCATGGGCCAGCTTGATTGAGGTTTAGGGTGAGATAGCAGACCGGGAGGCTAACGAGAATAATGTGGTTGATATAATCCATATGGATTTCCAACAGGAATTGCCTCATGACAAGCTTGCCAGCAGGGTTAAAGCTTATGGAAGGGAAAGTGGCAGCATGGAAATGAACAGACAATAATAGTGAATAATGAGTGTTTTATGAACAGAAGGGGGAGGGTATAATAGCGGAATTCCCCAGGCTAATGGCTTGACAAGTAAGAAAGCTCACAGGTTTTCTGCCTTAATTTGCCATTACTTATTTCAGAATTCTGCAATGTCTACCTCTGGCCAGTAATGGAATGTGTCTGACCAAATGAAGAGAAAATTCATCTTTTATTTCTGGCAAAACCAGAAGGAAATCCAAATTCAGCATCATCCCTTCCATCTGCAAGTTCAAAGCAATACATACAAACTGCCTAATTATGGTTGAATGATTACCATGGGAGTGGCCAGCACTGCAATCTGACCTCCAGATCTGTGCCAGAACCACAATCAATCCCTTAATTGCAATAGTCAAGCTTCATATGTCATCCTTGATTCCAGGTTCTGGAGCTATTTTCCAGCTGCTTTATCACCTGAAACTCAAAACTAAACATAAAGGTCAAACTGCAAAGTTCCAGATCTCTTTCTGAGTCAGATTTTCTGAATCCAATCTTCCATTATGGGAAATAAGTACATGTCGGAACATCAATACAGTTTCCCTAAGTCATTCTGCATTATTGCTAGGTCCAGTTTTAAAAGACACATCCTTGTTACAGTTGTCATTGGCTTCAGGTTTTCAAATAAATATAATTCTAAAAATATTCATTTTACAGTTGTCATTATTTTATTAAATTTGACCCTTATACATTTGTTTGTTTGACCGATTTAGCATTGCATACTTTTACAAAGACTATGTAATCAGAAAGACATATGCATACCTTTCATGATTCTAGACAAGATATTACTGTAAACTTTTAAAGATGGCACAGAGCCTAACATGATAACCACAGATTCCCTACAGTGCAGATGTGGGCCATTCAGCCCAAGGAGTCTGCACTGCCTCTCCAAAACAGCATCTTACCCACCCTCCCCTCATCCTTTACCCATAACCTTGCACATTTCCCATGGCCAATCCATCTAACCTATATCTTGGGACAAAAAGGCACAATTTAGCATGGCCAATCCCCCTAACCTACACATTTCTGGACACAAAGGGACAATTCTGTATGGCCAAACCCCCTAACCTACATATCACCGGACACAAAGGGACAATTTAGCATGGCCAATTCCCCTAACCTACACATCTTTAGACATGAAAGGACAATTTAGCAGAGCCAATCCCTCTAACCTACACACCTTTGGACACAAAGGGATAATTTAGAGTGGCCAAACGCCCTAACCTACACATCTTTAGGGACGAAGAGAATATTTAGCATGGCCAATCCCTGTAACCTACACAGCTTTGGACAAAAGGGACAATTCAGCATGGCCAATCCCCCCACCCTACACGTCTTTGGACTGTGGGAGGAAACCGGAGCACCAGGAAGAAATCCACACAGACATGTGGAGAACATGCAAACTCCACACAGTCAGTCACCTGGATTTGAACCCGGGTCCCTGCTGCTGTGAGGCAGTAGCGCTAACCACTGTGCTGTCCTGATTAAATAGAATAATCTACTGAACTTTTGCAGTTTAATGAATTATCTGAGATGAACTGAATGACATATATCTAATCACTAGTCATTCAAATGATGACCTTAACCACTGAATGAGTAACGACTGTCAAACTTGACTGCAGTTACACTGCTGCCTGAACGCCTGCACTCTGCTCCTGGGCAGTAGTTTGATAAGTTCAAAACACATCACTGAAGTTCAAAGGCCCACTTGATCTTGTGCTTGTGGACAATTAGATAACAGGTTGCCGTCATTCCCTATTGCTCAACTTTCAATGTCACTCCTCTAATTCAATATCGCAAGTTGCTCAATTAATGAAAGGCTTTGACATGTTTTTCTGACCCCGCATTGAGATAGGGATCCAAATTAGTAAACCATCTACCGGAACAGCTTCCACCCTTACTCATGGCAGTGGTCCAGGAAGGGAGACTGCACAGAGAAGGATTTGTTCAGGTTGAACTCAGTATTGGAAATGAGAATGATTGAATCTGTGCCCAAGGCCAGCTCAAGATCTTGTCCCAGTGAGCTGCACATTCACAATGCTCAATTATTTCCTAGTCAAGGATCTAAAGAAAAGCCACAGGGCATGTCCAAAAGACAGAGGATTGACATAGATTCAACACAGCCTGATTGATCATTGGATCTGCGCCCAAATAGAAAAGTTATTTTAGGATAAATTAAGATTTTACCTGTCTGAAGTAGGAAAAACATCAGCCAAGATTGGAGTTTCTGATTTCTATCCACTGATCATTGGATCTGAACATGCATAGAATCCTAGAACTCTTGCAGTGAAGAAGAGGCCATTCAGCCCATCGAGCCTGCTCCAACAACAATCCCACCCACGCCCTATTCCCGTAATGCCATATATTCACCCTGCTAACCACCCTGACACTAAGGGACAATTTAACATGGATAATGCACCTAACCTGTACATCTTTGCAGTGGGTAGAAACCAGAGTGCCTGGAGGAAACCCATGCAGACAGGGGAGAACGTGCAAACTGCGCACAGTCACCCGAGGCCGGCATTGAACCCGGGTCCCTGACGCTGTGAGGCAGCAGCACTAACCACTGTGTCACCGTGCTATCTATTTGTAAATAACATTTTGTAAATGTTGGGCCAGGACTGGATTGGTCAAACGGCCAGATTATTCCTGTGGACAGTCATTCTTGGCAAATGATCCACTGGGTGAGATGTCACAGTGCTGCCTGCGTTTGTGAAACATTAATCAGCATGGGGAAAGTTGCTGAAAAATCAGCACACCTCAATTCAGAAACAATTTCTGGTTTAAACAAAAAGAGATTTAAAGGGATTGCGGCAGCATGAATACTAAAAAGCAGAGAATTGTGGTGAATGATTGCCTTTTAAACGGAGGGAAACAGATGCGCGAGAATTTCCCAAGGCGCAGTATTAGAATCATTTATTTTTATTCAATTGTGGGTCCTGGGCATTGCTGGCTGAGCCAACACATATTGCCCATTCTAACTGCTCTCCATTTCAGACAGTCAACCACATTGCAGTGGCTCTGGAGTCACATGTAGGCCAGACCAGGTAAGGACAGCAGGTTTCCTTCCCTAAAGGGCATTAATGAGCCAGATGGGCTTTTCCGACAATCGGCAATGGTTTCAGCAGCAGATTCTTAATTCCAGATTTTTTAAAATTGAATTCAAATTCCACCATTTGCCACGGCGGGATTCGAACCCCGGTCCCCAGAACATTAGCTGAGTTTCTGGATTAATTATCTAGCGATAATACCACGAGGCCATCGCCTTCCCTTAGTGTTCAATTTTGTCCATATATATGTCTTTGTAATTTCTGAGTGTACCACCATGGTGTCTCACTTTTTGTGAAGCGTTACACCTACAGGGGTGAGGACAGGAAACCCCGCCATTCTAAACACCCTGGGCATGCGTATGTCTCTTTATTTTGCAACACCAGAAACATGTTGCATCTCTCCAGCTGCCATCCTGAATATGTGAATTGCTCTGCTCTGACATTTTGGATGGGGTCAATGGCAAGATCAGAGAGAAAGCAGAATATCTGCACCTTTGCCACCTGGAGAACATTTACAGAACTACCGATCCTTTGCCATGGAGAGACATTTTAAATTTATTTATTAGTGTCATAAGTAGGCAATGAAGTTACTGTGAAAATCCCCTAGTCATCACACTCCAGCGTCTGTTCGGGTACACCGAGGGGGAATTTAATACGGCCAAACCACCTCATCAGCACATCTATTGGATTGTGGGAGCAAACCGGAGCAGCCAGAGGAAACCCATGCAGACACGGGGAGAATGTGCAGACTCTGCACTGACGGTCATAGAACCACTGCAGCACAGAAGGAAGCCATTCAGCCCATCATGTCTGCACTAACCACAACCCACCCAGGCCCTACTCCCACAACCCCACACATTTACCTTGCTAATCCCCTTGACACGAGGGTCAACTTAACATGGCCAATCAACGTAACCTGCACATCTTTGGACAGTGGGAGCAAACCGGAGCACTTAGAGGAAACCCACGCAGACATAGGGAGAACGTGGAAACTCCACAGAGACAGTGACCCGAGGCTGGAATTGAACCTGGGACCCTGGCGCCGTGCTAACCACTGTGTCACCGTGACCCAAGTCCTATGTTAAACTTCTGCTGCTATTTAGTCTTCACTTTCAATTACCTGATTTACACAGCCTGATGGAATGTTTATTTTGCCACTGTCCGAAGACCTGGAGAACATCGCAAGGATTCTGTCACTTCCAGTGAGGAGACTGACATGAAAAGGATGTGACATAATTGGCCATGGTTCCACATTACTACCCACACTGCCTTTACAGTTTAATTCACTACAACAGTTCAGAAGGTGTAAGGACTCACCTGTCAGTGTGCTGCTTGATCGGAAATAATTAGCTAGGAACTAATTGTTATGTGCGAGTGTTTCAGGGGGCATATTTCATGGCTGTACTCAAAATGAATATGATGTGTATCAGAATAATGGAGGAGACAGTAGTGTAATGTCACTGGACAATCCATTAATCTCACTCCATTAGTCTGGAACTCAAATTTTTTTTAAAAATCTCATCTCTGTTATAGTGATTTTGGAACGGTTGTCGATCATGAAATCACGTCTGGTTCAGCAGGAATCGAAATCTGCCATCCTTACCCGGGCTGGCCTACGTGTGACTCCAGTCCCACAGCAATGTGGCTGACTTTTAACTGCCCTCTGCAGTACTTCAAGGGCAATTAGGGATGGGCAACAAATGCTGGCCTTGCCACCGACACCAATATCCCATGAAAGAATTACAAAAGCCAAGGTTTCCTACAGCACAAGGCAACATGGTAAGTTAAACACGAAGGCTGTAGTGTTACAGCCATTCATGCTGGTGGGATTTTCCCATCCCGGTGCAGTGAACGGAGATTTGGCTGGATACTGGATACGGCCAACGCGTTCTGATCTTTCCAAGCTTATTACCAACATCTGGAAACCAAAAAACATTAAGAAACATATCTTCCCTTTCTTGGAAGGACAAGTGGTCTTTTTTAGACCTCCCTTAATCATTCTGTTTTATTCATTGAACTTTTACAAATAGAAGACACTTGGCCTTAAACATAAAAACATAGAAACTAGAAGCATGAGTAGGCCATTCGGCCCTTTGAGCTTTCTCTGCCATTCATTTTGATCATGGCTGACCATCAAATCCAATATCCTGATCCCCCCTTCCCTCCAAATCCCTTGATTCCTTTAGCCCCAAGAGCTATACCTAATTTCTTCTTGAAATCAGACAACGTAGGGAATTCCACACATTCACATTCTCTGGTTGAAGAAATTTCTCCTCACCTCAGTTCTCAAAGGTTTACCCCTTATCCTCAAACTATGACCCCTAGTTCAGGACACCCCCACTTTGGGAAACATTCTTTCTGAATCGATCCTGTCTAATCCTGTTAGATGTTTGCGATCCCGTCTCACTCTTCTAAACTCCAGTGAATATAATCCTAACCAATGTAGTCTCTCCTCATATGAATGACCTGCCATCCCAGGAATCAGCCTGGTAAACCTTTGCTGTACTCCCGCTGTAGCAAGGACTATCTTTTTGAACAATAAGATAGTAGGCAACACTGGTAAATGTTTTAAAATAAAGTATTACGATGGCATGATCCCATCTCAGTTATAGATCGCAGCATGTAACTTTGTCTGATGTGAATTCTTAAAACTATCTTCTCATTGTTTTAAACATGCATTTTAAAATGTTAGACTTTTTTTAGCAACATAAAAGTTATAGGTGATTCACACACTTTCTACTGTCCATTATGTCTGAGAATTGATCTGTGTCGGAGATAGCACTACCTCAACATTTTCCCAAAGATAGGGGAATCTAGATCATAGGACCCTACAGTGCAGAAAGAGGCCCTTCGGCCCATCGAGTCTGCACCAAACACAATCCACCCAGGCCCTAACCCCGTATCTCTACACATTATATCCACTAATCCCTCTAGCCTATGCATCCCTGGACACTAAGGGGCAATTTTAGCATGGCCGATCAACCTAACTCGCACATCTTTGGACTGTGGGAGGAAACTGGAGCAACCGGAGGAAACCCACACAGACACGAGGAGAATGTGCAAACTCCACACTGACAGCGACCCGAGCCGGGAATCGAACCCAGGACCCTGGAGCTGTGAAACAGCAGTGCTAACCACTGTGCTACCGTGCTGCCCCTAAACTAAATCTAAAACTAAAATCTAAAACTAGAGGGCATTGGTTTAAGTGAGAGGAGAGAGATACAAAAGGGTTCAGAGGAGCAATTCTTTTACACAGAAAGCTGAAAGTTCTGGAACGAGCTACCAGAGGCAGTAGTACAATTTTGTCTTTTAAGAACCATTTAGACAGTAGCACGGGTAAGATGGGTGTAATAAAAAGTCTCACAACACCAGATTAAAGTCCAACAGGTTTATTTGGAATCACGAGCTTTCAGAGTGCAGCTCCTTCCTCAGGTAAGTCTCACCCGATGAAGGAGCAGTGCTCCAAAAGCTCGTGATTCCAAATAAACCTGTTGGACTTTAACCTGGTGTGGCAAGACTCCTTATTGGGCCCACCACAGTCCAACACCAGCATCTCCACGTCATGGGTAAGATGGGTACGGAAGGATATGGGACAAATGTGGGCAATTGGGACTAGCATAGTGGTGAAAACTGGGTGGCATGGACAAGTTGGGCCAAAGGGGCCCGTTTCCATATTGTAAACCTCTATGACTCTATAACATCACAACTGTTAACTATCAGAGCAATCCAGGCTACCAGTCAAGTTCTTTTCAGATGTTTTCATCCATTTCAAGGATGGGAAAAAATTAGTGACAAAGAAGTTTGAAGCGGATCACTTTCAACCGTATTTTTGAAAAAAAAATCTTGGCTCAGCTACTAAAGGGCTGTTTTAACATGATCTCCCTGTCTGCTTACCACTAAGCCCATCAGACATTTGAACTCCAAACCTTGGGGGTCAAAACCTGCAGACGGTGCACAAATCCACCTGCATCTCAAGCCTCAGATCTCACAACCATAGGCATGGTGTAAACTGGTCTGAACCTGACACTCTGCTTTGAAATGATACCCCGTGTTTTAATTTCCCACATGCCGCAGAGGGACAGACGGATGGAGGTGTCGAGCTTTCAACAACCCCCGTGTTTGGCTTTGCTTCAATTAATTTGGATCAAGTCGAAGGAAGAAGGTTCTCCCATTGTCGCTAATATTCTCCTCGAGAATCGGACATCAGAGAAATCGAAGCTGAATGTCCTCATTGTTTTCCAGCATCACTTTGATATTTGCAGACACCCGAATCATCGCATAGACTAAACATTCTATTGAGTCAATTTTGATTGAAAACAGGTTCACCATAAACAGATAGAAGTTGCCGGTCAGTATTATACTTTCACAATCTCTCCTCCTCCATCACCACCCTCCCCACTAACTTGCCCCGGCATTTCGATTTTCAGTAATAGTGTTTAAAGTTCATCTGTTTACTAGTCACAAGTAGGCTTACATTAACACTGCAATGAAATTACAGTGAAAATCCCCTAGTCGCCACATTCCGGTGCCTGTTCAGGTAACACTGAGGAAGAATTTAGCACGGGCAATGCACCTGACCAGTTTTAGGACTGTGGGAGGAAACTGGAGCACCCGGAGGAAACCCACGTAGACACGGGGAGGACATGCAAACCTCCACACAGACATCGACCCAAGCCGGGAATCCCACCTGGGACCCTGGCACCGTGAAGCAGCAGTGCTAATCACCATGCCACCCACTCAGGAAAAATACCACTCAGTAATATCACTCACGAACCTAACTTACCATTTGTAGACTTCTATTAAAGATATCGAAGTTATTTGGAAACATAATTTGGTAAAAGTTCCCTCCAATCCTTCTATCCAGCTTCACATTACTTGTTACTCAGCCACTTTCAGTTCTTAGGTTGCCTGCTACCAAACCTGATGGGTTAGAGTTGGGGCAACACGGTGGCACAGTGGTTGGCACTGCTGCCTCACAGCGCCAGGGAGGCGGGTTCAATTCTGGTCACTGTGTGGAATTTTCACATTCTCCTCGTGTCCGTGTGGGTTTCCTCTGGGTACTCCAGTTCTCCCCACAGTCTGAAAGATGTGCAAGTTAGGTGGATTTGCCATGCTAAATTTCCCCCTAGAGTTGTGGGGGTAAATACACGGGGGTTATGGGGATAAGGCCTGGGTGGGATTGTGCTTGGTGCAGACTCAATGGGCCGAATGGCCTCCTTCTGCACTGTAGGATTCTCAATAAGCAATAAGTCAGAGAGGCTCTGGAGGTATTGATGGTGGGGTCTGATTCCTGCCCTCATTCCCTGTAGCCCCAACCTTTGGTGTTGTGAGATAAGACTGCCATTGGAGTGCACCCTGCACTCCTGAACTGGCTGGCTCCATTGCAAGGGTAGGCATTTCCTAGCCCCTCATACACCCCTCCCTCATAATTTTCTGGGAGGTGGGCCAGTTACTCCATGACACACAGTTCACGGCCCCACAGCAGATTCACGAGCCATAGTCTGAATTTGTGAACCTTTTGAAAGCTAAGTTCAAAAGGCCTCACCTCCCCCCACGCCCTATCCATGCCACTCATGCCTGCCAACGCACCCCCAATAGCCCCACAGACCCTACATAGCAACTCATGGCACTTGCAAGCCCACTCACTTGTATACACTCTGTACAAAACCCTGCAGTAACATTGGCAATGTATGGAACTGCTTAAAAAAATCATAATTTTCGATAAAAAACTACCGTCGCTACAACCCTGTGAAAATGTCAATCAACCAGACCTTTAAAGTATCAATAAGTATTGTAAGCTATCAGTCTCTGCTCAGCAACTCTGCGCTGTCATGTGTCGCGAAGGCCGCCGTGGAGAACGCTTACCCAAAGATCAGAGGGACGCTTACCCAAAGGTCTCCACTCACACTGGCTGTACCTTTAAGACAAAGGGCATTCAGCCTCCGATCTTCGGGTAAGCGTTCTCCAAGGCCTTCACGACACACGACAATGCAGAGTCGTTGAGCAGAGACTTATAGCCAAGTTCCGCACACATGAGGACGTCCTCAAACAGGAGCTTGGGTTCATGTGACACTCTTTGTAACTGCCACGACTTGCCTGGGCTTGCAAAATCTCACTAGCTGTCCTGGCTGGAGACAATACACACTCCTTTAACCTATGCTTTACCCTCTCTCCACTCACATTGTCTGTACCTTTAAGACTTGATTACCTGTAAAGACTCACATTCCAACCATTATTTTGTAAATTGAGTTTGTGTCTTTATATGCCCTGTTTGTGAACAGAACTCCCACTCACCTGATGGAACAGCAGCGCTCCAAAAGCTAATGGCTTGTGCTACCAAAGAAACCTGTTGGACTTTAACCTGGTGTTGTGAGACTCCTTACTGTGTTTATTCCAGTCCAACGCTGACATCTCCACTCTGTGAGAAAACCCCTTTCATTTACAAAGCTGCCTTCAACTTATTTTCATCCAGAATTGACATGAATAATTTAAAACTATTACTGGAATATTTGTAGTTGACCCTTAAATCAACGAAGGGCCATCCACTGTTTACATTTCTCACTATCCACTCTGAGCTTTTTGAATAAGTGCAGGTTGCCTCTTAAGTGCGATTGAAACAGGCTTGTTTAATTTGTATTTAGAGTTGTGTTTCCCAGCTTTCAATCAGGCCTTTCCACTTACACTTTTAAAATATTTGAATCCCAAACTAAAAGATATATTTCCGAAACACATGTATTGTGAAACCAGATATTTGCAACACTTCTCGTGAAGCCTGGGGGCCAATTTTATTCCTGCTGGCCCACAAGGAATCCTCAGAAAGGTTTGGTGTCATATTCAACGAAGTCTCCTTTAAACGTGCAGATCAGACTCCAAGGGTGTCACCTGGGCTCCTTCGGCAATTTTAACCTCAGCAGTGGCGCAGTGATATTTATGCTGGCACAGTGTTTAGCATTGCCTTTTAACTGTGATTCAATTCCAGCCTTGGGACAGCTGTCTGAGTGGAGTTTGCACATTCTCCCCATGACTGTGTGGGTTTCTTCTCAAAGATGTGTAGGTTAGGTTGATTGGCCATGCTAAATGGCCCCTTAGTGTCAGGGGGATTAGGAGGGTATAGGGATGGGACCTGGGTGAGATTGTGGTCAGTGCAGCCTCGATGGGCCAAATGGCCTCCTTCTGCACTGTAGGGATTCTATGATGATTCTATGATTCAGATTAGACCCAGAAAATAATGTTGTTTAAGAAGAAACTTGTTGAAGCTTTTGTGTGAACCAGGTACTCCTCCAGTCCCACTTAGAAGAAGTGGACCTTAATTCCTCTTTCTCGCACTTTCCCCTTTTCCCCATCCAACGCTCCCTGATCAGGATTTTATTCCCTGAGGATCTCTTCAGGCAAAGCTTCCTACTTTCTGACATCCTGCTACCACACACCAAATAGATAGGAGCAGCACAGCAGCACAGTGCTTCACACTGCTGCCTCACAGTGCCAGGAGCCAAGTTCAATTCCCAGCTCATGTCACTGTCTGTGTGGAGTTTGCACATTCTCCCTGTGTCTGCGTGGGTTTCCTTCAGGTGCTGTGGTTTCCTCCCACAGTCCGAAAGACATGCTGATTAGATGCATTGGCCGTGCTAAATTCTCCCTCAGTATACCCAAACAGCAGCGGAGTGTGACGATTAGGGGATTTTCAACGTAACTTCATTGCAGTGTTAATGTAAGCCTACTTGTGACACTAATAAATAAACTTTAAACTTTTTACAATTCCAGCACTGTGCGGAATTTGCACATTCTCCCCGTGACTGCGTGGGTTTCCCCTGGCTGCTCCAGTTTCCTCCCACAGTCCCACAGCGTGCAGGTTAGATTGACTGGCCATGCTAAATTGCTCCAAGACGTAGAGGATAGGGGGATTAGCCATGGGAAATGTGTGGGGCTACAGGAAATGGGGCAGGGGGGAGGGCCTGGGTAAGATACTTTGCCAGGGAGTCGGTGCAGACTCGATGGGCCGAATGGCCTGTTCTGCACCGTAGGGATTCTATTCTATAATGATTCAATGCAAGTCCTGGCCCAGGTTTTTTAAAAATCACTAACACTCACTTAGAATAGGATGTCATAGAATTATGCTAACCGTTCAGCAGCTTATAATTTTAATTGATTTATAATTGACCCAGCTATATCTAAACTGAACGGATTCAGCACAAAGGAAACTAACTCCACTTAGTATAAAGAAAACCCATCAAAAAGCCAAACATTTGAAGGCTTTCAATTAGCAACGCACATACCAGTGAAGTCACACAACATTGCAGTTTTTGAAGTACATTAGTTGAAACTTGATTCGTAGTAGGCACACAATTAGTTTGATTGGAATGGTTCTTTCATCTTGCCTCCAGCCTCTTTTGAAAAAGTAATTTTCTGAATTTGACAGCAGACACGGTTGATATGTTTTTTCAAAAATTAGTTCATAAGAAGCGTAATTATCTCAAAACATTGTATTTGTGTGTTTTCTGACATTTTTGTGTTAAATGCTTGCCTGAACAGTGAGCCGTGATGTGAACTGCTGCTTACAGGATTTGCCATTTAAGTAGCAGAGCTAAAACGACACGAGAAGTTGAAATAACAGCAAAAAAAAAGCAGCAGTTCATGGCAAGATCACTGATAGCCCAGCTTTGTCACGTTACTTGATAAAGCAATCATCGATCACTCTATTATTGATGAACTCCCCAGTACTTATTCCAAAGAACAAAGAAAATTACAGCACAGGAACAGGCCCTTCGGCCCTCCAAGCCTGCATCGACCATGCTGCCTGACTGAACTAAAACCCCCTACCCTTCTGGGGACCATATCCCTTTATTCCCATCCTATTCATGTATTTGTCAAGACGCCCCTTAAAAGTCACTACCATATCCGCTTCCACAACCTCTCCCGGCAATGAGTTCCAGGCACCCATCAACTTCTGCGTAAAAAATCTGCCTCATACATCTCCTTCAGCACTTTTTTTAAATGAACAGGAATTGGCCAAGAAATGCTTAATTCAGCGCAGAGCTTCCAAGATCAATTTGGATTATTTTCAAACCCTTCATTTTGGATAAAGAGTTACGATGACAGTATTTGGAATTATTACACATTGTATACATCATGTCTAACAAAGCAAGTTACTGACACAGCAACTGTGTCTTGGCTGTGATGCTATTCAAAAGGACTAGATGAGTGAACTACTTTTTCCTTAATCTTTCTGCTGAGGTCTCCCCACCTAGTTCAGGTCTGGTAAAACATTGGCATGGTCTGGCACAGGTGGCACAGTGGTTAGCACCGCTGCCTCACAGCACCAGGGTCCCAGGTTCAATTCTGGCCTCGGGTCACTGTCTGCGCGGAGTCTGCACATCCTGCCTCTGAGTGCTGTAGTCTCCTCCCACACCCCAAAGATGTGCAGGTTAGGTGGATTGGTAATGCTAAGTTGCCCCCTAAAGTCACAGAGATTAGCAAGGTAAATATGTGGGGATGCAGGAATAGGGCCTGGGTGGGATTGTTGTCAGTGCAACCTTGTTGGGCCAAATGGCCTCTTTCTACACTGTAGGGATTCTATGATTATGATCTCCTTTGTGGGTTCCCATGGCCCAATGGAGGCATTCCCCTCCAAGCCCCCACTCTAAAGGTTATCCCTGCCCTCCCATTCTCCCCCCTCATTTTAACCCTCCTCCTGACCTCTTGAACCTGGCCCCACCTTGCTACGTAAGAAACCAGATGTTAATCGTTTTACTTAATACTAGGTCTATTTACAAAATGCAATGTCACATATGACTGCCTCACCTCTAACCAACATCTGGAGTGGAATTCTCTGGCCATTCATACCAATGGGATTTTCCAGTCCCGCTTCAGTGAGTGAAGATTTGGCTGAGTGTCAAATTCTCTGTGTTGCCTGGCAGCGGGAGCGTGAGCAGCCAGAGAATTCCTGCCACAGTGTCTTAACAGTCTTCTTTTATTTGTGCCTCAGATAATTAATCAACCAGTGCCCTTTAGTGGTGTATTTGTAACCTGGATAATACAATGAACATACCAACATACTGTCACCCTCCCCCCCAACTTGCTGCGATCCAACTCTAACTTGACCTCCTCAGTATGATGGGATAGCCTGCAGTCCAAATCGTACCATTAGAGGCAACACGGTGGTTAGCACTGCTGCCTCAAAGTACCAGGGACCCGGATTCAATTCGCAGCCTCGGGTCACTGTCTATGTGGAGTTTGCACATTTTCCCTGTGTGTGCAAGGGTTTCCTCCGGGTGCTCCGGTTTCCTCCCACACTCCAAAGATATGCAGGTTAGGTGGATTAGCCATGCTAAATTGCCCCTTAGTGTTCGGAGGTCTAGCTAGTGTTATGGCAGGGGGCATGGAGGTATGGGGATAGGACCTGAGTGGATTGTTGTTGGTGCAGACTCGATGGGCTGAATGGCCTCCTTTGGCAGTGTAGGGTTCTACTGGCCACCTCTCCTGACTGACACTGCTGCGAGTTCAGGCCAGTCAGCCACCTGATAAGCTAACACCTCCCTAAGGCTGAACCTCCTCTGCAGAAAGGATCACGAGTCTCACCTAAACTAATTAACACTTTGCCTCACTTATATCCTCCCGGATCATGGATGTGCTGCCCTCGTCCCCAGCTTTTCAGCCTGGGAATGAGGGAGGGAACCTCAATCTTGTAAAATCTAGCTCTATGTTTCTATGAAACCTACTTGGTATTTTATAACTCCCTTATATTCGCATGAGATTTCTCCATGAACAAAGCCAAGGATTATGAACATTTGTTCAAACAGTCTTCTCAACTTGCCCTGTCCCCTTCAGAGATCCAAGTGTATACTTCCCAAATCTCTCTTTACCTGGATACTCTTTAAACTTGTGCCAGTGAGTTTCTATTGCTCACTTTATTCTTCCTACTAACAGTACCACTTCATTCTTCCCTGTATTAAATTTGGGCGGCACCCTGGCACAGTGGTTGGGTTCGATTCCTGGCTTGGGTCACTGTCTATGCAGAGTCTGCGCGTTCTCCCTGTGTCTACATGGGTTTCCTCCGGGTGCTCCGGTTTCCTCCCATAATCCAAAGATGTGCGGGTTAGGTGGATTGGCCGTGCTAAATCGCCCCTTAGTATCAGGGGGACTAGCTAGGGTAAATGCATGGGGTTATGGGGATAGGGCCTGGGTGGGAGGGTAATCGGTGCGGACTCGATGGGCTGGATGGCCTCCCTCTGTAGAATTTTATGGTCGTCTATATCTGCCCACTTTGCCAGTCTGTCTGGGTCCACCTGAGACCATCCTCCTTGCTGATTACCGGTTCATTAGTCAGGGTTGGGAGGCGAACGGAGAAGGGGCGGATTTTCAGACAGGAAACAGGGAATTAAAGGTTAACACATGTCCCTGTGAAATCACCACAGGACTTTTAATGCATTTTTAACAGGTTTTCCGCCCAGCATCCTGGCTGGCTGTCTTCGGGGCAGAGAAAAGGACTGGGAAACAGATGCCAGATAAATCTGACGTTGCAATGGGGAGGTTGTGTGAGGTTGTGTGGGGGTGTGTGGTGGGGGGTGGGGTGTGTGTGTGTGTGTGTGTGTATCAGACTTTGCATGGACTGTGTTAGATATTGCATGGGGTACCAGACACGGTAACAATGGTATGGTGGATGTGAATGGGTGGTTGTGGGGCAGGTCAGATGATAGTTATGGAGGCTGATTGTGTGCTGTTAAACTCTGGCACCTCTTAGTCCACAGGCAGTGCAATAGAGGCAGTCACCTCATGGAGCCAGTGCTTTCTCCCCTCCTTTTATCTACTGACATTCCCAACGCCTGGGAAATCCTGGCACCCCCTCTTGTTAAAAATAAAATTCGATTAAAAGGGGGGCATACCGTCTTCTTTAAAGATTCAGGACTGCCTTCCAAGGGTTACTGTGAGAAGTCTCACAACACCAGGTTAAAGTCCAACGGGTTTATTTGAAATCACGAGCTTTCGGAGTGCTGTCCCTTCATCAGGTGAGTGATGATTACTTCTTCGCCACTCATGTCAGGAAGGAGCAGTGCTCTGAAAGCCCATGATTTCAAATAAACCTGTTGGACTTTAATAAAAGCAATTTACTGCGGGTGCTGGAATCAGGAACCAAGAGAGAAAATACTGGAAAATCTCAGCAGGTCTGGCAGCATCTGTAAGGAGAGAAAAGAGCTGACATTTCGATGACCTTTGACAAAGTTCAAAATATCATCTCTTTTCTCTCCTTACAGATGCTGCCAAACCTGCTGAGGTTTTCCAGTATTTGCTCTGCTGGACTTTAACCTGGTATTGTGAGACTTCTTAACGTGCCTACCCCAGGGTTGGTTTACGATCAACGAGATCTGCCTCCTGACAGTGACTCATGCCCTCTGACCCACCCACTGGGTGGCACCTGCCCCATCCTTCCTTCCGAAAGAACATTAATGGCCTGCCCGCTAACTGTCTCTTTAAACCAGAAGTGGGTGAATTTGGATCGAGTTTGAGAATTTTAAAGACTCTGCCTCCCCGCTGGTCCCCCGAACCCCTTCATCTCCCAAAGTCACATCATCTGCAAACTGGGAAATGATGTGCAGTATATCCAGGTACAGGTCATTGGTGCAGATGGAGTCACATCTGATTGACTCTCAACTGCCCTCTGAACAAGGGCAATTAGGGATGGGCACTACACGCTGGCCAGCCAGCGACACACATGTCCCGTGAATAAATAAAAAAAACTCCCACAAGTTTAATTAGAACTGCAGCTGAGAACACTGGTACCAACAAGATACACAAATAGGATGGGGGTAGAGGGAAAGGTAGGGGGTTTTAGTTCAGTCAGGCAGCATGGTCAGTGCAAGCTTGAGGGCTGAAAGGCCTGTTCCTGTGCTGTAATTTTCTTTGTCATTGCCAGGGAAGGTAGTGCAAGCAGATATGATAGTGACTTTCAAGGGGCGCCTTGACAAGGTGGCCTAGTTTAGTAGGCACTTCTCTTTAATCCGTGTGTAATCAATAAAAGCAAATCTCTAAAATCAGGAGAACATAGAACACAGAAAAACTACAGCACATACAGGCCCTTCGGCCCACAAGTTGCGCTGATCATATCTCTACCTACTAGGCTTACCTGTAACCCTCAGTCCTATTAAATCCCATGTACTCATCCAGAGGTCTCTTAAAAGACCCTAACAAATTTGCCTCCACCACCACCCACGGCAGCCGATTCCACTCACCCACCACCCTCTGAGTGAAAAACATACCCCTGACATCTCCTCTGTGCCTACTCCCCAGCACCTGTGTCCTCTCGTAGTGACCATTTCAGCCCTGGGAAATAGCCGCTGAGAATCCACCCGATCCATACCTCTCAACATCTTATAAACCTCTATCAGGTCACCTCTCATCCTTTGTCTCTCCAGGGAGAAAAGACCGGGTTCCCTCAACCTATCCTCATAAGGCATGCCACCCAATCCAGGCAACATCCTTGTAAATCTCCTCTGCTCCCTTTCAATAGCTTCCACATCTTTCTTGTAATGAGGCGACCAGAACTGTGCACAGAACTCCAAGTGGAGTCTAACAAGGGTCTTAGAAGCACCCACATAAACTTCTCAACTTAGGGCAGAGAAATGAAGCATTTTCCACATTGATATGGACCGCTGACTAGGGCAAATTAATACCATTTAAAGAGAATTGGAATGATTCCCATAAAGGCAAGGTTGAAGATGGTAAAGATATCAGTGGTACTTGTCTGATTTCATTTTTAATAACCAGAAGTTGATAGGGTAAACCCATAACACAGCAATCCTATTCTAAATGGTTTAGGTTTGATGGGCCAAATGGTATTTACTCAATCCTTGATTTTGTTTCCTTATTTAGTACAATAAACTCAGGTAGAGTTAAGTTTATTTATTCGTGTCACAAGTCGGTTTACATTAACACTGCAATGAAGTTACTGTGAAAATCCCCTAGTCATCACACTCAGATGCCTGTTTGGGTACACTGAGGGAGAACTTAGCATGGCCAATGCACCAAACCAGCACATCTTTTAGGCAAAGCCCATGTAGACACAGGGAGAATGTACAGACTCTGCACAGACAGTGACTCAAACCGGGAATCGAACCCAGGTCCCTGGTGTTGTGAAGCAGCAGTGCTAACCATTGTGCCACCATGTTCAAGTAACAATCTCACAACATAAGCTTAAGGCACATGTAGAAGAAAATTCAGCTGAAAGGGTTAAATATTGTGCCTAAGTTCTTTCATTTGCTTAAAAGATTGATCGAACTCACTGGTGACTGGAACTCATAAAGTTCAGGTCTTTCATGAAAGAACCATTAAATAAAACAATTTTGGGGAGGTTATCTATAATCTAAATATAAAACTATTAAACAACAATTAGTTCTCATTTATTTTTTAGAATAGTGGCCGAGGTCAGAAGTGAACTGAGGTTCATCCAGTCTTGAAATAAGTAGACACTCAATAGGAATTCCCCTAACAACTGGAGAACACTCGTGCTTTAGGGTTGATTAAGGAACAAAAACTTTCCAGATGTACCAATGGGTCAAAGGTGTCCAGATTTCTTTTAACAAGAGCTTGGTATTTGATGAACTGAAGGCAAATGAGGAGCTTGACTTGAGCGTAAAAGAACATTACATTCTTAAGGTGACCAAATATTGCCCTTGGACAGCACAAATGAATAACAGATATTCCTCTCTTGTTCCCACATTGGATTAAAGTCATGCACTGCTCCAGAATTCTATTGAAAAATAGTAAGAAATTCCAAAGTGGGTCCCGTACTGAAATGTTAAAAGCAGTAAGAACAGTTTCGCAATGATAATATCACTGGGCAATGATAGTTCTGAAAAAATATTCATTTGTGCTGTCCAAGCGCAATATTTAGTCACCTTAAGAGTGTAATGTTCTTTTACGCTTAAGTTAAGTTCCTCATTTGCCTTCAGTTCATCAAATACTGGGCAATGATAGTTCTGAAAAAAAGGTTAAACATATGGGGAACGACTGGGGGAACAAGGCGTGTAATTAGCTCATGGCCACTCCTTCAGATGCAGACAGCACACAAACTTAGTCTTCCTACTCATTACCCCATGACTAAGGCAGAAAGCCAGTGGTGCAGATACTGTCGAGTGGCCATGCCAGTAATACATAAAGTCAGCTTGCACTGCTTGAAGGGGAGGTTGTCAATCTGTTTGCCGCAGGTACAGAAAGTGGCTGGGGAAGTCATAGAATCCCTATAGTGCAGAAGGAGACCATTCAGCCCATCAAGCCTGCACCTACCACAATCCCATCCAGACCCTATTTCCATAACTCCACATATTTACCCTGATAATTCCCCTGACACTAGGGTCAATATATCATGGCCAATCAACCCAACCCGCATACCTTTGGACTGTGGGAGGAAACCAGAGGAAATCCATGTAGACATGGGGAGAACGTGCAAACTCCACACAGACAGTGTCCCTGGTCCCTGGCACTGTGAGGCAGCAGTGCTAACCACTGTGTCACTGTGACGTGACTAATGATATAACAGGGAAGAAGCTGTGCCCCAAGGTTCTGAGACAAAGCACCATAGCAGTCCTTCTGACAAACACTCATGGGCAATGGATCCAGGATAGCCTTCTGATGAGAGGATTCCTCCCCTTTCTCCTCTTCCCTCTTCAAACAGCTTGTCCTCCTCTGTGTAGCCTCAGTTCAGGCCAAGGGGGCTAGTCACTAAGGCACACGTAACTGGGAACAAGTGGTCCTTTTAAATTGAGAACCAAGGCCTTCAGCACATTACTATGACACACAGCAGCAGTATACAGCAAAGAACAAAGAAAATTACAGCCCAAGAACAGGCCCTTCGGCCCTCCAAGCCTGCATCAACCATGCTACCCCACTGAACTAAAAAACCCCCTACCCTTCCAAGGACCATATCCCTCTATTCCCATCCTATTCATGTATTTGTCAAAACGCCTCTTAAAAGTCACTATCAAATCCACTTCAGTGCCTCCCCCGACAACGAGTTTCAGGCACCCACCACTCTGTGTAAAAAATCTGCCTCGTAGGTGTTGATGTGATCGGCGCAACTCGTGGGCTGAAGGGCCTGTTTGTGCTGTAGTGTTCTATGTTCTATGTATATCTCTTTTAAACCTTTCCCTTAAACTTGTGCCCCCTAGTAATTGACTCTTCAACCCTGGCAAAAAGCTTCTGATTATCCACTCTGTCCATGCCCCTCATAATCTTGTAGACTTCTATCAAGTCGCCCTCAACCTCCGTCGTTCCAGTGAGAGCAAGCCAAGACTCCAACCTCCCTTCATAGCTAATGCTCTCCATACCATCCTGGTAAATCTTTTGTGTACCCTCTCCAAAGCCTCCATATCTTTCTGGTAGTGTGGCGACCAGAATTGAACTCTGTATTCCAAGCGCGGCCTCACTAAGGTTCTATAAAGCTGCAACATGACTTGCCAATTTTTAAACTCAATGCTTCGGTTGATGAAGGCAAGCATGCCTTATAACTTCTTGACTTCCGTCTCTGCCTACAATGCCACTTTCAGTGACCTGTGTACCTGTACACCCGCTGCCTTCTTGCAGCTAGGTTTAAGGTGCGTGGAAAAAGGTTTAGAGGAGATGTGCGAGGCAAGTTCTTTGCACAGTGAATGTCTGGACTGTGTTGCCGGGGAGATGGTGGGAGCAGGTACAATAGCGACATTTAAGGGGCAACTAGATAAATACATGAATAGGATGAGAATGGAAGGATACAGACTCTGTAAGTGCTTACAGTTTTAGTTTAAGCAGGCAGGATGGTCAGTGCAGGCTTGGCGGGCCGAAGGGCCTGTTCCTGTGCTGTATTTTTCCTTGTTCTAACCTGGAAGTAGTTGATGGTCCTTTGAAAATAGCACTGTTGTGTTGCCTTTCCTGCTGTGTAAGCTTAAGAGAGAGCTTTAACCAGAGCACCAGAGTTTGAAAATGGTACCACGGGGATTAAATTAGAATGACACACTGACTGATGTCATAATCTGCCCAATTGATATCAAAGAATTCCTACAGTGCAGAAGGAGGCCATTCAGCCCATCCAGCCTGCACTGACACCAATCCCACCCAAGCCCTGTCCCTGTAACCCCACATATTTACCTTACGTGGCATTACAGGAATAATCCTCCTGACACTTAAGGGGCCATTTACAATGGCCAATCGACCTTACCCGCACATCTTGGGAAGAAACTGGAACACCCGGAGGAAACCCACACAGACATGGGGAGAACATGCAAATCCCACACAGTCACCCAAGGCTAGAATTGAACCCAGGTCCCTGGCGCTGTGAAGCAGTGCTAACCACCGTGCCACCAGGCGCCCCGTATATCTGAGCATTTCTGGTACACTAACAACTTCAACCAAATGGCATCCAATGCAGACTGCTTTCACAGCAGGAAAGACAACACAACAGTGCTATTTTCAAAGGACCATCAACTACTTCCAGGTTAGAACAAAGAAAAATACAGCACAGGAACAGGCCCTTTGGCCCTCCAAGCCTGCACTGACCATCCTGCCTGCTTAAATATATGCACTTACAGAGTCTGCATCCTTCCATTCTCATCTTATTCATGTATTTATCTATTTGGTCATCATTTTCAATGTGAAACAGCTCCATTAGTGCGGAAATACAGAATTGCCACACATTCACACTTTGCAGCCAGTTCCTTACATTAAAACTGAAAATTGGGTCATGTGTATTACAGGCAGCCTATCTGCTACGCCAATGTCACATATGGACAACCAGTTGTAAATCTATTCTATAATTGCCTATTCACAGCTCTGAGGAACAGGCAAAGCCAGTTTGAAGGATATGCATTTAGTGACATCACAAGGCAGTTCAAGTAGGAGTCCCTGTGGGTAGCAGACAAATAAATTATGAACCATTTTCCTTGCACTAGAATTCACAGCAGGCACTATTGATAAGAACCAAACCTGGCATGTTATCCAGACATGACTCATGATCCAGAACACATTGCGTACAGATCTGTCTTTACCTATAGCCACACAGTTTGACCACACACAATTCATTCCCCTGCAGAATCCATAAATCACTCTAATGAAAAACAATCCAAATGAACAAAATACTGTATAAGACTAAGGTTTACTGAGACTGTCTAATAATGCTGGAAAATGACCTCCAAAAAAGAAATGTGTGGCATATCTGAGAGACTAAAGACCATATCAAATGCACGTCACGCGATTTACCATCACACGACTGTACATTCCTGTCATTTGAACATAAAACTACTGAGGGCCTGGGGAGAGGTTTTTACGCTGGGGTATTAACACATTATTATACCATTAGAATCCCTACAGTGTGGAAAGAGGCTATTTGGCCCATTGAGTCTGCACCAACTGTCCAAATAAGCATCCTATGCAAGACCATCCCCCTGCCCTATACCCATAACCCCGCAAATTTACCATATCTGCCACATCTTTGGAGCCTGGGAGGAAACCCACGCAGACATGGGGAGGATGTGCAAACTCCACACAGACTGTGACCCGAGGCCGGAATTGAACCCGGGTCCCTGGCGCTGTGAGACAGCACTGCTAACCACTGTGCCCCTGTGCTACCCTCATGCACCGATTCTCAAATGTAAAATGGTTAAAATTAAGAGAATCAAGAAAATATTATGCAACAATCAACCATATGGGCAAAAAGAGTTTCAGTAGGATAGCTAACAGAATTTGGAGTTTTTAAAGGATTACAGAAAAATCTTATTTAAATGGCAATGCACTGTGTTGAAGCTCCTTGTAATGATGTCAGTTTAGTTTTTGGATTTTTATGAGTATCACTTAGATTAACACTGTAATGAAGTTACTGTGAGAATTCCCTCGTCTCCACATTCCAGTGCCTGTTTGGGTACACTGAGGGAGAATTTAGCATGGCCTGCACGTCTTTCGGACAGTAGGAGGAAAAGTTTTTTTTTTAAGTTTATTTATTAGTCACAAGTAAGGCTTACATTAACACTACAATGACATTACTGTGAAATTCTCCTAATCACCACACTCCAGCACTTGTTCGGCCAATGCACCTAGCCAGCTCATCTTTCGAACTGTGGGAGGAAACCAGGGCACTCGAAGGAAACCCACGCAGGCATGTGGAAAACATGCAAGCTCCACACAGACAGTGACCCAAACTGGGAATCGAGCCTGGGTCCCTGGCGCTAACCACTGTGCTGCCTGTGGTGCGTAAATATTCAAGGGTTCTTTAATTAATTTATCAACATGATGAATCCGTGCAAAGCCATCATTACAGGATTAAACACTGCGCTATATTGCAGTTCAAAACGAAAGCATGTAGTCCAAGGATATTTGAATGCAAAGAAGTGATTAATCACGGCCATGTCCAATTCTGTATTCATCCAAAGGATCATTGGTTACTGGATTCAAATTATAATAGAGTGTTTTTATCCCTTTCCAATGTATTTTGTGCTATTTTCTTCAGCCGTTGAGGTTTTGCACCTCTGAACAGTTAGTGTTGTAAATTATAATAAATATGAAGCCCCTTTCTCAATTAAAAAACTCCTGACCTGTTGACACCCACAATCTTAATGAATTGCAAAGCAATCTCGAGGGGCCATGTGTCCTGCTCCTCCTCCTATATCATTTTCTAACTGTAATGTGGAGATGCCGGTGTTGGATTGGGGTGGGCACAGTAAGAAGTCCCACAACACCAGGTTAAAGTCCAACTAGTTTATTTGGAATCACGAGTTTTCGGAGCACTGCTCCTTCATTAGGGGAGTGGTATCCGCCCACCTGATGAAGGAACAGTGCTCCGAAAGCTCGTGATTCCAAATAAACCTGCTGGACTATAACCTGGTGTTGTGAGACTTCTTACTGTGTTCTAACTGGGTTCAGAACTACAGCAATTATTGGTTTTTTGCTTAAGCCTCTAATCCTTAAGGATTAATCCTCTAATCTTATAATCTATTAATCAAAGGAAATTTGAAAAATATAGCAAATTGTGTGAAGGCTGTGGTGAACTTGCATCTGACACAAGGGCACAGATCCCAGTTATACTGCCCTGACAGGGTTCACACACCACATCGAATGCCATTAATGTATTTGTAGGTTGTGATGATACGGAAATGAAAATATTAAGGGCTCTGTTCTAACTCCAGCCCAAACTCAAAGTCATCAGCTACTTTTCAGTGCAATGTTTTGTCAGGGATAGTTTTATTTTTGTAATTGCCAGACGAAAGCCAGTCCTCAGGTGCAATGTTGGGTTGTAAATGGATTAGAATGTTGAAAGCAATCATTTTCAATCACATCATACCACACATCATGACATCTTCCGTATTGGATTTCTCTGAACCTGTTGAACTGCTCTGTGTGGTCCCTCTTACAATCATACAATCCCTACAGTGCAGAAGGAAGCCATTCGGCCCATCCAGTCTGCACTGATCACAATCCCACCCAGGTTCTAACCCCATGCATTTACCCAAGCCAGTCCCCCTGACACTACGGGGAAATTTAGCATGGCCAATCCACCTAACCTGCACACCATTGGACTGTGGGAGGAAACCGGAGCACCCGGAGGAAACCCACGCAGAAACAGGGAAAATATGCAAACTCCACACGGACCGTGACCCGAGGCCAGAGCTGAACCCAGGACCCTGGCGCTGTAAGGCAGCAGTGTCACCCTTTCATATCCTAGCCTCAACTATGGCTGGTATATTTACGACCTCGCCCACCGAAGACTCATAAGCTAGCGCCTGAGGCCAGTGGAGAAAGCTGTTCTACGAGTGTCACCTCCCCAGACTCTGCAGCTGGTGAGGCACTAAAATTCCAGCCTATGACCACTATTTTACCAACAATTTGAGCCTGTTTTCTGGTGTGAAATCGCGGTAAATTTGGGTGTTGGGCCTTTAACGCGATCTGCACCCGAATCCGAGCAAATCGTGACTTTATTGACACCCGATTTGGGTGCAGATACATTCCGCGCCCAAATCAGGCAGCCCGACGATTTAAATACATTAGCATTTAATGAACTGTGCGCCCAACTCTCCCACCAAATCCCATTTTACCTTCTTCAGGTCTGTTCCGGATCCGTGCTGTAAGCGATCTGCAAAATAAAAATCCGAGGTGGATTTCTATTCTGCAGGGGAACTTCCCAAGCTCTCTCTGCCCCTGTGAAGTCAATCTGCGGCCACCATCCTTCTTGACCATCCTTCTCAGAGCACCCCGATATCCAGCCCACACCCCCCAGCAGTGGCAATCCCTCAACCCCCCCACTCACCCTGGGAGACCCCTCCACTAACCACCCCGGATCTCTGGTTGGTGGGGGAGGAGGGGGGAGGATGGATCTCTGGTGGGGGTGGGGAGGAGTGGGGAAGGATGGATCTCTGGTGGGGGGGTAGGAGTGGGGAGGGATGGATCTCTGGTTGGTGGGGGAGGAGGGGGGGGAGGATGGATCTCTGACCGGGGGGGTGAGGAAGGGTAAGGATGGATCTCTGGTGGGGGGGTTTGGGGGAAGGATGGATCTCTGGTTGGGGGGAAGGGGAGAGGGTAGATCTCTGGTAGGGGGGTGGGGAGGATGGATCTCTGGTTGGGGGGGAGGGGAGAGGGTAGATCTCTGGTAGGGGGGTGGGGAGGATGGATCTCTGGTTGGGGGGGAGGAGGGGGGGAGGGTGGATCTCTGGTGGGGGGGTGGGGAGGATGGATCTCTGGTTGGGGGGGAGGAGGGGGGGAGGGTGGATCTCTGGTGGGGGGGTGGGGAGGATGGATCTCTGGTTGGGGGGGAGGGGAGAGGGTAGATCTCTGGTAGGGGGGTGGGGAGGATGGATCTCTGGTTGGGGGGGAGGAGGGGGGGGAGGGTGGATCTCTGGTGGGGGGGTGGGGGGGATGGATCTCTGGTTGGGGGGGTAGGAGGGGGGGAGGATGGATCTCTGGTTGGCAGAGGAGGAGGGGGGAGGGTAGATCTCTGGTGGGGGGGTGGGGAGGATGGATCTCTGGTTGGGGGGAAGGGGAGAGGGTAGATCTCTGGTAGGGGCGTGGGGAGGATGGATCTCTGGTTGGGGGGGAGGAGGGGGGGAGGGTGGATCTCTGGTGGGGGGTGGGGGGGGACGACATAAACCATTCCAGGCATGTAAACCATTGAATGTTTTAATAAACTACCATTCCATTCATTTGATCTAAAATATTAAACTTCTGACACTGTTTAAGTATATCCCAGATGTTCCTGGGACTAGAAATTTCTTCTAAAGAACTGTTGCTCCAGGATATATGCTACAAGTACTGGGTCTGTTATATATTTATTTTACAATATGTTGATGGGGAGACGTCTCTGCGACAACACTCAGAATGATATGGATTGTTCTGTGTGGTCGAAGATCCTCAGAAATGCAATTTTTTATTTTTCACCTGAGCCCTGCACCTGCAGACACAATCAACCCAAAATAACCCGAGCAGCTCACATTCACTACTGAGGCAAAAGTAGGCAGTTGAAATAAATGCAAGTGTAATCTTTCAACAAAAGCTTTGAGTTTACTAGCGTTATCAGACTGTTAGAACAATATTATCTCCAACAAGAGCAGGTATAACTATTGCCAACTCTTCCATGTGTCAGAGAGCCGCTCTCTCTGCTTTTGTTTCCTTTCCCGTGCAGGCGTGCTGCTTCAGATTTTTTCTAACTGCACGTGCGCAGCTCAGAGCTCCGATCGTTCCGGCAGTGCTAAGCCCTGCCAACTCGGACCTGAGCCGGCAAAAAGTGTATGGGCGCGCTGCGAAGAGGATTCCGGGCTCGGATCTGTATTACACCCGGATCCGGCCCTTAGACTCCAAATCGGGCCCTATGAGTGGGAATTTTCCCCTCTCCCGCGGCTTGTTTCACGGCAACAGGAAGAGGCGCGCCTCTCGCCAGCAGGGGGATGTTACGCTCCTGCTGTTGTCAATGGGGTTTGAATGCTCCCCTCACTGCCGGGGACCCTGGGGCAGGGGTGCACCCTCAGCGAGGCCGCAAGATCCCACTGGTTTGAATGGCAGCAAGGTTTCGGCTTATGTAGTCAATAATACAAAGAGTAAGAATTGATTAATGAGTACACACAAAATTATTTGGAAGAATGGGTGCACTGAGATGGCTTCTGTATATGCAGAAAGCTGTTTAAAAGGACGCTTAAAAGAATAAAACAGCTATTTAAAATATCATTGCAGAAGGAATATCTGTAGAATCCTACAGTGCCATTCAGCCCATTGAGTCTGCACCAACCACAATCCACCCAGGCCCTATCCCCATAACCCCATGTATTTACCCTGCTAATCCCCCTGACAATTTAACATGGCAAATGCACCTAATCCGCACATCTTTTGGACTGTGGAAGGAAACCGGAGCACCCGGAGGGAACCCACGCAGACACACAGAGAACATGCAGACTCCACACAGGCAGTGACCCAAGCCGGGAATCGAACCCGGGTCCCTGGTGCTGTGAGGCAGCAGCGCTAACCGCTGCGCCACCGTGCCGCCCTAAAGGGTGGCTAAAGCTAAAGCAAAATACCACAGATGCTGGAAATCTGAAATATAAACAGAAAATACTCAGCAGGTCTGACAGCCTCTGACAAACAGGTTTAACATTTCCGGCCAAGGGCCTTTCTCCAGATCTGAAGGAAGATGGAAATGGGTTGTGTGCAAATGATGGAGGAGAATGAACAAGAGGGAAAGTCTGTTATTGGGTGGATGGCAGGAGAGGTTACATGGTGAAATATTACATAGTACAAAAGGGAGCAGTAACGGTGTAGTAAAGAAGGATTGGCCAGAGTGGGTGTGAATGGTGGAATAACGAACCCCATATCACAAAGCAAAAACAAGAAAGACAAGATTAAGACCAGCACACGCAAGAGAACAGAAACAAAGCAGGAGGACAGAGTTCCTGGTGAATTTGGTGTTCAGTCCAGAAGGCTGCACAGTGCCTAATTGGAAGGCGAGGTGCTGTTCCTCCAGCCTGCACTGAGTGTCATTGGAACAGTGCAGCAGGCCGAGGACAGAGATATCAGCATGAGAGTAAGGTGGAGAATTAAAATGGCAGGAAGCTCAGTGTCATGCTTGTGAGCTGAGCAGACGTGTTCCGTAATGGGGCGAGGCAACGGCTTAGTGGTATTGTCACTAAACTATTAATGGAGGAACTCAGCTCATGTTCTGGGGATCCGGATTCAAATCCCACCACAGCAGATGGTGAAATTTGAATTCAATAAAAAAGTATTTGGGATTAAGAATCTACTGATGACCATGAAACCAGTACTGATTGTCAGAAAAACCTATCTGGTTCACTAATGTCCTTTAGGGAAGGAAATCTGCTGTCCTTACCCGGTCTGGCCTACATGTGACTCCAGAGCCACAGCAATGTGGTTGACTCTCAACTGCCCTCTGACAACAAGGGATGGACGATAAATGCTGACCAGCCAGCGACGCCCATGTCCCACGAATGAATAAAACTGGCTCCCCGCCCCCCAAGTGCAGCGGAGGCCCTGCTGTGAGCAGTGAATACAGCACACACAAATCACTGCTTCACCCTGTCGTAATGTTTGGGGCCTTGGATCTTGAGGAGAGAGGAGGGAAAAGTGCTGGTGTTACATCTCCTGTACCTATATGTGACATTGCCTTGGGAGGGGGGCCAAGATGTTGGGTAATTAAGGGGTGTACCCAGGCATCGCAGAGGGAACGGTTCCCTCCAGAAAAGAATAACAGAGCTATTTAAGATATCACTGCAGGAGGAACATCCATTGAATCCTACAGTGCCATTCAGCCCATCGAGTCTGCACCGACCACAGTCCACCCAGACCCTATTCCCATAACACTATATATTTACCCTGCTAATCCCCCGGACACTGAGGGTCAATTTAGCACGGCCAATGCACCTAACCCGCACATCTTTGGACTGTGGGTGAAAACCGGAGGGAACCCACGCAGACACATGGAGAACATGCAGACTCCACACAGACAGTGACCCAAGCCAGGGTCCCCTCCCTGGAGGGGAAGATGTGTTCGGTGGAGGTGGCAGGAATGGCACAGGATAACCCACTGAGGACTCACAGTTCTGGGAGGGAAGGGAATGGGTGAGGGCAGGAATTTGGGAAATAGATCAGGGGCAGTCAACTGCCCAGTCAACCAGGGTAGGAGAAATCCTCAATTCGGGAAAAAGAAAGACACAACCAAACCATGCAGAATGTTATAGCATCAGAATATAATGTATAAGAGATTCTTTCAGTGCTTCATGTGTAGTGAGTAATCAGAGAAGAGGATATAAAAGGTACAAACAGGTTACGAACACAGGAGGCTGAGGTAGTTAATATCCTGAACAATTGTTTCCTCCAGATATTCAAAAAGGAAGACATGTGTGTCTCCAAACAGAGATAACTGAACAGAATTATGACTTGGATATGAATAGGGAAGAAGGTTTCCTGGGGAGTCGTTTGTTTTGAGTTCCTTTAGCCTTTCTCGTAAATCCCCAGTGATGGACGACATTTACTGCAGAATGCTAAACCACACAGGGAGAAGACTTTAGAAGCATTGATAGTCACTAAGAGTGAGTCACAAGGTTCTGGGAAGGAACCAGTGTATTACCATCAGACCGACATGGAACCAATAATAAAAAGGTTCGGAAAACAGACACAGGCAACTACAGACCCATTGACCTTCAATCCTCTGTAAAAAATAAGAGCAATTATCAGGACTGAAATTGAGGATTGTCTGCACAGTAATTAATCTAATAAACGTTGACTCAGAATGAGACAATCTTGTTCACCAATCTTGTTCTTCTTGGACTGTCTGAGAACTTGCCATCCCAAATATTGGGTGAAAGTCTCACATGAAAGATGACTAGATAAATACATGAGGCTTCGGAGTAAATCCCAGGAATAGATCAGAAATTGGATGAAGGATCAGGAATGGATACTTGTTAGAGGGGTTATGTCTAGGTGACAAGTTACAGTGTTACCAGGGTGAGGAGTGGGAGAGGGGGTTCAGTAAGATGTAGGACATCTACTTCACCGACCTGGATTCAAAAATACGATTGCAAAATACAATGCAAATAAGAACATAAGAACATAAGAAATAGGAGGAGTAGGCCATCTAGCCCTTCGAGCCTGCCCCGCCATTCAATAAGATCATGGCTGATCTGTCGCTGCTCAGTTCCACTTTCCCGCCCTCTCCCCATAACCCTTAATCCCCTCTCTTATCAAAAACCCATCAACCCGCGTCTTAAAAATATTTAGCGACGCAGCCTCCACCACTTCAACGGGCAGAGAATTCCAGAGATTCACCACCCTTTGAGTGAAGAAGTTAAGTTGCACGTAATAAATAAGTTGCACATAATGGCCAGGATTCTCCCAAAGGAATTCTAAGTCCCAATGTGCATGAAAACAGGAGTAACTCCTGCAGATTTTTTTTTGCATGATTTTCAGATTGACTGTCCCACATCAGAGTGCCCCAGCAAGATTCCTTCTGAAAATCAGCAGGGCCTATTCCCACTGGAGAGGCCGGCAGCATACCACTGAGTGCACCATTGCGCACGCGCTGATCTGTCAGCACCAAGATTGGTACATGCGCAGTGACAGCTTCCCGATCAGTGGCCAGTCCCAGGGCCCCTCATCGCTGGCCTACCGATCACACCAGCCTCCCAGACCTTCCTGGGCCCAGCCTTGGTGTCCCACCCCTGCACCTGACCAGCCCCAATCTCCCGATCTACCCCACCCCCCCCACTCCAGCAGCCACAACCCCCACCCCACAATGCCGACATTCCCCCCTCCCCCCCCCCCCACCACCCAAATGGCCCTTGGGTTTTGCCACTTTGCCCCTTCGGCAGTGCCAGGGGACCCGGCTGGCATTACCCAAGAGGCACCCCACTTACCCCCTCCTCTTGGAGGGGCCCCAGTGGCCTCTCTTCACTCTGGAGGGATTGGCCGCCTGTTCCCCATTAGTGGGGAGCAGTTGTAAACCCTGCTGGAGTGAACTACTCCTGACGAGGGAAAGATGCCAGCAGAGCCCGGAGACTTCAGTCCTAGGCCTGCTAATAACATTGAAATGCTGATTTCCATATGGTAATCAGCTCCACATTGGAATCTTTGGCTGGGAGATGCACGGAGGCCTGGACGCCCAGCGGGAACCCAGGAAAAGGCATCCACTGATGTCTCCAGACCCGCTGTATTATTCGAGCAGCACAGTGGGTGGGAGAATCACCCCCAATATCACAGAAAGGGCAATGCATTTGGAAGAAACAACTCAGACATTAAAAAGCAGGTGGACAAAACACGCTTCAGCTGAACATGGAAGGTGAAATTCAATACGGAGAGGGGTCAAATCCGGTACATAATCAGAAAAAAACATACAAAAGACATATTTTGAAGATGAAGTAGAAAGAGATTGACTGTCTTAAACCCAACGCTGAAGATCTCTAACTATACAGCAACATTTCTTAAAAATTCATTTAATAGGATGTGGGCATTGCTGATGGGCCAGCATTTATTGCCCATTCCCAGTTTCCTTCGGAAGATAGTGCCTTCTTGAACCACAGCAGTTCCTGAGGTGTAGGCACACCTACACTGCTGTTAGGGATGTAGTTCCAGGATTCTGACCCAGTGACTATGAAGGAACGGCGATATATTTCCAAGTCAGGATGGTGAGTAACTTGGAGAGAACTTCCAGGTGGTGGTGTTCCCATGTGTCTGCTGCTCTTCACCTTCTAGATGGTAGCGGTTGTGGGTTTGGAAGGTGCTGGCTAAGGAACCTTGGTGAGTTCCTGCAGTGCATCTTGTAGTCGGTGCACACGGCTGCCACTGGTTGTCAGTGGTGGAGGGATTGAATGTTTGTGGAAGGGGTAGCAATCAAATGGGTTGCTTTGTCCTGGATGATGTTGAGTTTCTTGAGTGTTGGAGCTGTACCCATCCAGGCAAGTGGGGAGTGTTCCATCACACTCCTGACTTGTGCCTTGTAGATGGTGGACAGGCTTTGGGGAGTCAGGAGGTGAGTTACTTATCACAGGATTGCTGGCCTTTGACCTGTTCTGTTAGCAATCAACAATGATGTGGAGATGCCGGCATTGGACTGGGGTAAGCACAGTTAAAAAGTCTCACGACACCAGGTTAAAGTCCAACAGGTTTATTTGGCAGCACTAGCTTTCGGAGTCAACCAGCAAAACCAATAGAATATTCAATCATATAACCGAAACCGTAGGCTACAAGTCAGAGAGAGGCATGGTCCAACCATGCAGAGCTCTGGTCCGACCAAAACAGTGTTGTGTTTAGTCTGGTCATCAACACACAAGGAAGAGTTTCAAGCATTGGTGGCAGTGTTAATAGAGCCATTAGGTGGAATGAAAGTAGAAAGTGTTGGAAAAACTCAGCAAATCTGGCAGCGCCTGTGGACAGGGAATCAGACTTAACAACTTGAGTTGAATATGAACCATGATGTGGATTCTTACTCCCTCTAGGTAACTTCCTCCAGCCCTAAAACCCTCTAAACCTTTCGTGAAATGGGTGCATCCCGGCTTAAGGGTATGGAGGCAGAGAGGGGATACAGGATTATCAAGAAGTCAAAGAAGACCTTGGCTCTTTGGAGCCAAGGTCGGGGGTATCAGAGACCACACACTGAAATCGGGGAGGGGGTGGGAGGAGGAAGATGACCAACCACAGGCCGTGGTCCATCAGGTTATCAACAACGTAGGTCAAAAGAGTGGCCAATAGTCCAATCCCATCCATTGATTCTCTTTAATTTCCTGCTGCCTCGGCAAAGCAGCCAGCATAATTAAGGGCCCCACGCACCCCAGACATTCTCTCTTCCACCTTCTTCCATTGGGAAAAAGATACAAAAGTCTGAGGTCACGTACCAACCAAATCAAGAAGAGCTTCTTCTCTGCTGCCATCAGACTTCTGAATGGACTTATATTAAGATAATCTTACTCTACAGGCTAACTATGACTGTAACACTACATTCTGGACCCTCTCCTTTCCTTCTACTCTCTAAATTCAATAAACGATATGTTTTGTCTGTATCACGTGCAGGAAACAATACTTTTCACTGTATCCCAATATATGTGACAATAATAAATCAAATCAAAAATATATAGGTACTTTTTTCACCTGTTCCTGACTGGAAAAGTATACAGCCCTTCCATACTCACCATCCAAGGTCCAAACACTCATTCCAGGTTAGGCAGTGTTTCAGTTGCACCTCTTTCAATTTGGTGTATTGAATTCGCTGCTCCCAATGTGGTCTCCTCTACATCAGAGAGACCAAGCGTAGACTGGATGATCACCTTCTGTTGCTTGCCATTTTAACACACAATCTTAACCCACGTGTCTGTCCTTGGTTTGCTGCAATGTTCCAGCGAAGCTCAACACAAACTGGACGAACAGCATCTCATCTTCCGGTTCGGCACTTTACAACCTTCTGGTCTCAACATCAAATTCAATAACTTCAGATGATTCACTCTCCCCCACAGCCACCCCTTTGTTTTCATTTTATTTAATTTTTAACTGTTCTTTACCTCTTATTTCTTTATTGTCTTTATTTTTCTTTCCCCCCCTACTTTATCCCTCCTTTCCTTACCTTTTCTCTCCCTTTGCTTCCCCTTTTCCCCCCTTTCTCAATTTTATTTCTCCCCCATCCATCTCCCCTCTCTCCCCACATCTTCTTCTGTCACAGTTTACCCTTTGATTTCAGCTTCTCTGCCATTTGGCCACTCACGCCTCCTATTCTCTCTACAGACTGCCATTGGCAGCCTTTTCCCCATGTTTCTGTGGCTATGACTTATCTTTCATTCCCTCACCCTGCAGTATAAATATCTCCCACTTTCTCTGCCTTTTAGCTTTGACAAAGGGTCATCTGGACTTGAAACATCAGCTCTTTTCTCTCCTTATAGATGCTGCCAGACCTGCTGAGATTTTCCAGCATTTTCTCTTTTGGTTTTATAAGCGTGAACAGCTACCTGAAACATCGAGGCCTACCAGTTCTTCTAGAGAATTCTGTTAGATAACTACTGCTCTTTCGAGGGTAAGATTTTCATGATGTAACTGTGGAGTTGTCTTATTCAATCTCACCATAACATCCTTCCAAGAACTTCAAATCTGATTGTGCGATTTGAGCAAATTATGATTTTCCCCTCGTGCTTTGGCTTTAAGTCTATTGTGAGTTAGCCAGAGCCACACTATTGGCACTCACAGAGGCACGGACTACAACTGTCAATTTGCTGCAACTTTTTCCTCAGTTGAGTTCCAATAAGTGCACATTTCTGGCATGTGAGCAAGTAAATCGCTACCTTCATTACGATTCTGATTGAAGTGTTTATGCACTGAACTGGTTACTTAAGCATTTTTTAGTAATGTTGCCAATTATGGTTTTAAACATAATGGATATTTTGCAAATTCCCCATTTTTTTCAACTTAATCTCCCTTTGGTCTTGACAAAACATCATGCTTTATAGTCCCTGTGCCTGTTCTGGGCAAAGATACAATCACTCGCCACCTTTCCCTTTGAGTCATATATTCAAGAATCAGGTCAGGTCCGTGCCAGGTTCTGTTCTCTCAATTCTCAAATGCCCAAGAGAGCGCAAAGAAAATACTTCAAAGATGCATTTTCTCCATGAAGCATGGCAGCATTGACATCAATGACTCGCTGCCAACTGTTCAAAATGGTGACACTTTGTCCATCAAGCTTTGGATTCCAACATCTTAATGAAGAGGCAGAAAGGAGAGAAAAGGAAATAAATCCTGCACTCCGATCCCACTACCTCGTGGGACATCCTGCCTCATGTGGTCAAGATCTGTGGGTCAGGAATTGGCTTGTTGGAAAATCGCAATGACTTCAATCAGGCCATTGAGGTTGGCCTATTAGAGTTCGAGCTCCCTGATTAAAGATCCAATTGATGGGCCAATTACAGGGTCTTTGCCTTGTATTTAACCAGGAGTGTCAGTTCCTCTGGCACCCCTAGATATAGCCTGCTGACTGACAGTGCTCTGTGTACTGCTGTTAAGAGTTTGTAACTAAACGGGATTTTGATAAAGGGACTTCTGCCTCTGAAGACTTCTCACAAAAACCCATGTCAGAAATTTGAGACTGGGGCGGGATTTTCCGTGCAACCCATCTCGTATTTCACGGCTGCGGAAGCAGCTGGCCGCCATTGGCTGGTGACGGGATCTTCTGGTCTCGCCGCTGTCAACAGGATTTCCCACTGAATGTCCCCCCCTTGACACCGGGAAACGCACAGCAAGGGCGAGCCGTCAGAGAGACCAGATGTTCCTGGCAGCATGAATGGCCGGTAAACTCCAATCCGCATAGATGTTATCCTTGAATCAAGGGACACCCAACATTGATATTCAAGGTATTGACATTTTTAAGAATCTGTCACAGTTCCGTCTGTCAGTTCTTTATAAAATCCTAACAGTGCAGAAGGAGGCCATTTGGCCCATCGAGCCTACACCAACAACAATCCTACCCAGGCCTTATCCCCATAACCCCATGCATTTACCCTACCTAGTCCCCCTGACACTAAGGGGCAATGTAGCATGGCCAATGACAGAGATAGGTCTGGTGGATTGGCCATGGTAAATTGCCCCTTAGCATTTCAAGATATATATAGATTAGAACATAGAACATTACAGCGCAGCACAGGCCCTTCGGCCCTCGATGTTGCGCCGACCAGTGGAACCAATCTAATGACCCTCTAACCTGAACTATTCCAATGTTATCCTTATGCCTATCCAATGACCGTTTGAACGCCCTTAAAAGTTGGCGAGTCCACAACTGCTGGAGGCAGGGCATTCCACGCCCTTACTACCCTCTGAGTAAAGAGATTAGGGGGATTAGTGGGGTAAAATACATAGGATTACAGGGAAAGGGCCTGGGTAAGAGTCAGTGCAGACTTGATGAGTTGAATGGCCTGCTTTTATACTGTAGGGATTCTATGATTATACGAATCCACCTAACCCGCACATCTTTAGACTGTTGGAGGAAATCGGAGCACCTAGAGGAAACCCACGCAGACATTGGGAGAGCGTGCTAACTTCACACAGACAGTGATCCGAGGCCACCATTACTAGTTTTAAGTAACAATAGAGTTTTAAAATTTATTTTAAAGATTTAAATGTTTATTTATTGGTGTCACAAGTAGGCTCACATTAACACTGCAATTAAGTTACTGTGAAAATCCCCTAGTCGCCACACTCCGGCGCCTGTTTGGCTGCACTGAGGGAGAATTTAGCAGGGCAAATACACCTAACCAGCACGTCTTTCAGACTGCACCTGGAGGAAACCCACGCAGAAACGGGGAGAATGTACAAACTCCGCACAGGCAGTGACCCAAGCCGGGAATCGAACCCAGGTCCCTGACAGCAGTGTTACCCACTGTGCCAGCATGCACGGCAGCAAGATTTCAGCGTAGGTTTGCTAACTTTGACTGGACATATTCAAGGCATTTCATCAACTGATCTCCCACCTCCAACCGCCCCATCCTGTGCTGTCCCACTCCCCCAGTTTGGATTTTATCAAATCTCCAATATTTCTGTTACTAATAATCAAAAGTGTTCAAAAGAAGATGAAAAAAAATCAGTAATGAACAGCGTCCATGATTTATCACTGGGGAGAACTAGCAACAATGTCCGGGGGATTAACATTTAATTCCTGAAGACTCCAGAACAGTCCAGGAGGATTAGACTGAAGTATTGACCTATGTTTGATTTGATTTACTATTGTCACATGTATTAGCATACAGTGAAAAGTATTGTTTCTTGCACACTGTGCAGACAAAGCATACCATTCATACAGAAGGAAAAGAGACAGTGCAGAATGCAGTGTTACAGTCATAGCTAGGGTATAGAGAAAGATCAACTTAATGCGAGGTTAATCCATTCAAAAGTCTGACAGCAGCAGGGTAGAAACCGTTCTTGAGTCAGTTGGTACGTGACCTCAGGCTTTTGTATCTCTTTCCCAACAGAAGAAGGTGGAAGGGAGAATGTCCAGGGTGTGTGGGGTCCTTAATTATGCTGGCTGCTTTTCCGAGGCAGTGGGGCGTGTAGACAGAGTCAATGGATAGGAGGCTGGTTTGCATGATGGATTGGGCTTCATTGATGACTGTTTGTAGTTCCTTGCAGTCTTGGACAGCAGGTGCCATTGTTGTCAGTGCAGGCTCGATGGGCCAAATGATCTCCTTCTGCATTGTATGAATTAAACAAAGAACAAACAAAGAACAAAGAACAACCCAGCACGGGAAACAGGCCCTTCGGCCCAACGAGCCCGCGCCGCCGCATCGCCCTACACCTATCCTACCCTGCATGTCTACGAATGGGACCCTACTCAGTCAGATTCAGGGAAGAAATAGTGTCAATTTGGTGGAAACCAATTAGCCTAAGAGCACATCTTTGGGGTGTGGGAGGAAACCGGAGCGCCCGGAGGAAACCCACGCAGCCACAGGGAGAATGCGCAAACTCCCACAGACACAGGCCCAAATCCATGTATCTGCACAGCTAGCAGTGCTAGTCACTGAGCTGTTGTGGAGCCCGTCTATCGGTCCAGGATCAAGCACACACACCGACATGAAGTACTAGGCCACTCCTGGACTTCCAAGAGCAGCCCACGCACAACCCGCCGTGTGCATGCCCCTCGCTTGACACGAGGTGGACCTCCACCTGTGGAATAAAGACAAAACATATTAGTTATACAGCCTGCCCTTCCGGTGTCTCCCGAGGTTTACCCTATTTAATAGCCCCTACCATATCCCTCCATTCCCGTTTCACTCATATGCCTATCTAACTGCATCTTAAACGAGTCCAACGTGCCTGCCTCCACCACCCTACTCGGTAGCGCATTCCAGACCCCCACAACTCTCTGTGTAAAGAACCTTCCTCTTACCTCCAAATTATACCTCCCCCCCCTCACCCTTAATTGATGACCTCTTGTGTTCGTACCCAGTCTAGGGAGCAGTCTCTCACTATTAACTCTATCTATTCCCTTCAGTATCTTATATACCTCTATCATGTCCCCTCTCAATCTCCTTCTTTCCAAGGAGAATAGCCCCAGTCTCTTCAGTCTCTCCTCGTAACCCAGTCCCCCCATGCCAGGCAACATCCTGGTAAACCTCCTCTGCACCCTTTCCAGAGACTCCACGTCCTTCCGGTAATAAGGTGACCAGAACTGGACGCAGTACTCCAAATGCGGTCTAACCAACGTTCTGTATAACTGAAGCATTAGACGGCAGCTTTTATACTCTAAGCCCCTTCCTATAAAGGCTAACATCCCATAAGCCTTCCTAACAACGTTCTCCACTTGTGACACAACCTTCATGGATTTGTGGACCTGCACTCCCAGGTCTCTCTGTACATCTATACTCCTAATCGGCCTACCTTTTATCACATAACTCCTCTCTGCATTATTCCTTCCAAAATGCATCACCTCGCATTTGTCAGGATTAAATGCCATCTGCCACCTATCTGCCCACTGCACCAACCTATCTATATCCTGTTGTATCACCTGACAATCCAGTTCTGTACCCGCCAACCCTGCCATCTTGGTGTCATCAGCAAACTTGCTGATCACACCACCTACTCCCTCTTCTAAGTCATTTATGTAGACTACAAAGAGGAGAGGTCCCAGTACCGAGCCCTGCGGCACACCACTGGTCACTGGCCTCCAGCCCGACAAGGTACCCTCCACAACTACCCTCTGTCTTCTATTTCCCAACCAGTTTTCAATCCACCTAACTGCCTGGCCTCGTATCCCATGCGCCTTAACCTTTTCTACCAGCCTACCGTGAGGGACTTTGTCAAACGCCTTACTGAAATCCATGTAGATGACATCAACGGCTCTCCCATCGTCAACCGTTCTTGTCACCTCCTCAAAGAATTCCACCAGATTCGTAAGGCAAGACCTCCCTCTAACAAAGCCATGTTGCGTATCCCTAATCAGATCGCAACGCTCCAAATGCTCATACATCCTACCCCTAAGTATTTTTTCCATTAACTTCCCTACCACCGACGTCAAACTCACTGGCCTATAATTCCCAGGGTTATCCCTACTACCTTTTTTGAACAACGGGACCACATTTGCTACCCTCCAGTCTTCTGGGACCTCACCTGTGTCCAAAGAAGAGACAAAGATGTGCGCCAGAGGCCCAGCAATTTCATCTTTCACCTCCCTAAGCAGCCTGGGATAAATACCATCAGGCCCCGGAGCTTTATCCGTCCTTACGCTACCTAAAAGCCCTAGCACTTCCTCTCTCGTAATAACTATATCCTGCAACTGAACCTCCGCTCCCTCCAAGAGACCGCACGATTCCGAACCCCTCTCCTTCGTGAATACCGACGCAAAGTATTCATTCAGGAGCTCCCCCATTCCCTCCGACTCAATACACAACTCTCCACTCTTGTCCCTAAGAGGACCAATTTTCCCTCTAACTACTCTCTTGCCTCTAATATAGGAATAAAATGCCTTAGGATTATCCTTAATCCTACCAGCCAAAGCCATCTCATGTCCTCTCTTCGCCCTTCTAATTCCCCTTTTTAGCTCCCTCCTACTCTCTCTATATTCCTCCAGCGCACACTCCGTACCCATTTGTTTTGACCTATCATACGCCTCCCTCTTCTTCCTAACCAAGTCTTCAATATCCCCCGTAATCCACGGCTCTCTAATCCTACCTTTCCCATCCTTTCGCTTAACCGGAACAAACCTCCCCTGCAACCATTTCATTTTGTCCCTAAAAGCCTCCCACTTGCCAACCGTGGACTTGCCAGCTAACAGTCCCTCCCAGTCAGTTTGCTGCAGCTCCCTCCTAATCCTGCCATAGCTCGCCTTTCCCCAGTTCAGCACACTTCCGCTTGGACGGCACTCGTCCCTTTCCATTTTTATCCTAAAGTAGACGGACTTGTGGTCACTGTTCGCCACATGTTCGCCTACCTCTACCTCACCCACCTGCCCTGGCTCGTTTCCCAACACTAAATCCAGTATAGCCCCTCCCCTAGTCGGGCAAGTTACATACTGTTCTAGCGACCCTTCCATAACACATTTCACAAACTCCTCTCCCTCCGTACCCCCAGCTCTAGGCCCCCTCCAATTCACTCCGGGAAAATTAAAATCACCCACTACAACCACTCTATTCTTTCTGCACCTGTCCAAAATGCCCCTGCAAATTCCCTCCTCCACTGACTTTGGGCTGTTGGGTGGCCTATAGTACACCCCTAGCAGTGTGATCTCTCCCTTTTTATTCCTCAACTCCACCCACAGCGACTCAATCCCTATCTCTTCCATATCGCCCTCCCTCTGCACTATTGTGATGTTTTCCTTGACTAACAGTGCCACCCCTCCACCTCTCTTCAACCCTCCTCTGTCACACCTAAAACACCTGTACCCAGGAACATTCAGCTGCCAGTCCTGCCCTTCCCGTAACCACGTCTCCGTTACAGCCACCACATCCAACTGCCTCACAAACATCAAGGCCCTAAGCTCATCCGTTTTCCCTGCCACACTCCTAGCATTGAAACAGACACAGTTCAACCCACAAACGTCCCTCGGAACCACCTTCTCCCTTATAATTTTCCTTTCACCCGTCTCTCTCCCAGCCACCTCCCCACCCCCCCTCCCTATTAGTTTAAATCATTCCTGAACACCCCAGCTAACCTCCCTGCTAAGACACTAGTCCCCCTCCCGTTCAAATCCTCCCCACCCCTCCTGTACAGTTGCCTTTCTCTCCTAAACACCTCCCAATGATCTACATAAGTAAACCCCTCTACCCTACACCAGTCCCTCAACCATGCATTCAACTGCATGATCTCGTCATTCTTAGCCCTGCTCATACTGGGCAGCAACCCAGACAGTGCCACCCTAGAGGTCCTGCCCTTTAGTTTGGCCCCCAACTCCCTAAATTGCCTACGGACCTCTCCCCTACTCCTCCTTCCTATATCCCCTTCCCCTACGTGTACTATGACCTCTGCCTGGGTCCCCTCCCCTTTCAAAATTCCCTCTACCCTTTCCATTATATCTTTTACCCCTGCTCCAGGGAGGCAGACCACCATCTTGGAGTCGCGCCCTTGCCCACAGAACCTCCTATCAATCCCTCGGACCCTCCCATCCCCTACCACTATCACCTTACCAGACCCTTTCCGTCCCTCTAAATCAGTCTCCCCTTCATTCCTATTTTTCTGTGCCCCTGCCGACGAACCTTGGGGGGCCTCCGGGGAGGCCGGGGGACCCTGACTACTCTTCTTCTTCCTCTTTCCTCTCCTAACAGTCGTCCATCCTCCCTTCTCTTCCGCCCTTGAGACCTCCTCCTGCTCATGTTTCCCAGCCATTATCTCCTCATTCTCCCTAACTAGAAACGCATCTTCCAGGCGCCCCTCGAGTTGCCTGATCCGGGCCCTCAATCGTTGCAGTTCTAAACATTTACTGCAGATGTGTACCTTGGGGACCCGTGACACCACCAGGAACTCCCACATGTGGCACCGGACACAACTTACATTCCTCCCTATATTCCCTGCCATGTCCCAACCTCCTGTAAGTGCCCAAGGTAGGAATCTGTCACTCACCTTCTCCAAGCCTGCACTCGCCTAAGCCCAGCAAGCCAAAGCCCTTCTCACTCAGTTCCCACTCACTCCGCTGCCCGCTCCCGACGCTGCCCGCTCTATACTGCTACCCCTTTTTTATACCCCCCGCTCCCCCTTAACGACAATCCCCTGGCCTAACTTCCGGTACGGAAGTAAACTACACTCTAACAAGCCCCGAGAACCGGAAGTACAGGAAAAAAGCGGTTTTCACTTTAAATCAGCCACTCACCACAGCCACAGCCACCAGGTTCAATGCTCCGGAGAACAATTCCATGACCGGATTCTATAAATTTTGCTCAGCTCCCCATAGAGTTGTCATTTGTACTTTTCTATGCCATATGTGCCATATTATATTTGGACGCAGTATCAATTATTCTGTCTGAATATTTTGTCTTCAGAAAAATTAGGGGTGAAAATGTTCCGCTATCTATAATGAATTCCAAATTGCTGATTTTCACATGCAAATGATTTTGCAATAAAAAGGGGGCAGAATGAACTCCCGACACAAATCTGGATTTGGTTAAAGTCTAGCAGTTCTATGGAATCCTAATAAATTGTCAGATAAATTACTTTATTTCCTTCCCTCCCATAATGCATTAAATTGTATAATGACACCCCAACACTGAAAGCCACATGTGAAGATGAATGGTTCGAATTTTCCTTGCCTTTAAGCAATGTTTTGTCTTTTCGAACTAACATTTCCAGCCAGTGTCCCAGCTTAAAAGCTTCTTACAAAGAATAACCCTCCGTCCTGAACTTCCTTTTCCGAAGTATTGTACCTCCATTTTTTTTTTAGTCTAATATCTTCAATGGGGGAGGTGAGGAACCACAGGGATTCTCCCATTTCTCCAATGTAAGTTTGCCAGAAACACCAAGAACTGGGTATTTTCTTCCTGGGTTGAGTGTGGCTCATGTTATGGAGGGTGAGCAGAAGACGCTCTGCTGAAAGTTGTTCCTGCTCCCGCTCACCGTATGCCTACTTAATAATTCTGCCATTCCAGATGGTAGCTAACCCAGTAAACAGAACACCATGGCGGAAGCTTTGAAAACAAATCAACAATCTCACAGAAGAGTGAGAGGGGATCTCATAGCAACCTCTAAAATTCTAACAGGGTTAGACAGGGGTAGATTCAGGAAGGATGTTCCCCATGGTGGAGGAGTCCACAACTAAGGGGTCATAGTTTGAGGATAAGGGGTAAACCTTTAAGAACTGAGGTGAGGAGAAATTTCTTCACCCAGAGGGTGGTGAATGTGTGGAATTCACTACCACAGGAAGTTGTTGAGGCCAAAACATTGTGTGATTTCGAGAAGAAATTAGATATAGCTCTGAGGACTAAAGGGATCGAGGGATATTGGGGGAAAGGGGGGAATCAGGATATTAATCTGAACCCTTACAAGCAGCATGATAGTTAATCCTCAGGGTCAACACATCCACACTGCACGATTACAGAATAAGCACAACTTCTGGGCTGGGAAAATATAAAGTAGGTTTTTTGGGAATTGCTGTCAAACTATCAGGTGTGAAGATAGTTCTATTAAAAAAAAACCCAAAGTGTCACAATTTTACCACTGCAAACAATGCATGGAAATAAACTGCCCAACTTTTCACAGAATAGAATCATACAGTGCAGAAAGAGGCCATTCAGCCCACTAAGTCTGTACCAATCACAAATCCACACAGGCCTTATCCCCATAACTATTTACCTTAGCCAGTCCCCCGATACTAATGGACAATTTAGCGTGACCAATCCACCTAACCCGCACATCTTTGGACTTTGGGAGGAAACCCACGCAGACACGAGAAGAACATGCAAACTCCACACAGACAGTGACCCAAGCCGGGAATCGAACCTGGGTCCTTGGAGCTGTGAGGCAGCAGTGCTAACCACTGTGCCACCATGCCGTAAGGTAACTCATTACCAGACACTTTCAAAGGTGATAAAATTGGAATGATGAAGTCCAAATCGATATTGAATAAAGGGGATGCGAGTTTTAGCGTATTACTGACACGTAATGTCAAACTAAAAGCACCAGGGTTAAGCGTTCTGCTGTACAGTGGCCTGAATTACTCTACCATCCAGCTGCAAGAAGCAGTTAGACTCCATCAATGCTGCTGAGATCTGGCTGGTAGCCAACTCTCATTCCACACGGGACATCTGGTGAACACAATCCACAAAGGGACATAAGCAACTTTGTTCTCTGATTCACCGTCAGTTTTGTAAGGTCGCTTTGTAATCATATTACTTTATCGGCACAGACCAGATAATGTACATTTACACCGGACTCGAAGAAGATGAAAGCAGCAAATATTCCAACAATTCGCGACAGGAATTGCTGTGGTGAAATGATCGCAGTGTAGCGGTAGGTATAATGTCGTCCCCTATTCTGTGAAACACATGGGTAGTTCTGATATTTATTGACAAACCGCTAAACTAACAGCTAAGGAATGTTTAAAGCTAGAATATGCTGACTCCTTTTTATTAGACTTTGTCTCAGATTACCCAGCTCTCATTTTGTTAAACTTTTCATCAAGTGTCAGGGCTAATAGAAGGGAAATACAAATTTATTCGGTCAAATAAGGTCAAGAAACCAAACAGTTTAACCCTGCAAGGACAAGTTATTTAGTACACTCGTACAAAAATGGTCCAGAGGGACAATTTTTTCACACAGAGAGTGGTGAGTGTCTGGAACGAGCTGCCAGAGGTAGTAATAGAGGCAGGTACAATTTTGTCTTTTAAAAAGTATTTCGATATTACATGGGTAAGATGGGTATAGAGGGATATGGGCCAAATGCGGACAATTGGGATTAGCTTAGGGGTTAAAAAAAGGACGTTGGGCCGAAGGGCCTGTTTCCAGGCTGGAAACCTCTATAGCCTCTCTGACACTCTCTGAATGTAGTCAGGGCAATTTGGTGGTCTTGGGTGAGATCAATAGATCCTAAACTGCACGCATACATAAACACTTTTTACACACTGAATTAAGTTCAAGATCCTTCCTGTTGAGACACCTAAAGCAGCAATGGAGAGTCTATAAAGAAGGGGCCTTGGCAGGATTCACAACAGGAGCAGTAATTGTGGAAAACAATCTAGATGAGGGAGCAAAGGCCTGTATGAAATGAAAGTTTACCCTCTCCACCCCAACATGGGTTTACTCTGGATTCTCCGGTTTCCTCCCACAGTCCGAAAGATGCTGGTGAGGTGCATTGGCCACACTAAATTCTCCCTGAGTGTACCCAAACAGGCGCCGGAGTCTGGCAGTTAGAGGATTTTCACAGTAACCCTATTGCAATGTTAATGTAAGCCAATTTAATGACAAGAGTAAATAAACTTAAAACACTTCTGAACTCCAATGAATATAATCCTAACAGAGTTAGTCTCTCTTCATGTGACAGACCTGCCCTCCCAGGAATCAATCTGGTGAACCTTCACATTACTTGCTTTATAGTAAGAACATCCTTCCACAGATAAAGACACCAAAACAGCACACAATACGCCATGTCTGCGTGGGTTTCCTCCGGGTGCTCCGGTTTCCTCCCACGTTCTGATAGACGTGCTGGTTAGGTACACTGACCTGACCAGGTACTGGACTGTGGTGATTAGGGGAATTACACAGTAATCTTCATTGCAATGTTAATGTAAGCCTTACTTGTGACTAATAAATAAATTTTTAACTATACAACTGCAGTCAGACATCCCTATTCTCCTGCACAAATCTTCTCGCTATGAAAGCCAACACGGGTAGCACGGTGGTTAGCACTGCTGCTTCACAGCTCCAGGGTCCTGGGTTCAATTCCTGGCTTGGGTCACTGTCTGTGCAGAGTTTGCACATTCTCCTCGTATCTGTGTGGGTTTCCTCCGGGTGCTCCAGTTTCCTCCCACAGTCCAAAAATGTGCGGGTTAGGTTGATTGGCCATGCTAAGAAATTGCCCCTTAGTGTCCAGGGATGCATAGGTTAGAGGGATTAGCGGGTATAATATGTAGGGATATGCGGGTAGGGCCTGGGGGGGGGATTGTGGTCAGCGAAGACTCGAAGGGCCTCTTTCTACACTGTAGGGTTCTATGAACATATCATTTGCCTTTTTTACTGCCTGCTATACATGCACACTTATATCCCTAGTGTGACGATCTAAGCATGTGGAGAAAACCTTTGCCTCGAGGTTGGGGAGGAAGTCAGCCAGCCTCGCCAAATGGGCATCGCTTCAAATGGCTGAAGCTGTCAGCTCAGCAGATGTGTTTGCCTCGGTTCAAATAGGGTGGAGACCATTGGGCAGTTGCTGAACTGATGTGTATGAACTGCTCTTTTTCTGTCTTTGATAAGCTCTAGTGTGGTTTAAAGGAGGCAGTTCTCCTTTCCTTACGCACTCTGTGTGAATAATCAATTCTGTGAAACATTTTGCCAACACAGAACAAGAGTTCTCAGCCCGGCGATGTTTATGAGGGAAGGATGGGGATGAGCTAGAACTGTATCAGAAACCTTTGATGTGGAGATGCCGGCGTTGGACTGAGGTAAACACAGTAAGAAGTCTGACAACACCAGGTTTAAGTCCAACCGACCTGACGAAGGGGCAAACCCCGAAAGCTTGTGAGTTTACTATCAAATAAATCAGTTGGACTTAAACCTGGTGTTGTGAGACTCCTTACTCAGAAACCTCTGGGCAAGAGTTAACTTCTGTCAGTGGACTGTCTCACCCTTAAAGGAGGCAAGTGTGTAATTTTTGTCATCCATTCAGTCCAAAAGGATCCAGAGGGGCAACTTTTTTCACACACAGGGTGTTGGAATAAACTGCCAGAGGTAGTAGTAGAGGCAGGTACAATTTTGTCTTTAAAAAGGTGTTTAGACAGTAACATGGATAAGATGGGTATAGAAGGATATGGGCCAAATGCGGGCAATTGGGATTAGCTTAAGGTTTTAAAAAAGAGCAGCATGGACAAGTTGGGCCGAAGGGCCTGTTTCCACGCTGTAAACATCTACGACTCTATTATTTTCAGGGTACCTGATAATCTCAGATCAAAGTCTGTGGAAACTCCAATATCAAACACTTTGCTCAAGTCTGCTGACTAAGATGGAATATTTATTTAAATCTGAGGGTTTGCAAAGGGAATATTATATTGTGGCTAGTGAAAACAGGAGCCAACTATAGAGCCAAAAGCAGTCACCGTCTGTGCAAATACAGTTCAGCTGTTCCCAGAGGAACATGTGTATGTCTCAAAAAAAAAACCTTTGGAAAACAGTGAAAAAAAATAAAATGATCGAGAGCGTCTGAGAGTCTCATGGAAGAATATTACGTGATTGCAGAACCTTTATCACTCACCTCAGTTTCTGGCAGAGGTAAGCAGCTGAATTTTGGAACTGGATTCGGTTATTTGGGCTGCTAGGCCATCTTGTTGTCCTTATGGCAGCCTAGGTGGATTGGCCATGCTAAATTGCCCCTTAGTGTCAGGGGACTAGGTAGGGTAAATGCATGGGGTTATGGGGATAGGGCCTGGGCGGGATTATGGTTGGTGCAGACTTGATGGGCCAAATGGCCTCCTTCTGCACTGTAGGGATTCTATGATTCATTTTAGTGTCAATTTTTCCAGGTCCCTTAATACCCTTTGCGTTCCAAGTATAAGTCCCACTGTGAAACAATTCCATTCATTCTGCATCTGGGGTGGCACGGTGGTTAGCACTGCCGCCTCACAGTGCCAGGGACCTGGGTTCCATTCAGCATTGGGTGACTGTCTGTGTGGAGTTCTTCCCGTGTCTGCGTGGGTTTCCTCCGGGTGCTCCGGTTTTCTCCCACACTCCAAAGATGTGCAGGTTAGGTGGTTTGGCCATGCTAAATTGCCCTTAGTGTGAGGAGGTCGAGCAGGATAAATAAATATGAGGGGTTACAGGGATAGGGTCTGGGTGGGATGGTTGTCAGTGTAGGTTCGATGGGCTGAATGGCCTCTCTCCGCACTGTAGCGATTCCATGATCTGTGGCTTTCCAGACATTCCACATTCTCACCATCTTTTTGTCATGTTGTGGTTTTTTTTTGGCGTCATCAGTAGATTTCAGTGTTTGTTAGGGACAAAAGGTATTTATTTATTCATTAGCGAAACTTTGTACAGGAGACTGGTAGGTCTGGCTGCTTACAACAGCTGCAAGTTTTGCGTGAAGACGATTTTTGGGATTAATTTCTCACCACTTTAGTTTTAATCTGAAGATTATGTTTTCTTATTCAAGAAAAATTCTAATTCAATGCTAGTCAATTCCATAGAATCCCTACAGTACAGAAGGAGGCCATTCAGCCCACCAAGTCTATACCGAGCGCAATCCCATTCAGGCCCCATTCCTGTAACCCCACACATTTACCCTGCTAATCTCCCCGACGCTCGGGTCAATTTAGCATGGCCAATCAACCTAACCCACACATCTCTGGACTGGGGGAGGAATTCACAGCATCCGGAGGAAACCCACAGAGACACGAGGAGAATGTGCAAACCCCACCACAGACAGCCACCCGAGGCTGGAATTGAACATGGGACCCTAGCATTGTGGGGCAGCAGTGCTAACCACTGTGTCACCGTGCCACCCTGTTACTCCTGCATTATATTAAATACTTCATACATAGAAATATACGTAGAAAATAGAAGCAGGAGGAGGCCAGTCAGCCCTTCAAGCCTGCTCTGTCATTCATTGACATTTTTTTAACAAAAATTCAGAATGTTTATTTATTAGTGTCACAAGTCAGCCTTCATTAACACTGCAATGAAGTTACTGTGAAAATCCCCTAGTTGCCACGCTCTAGCACCTGTTTGGGTACACTGAGGGAGAATTTAGCATGGCCAACCCACCTAATCAGCACGTCTTTCAGACTGTGGGAGGAACCCACACAGACACGATGAGAATGTGCAAACTCCGCAAAGACAACGACCCAAGCCAGGAGTCAAACTCGGGTCCCTGGTGCTGTGAGGCAGCTGTGCTAACCCCTGTGCCATTGTTCCGTTCTGTTTAATGTTCTCTCTGGAGTAATTTTATTACCTGCTTTCTTAAGTTGCAGTCTCACTATTTCTGGTTTGCTTGGCCTACTATTGTCAGGAGCGCTTTCATATGCTTCACACTTGCCAACAGAGTTAGTCAATGACCTAAGCGACTCACACACTTGGGAAGCTAACAACCTTAGTCCAAAGCTACAATAAATCTGCTGAGATTAAATTTCCCACAGGACAATAGTTTCCTGGACTCTTGGAGGAATTTCAGCTCGTATCGACCAAGGTAATGCCAATTAGTGTTGGAACCGTATCTGAAGTTTTTTTTTTGACAGATACCGTTAAATGCTTTGACTGGAACATCCACACACACAGCTTCCGCTTGTATCTGGCAATAAAGCATGCTAAACTTACATCACTATTGGCTAGTTGGAAAATTGCCATTTTCTTTTTGTGAACACCAGCACAATACCTCAAACTGATTTCAAATAAGAATTTCCCTCCCCTGGAGTCGCACATTCTGTGGTAAAGATGCCCAGTTCAAAACTGATGCCCAGAATCATTCTGACATCAAATGAAGAGGCAGCGATAAATTGCTTGCTTCCTGCTTCCAATCTGATACCTGCAGTTACATTCATTCCAAGAATAATAACAATGTTCCCCGTTTACAATGTTCCCAACAATAAAGAGTTAAGACTATAAATATCGTACATTTATGGTGACGTGCGCAGCGATGACGGGAGCTGGCGAGGCAGGTCCTTACAGCAGGGAAGGCTTGGGGTGACCTGATTGAGGTGTTCAACATTATGAGGGGCGTGGATAGGGAGCAGTTGTTCCCCTTAGCTGAAGGGTCACTTACAAGGGGACACAAGTTAAAAGTGAGGGGTGGGAGGTTTAGGGGGGGATTTGAGGAAAAACTGCTTACTCAGAGGGTGGTGAGGGTCTGAGATGTGCTGCCTGGTAGGGTGGTGGAGGTGGGATGATGCCTCACATCCTTGAAAAAGTACCTGGATGAGTACTTGGCTCGTCATAACATTCAAGGCTCTGGGCCAAGTGATGGCAAGTGGGATTTGGTGGGCAGCTCAGGGCATTTCATACATTAGTGCAAGCTTGATGGGCAGAAGGGCCTCCTCTGCACTGTAGTGTTCTGTGATTCAGTGGGAGAAGACTGAGGGAGGACGTGGTTGATGTGTACAAAATTATGAGGATCATAGATAAGGTGGATAGGAAGAAACTTTTCCCCTTGGTAGAGAGCTCAATAAAGTAGGGGGCGGAGATTTAAGGTGAGGCGCAGGAGGTTTAGAGAGAATGTGAGGAAAAACTTCTTCACCCAGAAGATGGTGGGAATCTGGAACTTTCTGCCTGAAAGGGTGGTAGAGGTGGGAACCCTCACTGTTAGCAATGGGTTAACTGACCTTCCAATTAAGTCCTAATTTGATGTCAATTATTCAATAGAAGTCACTGATATATAAAGGGACCATGGGTGGCACTGAGTGTTGGGGAGAATTGTGTGTGGCGTTGAATCAATGAAATAATGGTAGTTTATGAAGAAGCAGAACTTGTGCCTCCTTTACTGAACTACAACTGCAAACACTCACAACATTTAAGAAGTATTTAGATGAGCACTTGGAATGCCATAGCACACAAGGCTGTAAACCAAGTGCTGTAAAATGTGATAAATGGGTGTTAAGTGAATAGATTAGAATAGAATGCAAGCAGGCTGTGCTGGGCCAGTGCCAAATTGCCCAGGGGGGGCTGTGCCAGAAGGCAGTGCCAGGGGGCACACTGGGGCAGTGTCAAGGGGCTGTGCTGGGGCAATGCCAGGGTGCCATGCTGGGGGGCAGTGCTAAGGCAGTGCCGGGGACAGTGCCAGGGTACTGTCTGGGCATGTTCATCTCCCCCCGTGGGCTACACTCAGCTGTGCATCCCCAGTGGATTCCCTTCACCTGGTTCATGTTTTGCAAAGGCTCAGTGTGGGAGGGTGACGTGAGCGCTGAACAATCATTATTAGTTACAAATGATTGAGAATATTGATACAGAAGTAATGTGAGTGTAGTGCATTGAGTACTGAGTGAGGCAATTGGTGCCTTGGTGGGATATAGAAATGGAAGATACCTTTACTGATCTTGATCACTCATATGAGTTCACTGACACTGCATCAATGTGTCAATTTTGACACATTGATTCTTGGTATTGGCCACTTTGGCAATCTGGTCCCATTGGCTTTGCCAAGTTTGTCTTGAGGGTAATGTTCAATGTCTCAATTCTGCTGTGCTTGATTAAGAGAGTCTGGTAACTGATCTATGGTTACTGTGCTTGATTGGTTAAGTCTGGATGTTGACTGAGAGCAAAGTAAACAGGCAACACAAAAAGGCTGAGCTGGGATAAATATGGTGCACACATTTTGAGATTGAAAAGATATTTTAAAACTGTTGCAAATAAACTTGAGAAAATAGTATTATCTCTGCACTTCTCTGCAATATATAAAATGTACAACCAGCCAGCAAACTAAAACAGGGCTCTTGCCAATCCGCTTTGACAAGGTGACATCTCCTCCTCTCTGCCCCCTGTGCCATGCCTCCAAGTGCTCCACCAGAAAATGTTGGAGTCCGTTCTGTCCCATGTTGTACCATTCTCTGCCTTTCCCAGGTGTCCAGTGCTTGCCGCTATGCCCAGACCCTTCCCACCACTTACCCGCCCCACACCACCCTACCTCTCCCCATTTAAAGTTAAAGTTAAGGTTAACATTTATTTAGTAGTGTCACAAGTAGGCTTACATTAACACTGCAATGAAGTTACTGTGAAATTCCCCTAGTCGCCAGACTATGGCACCTGTTTGGGTACACTGAGGGAGAATTTAGCATGGCCAATTCATTTAACCAGCATGTCTTTCGGACAGTGGGAGGAAACTGGAGCACCCGGAGGAAACCCATGCAGACACAGAGAGAACGTGCCAACTACACATAGATAGTGACCCAAGCCGGAATCAAACACCCAAACGAAACACAAATTGGGTTTCAATAGTATTTGCTAGTTTGAACTCAAGTTAGTCTCCCATGATCTTAAAACCCATGCCCTGACATTCAACAGAACACTTAAAGTTGGCTGAAGGTTACAACAATCTCGTTCTCAATGTCAGTAAAAAGGAGGTAGTCATCGGCTTCAGGAAGCCTAATGGAGGACATCAACAAGGGTGAAGTGGAAATGGTCGAGAGCTTCAGGGTTCTAGGTGCCCTGATCATTAGCAACCTGTCCTGATTCCTCCATGCTAACCCTATAGTTAAAAAAGCCCAACACCTCTACTTTCTCAGGAGGCTAAGGAAATTTGGCATGTCCACTATGACTCACCAATTTTTACAGATGCCCCATAGAAAGCATTCTTTCTGCTTGTATCACAGCTTGGTATGACTCCTGCTCTGCCCAAGACTGCAAGAAACTACAAAGGGTTTTGAAAGTAGTCTAGTCTATCCCGCAAACCAGTTTCCCTTCCATTGACTCTGTCTACACTTCCCACTGCCTCGGCAAAGCAGTCAGCATAATCAAGGACCCTACACACCCTGGACATTCTCTCTTCCACCTTTCACCGGGAAAAAGATACAAAAGTCTGAGAAAACGTACCAACCAACTCAAGAACAGTTTCTTCCCTGCTGCCATCAGACATTTGAATAGATCTACCCTATACTAAGCTGATCTTTCTCTACACCCTAGCTGTGACCGTGCTCATTTTCAGGCACTGTATTTTGCGGCCTGCACAGGTATTTTTGACTGGACGGAGGACTTTTGCATACATCTGTTATTGGTTTCTTTGTGCTTACTAAATGGTATCCCACTGCAGCAAAAATATAAATTTATGATTGAATCTGTTTGCCCGTAATCAGTACCATGTGCCACATACCTCATAAACCTCATATGTACCCATGGCACAGGAACACAAGAAAAAAGGGTGCTGAATACCATTAGTATTGTTATCGCATATTTACCAAGTAGTTAAGGAAAGTTTAACCAGGCAGAGCTATAATGTCTGTTGCCTTTTTCTTTCCAATAACAAGCTTGCAACAAACATTGGCCTTGATGTTCCACACTCTCCTTGTTTGTGTCAAATTGGCACAGCACAGCTTAACAAGCAGTAGCAGTTTTCACAGGGTCTGGATTAATAATTCAGAGAACGCAATTTGAAATTTAAGCTTACCAGCTGGAGTATTTGAATTCACTTTTTGAACATCTGGGAATAAACCAGGAAAAGTGACTGCCTGACTGTTGTGTAAAGAATAAAGCCAAGAGGCTCACTAAAACCTTGGTAATTTTAATTGTAATCCATGCATGAAGCACTGCAGACATGTCTCGCTATTAGAAGGAGACGACTGATTATTTATAGCTTGAGGGGCACAACTCGGAGAGTGCGGGGTCAGGCGGGCAGGCAGGAATGGCCACAGTTGGTATCGGGATTGAACCAATGCTGTTGGCATACACCTGCACCATACTCTCACCAACTTTTACAGATGCCCCATAGAAAGCATTCTTTCTGGTTGTATCACAGCTTGGTATGGGCTCCTGTTCTGACCAAGACTGCAAGAAACTGCAAAAGGGTGGTGAACGTAGCCTAGTCCCATCACGCAAACCAGCTTCCCATCCACTGACTCCGTCAAGGCTGCCACGGAAAAACATGTTCCAACAAAGAGGAGGATAAGGGAACTGAGACATATAATGTTATAACTTCACGTTGGAATTTCTGGGACTTTCCTTTTGATGGGCTGTGGCAGGAAAGTTCAAGGGCGGCACGGTGGCACAGTGGTTAGCACTGCTGCCTCACAGCGCCAGGGACCCGGGTTCGATTCCCGGTTTGGGTCACTGTCTGTGTGGAGTTTGCACATTCTCCCTGTGTCTGTGTGGGTTTCTTCCAGGTGCTCTGGTTTCCTCCCACAGTCCAAAAGATTGATTGGCCACACTAACTTGACCCTTGGCGTCAGAAGATTAGCAGGATAAATGTGTGGGGTTACAGGGATAGGGCCTGAGTGGGAACATGGTCAGTGCAGACTCGATGGCTGAATGGCCTCCGTCTGCACAATAGGGATTCTATGATTCTATGAAAAGCAGCCAGCATACTCAAACACCTCCGACATTCTCTCTTTCACCAGGAAAAGTTTGCACAAGTCTGAGGTCACGTACCAACCAACTCAAGAACAGCTTCCTCCCTGCTTCCATCAGGCTTTTGAATGGACCTACCTTATATTAAGTTGGTCTTTCTCTACATCCTAGCTACGACTGTAACACCACATTCTGCACTCTCTCCATCCCTTCTCCCCTATGTACTCTATGAATGGTATGCTTTGTCTGTATTTTTCACTGCATGTTAATACATGTGACAATAATAAATCAAGTTTAATTAAATCTAGCAAGATGAGCTTCCAGTCCAATCCCCGGTGAAGTCCAGTAAGAAAGGAAACTTGCCTATCTGTGACTCCAGTCCCATGCCAACGTTTAACTGCAGGCCAAAGTAGTCTAAACCATGCAAAGACAACTAGGGATAGGCAATAAAAGCAACCTCACCGTGTGACAGAATTAAAACAGGGGATAGCAGCTCCCCAGACCACAGGCAAGCGACCAAGTAAAATGGGTTTATACCCTTTGAAATTTAGAAAAAGGAGAGGTGATCTTGTTGAAAGATTCTGAGAGGGCTTGACTGGGTTGATGTTGAGTTTGCCCTGGCTGGAGTGTTCAGAAACAGAGTGAAAGTTCCTCACTCAGGAAGTTGCGAATTTTTGGAACTTTCTAACCCAGAGGCTGTGAACATTCAGTCATCGAATACATTCAGAGCTGAGATTGGTGGACTTTTAGACTCTGAAGGGAATCAAGGGATATGTTGATGGGGTGGGAAAGTGAAGCTGGGGTCAAAGGTCAGCTATCATCTTATTAAATGGCAAACAGGACTGAAGGGCTGAATGGACTACTCCTGCTCCTTTATGTTCTGATTTGATTTATTGTATTGGGATACAGTGAAAAGGTTTGTTTCTTGCGCACTATACAGACAAAGCATACAGTTCATAGAAAAGGAAATGAGAGAGTGCAGAAAGTAGTGTTAGGTCCATTCAAACATCTGATGGCAGCAGGGGAGAAGCTGTTCTTGAATCAGTTGTAACATGTCCTCAGACATTTGTATCTTTTCCCCAATGGAAGAAAGTGGAAGAGAGGATGTCCGGGGTGCATGCGGTCTTTAATTATGCTGGCTGCTTTTCTGAGGCAGTGGGAAGTGTAGGCAGTGTCAATAGGTGGGAGGCTGGTTTGAGCCTTTGTAGTTCCTTGTGGTCTTGGGCAGAGCAGGAGCCATACCAAGCTGTGATACAACCAGAAAGAATGCTTTCTATGCGGCATCTGTAAAACTTGATGAGATTCGTAGTGGACATACCAAATTTCCTTAATCTCCTGAGACAGTAGAGGCATTGGTGGGCTTTCTAACTATAGTGCTGGCATGGGGGGATTAGGACAGGTTGTTGGTGATCTGGACACCTAAAAACTTGAAGCTGTCGATCATTTCTACTTTGTCCCTGTTGATGTAGACAGGGGCATGTTCTCCTTCACGCTTCCTGAAGTCGATGACAATCTCTGTTGTTTTGTTGACATTGAGGGAGAGATTATTGTCATTGCATCAATTCACCAGATTCTCTATGTCTTTCCTGTACTCCATCTCATAATTGTTTGAGATCCGACCCACTACGGTGATGTCATCAGCAAATTTGAAAATTGAGTTGGAGGAGAATTTGGCAACACAGTACTTGATGTATAAAGGAGTTTTGTAAGGGGCTGAGGACACAGCCTTGTGGGGCACTGGTGTTGAGATGATCATGGAGGAAGTGTTGCCTATCCTTACTGATTCCATTCTGTGGATTAGGAAGTGGGCTTCCTGAATTTGGTAGAGCAGATCATTTGTTTGGCCTGATCATATCTCAAGCAGAGCTTCCCAGAAGGGTCTTGTATCATGAAACAGGGATGGTCAAATTGGAGAGATTTGCTTTGGAGAACAAAAGTTCTCCAGTATAGTTGGCTTTCTGGCCTCCATTTTTCTTGCTCTCTGACTCCCTCAGGCAAGGGCTACCATCAGTTTCTTCAACAAACCCTGGAATGAGCATCATTTTGTTGCAAGAAGATAAAAATTAGGCTCTAGTATTGAGAACACCTCATGTTCCCATGGTAACTTGCAGCCATTACAGATGCTGGCAGATGACTTCTTGGACTATCCTGCCACAGCCCATCACAAGGGAAGTCCCAGAAATTCCAACGTGGGGTTGTAACATTATATGTCACAGTTCCCTTTTCCTTTCCTTTGTTGGAACATGTTTCTTGTACAGATCATTAGTGTGGAACTTGTAATAAAAAGCCAATGAACATTGGCCAGAATTTTACAATCCACCACCAGTGGGTGTTTAGAACATAGAACATAGAACATAGAACATTACAGCGCGGAACAGGCCCTTCGGCCCACAATGTTGCGCCGACCAGTCTTATTTTTAAAAAAAAACATTGACCCACTAATCTAAACCAATCCCTTTTCGTCCATAAACCTATCCACCAATCTCTTAAACGCCCCCAAACTAGGCGCATTTACAACTGCAGCAGGCAGGGCATTCCAGTCCCTCACCACCCTCTGGGTAAAGAACCTGCCCCTCACATCCGTCCTATAACTACCCCCCCTTAATTTAAAGCCATGCCCCCTCGTGCTAGATTTCTCCATCCGAGGAAACAGGCTATCACCATCCACCCTATCTAAACCTCTAATCATCTTATATGTCTCTATAAGATCCCCTCTTAGCCGCCTTCTTTCCAGTGAAAACAACCCCAAATCCCTCAGTCTCTCCTCATAGGACCTCCCCTGCATACCAGGCAACATCCTGGTAAACCTCCTCTGCACCCTCTCCAAAGCCTCCACATCCTTCCTGTAATGTGGGGACCAGAACTGCACACAGTACTCCAAGTGCGGCCGCACCAGAGTTGTGTACAGTTGCAACATGACGCTGCGACTCCTAAATTCAATCCCCCTACCAATAAACGCCAAGACACCGTACGCCTTCTTAACAACCTTATCTACTTGATTCCCAACTTTCAGGGATCTATGTACACATACACCTAGATCCCTCTGCTCCTCCACTCTATTCAAAGTCCTCCCATTAGCCCTATACTCAACACATCTGTTATTCCTACCGAAATGGATTACCTCACACTTCTCCGCATTAAACTCCATCCGCCACCTCGCGGCCCAGCTCTGCAACCTGTCCAAGTCACCCTGCAAACTTCGACACCCTTCCTCACAATCTACCACACCTCTGACTTTGGTGTCATCAGCAAACTTACTAATCCACCCAACTATACCCTCATCCAGATCATTAATAAAGATTACGAACAGCAGTGGCCCCAAAACAGATCCCTGAGGCACACCACTCGTAACCGAACTCCATGATGAATAATTACCATCAACCACCACCCTCTGTCTCCTATCTGCTAACCAATTCCTGATCCAAGTACCTAAATTACCACCAATCCCATACATCTGCATTTTCTGCAGAAGCATACCATGGTGAACCTTATCAAACGCCTTACTAAAATCCATATATACCACATCTACTGCCTTACCCCTATCCACCTCTTTGGTCACCTTCTCAAAGAACTCAATAAGGTTAGTAAGGCACGACCTTCCCGCTACAAAACCATGCTGACTATCTCTAATCAATTCATTACTCTCCAAATAACTATAAGTCCTATCCCTAATAATTCTTTCTAAAACCTTGCCCACTACAGAAGTAAGACTCACTGGTCTATAATTCCCAGGGAAGTCTCTGCTCCCCTTCTTAAACAATGGGACAACATTCGCTGTCCTCCAATCTTCCGGTACTATACCAGAGACCAACGACGACCTGAAGATCAGAGCCAGTGGCTCTGCAATCACCTCTCTTGCCTCCCATAGAATCCTAGGGTAAATCCCGTCTGGACCAGGGGACTTATCTATTTTCAACCCATCGAGAATATCCAACACATCCTCTGTATCAACTACAATACTTTCTATTTTACACCCCTTCACCCCAGTGACCTCCTCAGCTACATTCATATCGTCCTGCGTGAACACCGAAGAGAAATAATGGTTCAATGCCTCTCCAATCTCTTCCGGTTCCACACACAACTTCCCCCTACTGTCTGTAACTGGCCCTAATCTTGCCCTGACCAACCTTCTATTCTTGACATACCTATAGAACGCCTTAGGATTCTCCTTAATCCTATCAGCCAAAGTCATCTCATGCCCTCTTCTAGCCCTTCTTAACTCCCTCTTCAACTCCCTCCTAGCCAATCTAAAGCTTTCTACTGCACTACCCGAGCCCTCAAGCCTCATCCGAACATAAGCCTCCTTCTTCTTCCTAACCAACAAATCAACTTTTTTTGTGCACCACGGTTCCCTAGCCCTACCAATTCCTCCTTGCCTGACAGGGACATACCTATCACAGACCCACAGTAGCTGCTCCTTGAAAAAACTCCACATTTCAGACGTTCCTAGTCCCTGTAATCTCCTACTCCAACCAATGCTTCCTAATTCTCTCCTAATGGCCTCATAATTACCCTTCCCCCAGCTAAAACTACTGACCCGAGGTTCATGCCTATCCCTTTCCATCACTAAGGTGAACGTAACCGAATTGTGGTCACTATCACCAAAAAGCACACCAACTTCCAAGTCTAGCACCTGGTCTGGCTCGTTTCCCAGCACCAAGTCCAATATAGCCTCACCTCTAGTTGGCCTATCTACATATTGAGTTAAAAAACCTTCCTGCACACTTTGAACAAAAACTGACCCCTCTAACGAGCTAGAGCTATAGCTATTCCAATCAATGTTAGTAAAGTTAAAATCCCCCATAACAATTACCCTATTACTTTCACTCCTAACCAGGATCGTCTCTGCAATCCTTTCCTCAACCTCTCTAGAACTTTTTGGTTGGAGCAAAGGTGGAGGGAGTGTGAAATTAAAGGGTTTGAGATACCATCCACACAGTGATTTTATACTGGGCGGTAAGGCGTGGGACAGGAAGGTTGCCCTTGCCTCAGTTGTGGCCCTTATCTGGCCAAAACTGTTTCCCGCAATCCTCAATTTTTAGGCTGGCCCTAATCCCTTTTCCCTGCTGCTATTACTTCCTTAATTTTTGATGATGTGGAGATGCCAGCGTTGGACTGGGGTGGGGTTAACGGGATTGGGTTTATTTGAAATTATGAGTTTTCAGAGCACTGCTCCTTCATCAGGTGAGGACTTCATCTGGTGTTGTGAGACTAATTTTTGATACACTTCTTTCAATCTATCCAAAACCAGGACTTTTGTTCTCACTAAGTTTGATTTGTTTATCAATTAAAGTTTTTAAAGTTTATTTATTACTGTTACAAGTAGGCTTATATTAACGCTGCAATGAAGTTACTGTGAAAATCCCCTAGTCGCTACACGCCGGCACCTCTTCGGGTACACTGAGGAAGAATTTAGCATGGCCAATGCACCTAACCAGTATGTCTTTCTGTGAGAGGAAACCAGAGCACCTGAAGGAAACACACGCAGACACAGGGAGTGAATAAAATGGGTTTTATGCCCTTTGAAATTTAGAAAAAATGAGAGGTAATCTTGTTGAAGGATTGTGGGAAGGCTTGACACTGTTGATGCAAACACAGGGAGAATGTGCAGACTGCACACAGACTGTGACCCAAGCTGGGAATTGAACCCAGGTCCCTGGCACTGTGAAGTAGCACTGCTTACCACTGTGCCACTGTGACACCCACAGTAAGTCCTCCCTCCTATCTCAAAAATCCTTATACTTTTCTTGATCTCTTCTTCCTGTGGAATTTGTTAGTCTCTTTGGTAAATCCTGAGGCAAGGTCACAAATATTTCTGTCATTTGACTGTCTTAATCTATAAGTTTAATTTGTGCATCTTTTAGCAGTCTTATCACAAATCTGATTTTTTTCTTGTGTCCGTGTGTGTACAATGCTTTATTTCTTTTTCTATCCCTTGATAAGTTAATTCCATAGCTCCATTTGCATTCCAGCTTGATTTTCTCTCACTTTTCTCCTCTTTATTCTTCATATTCCCTGTGTCATTCCAGCCATGGCCATTGAGTGTTAACTTCACCCACCTTTAAAAATAATAATACCACCCTCTTACACAAGAGGGAAAATAGATTTGAGTTCTCTAAGAACTATTAGACTACATCTTTTAATATGAGAAATGAACACTCAGAATATAACTTCATTGTTACTGAATTCATAGCATCACAGAATCCCTACAGTATAGAAGGAGGCCATTCGGTCCATCATATCTACACCGACTCTTCAGAAGAGCATTTTAGCCAACCCAATCCCGTTAACCCATTGCATTTATCATGACAAATCCACACTTTTGGATACAATGAGGCAATGTACCATGGCCAAACCGTCCAACTGCACATCTTTGGACACTAAGGAGCAATTTAGCATGGTGATTCCAAATAATCTGCACATTTTTGGACCCAACAAGGCAATTTACCATGACCAAACCACCTAAAATGCAAAATCTTTGGACACCAAAAGACAATTTACCATGGCCAAACTACCTAAACGGCAAATGTTTGGACAATAAGGGGCAATTTAGCATGGCTAATCCACCTAACCTGCACATCCTTGAGGCAATTTACCATGGCTAAACCATCTAACCTACACACCTTTAGACACAAGGAGGCAATTTATCATGGAAACTACCTAATCTACACACCTTTAGACACTAAGAGATGATTTAGCACAGCCAATCCACCTAACCTACACACTGTTGGACTGAGGGAGGAAACCGGAACACCTGGGCAAAACCTACAGGGAGAATGTACAAACTCCACACAGACAGTCATCCGAGCCAGGAATCGAACCTGGGTCCCTGATGTTGGGAGGCAGCAGTGCTAATCACTGTGCCACCGTGCTGCCCATATTCAGTTCAATCCATGTCTAAACTTTGAATTCCATGCTTGCTTATTACTAAAAAGGTGAGGTTCATGCACCAGAAGTCTGTTAAACCTCTTTAGGTATTTAAAGTTAAAATAACCATCCTCAAAAAAATGTTAAATTAATAGTCATGACTGTTAATTACATTTGATTGGAAATCCAACACATTTTTGCACCCTGTAACAAAAAGTGAAATGCTTGTACAAAAATTACTTGCCAATTGCACGTTATCTGTACAAATTAACTTTAATTCCACACAGTACTCACATTTCACAGTAACTTCGTTGCAGTGTTATTGTTACAATAATAAATAAACTTATAAAACTTTAAAGAAACAGAAGCACATAGTAATTCCAAACATGGACTGGAATTGCAAAGCTTCTGGGGCTGGCTGCTGTTTGGTACCTATAAGGCATTGCTAAAGAGAAAATATGTGGGCTGGTTCATTTATCAGCACTGAAAGGGATCTGCCCTCTTCCTGGTGTTGGTTCGGGATAAGCCTCAGTCTCAGCTCAACGTGTTTTGTTATTAATCAGCAGCATCGATCGCCATTCTGGTGTGAAACATTCAATCTGCTTCAGCAAACAAAGAAACTCCAGGCTTGTCAACAAGAGAGGGAGAGAGAGAGAAAAAAAATTGGGAAGCTATGCCGGACCTCTGCTTGTCTAATCACTCATACACAACGGAGACTCTGGGCCTTTCCATGAAATCTCCCGTCTTGAAAAGAGGGAATGTGTTAAGGCTATAGAATTAGCACCTGCACTTCTCCCCTCAACTCTCTCACGCAAACACATCTTGTTATGCGTGTGAATTTACACATACTTAGAATCATCATCAGAAAGTTCCACTCCCCAAAGTCTCCGACTACTTCATGATCAGTGGCCCATGAGACACCACGGAGAGGCAGGGGGGTTCTTCTGTCCCGTCCTCTTGTGCTCAGCATGGGAATGGTCAACTTTTAATTCCTTTGCAGCGGTCTTTTAGTCTGTTGCCAGGCACTGCCTTTGGCAGCAGAAACAGATGTACAATTAGCGTTGTTGTTTTTCACACTCAGGAACTGTCCTGTATGAAAATGCTGCAGCCAGCTATAAAGAAAAAAAATCTCGCCTTCATTCGTCTAAGTTTACCATTTTGACTAGGAAGTTTCCTACATTTATAAAAGAACATTTTCTATTTGTATAACAGAAAATAGCAAATAGAATAATGACCAATATGGGCACAAAAATGGATAATAAATTTTGATTTGATTTGATTTATTATTGTCACATGTATTAACATAGTGAAAAGTATTGTTTCTTGCGCTCTATACAGACAAAGCATACCGTTCATAGGGAAGGAAACGAGAGAGTGCAGAATGTAGTGTTACGATCACAGCTAGGGTGTAGAGAAAGATCAACTTAATGCAAGGTAGGTCCATTCAGAAGTCTGACAGCAGCAGGGAAGAAGCTGTTCTTGAGTCAGTTGGTACATGATCTCAGACTTTTGTATCTTTTTCCCAATGGAAGATGGTCGAAGAGAGAATGCTGGCTGCTTTGGTGACGCGGAGGGAAGTGTAGACATAGTCAATGGATGGGAGGCTGGTTTTTGTCCAAAATTGTCCAAAATGTTGCAACATTCACTTGTCCCAATGTTTAAAGTTTATTTATTAGTGTCACAAGTAGGCTTACATTAGCACGGCAATGAAGTTACTGTGAAAATCCCCTAGTCGCCACACTCCAGCGCCTGTTTGGGTACACTGAGGGAGAATTTAGCATGGCCAATGCACCTAACCGGCATGTCTTTTGGACTGTGGGACGAAATCACAGCATCCGAAGGAAACCCACGCAGACACTGGGAGAACATGCAAACTCCACACGGACAATGACCTGGGATGGCAGGTTTGTCATATGAGGAGAGCTAAGTCAGTGAGGATTATAAGAGTTTAGAAGAGTGAGAGGGAATCCCATAGAAATTTATAAAATTCTAACAGGATTAGACAAGGTAGTTTTAGAAAGAATGTTCCCAATGGTGGAAGAGTCCAGAACTAGGGGTCACAGTTTGAGGATAAGAGGGGAACCTTTTAGAACTGAGGAGAAATTTCTTCACCCAGAGGGTGGTGAATGTCTGGAATTCACTACCACAGAAAGCAGTTGAGGCCAAAATGTTGTCTGATTTCAAAAGGAAATTAGATATAGCTTTTGGGGCTAAAAGAATCAAGGGATATGGGAGGGAAGGGGGATCAGGATATTGAATTTGATGATCTGCCATGATCAAAATGAATGGCCGAGCAGGTTCGAAGGGCTGAATGGCCACCTCCTGCTTCTAGTTTCTATAGCGATGGGATTCTGCACATACCAGACGTAAGGACTAAGTTTTTACTCTGAATGCTGATCCCTGGTACCAGGATGGATTCAGGGTCACGAACCTGCAGGGGTCGGCACCGAGAAGTGGACGGAAGGCAACCAATTAATAGCTACCCAAAAAAAAGCCAACATTTTGTGCTTTATTTACTGACTGTGAGTGGATTTCATTTTCAGTTGATTCATTGTTAATCTACTAAATCCTAAGAAAATTCTTTTATTGCATTTCATAAATCAGCAATAATTACCAGAGAGCAAAATGCGATTGAAGTTCATTCCTGAAATTCCCTTTCATTCTTTAAAGAACGGAAATATTTCAGCACATTTCAACACTGCATATATGGAAGGGTCCTAAGTTCATAAGATATCAGAGTTGAATTAGGCCATTCGGCCCATCGAGGCCATTCTGCCATTCGATCATGGCTGATATGCTCCTCATCCCCGTAACTCTTCACCCTATTATCAATTAAAAATCTGTCTAACTCCTCCTTAAAGTTACCCATAGCCCCAGCATCTACCACACTTTGAGGTAGCGAATTCCACAGATTCACAACCCTTTGGGAGAAGTAGTTTCTCCTCAACTCTGTTTTAAATTTGCTGCCCCTTATCCTAAGACTATGATGTCTCGTCCTAGAATGTCCCACAAGAGGAAGCATCCGCTCCACGTCTACTTTATCCAGATCTTCTATCATCTTCTATACCTCAATTTGATTTCCCCTCATTCTTCTAAATTCCAGGGCCTATATGCCTAAACTGTTCAATCTCTCTTCATACAACAAACCCCTCATCTCTGGAATCAGTCTAGTGAACCTCCTCTGAACTGCCTCCAATCCACTACATCTTTCCCCAAATAAGGGGATCAAAACTGTGCACAATGCTCCAGGTGCAGCCTCACCAATGCCTTTTCTAGTTGCAACAAAACACTTCCCTTTATATTCTATTCCTTTAGCTATAATTGCTGCAATGGGTCTGACAAAAAATAATTGAATGGGTCGTATTTTCCAAATAACATCTGATTTTACTTTCTAAACAATGCACTGCATTCAAGTCATGGATAGTGTTTCATTTCACAGAATCACAGATGAGTCCTTTCAGCCCATCAAGTCTGCACCAACTCTGACAGAGTATCATACCCAGAGTCCCACCTCCACCCTATCCCCTTAACCTTACACATTTAGCATGGTTAATCTATCTAACCTGCATATCTTCAGACTGTGGGAGACACTAGAGCACCTGGAGGAAACCCACGCAGATACAGGGAGAATGTGCAAACTCCACACAGGCAGTGATCCAACTCTGGAATCGAACCCGAGTCCCTGGGCTGTGAGGCAGCAGTGCTAACCACTGTGCATCCTCTGCTTCTAGCTCTTAGGTTTGAATTCTCCAATGTTGCCCGCTGCTGAGATTCTCCAGTCCTGCCGATATGAACGTCCTATAGCAAGGACATCCTTCCTCAGATCAGGACACCAAAACTGCACACAATATTCCCGGTTTGGCCTCACTAACACCCTATACAATTGCAGCAAAGCATCCCTATCCCTATACTCAAATCCTCTTGCTACGAGGCCAATATATCATTTGTCTTCTTTGTTGCCTGTGAATTCCCCATTCTTGCTTGCAGTGGTAGTGGAGCCAGACAATTCCAGCCTTAACTTTTGATTTCAAGCAGCAAGAAACCTCCTCTGGGTTTCCTTTCCAACCCCATCCCCAGTAGCCCTAGAAGACTAATTTTCTGTCATTCAATCTACCTTGCCTGTGAGTGGTCACATGATAATGTGGTTACTTAAGAGGTCACATGACCAAAGTGCAGGAGAGTTCTGCTGGAGTGAGGTCAAAGTGCAAGTGTGGAGTCGCTGCTCAGCTAGTTACTAAAGTACTGTTTGTTCCAAGCCCATGGTCATCAAACTTTGGGACCCTAGCACTTCTACACTATCTTCCACTTTATCAAAAATCTTCCCTTTGTCCTTGTCCTTTCCTATCACTAGTTCAAAATTTGTTACATTTCTACCTTTCTCCAGTCCTGAGGAAGTGTCACATCAGCTCTCTTTCTCTGTCCCCAGGTGCTGTCACAACCTCCTGAATGTTTCCAGCATTTTCTGTTTTTAATTTCAATATTCTGCTTTGTGATATAAAATAATTGTCTTTTATCCTCAGTACCAGACGATCACTCAAGGCTGTTTAATATCAGTCCACAAACAACATCTATTACTGGTCCAAATATCACTTGGATATTTAACCATTTGCAACACCTGAGGACAAATATGTACATAACAGGTCCTAAACATTGTCACGAGCAGTAATTTTATGTTGCTTTTTACCCTGCCCAAGACAGCAAGAAACTACAAAGGGTCGTGCATGTAGCCCAATCCATCACGCAATCCAGCCTCCCATCCATTGACTCTGTCTACACTTCCCACTGCTTCTCCCTTCCATCTTCTCCTGTTGGGAAAAAGATACAAAAGTCTGAGGTCACGTACCGACCCACTCAAGAACAGCTTCTTCCCTGCTGCTGTCAGACTTTTGAATGAACCTACCTCGCACCAAGTTGATCTTTCTCTACACCCTAGCTTTGACTGTAACACTACATTCTGCACTCTCTCCTTCCCTTCTCTATGAATGGTATGCCTTGTCTGTATATCATGCAAGAAACAATACTTTTCACTGTATGTTAATAGATGTGATAATAATAAATCAGATCAAATCAAATCAAAACAAGCGTCTGGTTGGCCTTGAATCATGCGGATAAAAGGGCATCAGTAACAGCCACACAGCGGGTGGAGGAGCAGGGAGCACGGACACAGACCTGAGGAAGGATGGTTCTGGTTTCACCTTTGAGGCTTCTCTTTTTATTCGAGGTGGCACGGAGTAGTCATCTGGTCAAAGACAGTAAGGGGAAAGAGCAGTTCCTGGACTTGTAGGCGAGGAAACAGATGCACTCAGTGGGAGGGTGCCAAAATCAGAAGCTTACCCACCATATTTAAATTAATAATTAAAGGTCAATTAGACTCGTTAGCAAGCCCATTAACGGGGATAATACACTGCCTGTACTATTATACAAATGGCGTGAGCAGGCGGGTGAAAATGGGCAGACTGTTATTGTGGCTAAATGGAAAGCGGCGGGAAGGGGGGATGCTGCAATAGCGGGGGGTCCTGTCTGCATCAGGGGGTGCATCCCCTTCAAGATTACAATTCCTTCCCCACTGCCTGCCTTCCAAAATCTGGCCCACCACCCATCTCTCCCCTTTACAGGCACTTGGATTCCATTCTCCCCTCACATCATCCCAAATGTGCCATTAAGACACAAAGTGATGTTCTTAGAGGGCGAAGTGAATGAGTCAAATATTGCTCTCTTAGCTTTGTTTCCAGCTGAAGAGCGCGGGCTGAAATCGAAAGATTCTGCACTGGTTTCCTTGTCACTCAGCTTGGTCCTGTTTTTAGATGAGTATACACATAAAACCAAAGAAACTCAGGTATGTCATCCTCCAAACCCAACATTTACACAGTGCCCAGTGCCAAAATTCCAGACCTATGAACTAAAGTGGTTGGTGCAAAAGACTAGCTAATTTTACACAGTAGTACTTGTAATCACAGTTCTCCCACAAGGTGAAGGACATTCTGTACGATATGGCACAGTGCGGCACGGGGACACACCAGTTGGCCCTGCTGCCTCACAGCTCCGAGAAATTGGGTTTGATTCCCGGCTTGGGTCACTGTCTGTGCAGAGACTGCACATCCTCCCCCTGTCTGTGTGGGTTTCCTCCGGTGCTCCGGTTTCCTCCTGGTTAAGTGCAATTGGCCATGCCAGGTTCTCCCTTAGTGTAGCCGAACAGGCACCGGTGTGCGGCGACTAGGGGATTTTCACAGTAACTTCATTGCAGCTTTAATATAAGCCTACTTGTGACACTAATAAATAAACTTACTCCAAGATCTCCAAACTGGGGAAAACTTGATCATTTTTTGGATAAAATAAAGCTTGAAAAGACTCCCAGGAGAGTAAGTCTACATTCTGATTATTGTAGTTGATTGAGTATATGACTAGTACAGTATTCAAATCATTTACATTGATAAGGACAGTTTGGTACGTATTTTTATGTATGGAACAAAGGAAGACTATCAGGAACCACTCTTCTGCAATCAGTACTTCAAGTGAGCAATTGAGCTGTCGTGGAATGTAACGGCAGGCGTCAGCACTGTAATATTATTTTAGCTTATGGAATGTCCTCCTTATCCTTCAATAGCCCTACTTGCTAAGTATCTACCTCCCTTTCAAATTACTCAATCAACTTATCATTGTGTCTTTCACAGTCTCAGAATCCGTTGTGAGAACAAGTTTCTTTTAAAGCCATTACCCAGCAATTCGACTCGAGTTGCCTTCAAACTTTTCAGTTGTCCCGGTTAAATTAATTTTTTTTTAGCAAGCGAGGATTTTTTTTTAAAAAAAGCCACAAACTAAATTCAAACGGCCGCAGTTTCTAGTATTAAGAATGGCACACATTAGTCTGTGGCAAAAAGGACTCATCCATCATGCTTTTGTTTAATGCTTATCTTTAACAACCGCTGATTTCGAGAAGTCAAACACTTCTTTCAGATAAGGGTATTAGCACAAGAAAGTGAAGTCCGGGCTTTTCGAAAGCACCATTTACAATGGACTCAAAATAAAGACAAACCTAATTTGATTCGGTGCAAAAGGGATGCATTTTGAAATTCTGTCAGTCATGGTAAATTAGACCTAGGTGGATGGAACAGCTTCCCAGAACGTAATTGTGTAGAGTGTCGCATCCAGCTGGAATGATCCTTCTGTTCATACAACAGCTGTGCGAATTCATTTTAGTCTGTATCAATCGGAATAAAGCAAGACATGTCCGTCTGCTAAGTACAGTCCCCTGAACGCAATCACGGCTGATTTATGCCTATTTCTCACTGCAGTACTTGCTACCTGGTTACAACACAGAGAGATCCCACTGTGCTGGACCCATTTCTATGGGGAAATGAGCCTGCAACTCTGACATCAGAATGTGAAGCTGCTGCCAAAATTCAGATTGTCAAAGGGATGTTAAAAAGCCTGGCAGAGCTGGACTGCTGACTCGAGCCATTTCAGTGCAACTCCGAGGCATTTCCTCCATTGACCAGTGTCACACTTTAGTTATCACACACAATAATTAAGATATCGCAGAGCTGCGAAGTGTAATTAAATGGTAAATTGAGAAGGAAGTGTTTTATGAGAGAGGCAGAGTACAGTCAGTGGTTCACACATTAACAATGCGGGCGACAATGCTCGTATTTTGTCAGAAAAACTGAATTGATTACAAACAAAACTGCATCAGGTTACGCTAGGTTTGAACCACAATTAGAATGAAACCGGCTATAGGAGTCTTTCTTCTCTTAATATTCATTCCCACAGCAAACAGACCGCTAAAATTAAAACTGATTCAATTGCATTAAATAAGGCATTTCCCTTACTATTTACTTTACAATTGTAAGATCCACAAAATTATAGCGTATTAGTAAATTCTTCAAGTTTTTAGGCGTCCAGATCACCAAGAACCTGTCCTGGTTTCCCCCAATACCGACACTATAGTTAAGAAAGCCCACCAATGCCTCTACTTTCTCAGAAGACTAAGGAAATTTGGCATGTCAGCTACAACTCCCACCAACCTTTACAGTTGCACCATGGAAAGCATTCTTTCCGGTTGTATCACGGTTTGGTATGGGTTCCTGCTCTGCCCAAGATCGTAAGAAACTACAAAAGGTTGTGAATGTATCTCAGTCCATAATGCAAACCAGCTCCCATCCATTGACACTGTCTACATTTCCTGCTGCCTTAGTAAAGCAGCCAGCATAATTAAGGATCCCACGCACCCGAACTTCTCTCTTCCAACTTCTTCCATTGGGAAAGAGATACAAAAGTCTGAGGTCACGTACCAACCGACTCAAGAACAGCTTCTTCCCTGCTGCTGTCAGACCTTTGAATGGATCTACCTCGCATTAATTTAATCTTTTTCTACACCGTAGCTATGACTGTAACATTACATTCTGCACTCTCTCATTTCCTTCTCTATGAACAGTATGTTTTGTCTGTAAGAAACAATACTTTCCACTGTCTGTTAAAACATGTGACAATAATCAATCAAATCAAACCAAAATTCTGCTGTGTCCAGCTAGCTGCATACAGCAAAGAACAAAGAAAATTACAGCACAGGAACAGGCCCTTCGGCCCTCCAAGCCTGCACTGACCATGTGGACTAGGATGAACCGTAAGGCACAAGGCCGCTGATCAATGTCTTATCAAATGTCTGATTCTCCCAATCAGCAACAATTTTAATTTTAGTTCCCTCAGTATTTTTTAATTTTATTTACTTATTAGTGTCACAAGTCAGCTTATATTAACACCACAATGAAGTTACTGTGAAAATCTCCTGGTTGCCACACTCCTGTGCCTGTTTGGGTACACTGAAGGAGAATTTAGCAAGGCCGATACACCTAGCCAGCATGTCTTTCGGAATGTGGGAAGAAACCGGAACATCCGGAGGAAATCCGTGTAGACTCCGCACAGACAGTGACCCAAGCCTGGAATCAAACCTGACTCCCCAGTGCTGTGAGGCAGCAGTGCTAACCACTGTGCCACCGTGGTGCCCACGTATTATCCATAAGGTACAAGGGTGTTGATAGATATCTTATCAAATGTCCGATTCTCCCAATCAGCAACAATTTTAATTCTATTTCCCTCAACAGTACCAGCTCAAAACAGATGCACTCACTGTACCTCGTGTAATCTCCCACAATTACATCCAAATTCTGATTCTCTGCCCCAGACCGATTGGCCATGCTAAACTGCACCTTAGTGTCCCAAAATGTGTCGGTTAGGAGGATTAAAAACGTAGGGTAACGGGGATAGGGTCTGGGTATGATGCTTTGTTGGAGAGTCAGTGTAGCCTTGATGAGCTGAGTAGCCCGTTTTGAATGTAAGGATTCTAACATTCTGTGTGATTTCTGCACCTTCAGTTTACACTTCCTGTAACCTGTTTTCTTTTTTATCTCTCCGCATCAAAAGTAGCGATCCATTCGAGTTACTTCGGATATTATTGTTGCACATCAAAACATTTTTTGCCATTTTGGTCGGCACGGTGGTATAGTGGTTAGCACTGCTGTCTTGCAGTGCCAGGGACGCAGGTTCGATTCCCGGCTTGGGTCACTGTCTGTGTGGAGTTTGCACATTCTCCCCGTGTCTGCGTGGGTTTCCTCTCACACTCCAAAAATATGCGGGTTAGGTTGATTGACCACGCGAAATTGCTCCTTTGTGTTAAGGGGATGTTGGGGGGATTAGTAGGGTAAATGTGTGGGGTTGGGGGGTGGGATTGTGGTCAGTGCAGGCTCGATGGGCCAAATGGCCTCCTTCTGCACAGCAATTCTATGATTTAGGCAGAGGTCCAAACATTCTGTTGCATTCCAAAGTACACGTGTAGATCTAGGAGTGTTTGACACCTAAATCAGTTTTCCAAAATGTCCTACATTTGAAATTTTACTTCAATCTTTCATTAGGATTCTGCCATCATTCTATTTGATGTGAATTAACCCTCTCTTTACTAAATCATTGAGGAAGAAGTCAGGCCTTTAGCTGTGCATCATAAAGCACTACATAAGGTGCCCTGACTAGTTAAAAATAGTTATATTGCAAAAAAGAGAGGTGTATTACCAAAGCTTTTTGTCTTGCACTCATCAGGACAAATACAAGAATGGCAAACCAAAAGAAAAAATGCTGGAAAATCTCAGCAGGTCTGGCAGCATCTGTAAGGAGAGAAAAGAGCTGCTGTTTCGAGTCCAGATAACCCTTTGTCAAAGCTAAAAGGCAGAGAAAGTGGTGAGGGAATGAAAGATGTGTCATAGCCTCAAAAACACGGGGAAAGGCTAAGACCAGAGAGAGAATACGAGGTGTGAGTGGCCAAACAGCAGAGAAGCTGAAATCAGAGGGTAAACTGTGACAGATGAAGATGTGGGGGAGGGGGATGAGATGAGAGAGAGGATGAGAGGCAAAATTGAGAGAAGAGGAGAAAAGGGAAGCAAAGGGGGGAAAAAGGTAAGAAAGGGAGGATAAAAAAGGGGAAAGAGTGAGGGGGGAGGAAAGACTCAAAATGTCAGCTTTTTCCTCTCCTCACAGATGCTGCCAGACCTGCTGAGATTTTCCAGCAATTATTACTACTATGGGTTGGGGAGCCTGTAGTTCTACAGAAGAGTCATATTGGACTGGAAACATTAAGTCTGTTTCTCGCTCCACAGATTCTGCCAGACCTATTGAGTTTTTCCAGCACTTTCTGTTTTTATTCCATTTTAATTGAGCAACTAACTTCAAATTAGGCGTATTTTGGACCATTTACAGACATTTCTTCCATGAACCTTGACAGCAGCTCTTTTGTAATTTACAGGACACAGTTCGGGATTTTCTGACCTCATCGCGGCGGAACTCTGTCGTGGGAGATTTGGCAGAACTGGACAATCCTGGGGGTAGGCAGTGCTGGAAAGCCCCACCTACTGTTACTACAAGCTGAGGCTCTCATAATGATTTTCTACAGTTCAAACACAATCATGATTATCATTGACTTCAGGAAGTGTAAAGGAGAATATGCCCTGTCTACATCAATAGGGACAAAGAAGAAATGGTCGAGAGCTTCAAACCTTTAAGTGTCCAGATCCTCAACAACCTGGCCTGGTCCCCCCACGCCGACACTATAATTAAGAAAGCCCACCAACACCTCTATTTTCTCAGAAGACTAAGAAAATTTGGCATGTCCACTACGATTCTCTCCAACTTTTACAGATGCCATAGAAAGCATTCTTTCTGGTTATATCACAGCTTGGTATGGGCTCCTGCTCTGCCCAAGACTGCAAGAAACTACAAAAGGTCATGAATGCAGCCCAATCCATCACGCAAACCAGCCTCCCATGCATTGACTCTGTCTACACTTCCCGCTGCCTCGGCAAAGCAGCCAGCATAGTTAAGGACCTCACGCACCCCGAACATTCTCTCCTCCATTAATATTGTCTCTTCCACTTTTTAAGGAAAAAGATACAAAAGTCTGAGGCATGCACCAACCAACTCAAGAACAGCTTCTTCCCTGCTGCCATCAGACTTCTGAATGGACCTACTTGCATTAAGTTGATCTTTCTCTACTCCCTAGTCATGACTGTAATACTACATTCTGCACTCTCTCCTTTCCTCCTCTATGAATGATATGCTTTGTCTATATAGCGTGCAAGAAACGATACTTTTCACTGTATCCTAATACAAGTGGCAATAATAAAACAAATCAAATCTAATCAATCATTTCACATCTGGTTTCCATTTCTTCCAAAGCATTTGTACATTAATATTAAAGCAATTGTATTAATAATTCATCGCTATCTAATGATTATGGAATTCCTACAGAGCAAAAGGAGGCTATTTGGCCCACTGAGTTCACATTGACTCTCTGACAGAGCATTCCACCCAGGCTCTATCCCCTATTCTAACCCCACAACCCGAAATGTTAATCTTGCTAATTCCCCCAAGCTACATATCTTGAAACACTAAAGAGGCAAGTTAGCACGGTTAATCCATCTAAATTGCAGAGCACCCGGGGGGGTGGGGGGGGGGGGGACCCAGGCAGACATGGGGAGAATGTGGAAACTCCACATAGACAGTGACCCAAGCTGGGAATTGAACCCGGATCCCTGGCGCTGTGAGGCAGCAGCACTAACCACTGATTAAAGAGTGCTGCAGTGGTATTTGGACACTCAACAAAACGAACTGTCAATTTACCAAATGGGATGTGCTTCTGAGCCCTCTTAGAGCTCCAGAAGCATTCTGGATACTCTTCAATTCATTGAAAAAGATTCAGAACTGAACCACAAAATGCAATCTGATCCCTAACACACCAGTCAAAATGAATCATCCATTCCTTCTCCCCTGTGGCCCTGATGGAAGCTATTAAAATCTCCATTATCACAAAGTTGGCTTTCTATATCAAGTTATTTATTATATACAGAATGAAGAGCAAATACTCATTTTATAATGTGAAGCAAAAACGGCAATGCTGCATTTTCTTGACTGTAACAGTTGAGACTACAAACACATCAAAGTTTGCAAACACGAATGATTTAATGGTGACATTTTAAGTTTATTTATTAGTGTCACAAGTAGGCTTACATTAACACTGCAATGAAGTTTCTGTGAAAATCCACCTAGTCGCCACACTCCGGCGCCTGTTCGGGTACACTGAAGGAGAATTTAGCACGGACAACGCACCCTAACCTGCATATCTTTTGGACTGTGAGAGGAATCCAGGACACCCGGCAGAAACCCATGCAGACATGGGGAGAATGTGCAGACTCCACCCAATCCAGGAAATGGCTGTGAGGCAGCAGCACTAACCACTATGCCACCCATGTTGATGAGTATGAGAAAACCTTGCAAGAACAGCATTCAGGGCAATAGTAACTGTTTCAAAAAACTGGAAAGCAAAATGTCAGATTGGAGGCAGAGCCGAGGGTAATAGCCCCTCTCAGCTTGTTTGGCAAACTGCTTGGAGAGCCACCTTCCAGTCACAGGGGAATGGACATGCCATGAACGCAGTGTCATTGTGTTACCTGAAAATGGAGACGGCAGTGAATAAATCCACATCTTTGTTCTCCACTTTCTTCCACAGAGAATGCAGCAACTCTAGAAGGACACTTAATACCTCAGGACACCTCAAGGATGACAAAGATAATCTCAAAGCAAACAAAGAGTTGCGAGGGCTGGTGTGCTGAGGGGGCGGATAAGTGGAGCACTGGTAACTCGAAGGCTGACAAATTCACCTGAATACCACATAATAGAGGGCTTGAGGGTTCCTAATTATGGAAGACATTTTAGCTCCTGCCAGCCACACCGAGCTACAGGCTTACACGCTCATCTCTACAATGTTCAGATTACAAAACGGCAACAACAACTCGCACTGCTGCTCATGTGCAAGAAGATAACTCAAAACACTCCACAATAAAAGCGGAAAGGGACATGGAAAACAATTATTCACAAATTACTAGGTCTGATAGTATGCATGTTTGAGAAATTCCTCCATCTCACAAAGCTAAACACTACCTGCCTGCCTAACAAATTAAGGCCGACACCAACCCATAAACTTGGAGAAACCAGGATGGTATAAGCCATCATTTCCAGACATTTACATCAAAGATAACTATTAAAAGTCAAATGAATGGTAATGCATATTTTGCTGACTGCCAAGAACTTGAAATATGTAGCGATATAGATTTCCCAAAAGGCCTTTGATTTAAGTATAATATTATAGACTAATAAATAAGGGCAAAGCGTATCGAGTCAGAGACGAGTATTACTGTGTATAACTAACTAGCTGGAAGATAGAAAGCACAGAGTGGAGGTAGAGAATGGCTATTCTGAGTGGCAGAAGGTGCAAGTGTTCTTCCAAAAAGTTCTGGGGACCAGGGTTCGAATCCCGCCTGCCACAGCAGATAGTGGAATTTGAATTAAAAATAGAATCCAGACTTAAGAATCTACTGATGACCCATTGTCAATTGTCAGAAAAGCCCATCTGGTTCACGAATATCCTTCAGGGAAGGAAATCTGCTGTCCGTACCTGGTCTGGCCTACATGTGACTCCAGAGCCACAGCAATGTGGTTGACTCTTAACTTAAGGGCAATTAGGGATGGGCAATAAATGCTGGCCTAGCCAATGATGCGCACCTCCCAAGAACAAATAACAAAGAAACATCCATTAATACCATCTGTAGTTGCCAGTGGCAAACAAATTCATGCGATCCAAGAAGGTTTGGAGGTTCTTTGCCTATCAAATAAGTTTTAAAGAACACTATAGAGGAACTTTACAGACCAGCAGGGTCTTCCGATCCCACCAACGGCTAGAGTGTTCTTTGAACTTATTCCATAGGGAAAAATAAACATCAATCAAGGAATAAGTAATTAACTTTCTCTCAGCATTGACAGAACTGCAGTAATTTTTCCTGTCATTTGTTTATTTTTAACATTTTCTTTGAGAAGACATGTCATTCTTTTAGATTTGGGCAAGGATTAAAATTCTGGGAAGAACGGTTCTCATGAAGCAGCCAATCTCTGGCCCACATTTTGTGTTTTTTAAAGTTTCCTGTTGCAAAGTGTCAAGTTATCAGCAACTTTCTCCCAGTGTTTGCTGGTAGAAGTGTCCAACACTGTTACTTTTCAATCTGAGGACTAACCGTTATCATGTTATCTGCAGAAAGACCAGACTACCAGCTGCGCAGAATTTAAAAGACAAAACATTTCCTTAACATAATTATTCCATTGTGCAGAAAAGGCATTAAGAATTTCCATCTTCTCTCTTAAAAGTGTGCATGAAGAAGACTGTTAATCTCAACAAAAATCATAATTGAAATCCTGGCACAAAATATAGGACGGTACAGTGGTTAGCACTGTTGGCTCACAGCTCCAGGGACCCAGGTTCGATTCCGGCCTCGGATAACTATCTGTATGGACACAGTAAGAAGTCTCGCCACACCAGGTTAAAGTGCAACAGGTTTATTTGGAATCACCAGCTTCTGGAGCACTGCTCCTTCATCAAATAAACCTGTTGGACTTTAACCTGGTGTTGTGAGATTTCTTACTGTGCTTACCCCAGTCCAACACCGGCATCTTCACCTCATTCTGTGTGGAGTTCGCTCATTCTTCCCATGCATGCGTTTCCTCCAGGTGCTCCAGTTTCCTCCCACGCTCCAAAGATGTGCAGATTAGCTGGATTGGCCATGCTGACTTGCCCTTAGTGTCCCAAGATGTGTAGGTGGAGGGGATTAATGGGGCAAATATTTGGGGTTATGGGAAAAGGACTGGGTGGGATCCTCTGTTGGAGAGTCAGTGCAGACTCAATGGGCTAAGTCACCTCCTTCTGCACTGGGCGTGCACGGTGGCACAGTGGTTAGCACTGCTGCCTCACGGCACAGGGAGCTGGGTTCGATTCCCGGCTCAGGCCACCGTCTGTGTGGAGTTTGCACATGTTTTCGTGGCTTTTCTCCAGATGTTCTGGTTTCCGCCCATAGTCCGAAAGATTTGCTGACTAGGTGGATTGTCCATGCTAAAACTCTCCATGTATCCAAATGGGCACTGGAGAAGGCAACTTGGGGATTTTCACAGTAACTATGTTGTAATGTTAATATAAGCCTACCTGTGACAATAAATAATGTAGGGATTTTATGATTCTAAGATTTGCACAATGTTCAAAAACCATGAACTTTTATTTTAAGTTTTCGTGTAGAATATCCTGTCTCTTCCTCTTCTCTTCTCCCCAATAGTCATTACGCTCATAGCTTCACAAATCTGCACAGCTCACTATAGTGCTGATTGTCGCTCAGATCTGAGTCAGCAAAAGTTGGGAGGTTTTTGCTGCTTACTTGATCTTTCCTCGTCGCTTCACTCCTCTGCATTATTCAGATTGCTGCTATTACGACAGCAGAAGAAATGAGGTCGACAAAAAGGGAAGGTGCACACACTTAATGAGAGAAAAGACTCCAAAGGGAAAAAAGCATTTTTTTCCTCTGCCTTTTTAATACTTTGTGCGTTCTGGGTGAGAACTCAGATGGCATCGCAGTGGAGTTTTTTTTTTCTGATCTTCTGTTGCTGAGTTCAGAGTTTCAGAACTCGAGTCACTGACTGGAATCTAAAGTGCTCAACGTTCAGACAAAAAAAATACAACAGGGTTGTGCTGAGCTGGCTGCTCTGCTTTTTTTTCCTAATAAAAGTATGTACTTAGCTTCTGTGAGTTTATTAAAACACGTTAATTACTTGATTGTGTCAATTACACATTCCATCTGCCTCTTAAGTTTAAATCTTATTTATTAGTATCACAAGCAGGCTTACATTAACACTGCAGTGAAATTACTGTGAAAATCCCCTCGTCACCACACACCAGCGCCTGTTTGGGTACACTGAGGGAGAACTTAGCACAGCAATGCACCCTAACCAGCACGTCTTTCAGGCTGTGGGAGAAAACCGGAGCTCCTGGAGGAAACCCACACAGACACAGGGAGAGCGTGCAGACTCCGCACAGACAGTGACCCAAGCCAGGAATCGAACCTGGGTCCCTGATGCTGTGAGGCAGCAGTGCTAACCACTGCACTTCAATTTCAATTATTACAGTGAATGGGTGAAAAAAAATGCCTGTGTTATAAATTATTGTATTTCTACATTGATTGAAATAAGTCAATTAAATGAGCTGGAAAAATGTGAAGGGGAGATTGTGCTTAGAACGCTCAGGGAACAGAAATCTTCAAATATATGAGTTAACATTGTTATTGAGCAATGCAAACTCATTACCAGAAAGAGGTTGTTAGATTTTTATTTTTATTTCTGCGTAAGAATGACCAAAGTAACACTCTAACCCCTAAGGTGCCATCCTTTGTTCATTAGTTAACAAAGTGTAAACTGGCAACAACTATAGAGATTTTTTTTCTCTTAAAGAGTGAATTGTTCTAGAGTACATGTTCTGTTTTGTTCTGTTGTTGAGATGCTGGACAATATTCACAACAATAAAATTCATTTTGACTCACAAAATAGCATTTAGCAATAAAACTGCATTTCAATTACTACAGCGAGCAGATGAGGAAAAAAAAACTCCATTATCGTAGTTCTAAATCTATTGAAACAAGTCAGTTAAATGAGCTGGAAAAATGTGAAGGAGAGATTATGCTTAGAACTCTCGGGGGATGGAAATCTTCAAATATATGAGTATTGAGCAATGCAAACTCGTTATCAGAAAGAGGTTGTTAAACTTCTATTTTTATTTCTGCATAATAATGACCAAAGTAAACACTCCAACCCCCTAAGGTCAGTATATCTATCTGAGTGGTTTGTAGAGTGGCATCTCCCGCCTGTTAGGCATCTTTTAAAATTATATTTCTCACATACTTACAAATATATGGAAAGACGATAGTTGTATTTTATTGTCTATCTCAGATTCCAGGTCTTACATTTAGAACTTTTTTTGTGTCTTGCCAATTCTTCACGTCTCCTTTTCCAAACTTCTCAATGCTGCAAACTGCCCATTTATTATTCAAAGGATCAGTCTCCAGGAGGGAGAGGTATTTGGGAGCACAATTCCACAAGTTTCTTAAAATAGACACTTTGTTCTCCAGACTATACATTTTCAGGGGCAGTAACTGGCAGCAAGAATGTGAAATCTGGATTAGACACAGATGCTTTGCATCAAGCCTACAAATCCCTGAAAGCTTTACTTAAACCTGGTTCTTGCAGTCGGTGAAGTATTTATGTCTTGTGAAGTACAACTGTATTGCATAACAGCATGAGAAGAAAACTGATTTTCTCAGGTTGGTGCCATAGAATCCCTGAAGTTTCAAGAATAGTATTCATCCGATGGAAGTCATGTTTTTCATCCTCAATTACACGCATAGTATTTTATCTCACATTAAAGGGCCAGGACTGCCAGGAGAAACTGTAAACTGCAACAGAAAATTCTTTGGATTGAATCCCATTGCCGACGTGATTTATATTTCCTGATGCTCAAACACCAGACTTGGGCCTCTGGTATCATAGCTGACATTTACTTAATAGTGTTGAGTATGAGCTGGCCATTCGCCAGATTTTGATGATGGGACAGAATTCATTCAGAACTGTACGAACCAGCCGAACAAATCAGATGCAACACGATGTGATAATTACACGATCATAGAATCATCAAATAAAATCATAGAATCCCTACAGAGCAGAAAGAGGCCATTTGGCCCATCAAGTCTGCACCCACTACAATTCCACCCACGCCTTATTCCCGTAACCCCATATAGTTACCCGCTAATCCCCTAACACTAGGGTCAATTTAGCATGGCCAGTGAACGTAACCCACACATCTTTGGACTGTGGGAGGAAATCAAAGCACCCGGAGGAAACCTACACGGGGAGAATGTGCAAACTCCACACACAATGACCCGAGGCCGGAACTGAATTCAGGTCCCTGCTAACCACTGTGCCGACCCTATATATTCTAAGACGTTGTCGTAGCATTTGAGAAACAATTTAATGTTCAGATGTAGGGTTAGATTTTGATTCGGGCTGTTAGCGAGTAAACGGGATCTTGCTGTGTGGATACTCTGGGCCCAGTCAAGTTAAGTTGTGGCGCATTCTATATTCGAAAGGGATGCATTTTGTTTTTAATTCCTCTGTGACATTGCCCATCTGTAGTTGAGAATTCTGATTAATTCTAAATACCCAACATAAGATAATTAGTGGCTGATGTTTTAATATGTGGTTTGAGAATAATACAACATATTTAAGTAACATCCTAATAATGTCTCTAAGAAACAAATGTGTAACATGCCAGTAAAATGAAAGATGTATTCATGAAAGAGATCAGCACAAGTCAAGCACAAATTATGCAACGAAGTAAATTAGCCAGGCTGGGAGATGATACCAATTATTTGGTATTAGGGCTGATTTAAGTTGGTTAGAGAAATGCTGTAAGTAGCCAATTTTGGGAGACAACCTCTGTAAAACGTACGGACAAATGACAGATCAATATTTGAATGTGTCAAACTACAATTGATTGAAGGACAGGCCATTGTTAGGTTGGCAGATCAGTAAATGAATGAAATTGCTTTTAATTAAGTGCTGGGCTTTATAATCTGATAACAAAAAGTACAACCATTCTGCTTTTTGGCACAAAATTGGAGACCTTTTGAGAATGCCTCATAACTCACTTGTTGTGTAGGTTGAAATCAGGGGTTTCCCTTTCGGCCGAAAGAAATTTGTCTTAATTGTAAGTTTGTCAGAATATTGTTAATTTTGTAATGTTTTTGATTCTAACATTTCAATGTGTTAATAAAACTAGTTTAATTTCATTGTACTGAACTGAACCTTTTGTTTAGCTTTCGTCAAATGAAATGTTTAATGAAAAGATTTAGTCTTTAAATTAATCAGGCCACCGAGGAGAATTTCCTACAACACCATCCATATCCCTGGAATCTCCACAAGCCCCCCATTCTCCGAGATTTCTGGGTTCCTCTAATTCCAGCCTCTTGAGCATCCCTAATTTTAATCATTCCATAATTGGTGGTTCTTTGGATACTGAGCCCTTGGAACAACCTCCCTCAACCTCTTGCCTCTTTCATCCTTAAAAGGAAAGAGGCTCCTTCAAACCAACCTCTTTGACCAATTTTTGGTCACCTGATCTAATATCGCTTTATGAGGCTCAGTGTCATATTTTGCTTTATAATACTCCGGTAAAGTCCCTTGCCATTGTTTAGTTTTAGTGCATTAAAGGGGATGATAAAATCTAACTTTCTGTTCTTGGGGAACAACTGCTTGCTCAGCAGGGCCTAGCTGCATGACGTACAGCTAGCCTGCAATTTTTAAAGACATCCTGGCCCTCTTAAAGTGGGTGGAGGGGGGAGAAGGTACACTCAGGCTACAGCAACCCATAGAACAGTATCAGAAATTCTTCGAATGAAGGAGCATGACTCCAAATGAAGCAACATGTCGTGGAGGGCAGAGGTGCGCTCCAAGGTTCTCTGATTCTCAGATTCTCATTCAAAGCAAGACAGAAGGGGCCAGGAGACCTTGGGAACAGTTGGCCAGGGAGATGAATTCCTGGAATTTGGCCTTGATGGTAAAAGTGCAATGATCTGGCATGGGCAGGCAAGGGATCTTCACATGACATCTTCTATTGACTGAGCTTCAGTGAAGTCCCGGGTTAGGAGGACAAGCCATGCTAAGTTTCCCCTTGGTGTCCACGGATGTGCAGGTTAGGTGGATTAACCAAGATAAATGAGCAGTGTTACAGGGAAGAGGCAGGGGAGGTGGGCCACCGCTGCAGTTTCTGGCTGCAAACCCTATTTAAGTTCATGTTTTAAAAATGAGTAGGGTTATTTTGTCAGACAACAAGCGCTGATCCAAAGAAAAGCAGTCACATCTGCATTCATCTCGTTTTATTCCTACATCAGGATAGCATTGGCACCTTTTCTGATCGAGGCTAAGTAGCATAGTTTCGAGTGGGTGGCCTAGAAAATTCTGTAATGTGAACCATCAGTCCTACAACAAAAAAAAACAACAGAGGGATCCTGTCTAGTAAAGAACAAGAATGATGTCTGCGTGCAATTCATTTGAGAAATTAAGCCCAATTTAATGCCAGAGTAATGGCTCTGAAAACCTCATATTAATCCACAAACTCCTGATAGTAACATCTGCAGAGAATTAAACAGAGTTAATGTTTCTAGTCGATAACTTGATGAAAAGTTCCTCTGTTTCTCTCTCCAACGGTATTTGCAACACATTCAAATATTAGATTTGCACAGCCTCCACATGTTACATTTATAGCAAGTGATACTGCATTAACACCTTGATAACGATACACTCCATTGTATAATAACGTCAAAGAGTCTCCCAATCTTCTGCTTTACGAAAAAGTAGCAGATTAGGAGTTCAATTTGTGCCAAAGGAAAATAAACACAAGTAGAAATCTAAGAAAACATGCCCATGTAACTGTCAAAGTGCTTGGCATATTCAAATGAAGCATGATATTTATCTCTAATTCATCTACGCCTCTACTTTCTCAGAAGACCAAGGAAATTTGGCACGTCCGCGACGGCTCTCACCAACTTTTACAGATGCACCATAGAAAACATCCTTTCCAGTTGTATCTCAGCTTGGTATGGCTCCTGCTCTGCCCAAGACCACAAGAAACTACAAAAGTTTGGGGCGGCACGGTGGTTAGCACTGCTGTCTCACAGCGCCCGGGACCTGGGTTCAATTCCTAGCCTGGGTTACTGTCTGTGTGGAGTTTGCGTGTTCTCCCTGTGTCTGTGTGGGTTTCCTCCGGGTGCTCCGATTTCCTCCCATAGTCCAAAAAATGTGCTGAGTAGGTGAATTGCCATGCTAAATTCTCCTTCAGTGGACCCAAACAGGCACCAGAGTATGGTAGCAAGAGAATTTCCACAGTGACTTCATTGCAGTGTTAATGTAAGCCTACGTGTGACACTAATAAATAAACTTAAAAATTGAAACTCAAACTTAAACTTAAAAGGTAGTGAATGTAGCCCAGTGCATAATGCAAACCAGACTCCCATCCATTGACACTGTCTACAGTTCCCACTGCCTCAGAAAAGCAGCCAGTATAATCAAGGACCTCACGCACCCCAGACATACTGTCTTCCACCTTCTTCCATTGGGAAAAAAGATACAAAAGTCTGAGATCATTTGCCAAATGACTCAGGAACAGCTTCTTCCCTGCTGTTGTCAGACTTTTGAATGGACTTACCTCGCATTAAGTTGATCTTTCTCTACACCCTAGCTATGGCTGTAACACTACATTCCACAGCTCTCTCGTTTCCTTCTCTATGAACAGTATGCTTTGTCTGTATGGCGCGTAAGAAACAATACTTTTCACTGCATACTAATACATGCGACAATAATAAATCAAATCAAATCAAACATAAATATTTCCATCAAGTGGGTTCATTATCATTTTTTATCTTTCCAGTGTGAAGTTAAGGAGATGGTTTTCAGATTGGACTTTATGTGAATAAGCAGAGGGTGCATCTCCAGCTTTATTCCTTACAAAGTTTCCACTAAACTGTCTAAGTTCCTTTCCACGTAAATTTGGTTAACATATGACATGATGCATTCTTTGAATAATTTTCAATCTGACCTCTTAAAATAGCGATATATTTACTAAGTTAAATTCTTTGCATACCCCACCCAACCCTTGAAACTCTGATCAAAGGCATTAAAATGTAGTCAGGAATGAACTAGGCTTTACAAAAGAAGGTCACGCACGATGACCAAAAGGGTTACCCAGTTAAGAGGATCCCTTTCGTAACCTAACCTCAGATCTACCATTTTGTTAGAGCTTCAACCTAGCAATTGTTAAAAGAGAAAATGATGAAACAGATCAGAGTGGAATGTAACAATTCACAGCACAAGCATAAAGTGAAGACAATTTGATCAAGAAAGGGAGAGAGCTCAGAATATGGACGTTGTTGGAATCTTTGAAATTGTGAGGTCAGTTCAGTTATTGTAAAGGTACAAACAAAATTAAAATGAAACCACAAAAGATGATGGGCAGAATTTTCCTGTCCAGCCCACGAGGAGGGTGGGAGCGGACCATGCAGAGGTTCACTGACCTCGATTTTCCAGTCTTGGGGCCAGCACAGACGGAAAATCCCATCCAATGAGTGTAGTCAGTATTAAAGGTCATTCCTTCAATCAGCTGTGGAATACTTAGAGACATAGAAACATGGAAAATAGATGCAGGAGCAGACCATTCAGCCCCTCGAGCCTGCACCACCATTCAATATGATCAAGGCTGATCATGGACTTCCAATATCCCACTCCCGCTTTCTGTCCACACCCCTTGATCTCTTTAGCCGCAAAGGCCACGTCCAGCTCCCTCTTGAATATATCTGACAAACTAGCCCCAACAGCTTTCTGTGGTAGAGAATTCCACGGGTTCACAACTCTCTGAGTGAAGAAGTTCTTCAGTGCTGAATGGCTTACTCCTTATTGTTAGACTGTGACCCCTAGTTCTGGAGCCTTGGATGCTGGTAATGTCAGCCTAAGGATCGAAATGCACTTGAAAAATAGTGACACGATGTCAAGCTGATAAAGCATTGTTCAAACTTAGGGAGCGTTCCTAAGAGGATTGACGCATATACGGCTAGGTATTTAGGAATGGTGAAGATCTTTAATGTGGAAATATAAAATATTGTGGAAATGTGAAACAATGCAGATCCAGTGCCAAAGAATACGAAAGTGAAAATGATCAAAGACAGAGATTACATTTACTGAAACATCAACCCTTTTGCAGTAATTAGTATTTGTGAAGCTTTGACCAAAGAGGCGTAAAGAAAAATCAAAAGCTACCAAAAACAATGGTGAATGAGGAGTTTAAATCAAAGGATTGGATTAAATGAAATGAGGACAATTGCAGTGGTTGCCTTGAAAATTGTCACGTGTGTTATAGTGATCAAAAGGCAGTCACTCATAAGGGATTGGGTGAACACTTTGTGGGTTCATTGATTAATCTAGGCACACCTGAACATTTATATGTTGTTAGAAAGCTTGAGGACATCAGAGCTGCTGAGCTGTATGTACGTGTTCTGCTTAAAAGCAAAAGTGAAACTAAAACCGGATCGCATGACACACTTCCCTCCTAGTGATGCCATGCTGCAATCCTTCAAAGGCATATTACAACAAGGATCTTTTTCAGTACACATCATAGAAGTTTAAAGCACAAAACATTTAAACCATCATGTCTGTACTGTATCTTCACTCGAGCAATCCAAAGGTAATTCTAGTGTCCTGCTATACAAGTAGCCTAACTAGTGCCCTGTCCAAATTATTTATTTATTCTTGCACACTATGGCCCTATTTATAAAACCCAAAATAGTGTTGGCATTTTTTTGCCTGCACTCCCATGTAAAATGCAATTGTATCCTTGATCTCTAGGGGTCAGTAATCTACACCCCTCCGTGTTTTTCCATTGAGCATATACTTCCAATCCTTATTTATGTCATACAATTTACTATTTCACATATTAATCCATTTACATCTTCCTAAAGCCACAATCCTTTGTTCACCAATCGCCTACTATTGAATTTTAAAAGTTTGAGATGTTTCTTTGCCAAGACCAGACTATCCGTATAGACTGAGAATAAAAATGGACCCAAACCGACCCCTGGGTTCACGGGTACCCCAAGCTGAGCAATACCAGTTAACTCAAATTCTCATCAGACATCGTACAACTGCCACTTCTGTTGTTGTAGATGCGAGAACTCCTGGTGGGACTTGTCTCTTTGTACTTAAGTGATATGGAGATGCCAGCGTTGGACTAGGGTGCGCACAGTACGAAGTCTTACAACGTCAGGTTAAAGTCCAACAGGTTTATTTGGAATCATGAGCTTTTGGAGCACAGCTCCTTCATCAGGTGAGTCACCAGATGAAGGGGCAGTGATTACTGCTCGTGCGCTCTGCAGTGCACAGAGTGTGGGAGATTGATTTTGAAAATCCCGCTGAAAAATCCAGCGCAGTTTACTCCAGTTTTCACACAAATTCAACACTTGGGATTTGATGGGGAGAATCATGGCTCCTGTATCTAACCTGCATCACAGCACTTGCAGTCAAATGAATGCCTGCAGTATCTCCAATGGGGGAAGATGGCAAAGAATGCAATGCACCTGCATATCTGAAAGGAAAACATTGTGGGCATATTTATAGAAAGTACCAGCGGGGAACACTTTGATGATAAGGCAGCTGTCAGAAAAGGAAAATACCAGCTTTAATCTGCTTTATATCAGACTCTACTTTACATCTCAATTATTCCACGAGACACAAAAAAGTCGGAGTCCCAGGGGTCCCAATATCAGAACTTCTCTAAATCCCTTCATTTCCTAGGCAGCTATTTTCTGAGAAAAATCACAACTTCTTATTTTTAATCACGTTTTGTGTTCATCAAAATGAAAAATATTCACACGCACACACTCACACCACACATACATACACACACACTCACACACGTGCGCACACATACACACACACACACCACACATACATACACACACACTCACACCACACATACATACACACACACACACACGTGCGCACACATACACACACACACACGTGCGCACACACATACACACACACACACGTGCGCACACACACACACCACACACACGTGCGCATACACTTACACCACACATACATACACACACACTTACACCACACATACATACACACACACACATGCGCACACACATACACACACACACACGTGCGCGCACACATACACACACACACGTGCGCACACACATACACACACACACACGTGCGCACACACATACACACACACACACGTGCGCACACACATACACACACACACGTGCGCACACACATACACACACACACGTGCGCACACACATACACACACACACACGTGCGCACACACATACACACACACGTGCGCACACACATACACACACACGTGCGCACACACATACACACACACACACGTGCGCACACACATACACACACACACACGTGCGCACACACATACACACACACCACACATACATACACACACACACACACCACACATACATACACACAGGCACACACACATACACACACACACACCACACATACATACACACAGGCACACACACATACACACACACACACACACACACACACACAGACCCCACACATACATGCTGCATTTTTCACCAGATGTATATTGCTTTCACAGTGTTAGCAGAAATGATACTGCAAGTACAGTACAATATTAAACACATACACACAATGTGCACACACACATACACAATGCACTCACAGATAGCACACAAGCACACATGCAACACACACACACACAGTGCAAACATATGCCCACACAACACAACACACATGCACATACAACACACACACACACGCTGCCTTTTTCACCAGGTGTATATTACTTTCAGTGTTCGCTGTAAGTGCAGCACAACACTAAACACTTGCTTTGGGATCATTCTTCAGAATCAAAATTTGCTTTCGAAATGGTTTTCAGTTTACTTTGGTGCCTGTGAGGGAAATCGATAGTGCCTGAATCCAGTCCGTAAAGAAAAATAATGGTCACAAGAATATAATACCCGTCCGCAATACATCCTGTGCAGTGGTTCTTAACTACTGTTCTGTTGTTGTAAATCCTGTGAAACAATTCCAGCATCTCCAAAACGGTTTGCTTTAGTAAGGAAAGGTATAAAATCCTGCAAGATGATACTTCCAGAGCTGTGAGAAAGTTGGGACTGCCAATATTGCTAAATACTGCTGAGCTTTAACAATTTTAAAAAAAGCCCACTGGTTTACTAAATTGCATTGAAAAGATGGGTGTAAAAGAAGGGAGAATGTATATTTAATCGGGTCTCTTTGTTCAAATGTGTTAATGGAAGCAATTTGAACAATGACAGAGCAAAATTCAGGAATTCAATGCTTTGACTATCCCGTCACAATCACCGAACTAAAGTCACAGCGTTCGCTGAGAATGAAACAACAAATTTGTCACCTTTTGTCCATCAGATTCCTTCACCTAGCCCTTAGTAACCGTGCGATTAAAACCTGAATATAGTTTCTAATTGTACCATCGCTGAAGTAGACCAAATGAGGGAGCACTGAATGGTCTCCAGGGGTTCCGAGTTGAAAGGAATGCAGGAAGAATTGCCCTTGCTTTGATCATAGTGAGCAATATGTAACTGCGGGGCACCAAGGGAAGCAAATGAAACATCATCTCAAGGGGATCCGAAAATTCATGGCCAAATAAACCAAAAGCAAAATAGGAGCCAATACAAAACTTTCACAAAAAGAAATCCACGCTATTAATGGTTGTCTTTATATTCCATTTTTGGGACTTAATTAGACAGCTAGTATTTGATCTATTTTTAATGCATATATTACCTCTCATCAGCTTTTTTTAAAAAAGACACAGGTCATTCAAATTGTGATTGACAGAGTAACACTTGCTGCTTAATTCCTGCCGAGAATTCTTTTATTTCCTAGTTTTGTGTTTTCAATTCTCTTTTTCTTTCTCTGATGGTGGTGAAACTTTAAAACAAAGAAATTTCTGCTCTGCAATAATGGTCCCTGCTGCACAAAATGGAATTTGAGAAGCTACTATACAGATCAAAAGACACGGTGGCACAGTGGTGAGCACGGCTGCCTCACACCGCTTAGGGATCCAGGCTCAATTCAGACCTCGGGTCACTGTCTGTGGAGCGTTTTGCACTTTCTCCCTGTGCCTGCATGGGTTTCATAGAATCATACAATCTCTACAGCGCAGAAGGAGGCCATTTGGCCCATCAAGTCTGCACCAACCACAATCCCACCCACGTCCTAGCCCCGTAACCCCACATTTTTACTCCGCTAACCCCCCTGACACTAGGGTCAAATTAGTATGGTCAATCAATCCTCCCACACATCTTTGGACTGTGGGAGGAAATCGGAGCACTTGAGGGGAATCTGCACAGACACGGGGGAGAATGTGCCAACTCCACACAGGCAGTGACCCGAGGCTGGAATCGAACCCAGGTCCCTGGCACAGCGAGGCAGCAATGCTAACCCACTGTGCCACCGTGTTTCCTCCGGGTGCTCCGGTTTCCTCCCACAGTCCAAAGATGTGCGGGTTAGGTTGATTGGCCATGCTAAATTGACCCAAATGGCAAAGGGATTAGCAGAGTAAATGTACAGGGTTACGAGAATGGGGCTGGGTGAGATTATGGTCGGTACAGACTCAACAGGCCACATGGCCTCCTTCTGTTCTGTAGGGATTCTATGATTCTATAAATGTTCTATCAGGGAAGTTACGCCAGAATGTTGCACATCAACTATTCCGGCATGGAGAATCAAGGACTTCAATTCAGATGTCCAGCTTCTTGGCTTAGACATCACAAATGGCAAAGCTCCCCGGAATTTCTGGAAATTTATGACAAATTCACGGAACCCACTTTTACCCATTAACAAAATGTTATTTGTTAAAAGGGTCTGTAATTCACTTTAGTGTAATAAAATTAAGATCTTTAGGGCAGTACAGTGGCACAGTGGTTAATACTGCTGCCTCAGAGTGCCTGGGACCTGGGTTCACTTCCTAACTTGGGTCACTGCCTGTGAGAAGTCTGCACATTCTCCCCATGTCTGCGTGGGTTTCCTCCGGGTGCTCTGGTTTCCTTCCACAGTCCAAAGATGTGCAGGTAAGGTTGGTTGGTCATGCTAAATTGCCCCTTACTGTCTCTGAATGCATAGGTTAGAGGGATTAGTGGGGCAAATATGTGGGGTTACAGGGATAGGGCCTGGGTGAGATTGGTGTCAGTGCAGACTCGATGGACCAAATGGCCTCTTTCTGCACTGTAAGGTTCTATGGTTCTATGAACGAGGCTAGTCCAGTCCATGTTGGCTTGCATAATAACTTTCCTGCTGTCTTATTTACATTCTTTGAGCTTTTCAATCTCTAAATTAGTCTTCTTCCTGTCTCAGTGGGGATGATTTTTGCCTTCACTGTTTGGGAGATGTGCCATTCCATGTAGGATCTGCTGGGCTGCTCTGTGGCAAATGGAATTCAATCTGGATAAGCGTGAGGTAATGCACTTGGGCAGGACAAACTGCGGGGCTCTGATGAAGGTTCATCCAGACTCGAAACGTTGGCCCTATTCTCTTTCCACAGATGCTGTCAGACCTGCATCCAGCATTTTCTGTTTTTGTTTCAGGTTCCAGCATGCTCAGTATTTGACACTGACTAAGGAAAAGACCCATGCTTTATGATGTACTACGCCATTTGACTTGGATTCATTTAATATATCCAAAGATATGCTGATTAGAATGACCTACCGTGTCAAATTACCCCTCAGTGTCAGCGGTGGAGCAGGATAAATGGGGTTGTGGGGATAGAGCCTGGGTGGGGTTGTTGTTGGGGCAAGTTCAATGGGCTGAATGGCCTCCTTCTGCTTTGTCGGGATGCTATCTCCCTCTAAGTCAGAGCTCTGGGTTTGAACTGCAGCTCAGGCCAAGAGAGATACATTACAGGTGAAGCATCAACATCCAAATCCTTCCTATACACACCAATGGTTGGCAGTAAGTGTGTGACCCATTACTGGAAAGAAAGTGGAGCCTCTGTGCCGGAGTGTGACGATCAGGGGATTTTGACAGTGACTTCCATTGCAGTGTTAATGTAAGCGTACTTGTGACTGATAAAATAAAGTTTAACTTTAAGCAAACAACGCACATCCTCCCGTTGGCAGGAAACTCACAGCTGGGAGGCCCTGGATTTTTTTTTGTAAGACTCACATTCGCCTAATGTCCTCAACTGTCAACCATTCAGAGGTTTGCTGGAGTCTGCAGAGTCAGCAATTCCTGATGAATCCACCACCTTAAAAAAAAAATTCCCGAAAGGGCCCACTGATCCTTGTAATGATAGCTCCAGCCAGCCATCTGGCACCACAAAAGGAATCTTTTGGTGGGGAATTGACTGCCAATGAGTTACACTGTTATATCTGTACTCACTGGCATCGCGTTGCACTGTGAGCAGATAACCCAGTTCAAATAAAAGATACGGCCAGATGCAAACTGATCCAATTCGGACTTGAACAAGGCGCTATGAGAAATGGACTCTGTTTAAGGTTACTTCAATTTGCATCTACTGACGGCCCAATTAATGTCTCTGCCTTGTTAATCAACAGTTACAGCGAGCTGTCAGCAGGAGATGGGACATGATGTGTGGAGATCCAGGGCAGTCTTTGTATCCGGGAGTTAATACATCAAAGCATTTTGCGAGATCAAAGTTTCAGATAGTTGTACCTGTGACATAAAAATCTTTACAAGCGCACAATGTTCGTGATCATAATACTGCTGCCCTCATAAAAAGGGCTGTGATGTATTAGTTGAAGTACCTGCTCCGAGGAATGGTCCCAATCTAACAGAATTGAATTTGTGCCTGATTTAACCATACCCAGATCCAAAAAAGTTAGTGATATGATTTTGTCATTTGTGGTCATACTTATTTTTAAACTTCGAATCATTTCTCCACAAAATTATAAACTGCGCTGTGTACTCTATGAACAGTATGCTTTGTCTGTATAGCACGCACTGTATCCTAATATATGTGACAATAATAAATCAAATCAAATCCTTCACTGTAGGATCGATATAATTCACCATCGGACACCAATTCTTCGGTGGATATAGGAAGAGAGCGAATGTTTCAAATCCAATATCATTCTTCTGCAAAGAGTCACACTGGGCTCAAAATGTTAACTCAGTTTCTCGCTTCACAGATGCTGCCAGGCCGGCTGAGTTTTTCTAGCACTTCTGTTTTTATTTACAAACTTCAGCATCTGCTATCTTTTTCTTCCATTAATCGCTAAGTGTTTAATTGTGCTTTGACTGAAATATTCCCTTACTTGGCACAGTGGTTAGCACTGCAGCCTCACAGTGCCAAGGAGCCGGATTCGATTCCTAGCTTGGATTACCGTCTGTGCGGTGTTTGCACATTCTCTCTGTGTCTGCGTGGGTTTCCTCCAAGTGCTCTGGTTTCCTCCAGGTGCTCAGGTTTCGTCCCACGGTCCAAAGATGTGCGGGTGAGGTGGATTGGCCATGCTAAATTGCCCCGAGTGTCGGGGGATTGGCAGGGTAAATGTGCGGGGTGACGGGAATAGGGCCTGGGTGGGATTGTGGTCAGTACAGAATGATGGGCCAAATGGCCTCCTACTGCACTGTAAGGATTCTATGAATCCAATTTGAATTGCATCTTATGAATCTATGATGAAAATTGAATTTCTATGGATTTGAAAAAGTAATGAAGGAAAGTAAATTTTGAGTGAGTCTGGAAATGTGTTTGAATCAGATACCTCGCTCTGTTTTGTGGAGCATGGCAATGGTGACACATGGGAACATTATGGGATGTTTTACCACACTGAAATAAATAGCTGTCCCAAACCACCGAAGATATAACATCTTGGGCAAAAATAGCAGGGGAATAAAATTAAATTACACCCCAAGACAAAAAGCTGTGGATTCATGCAATGACAAATTAGCATCCAGCAGAAGTACAGGACTTTGACTTTGCAATCCCTCTGGATTGATACACAGCCTGTGTCAAGAACTGAACAATGTATTAAAGGAGCGACACTTTAAGCTTGTGAAACGGCTAAAACACCCTCCCTCTGACTGCCCTAAGATAACTTCCTCCATTTTGGCTGCCTCCAAAGGTTCATCACAATTCACATTCAGACTGGGGTCCAGCGAGGCTGCGCCAGCCTGGCCCCCGGCAATGCCCAAGTGGCAAAATGCCAATACCCAAGGGGGCACCTTAGCACTACCCAGCTGGCATAGTGCAGCACCAAGAGAGGAATGAGAGTCAGGCCTAATGGGGCGACAATCAGTGGGAGTGGAGGGTCCTGCTGCCACTCTATATTTGGGCTGAGTGATAGAGGGAGAGAGGCCAGTGATTGGGGCCGCATTTCAGGGTGGGGAGATTGGGGGGAAGGCGGCAGTCCGCGGGGGGGTGGTTCAGGGCTGCCAGTGGTGGGGGGGGAGAAGATCGATGGGGGAGAATAGGAAATCCGGGCTGATGGGGGAGGGTGGTACATCGAGGCGGGCTGAGGGTGGGGGGGGGAGGATCGAGACCGGCTCAGAAATGTCCAGGTTCCAGCCAAGGGGAGGTTCAGAGGGCCAGTTTTGTGGATTCACGGGGCTGGCCACCATCGGAAGGCTGACAGTGCAGGGCCACTGCACACGTGAGCTTGGTGCTGGCAAATCGGCACATGCACAATGGCCCCCTCAGCACTATGCTGCCGGCCTCTCCAGTGGGAATAGGGCCAGTCCCCTGATTTTAGGACTGATGTACGTTTGTGCACTCTGCAGTGCACAGAGTGAGGGAGATTGTTTTTGAAACTCCCTCTGATAAAACCAGCGTGACCTACTCTAGTTTTTACACGAATCTGATACTAAATTTTGTTGGGAGAATCGCCTCCTTGCTTTATATTCCAGATTTATTAATGGAATTTAAATTCCACCTGCTGTGCTGGTGGGATTTGAACTCATGCCCTAGAACACTAACTTTGGCCTTTGGCTTACTAATGCAACTAAATTACCGTAACGAGTCTCACAACACCAGGTTGAACATCACTCACCTGATGAAGGAGCAGGGCTCTGAAAGCTTGTGCTACCAAATAAACTTGTTGGACTTTAACCTGGTATTATACGACTTCTTACTGTGCCCATCCCAATCCAACACCGGCATCTCCACATCATAATTAAATTACCAATACACCATAACTTCCCCATGCAATTATCTGTGAATTTCTTGGGATGGAATGCAGCCAGAGACATGCAGAATTAAAATGAGCCTAATGGCTTCCTTTTATTAAAACTGCTTCTGCAGACTCAAGCAGACTCCATCTGCTGGTACAAATGCATTTGGTAGCTTCATGTGATTCAAATGTACATTGCACTTTTCAAAACGCTACATCATCTGGAAGAATTTATATCTCCTTAAAGCATGAAGAATTCAAGTTCTTCATTACAATTCAACAGTACCTTTAGGATTATGAACAAAAACATATTGTTTAGAAATCATTTCTATTAATTTTCAAGCAATAATAATAATTTCAAGCAAAGTGCCTGGTGTCAGTTTTATGGAGTTATTTTACGATGATATTTTGTAACATGTAACTTACCAGGTTCTGAGGTTTTCAGAGAGATACAAACCTTCCCTAGTTTAGTGAAAAATACCAACATTTCTACCTATCACCAACCCATTAAGCCATTTGAACATTTTCATAAAATAATGCATAAGGTATTGTATTTTGTGGCCAGCTTGCATAGCCATGCACATTGAATTAGGTATAATTTTACTAAAAGGGAATGGAGAAAAGCTAGCAGTCAAACATGGCACTGAAGTTCTCATTCATTCCATTTAAAACCTCAGCATTAAAAACTCATGGCAGACTAAAGGTTGTTCTTCTGAACGGAGCTTCATCTTAAAAAGACTTAAGTTCTTTCATTGGCTATAATGGATCCATCCCCAGCCACAAGCTTACTGGAAAGTTAGTAAAGACACTATGGTGCATACAACAAAAGTACACTAAGCGAGCGAAAACAGGCATCATTTGGATTACGTGACCTTTTCGGAGATCGGGGCCGGTATTTTACGGCTTTGCTTGGGCAAGGCTCGTAAAATCCTGCCCAAAGCCAACAGAGTGTTTCGCTCTGCAAGCCATGCCCACCTCAATTCCAGGGTGGGGGGAAGGCATGGCGGTAAAATTCCGGCCGCAGAGTGGTTTCAGAGGGATGGAACCTTCAGAAGATGAAAAGAATCATTGATAAGCTACAAAATGTGGCACTGACCCATTGCAAAATGTGTTCTAATTTGAGTTATCTGCAGATACCAAGGTGGTGTAGCAGTGATCAAGCAATGAGTAATTGAAAACATAACGGAAAATCAATAATTTGATCCAATAAGAAATAAAATCAAGGGTTTCATCTTCAACTCATCCACTCCGCTTCTGCCATTCCCTGAAAGCATTTTCAGTTACCAAAATGTTTTCTATGGAGATCTTTACTCACTGAAGACTCGCTGAAGGCTGTTTCTAGACATTTCAGCCGTTGTTCTATCTCTTCCATTCGCAAGTGATGCTCCCGTTCTGCACGCAGTTGTACAAGGACCTCTTCACCTGGCTCAATCTCCACACGGCTGCTTACAGAGTCCTGGAAACAAACAGCCATTCAAAACAAACAGAACTAATTAATGGTGTAATTAAGGAGACATTTAGAGTCCAGTCTGTAATAAGGTTCACACTTGATTTTCATTTTGAATTATTAGTTTGATGCTCCTGTTACACAGTGTGAAGCACCTCAGGCAATATTGTGCCGTTAACTGGAACCACTACTGTTTCATTTAATACACAATTTCTGGACACTTTGTTGGCTTCTCAAAATGCAGTGGGATTAATAAAACACTAACTTTCAGTCAGAACTTTATTTACTGCAAGTCCATGCAATACTGGAAAAGTGATATTAATTTGTAATTAAATTGCACTTAAGATGTACTAGATAGGCTACTTTTCCATCAAGGATTTGGTAAGTGCATTCCCAAGTTCTAATAAACTAGAATCTGCAGTTATTTCTGATATATGCTGTACTATACCATTACTCTTTTTAGCCAAGATATATCTTAATAATAAGCAATTTTAATATATGAAATTAAAATATAAACATTAGGAAATAAAACATTCTAAAACTAAAACATTTTTTAAATGTACAAAAATGATTTGAACTAGGGTGGCACAGTGGTCAGCACTGCTGCCTCACAGCACCAGGGGCCCGGATTCAATTCCGGATGTGGGTGACTGACCATGTGGAGCTTGCACGTTCTCCCCGTGTCTGCATGGGTTCCCTGCCGGTGCTCTGCTTTCCTCCCACACTTCAAAGATGTGTCAGTTAGGTGGATTGGCCATGCTAAACTGCCCCTTAGGATTCCAAAATGTGTAGGTTAGGGGGTTAACCAGGTAAATATGTGGGGTTACAGGGATAGTGTTTCCATCAGACACTTAGTGCAGACTCAATGGGCCAATGGTCTTCCTTCTGCACTGTAAGGATTCTATGATTCTAGTTATGAAGATAAAGGATTTACTTTGAACTATAAAGTAAAATGTATTCTAAACTACTGCCAATTCTCAGCTTCTCCTGAATTCTTAAGAACACGTTCAATGAACATTTTTGATGACACAGCACCTAGAAATTGAAAAAGTGAACCACAAATGACAAATAATACAATGTACGTGGTAAATATTGAAGTAAATCTGATTCTGCACTTGTACTGACTTGCAGTAACATTCTTGAAATCTTGTCTTCAACCTGTGGCGACTCAGTCTTACTTAATTTTACTTGGAAAATAGGAAAATCAGTATGACCCCCAGGTTAAAACCTGGCATGTAAACAAACACCGAGACTCCTGCCTGTGCACATCCTGTGCACGTGAAGGTCCAAATACTGTTTTGTTTTGTTAAAAGAAAGTAATGTTGTACAAAGCACACTAACTTTTGCACCGCTAGGAAATGAACGGACAATATTGCCTCTTTAGTCAATAGACATATCTGATCGTTAGAGAATCGATTAAGAACATAAGAACATAAGAAATAGGAGCAGGAGTGGGCCATCTGGCCCTTCGAGCCTGCCCCGCCATTCAATAAGATCATGGTTGATCTGTCGTGGCTCAGTTCCACTTTCCGGCCCTCTCCCCATAACCCTTAATCCCCTCTCTTATCAAAAACCCATCAACCCGCTTCTTGAAAATATTTAGCAAGGCAGCCTCCACCACTTCAACGGGCAGAGAATTCCAGAGGTTCAACACCCTTTGAGTGAAGAAGTTCCTCCTCAACTCCGTTCTAAAACGCCCCCCCTTTATCTTGAGGCTGTGCCCCCTAGTCCTAGTGTCTTTTTTGAGCGGGAAGAGTCTCTCCACCTCCATCCTATCCATCCCATTCATCATCTTATACGTCTCAATGAGATCTCCCCTCATTCTTCTAAACTCTAACGAGTACAAGCCTAGTTTATTCAGCCTCTCCTCATAGCTCAACCCCCTCAACTCCGGTATCAGCCTAGTAAACCTCCTCTGCACTCCCTCCAAGGCCAAAATATCTTTGCGCAGGTGCGGCGCCCAAAACTGCACACAGTACTCCAGCTGCGGCCTCACCAATGCCCTATACAGCTGCAGCAAGACCTCCCTACTTTTATATTCAATCCCCTTCGCTATGAAGGCCAGCATCCCATTTGCCTTCCTGACCACCTGCTGCACCTGCAAGCTGGGTTTTTGCGACTCATGCACAAGGACCCCGAGGTCCCTCTGCACCGTCGCCTGCTGCAGTTTTTCGCCACATAAGTAATAGTCCTTCCTACCATTCTTCCTACCAAAGTGGACCACCTCACACTTGCCAACATTAAATTCCATTTGCCATTTCCTGGCCCATTCGCCCAGCCTATCTAGATCCTTCTGCAGACTCTCCACACCCTCCGCACAATTTGCCGTTCCCCCAATCTTGGTGTCATCCGCAAATTTCGACACCCTACACTCGGTTCCCTCCTCCAGATCATCTATATAAATGGTAAAAAGCTGAGGCCCCAGCACCGACCCCTGGGGCACTCCACTAGTCACCATCCGCCAATCCGAATAACACCCGTTGACCCCCACTCTCTGCCTCCTATTTGACAACCAATCCTCTATCTACTTTGAGAAGAAAGGAACACGGATAGAATATATTCCTAAAACAAGTCAGAAGTGTAACTTTAACACATCTTGCTGTTTTCAGCAGGTTTTAGATAGATTAATCTTCCCTCGAGCCGAGCTCCATTATTTACAAAGGATTTTGAAATGAAGAGGAAAAGAAAATTGTCATAATTAGTATATATCTGCATCCAAGACAAGAAAACCACCATTATACACCTGTTGTCACTGACAGATGGGAGTTGCAGCATTTATTAGCTGTGTCTTATTTCTACAATGGTTAGCACTGCTTCTTCACGGCGCCAGGGGCCCAGGTTCAATTCCGGCCTTGGGTCATTGACTGTGTGGAGTCAGCACGTTCTCCCCATCTCTGCATTGGTTTCCTCCGGGTGCTCCAGTTTCCTCCCACACTCCAAAGATGTACAGGCTTGGTTGATCGGCCATGCTAAATTGCCCCTTAGTGTCAGGGGGATTAGCAGGGTAAATACATGGGGTTAAATGGAAAGGGCCTGGGTGGGATTGGTGTCGGTGCAGGTTCGATGGGCCGACTGGCCTCATTCTGCACTGTACAAATCCTATGATACTCTTTGGCTACAAATCTATCTCTACCAGACTGGACAGAGATCTGTCATGCATGCTCACACATAAACACAAAACTCTAGCCTCACTTAGGAAATCTTAAGTGTACTGAAAATATGAAAATGAGTGCCATTTAAGGCAGCACAGTGGCGCAGTGGTGAGCACCACTGCAAACCTGGGTGAGACGCCCTTTTGGAGAGTCAGTGTAGGCTTGATGGGCTGAATGGCTTCCTTCTGCACAGTAGGGATTCTATGGATTGCTTCAGCATCTTACTAACGACAGCCTATATTTATATACATAAAATGTTGGAAAATCTCAGCAGAGAAGGGTCACCCGGACTCGAAACAATGGCTTTATTCTCTCTCCACAGATGCTGCCAGACCTGCTGAGATTTTCCAACATTTTCAGTTTTTGTTTCAGATTCCAGCATCCACAGTATTTTGCTTTTATTTTAACCTACATTTATACAGTGTTGTTAACATAACAGAAAAATTCCAAGCCGCTTCACAAGAGGATTACAAAATAAAATGACACCATGCCATTGAAGGGATATTTGGTCAGATGACTCAAACATTGGGTCAAAGAGGTAGGTTTTAAGGAGAGTCTTACAGGAATAAGCAAGGGAAAGAGGCAGAGAGGTATAGGAAGAGAATTCCAGAACTTTGGTCTTTCTCAAAAGACTAACAAAATTTGGCATGTCCGCTACGACTCCCACCAACTTTTACAGATGCACCATAGAAAGCATTCTTTCTGGTTGTATCACAGCTTGGTATGGGCTCCTACTCTGCCCAAGACTGCAAGGAACTACAAAGGGTTGCGAATGAAGCCCAACCCATCACACAAACCAGCCTCGCATCCATTGATTCTATCCACACTTCCCACTGCCTCTGTAAAGCAACCAGCATGACTAAGGACTCCATGCACCCCAGACATTCTTTCTTCCACCTTACATCAGAAAAACAATATAAAAATCTGAGGTCGCGTACCAACCGACTCAAGAACAGCTTCTTCCCTGCTGCCAACAGACTTTTCAATGGACCTACCTCGCATTAAGTTGATCTTTCTCTACACCCTAGCTACGACTGTAACACTACATTCTGCACGCTCTCCTTTCCTTCTCCTTGAACGGTATGCTTTGTCTGTATAGCGCGCAAGAAATAATACTTTTCACTGTATGTTAGTACATGTGACAATAATAAATCAAATCAAAGACAGCAAGACAGCTGATGGTACATCCGCCAATGGTGGAGCAATTAAAATCAGGGATACACGAGGCCAAAATCAGAGGGATGCGGATTTCTTCGAGGATTGTGAGGCTGCCAGAGAGTAGGTAGGTGTGAGGCCATGAAGAGATCGGAATGCAAGGATGAAAATTTTAAAATGAAGACTTTCACTTGATTGGGAGCCAATAAAAGTCAGAGAGCACAGGGATGATCAGACAAAAGACAAAGGCAGCAGGGTATTGATTTAACGTTTACAAAGGGCAGAACCCAGGGGTGCATTAAAATAGTCAAATTTATAGGTAGCAACATGGATGAGGATTTCAGCAGCCGATCAACTTGGACCTGAGCAAAGTCTGGTGATGTTACAGAGATAAAAATCAGCAGTCTTAGTGTTGTCACGAATATGTGGTCAGAAGCTCATCTCGGGATCAAATATGGCACCAAGGTTGTGAATAAACCGGCTTAATCTCAGACTGTTGCCAGGGAGAGAGATGTTATTCACAGTTTATCAAGTGCCCAGGAGGTGAAATAAAGCCACTGTGGAATTTTCGCTCATCAGAGTTACATCGGAATGTACAAAAATGACAAGCAGGAAAAGATAGCAGGCCCATAAGGCACACGCCACACTCATGATGGCTGGTACAGCACAAATAGACACTTCCAATACTCCCCCTCCCCATCCCTGCAGTCATGCGAGATATATTCCATGCTGTCAGTCAGGTGGTCTGAATGATTTCCCTCAAAGGAGTCTCATAACGCTCCTTCAGGAGAATGGATGGAATAAGAGTGAAATTACACTGTCACTTACTGATGTGTGGCTACAAAGCAGAAACTGCATAGCCTGAAACTGTACAGATACATCTCTCTGATCTCCAGCCATGGAAGAATTCAGGTTGTCTTTCTTTCCTTGGAGCCACATGCTTCCTACAGGCAATGATTCATTAGAAATACCTACATAATTCTCTTACTGTAACCTGAACTCCAACCTGAGCGGAACAAGCTTATCATTTTATATTCTGGTCTCTTTCTCCAGCAGGCAGCACGGTGGCACAGTGGTTAGCACTGCTGCCTCACAGCCCCAGAAACCCAGGTTCAATTCCTGGCTTGGGTCACTGTGTAGCGTTTGTACATTCTCCCCATGTCTGCGTGGGTTTCCTCCCACAGTCCAAAGATGTGCGGGTTAGGTGGATTGGCCATACTACATTGGCCCTTAATGTCAGGGGCACTAGCTAGGGTAAATGTATGGGGATAGGGCCTGGGTGGGATTGTGGTCGATGCAGGCTCAATGGGCTGAATGGCCTCCTGCTGCTCTGTAGGATTCTTGGTTCTATATGGATGTGCTTATAGCTGTGCTGCAGACAGCTCCTACATAAAGTGTGGTGAAATCTGACAAGTAAGTAGACTGGAGCTTTCTCTGGGAAGCATTCCCTCCATATTGCAATTATTGCTATTGGTTTTGTCAAATGCAGTGTTTTCAGATGAAAGTACAATAAAATCATGCAATGTAAAATCCAATTCTTTCAATGCCCCCTTCTGCACTGTAGGAATTCCTTGATTCTAAGTTTATGAATTAATTGTAAACACTGGCTACTAAAATCAAATTGCCGAATTTCAAATGAGTCGTACAAACAATACTGCAAGTTACCTGTGTGGTTGCTTTAATAAGAAAGCTGCATTGTACTCATGTGTTAATTATGAGAATGGAACAGATTTCCCCTCCGTCTGCCTGTTGTGCTCTGGGACAGACGCTATGCATATTCTTCCCACCTGGCAGTACAGATCTAGGCCGGAATTCTCCCATCCCACCCGCCACTGGAATTTTAGGGGGCGGGTTGCAGAGAAAGTGAAACGCCATCGGCGGCCGGGCAGGAATTTCCAGCTTTTAGACCGGAGAATTCCGCCCCTAAACCCTTTGTTTCACTCGGTCTGTGATTCAATCAGAATGAAATTGAAACTCGATCCTGTTCTGCAAACTCAAAACTGACTTGATGGACACATTTAACCTGAATGCTGCCAAAAAATGCAAAGGTACAATCATCATCTTGTTTCTTGATCTTCTCCTGGGCTTAGACTCTGGTTTATGCATTTTCAATTTGCGGTTACAGCAGTCACAACAGTTTTGTCTGTGACTGAAAGAAATAGCCAGTCTGAGAAAAGAAAACAACCTATTCTTACTATAGTGTTACTCAGGGTCACATTTTTGCTGCATTTCTGGCTGATATATAGCACACCATGAGCCCAGTAGGCTCATTTGGTTTCTAACTTCTCATGCATGGTTTTACATAGCAGTACAAAATACACCAAAACCTTTCTAAATAAGAGAAATGAAAATGGCTGAAACATAGGTGGTATTTGTTTAAGTATTAAACTGTGGGTAAATATAATTTAAATTCATTGTTATAGAATCATAGAGGTTTACAGCATAGAGACAGGCCCTTCGGCCCAACTTGTCCATATCACCCAGTTTTTACCGCTAAGCTAGTCCCAATTGCCTGTGTTTGGCCCATATCCCTCTTTACCCATCTTACCCATGTAACTGTCTAAAAAGGCAAAATGCCTTCTTTGCCATCTTGTCCACCTGTGACTCCACTTCCAAGGAGCTACGACTGTGTACCCCTTGATCTCTTCGTTCTGTAACTCTCCCCAACGCCCTACCATTAACTGAGTAAGTCCTGCCCTGGTTCAGTCTACCAAAATGCATCACCTCACATTTATCCAAATTAAACTCTATCTGCCATTCATCAGCCCACAGGTCCGACTGATCAAGATCCCGTTGCAATCCTCGGTAACCTTCTTCACTACCCACTCTGCCACCAATCTTGGTGTCATCTGCAAACTGACTAACCACGCCTCCTAAATTCTTATCCAAATCATTGATATAAATGACAACTAACAGTGGACCCAGCGCCAATCACTGAGGCACAATGCTGGTCACAGGTCTTCAGTTTGAAAGAGAACTCTCTACAACCCCTCTCCATCTTCTATTGTCGAGCAAAGTTTCTGTCCAATTGGCTAAGTATAATCAATAACTATGAATCAATATTAATGACAACTGGATCAGCATCCACACATTTACATGGGAAGTTTAATTGTGTGTGAAATAATTTAGGTTGAGCTTGGGCACATAAGCAGGAGCCTTAAAAGGATCAAGACGGAAGATATATGGGTAAATTTTCATTGAGGCGTTGCAACTGGAATCATATTGCGCTGTTTTAAAAATGAATTCAGTGGAAAACCCATACTAAATTTGTCTGCTTATTTTAACAAAGATGTTAAAATATTTTTTTGATGATGTTAATGTGTCTGTTCCGAATGTTGCAGTCTGATTTCAACATCTTTGAATCCTGATAGCAGCGGGAGTTTGTAAGTCTGAGGGTTGAAACTGAGATTGATTGAGTTGTTAAGATAGTTTAGAATCTTCGCTGTTAATGAAAATGTTTCCAATCTCCCTCGCAATTCCAGCATTCACATTCAGACAAAACTGTTTTAAAAAAAAAAGCTTGTCAAGCAGAACAAATTCCACGTTAATTGTGAATGTTTTCAAACCTTTTTCAGCAGGGAGCCTGACGGCAAGATTTTCTTTAAACGTGCTTTGCTGGTGTGCAATTTAGACCCGTCTTACAACCCGGTGCCAATTATAGTTCCGGCTGAAAGCCGAACCCCTGTCCTTTTGTTAATGCAGCCAAGAGTAATCTACAGGAGGAAACTGCACAAATCAAAATGTGTCGAACAATTTCCCACAGCACACCTACATACTTTGCTGCCTTACTGCAAAGTAAAGGATGACCTTGCAGAATATATCTTTGCAATTAGTTTCTTCCTTCTGACAATCAGCATTTTCAGAGGATCCATTTGCAGAAATGCATGCTGACTTTGCAAACAGTGAAACAAATAGCTTGACTTTCTTACAATCATCCGGATTCAAATATATCGTTGGGGAAACAATGATATATAGCAATCTTTTTATTACTTGCACGCCTGATTTGCTTTGATCTATTATCGTCACATGTATTAGTGTACACTGAAAAGTATTGTTTCTAGCGCGCTATACAGGCAAAGCATACCATTCATTGAGAAGGAAAGGAGAGAGTGCAGAATGTAGTGTTACAGTCATAGTTAGGATGTAGAGAAAGATCAACTTAATGCGGGGTAGGTCCATTCAAAACTCTGACAGCATCAGGGAAGAAGCTGTTCTCGAGTCGGTTGGTACGGGACCTCAGACTTTTGTAGCGTTTTCCCAATGGAAGAAGGTGGAAGAGAGAATGTCCGGGGTGTGTGGGATCCTTAATTATGCTGGCCGCTTTTCCGAGGCAGCGGGAAGTGTAGACGGAGTCAATGGATGGGAGGCTGGTTTGCATGATGGATTGGGCTACATTCTTGACCCTTTGTAGTTTCTTGCAGTCTTAGGCAGGGCAGGAGCCCATACCAAGCTGTGGTACAACTGGAAAGAATGCTTTTTATGGTTAATCTGCAAAAGTTGGTGAGAGTCATAGCTGATATGACAAATTTCCTTAGTCTTTTGAGAAAGTGGGCTAACTATAGTGTCAGCATGGGGGAACCAAGACTGGTTGATGGTGACCTGGACACATAAAAACTTGAAGCTTTCAATAATGGGTTCTTATTTAGTTGAAAATTGGTACTGATTTTAGTACAGTAAAGCTTGTACATTAAAATGTTAAAGAGGAAGATGAAGGGAGCAGTAATTGTCATACATAACAGTCACCAAACTCCAAAGTAATTCATTACTCCAAGGTCACGGTATAAATACAAGCATTACTTCATTTTACAGCAGGTCGCCATTCCTTTCTATCGCACAAACACCAATACTGTTATCCTGGCCTCACTGAAAAACGCATTACGAGATCCCTGCTATGCTGGCCAGAGGGTCGGACGCCTCCAAAACCACCTGTCATTAGTTTTGTAATGAAAAATTCCACCTACTATCTGCAAATGGTGCATCAAACTGAGGTTCTTGCTTGTTGTGTGCACCCATCACTTGAGAAACACGGAGTCCTTGGCCAGTTGATAGAACCACTAAATAAGACACATCTACTGATCGTTCATCTCACCAATGTGCGGAATGGCGGCGGGGGTGGGGGGGAGAGTATTGCTAATGCAAAAGACACTTATCTGCACAAATGGTGCAATGCAACGATAATTGTAGGAGCACCTTTGAGATTTTTTGATGTGCTGCCAGATTTAGAAGTGTTCTTATTACACCCCATACTTAATACATTTGGCTTTATCACCACTCCATTGGTCCACTTTCACTTCATTAAGACTAGGCAGTGGTCCAGGGATCTGTAAACCATAGCGGAGTATGTGTTGGATGCACAAAACAAAGGCTACAATTCTTGGCCTTTTTTCTCTCCCTTAATTACGGGGTCTCAAGACATCTCCATGAGCCCACAATACAGGAACTGTGCCGCACTGAGACTGAGAAGCTGGTTAAGCTGCACAGTGCATCTGTTTACTGGTCCACCCACAAACCAAGCGCTGCATTTTTAGAAGAGTAGAACAGAAGACAGGGCCATGTGGTTGAATTCCTTTGCTGTTACGCTGTCGACTCTGCGGCCTTCTGTAAAGTGCGAACATTGCTTCATGACGAAGCTTTATGAATCTAAATTAGAAGACCTGCCTACAAACATACCCATGAGGCCAGTCTTGACCTAACAAGGTTTGGCAGGTTTCTTATTGCCAGCACACAGTGAGGAGCATAAGGAAATGCTTTCAAATAATCACTTAGTAAACGACTGTTTTGGGAATAATTGACCAAGGTCTTATGGAATGAGAAACTTTGCCTGAAGGGTGGTGCTGTCTAAATCTATTAATATCCTAGAGGGAGTAAGCCTTTCGCTTAGTGGTATAGTTTCCTCTTTTATGCCAGAACTCTGGCTCCGAATTCTGAATGACATCCCACAGGGTATTCCAGTCCAGTGGGTGTGAGGGACTCACTTTCCATCAAATGTTTTGTGGGAATCCATAAAACCCTCTCCTGTATTAGACTAACTATCCAATTGCTTCATTCAAACCTCGTATTTGAAGCATGTGGGCCATTATTGCCTATCACTACCATCCCTCATCATTGTTGTTGCTAATTTACCCCCAAACCCACAATCCCAGCCTCGGGCATCTCCAATCACTGTCTGTAACCCTGCTAGCCATCGCTTCCATCTCGAATTGTTTCCTTTCACCAATTACCTAAGTTCTGCGATTGGTGTCTTCGATTCCTCTTCACTAGCGAGCCGCTTGAGATCACCTATTAACTCGCTATGGAGGGGGGGGCACGGTGGCGCAGCGGTTAGCACTGCTGCCTCACAACACCAGGGACCCAGGTTCAATTCCGGCCTCAGGTCACAGTCTGCGTGGAGTTTGCACTTTCTCCCATGTCTGTGTGGGTTTCCTCCAAGTCTCCCCACCAAGGTCCAAAGATATGTGGGTTATGTTGACTGGCCATGCTAAATTGACCCTAGTGTCAGGGGGATTAGGACCTGGGGAAAAGGACCTGGATGGGATTGTGGTCAGTGTAAACTCAATGGGCCAAATGGCCTCCTTCTGCACTGTAGGGATTCTATGATTCTCTGAGAGTTGTGGAATCCAAGTCCAAATCATGAACAAAGAACAGCAGCTACCTTGCACTGAGCCCAGGCTCCTGTTTGACTGTATTTGCTTCGTCAACCAACTTTCTATCTGCCTGATTTTTTTCCAACAAGTTGCTCGCGAGCCATTTCATCAAATGCCTCCTGCAAATCCATTTATATTTATGCATTTTCTTTGTCCAACCAGTGAGTCAGTTATTTAGAGAAAAATTCTTACAATGATCAAATATGACATGTTTGTAACAAATTTGTGCTTGTGTTGAATCATTCACTCCTGATCACGGCACGGTGGCACAGTGGTTAGCATTGCTGCCTCACAATGCTAGGGTCCTGGGTTCGATTCCCGGCTTGGGTCACTGTCTGTGCAGAGTTTGTATATTCTTCCTGTGTCTGTATGGGTTTCCTCCCACAGTCCAGAGACGTGCTGATTAGGTGCACTGGCTGTGCTAAATTCTGTCTCAGTGTACCCGAGCAGGCATTGGAGTGTAGCAACTAGAGTATTTTAGCAGAAACTTCATTGTGGTGTTAATGTAAGCTTACTTGTAACTTATAAATAAATAAATTTTAAGGTATAAACTCCAAACAGACAAAGGCTGGAATTGAACCTGAATCCCTGGCGCTGTGAGGCTGAAGTGCTAACCATTGTGCCACCATAGGAAGTGTGGTAGCTAATTTGCATGTAGCAAGCTCCCACAAATGATAATGAGGGTATTCTGTTTTTCTCTTGCGATGTTGTTTGAGGAATAGCGATTGGCTGGAAGATCTCCAGCATCACTCATCACTCAAGTGTCAGGCTGCACGATCTCCTCAAACCCCTGGAGTTAGACTTGATCTTCTGATTCAATGACAAGAGTGTTACCAGTGAGCCAAGACTGAAATCAAAGTTCAAACACCAATAAGCATTCTGAAACAGTGCAGTATAAAGCTGGCTAAAGAGAATGAGGAATTGCCTGATCTGCTCCCACTGGCAGAATGTAAAAAACAAATGAGAGCCATTCTGCCCATCAATTCTACACTCCCTCCACAGAACCCATACAATATAATCACCTTTCCCTTACCCTGATTAAAAAGTCCTACATATTCTGTATACCTTAATCAGGTCCGCCTTCTCTGCTTCCAGGAAAACAACCCCAGCCCCACCAGCCTCTCTTTGGCGGCGCGGTGGCACAGTGTTTGAAACTGCTGCCTCCATGGTGCCAGAGACCTGGGTTCGATTGCCAGCTTGGGTCACTGTCTGTGTGGAGTCTGCACATTCTCCCTGTGTCTGCATGGGTTTCCTCCGGGTGCACTAGTTTCCTCCCACACTGGCGTAGTCAGCTGCACAGTGGTTGGCACTGCTGCCTCACAGTTCTAGGGATCTGGGTTCAATTCCCTTTGTCAAAGCGAAAAGGCATAAAAAGTGGGGGATATTTATTTACACAGACCTGTTGGCTATTTTCTGTTCAGGGCAAATACACGGGGATAGGGCCTGGGTGGATTACTGTCAGTGCAGTACATGGACTGCAGTGATTCAAGAAGGCAGCTCACCACCGCCTTCTCATTGGCAACTAGGGATGGGCAATAAATGCTGGCCAGCCAGCGATGCCCATGTCCCACAAATGCATTTAAAAAAGGTTCGATGGGCTGCAACGGCCTCCTTTTGTACTGTAGGGATTCTACGATTAGCAGTGTGAGCCGTAACTCCTCATTTCCCACTCTCACCCCACCAGGGTCCTTATAATAAACTGTTGGCGAGTGACATGATGCTAGACATTTTAATTAATCTTTCAAGTATATAATTTCTTTTAAATAATCCTCACAATTCCCTTTCCTGTTTTCTTTACGTTTTCCCCTTCTTGTGCCTCGCGTGGCAATTCACACTCCAAACAATTTAACGCTTTGAAAATCTACCAGCTCCGTTTTGTTTTACATATTTCACCCTATTCAACTAATAGTTCACCGGTAGCAGTGACAGATCATTTACTCCTACTTCTACAGGTACATCAAGTAAGCCTTTTACTTAAAATGGGTGTTAATAAAAATCAAAAAACCTCCAACATTGTAAAGTGGGGGAAAAAAAGGCTGGTGAGGTTTTTCAAAAATGTAATATAAAGTAGTTCTAAAGCCATGTTGTCACTGTAACATTGGAGTGGCAGGGGTAACACAGTGGTTAGCACTGCTACCTCAAAGCGACAGGGACCCAGGTTCATTTCCCAGTTTAGAGATCAAACAGTCAAAGTTTTACAGCATGGAAACAGATTGTTCAGCCCAACTTGTCCATGCTGCCCAGTTTTTACTACTAAGCTAGTCCCAGTTGCCTGCATTTGGCCTATATCCTTCTATAGCAATCTTACCCTTGTAACTATCTAAATGCTTTGTAAAAGACAAAGTTATATTCACCTCCACTAGTGCCACTGGCAGCCCGTTCCAGACACTCACCACCTCTGAATGAAAAAATTGCCCCTTTTGTATCTCTCCCCTGCTAGGGTCACTGCCTGTGCAAAGTCCGCATGTGTCTGCGTGGGTTTCCTCCAGGTGTTCCGGTTTCCTCCCACAGTCCGAAAGACGTGCTGGTTAGGTGCATCGGCCATGCTAAATTCTCCCTCAGTGTACCCGAACAGACGCCAGGATGTGGCAACTAGGGGATTTTCACAGTAACTTCATCGCAGTGTTAATGTAAGCTAACCTGTGACAAATAAATAAACTTTACCAAGCGGTGCTCTGTCTCAAAGCAGATCTCTGGCTAATTTGCTTCATCCTGAACCTTTATTCTTGGCAGCTTTTGTCAACAATGGTTTGCTACTGCCTTCCACTCGCAAGGTGAGGAGACAGGTCCTACGTTTACCTCTTTGGAACTAAATCGCTCCATTGGCGTTAGTCTGGACCACACAGGAGCCATGCAGTCAACTGAATTAACCAGCCCCACATGATGCAACCTAATAAAGCAGTTTATGCCTGAGATTACAGTCTGTACTCCAAATACTAAAGAGTCCAAGATTTATTAGTTTTACCCATCACATTTTGTGCTCAAAATGGGTGATGTAGAATTCCTTTGTAATTTCTGTGAATGACAAATGGGGTGTCCATCATTCATAGATAAAGAAACTCAAAACAGCTTTCAAACTTATTGAACAGGACCAAACATAACAAGAAAAGCTGGCAGCATACAGTGGGAATACCATAGATATGGGGGGCTAAAAGACAAATTTTATATTGAGATTTACAACACAGAAAGAGGCCCTTCGGCCCAACGCTGCCTGTGTGCAGTCTGCACGTTCTCCCTATGTTTGCGTAGGTTTCCTCTGAGTGCTCCAATTTCCTCCCACAGTCTGAAAAACATGCTGGTTAGATGCATTGGGCGTGCTAAATTGTCCCTCCGCTGGAGGGGATTTTTACAGTAACTTCATTGCAGTGTTAATGTAAGCCTACTTGTGACACTAATAAATAAACTTTGTGAACTAAAGCAATGGAGGCTAGCAGCAGGTGAGACTGAATTTATTTCAGTTATAAAAAGATTGCCGTCGTGGTTTTGCATAAGATATTCGAAATGAATCATGCTTTGTGCCTCTAAAACAAGCCCGTAAGCATAAGGTTAAGCCTGAATGTATAACACTGCATTATGAAGGGATTTCGCAAGTTCCTCAGTGAGGAGCGTAAGCCAACATAAGGAGTGTGTGGGTTAGTATAAAGTTGCCCAGTGGTGTGTCACTAGTAATTCAGGTCTCTCAGACAGTGTTTGGTTGCCTTACAGAGTTTGGAAGGAATTTCTCAGCCTCTCTTGAAATTGGCTGCAATTTTCTCCCCGTGTTTTTGTCTCTCTGAGTAGTCGGCATTTGCTATCAGTTGGTGCATACGGTCCAGTGGATAGGGGCGAGCCTGACTTTTCTCCCTCCCTTCATATATTCAGTGTTGAGAATGGAAATGTCTTTATCTGTGCATATTTCATTCTTGGAGTTCTGACATTCAAGACAACTGTGTGCAATTGTGTTTAGTTATAATTGGCCTTTGTCCTACAGGCTAATAAATCTCTCAGCGGTTAAAAAAATTGCACATTGAAGCACATTTCACTCCAAGCAGAAGGAAACAAAAATACTTAATTAAAATGTCATTGGTTTCTTATGGCACTGCAGAAAAATCTTTTTTTTAAAGTTTATTTATTAGTGTCACAAGTAGGCTTACATTAATGCTGCAATTAGGACTGAGCTGAGGAGAAATTTCTTCACCCAGAGGGTGGTGAATGTGTGGAACTCACAACCACAGGAAGTAGTTGATGCCAAGATGTGTGATTTCAAGAAGAAATTAGATATAGCTCTTGGGGCTAAAGGGATCAAGGGATAAGGAGGGGGAAGGGGGGATTCGAATATTGAATCTGATGATCATAATGAATGGCGGAGCAGGCTCAAAGGGCCAAATGGCCTATTCTTGCATGAATGTTACATGAACTAACACAATAAATGAAATCTGTATTTTGTACCTGCAAATAGCATGTGCAATAGTAAACAACGATGCACATTTAAATATTCCTTTGATATGTTGTTTTTAGGAATGGTGAGCCCAGCTTCATAAACCTTTTGAATGAAGGAAGTTACTGAGATTTCTGTGAAAATCCTCTAGTCGCCACACTCCGGCGCCTGTTAAGGTACACTGAGGGAGAACACATCATAGCTAAAGCTCCCAACCAGCATGTCTTTCTCACTGTAGGAGGAAACCAGAACTCCCGGAGGAAACCCATGCAGACACAAGGAGAACGTGCAGACTCTACGCAGACATTCACCCAAGCCGGGAATCGAACGTGAGTTCTTGGCGCTGTGAAGTAGCGGTGCTAACCACTCTGTCACTGTGCAGAGAAAATGTATCCCCTGTACTTTCCTTTAACTTATCCTCTTTGGAGCACTGAAACCTTTCCTTTAATGAAGCATGAATGCTAGTTATCTACTGCAGCACAACACGAGGAACTTATCTATCCTTTAAACTGCATCAGAGAGAGCTGCCTTCAACCATCTCAGCATTGTAATTTGTAGCAGCACAATTGCTGAGGCTGTGATAACTTTCCAACTCTCCCCTTCGACTCCAGCTGCCCCTCTCGTTCTCGCCCTCCTCCCCTTTCCCAGTGAAACGTTCATATTGTAATCATACAAATGAACACAATCTACTCATCCCGTAGGGTTTGAACCATCTCATGAGGCGGTGTGTAACAGCATCCAAACCGGATGCTTTTCTGCAACTCTGCACTAATTATGAACATTGCAATCAATGCCTTGAAACTTCTGCAAATTGAGTCTTGCTGAAATAGACATGTAACGACTTTAATCAGGTGATTGAGGTGGGCCTGTAAGAATATGAATTCCCTGATGAAGGGCCACATTAATGGGTCAATCAGGCAGTCTCTTGCTTTGTATTTAACCAGGCGTGTCAGTTCCTCTGGGACTCTGAGTGTAGACGGTGAACTGACAGCGCTCTGTATGCTGTTGTCAGATTTGTAAATAAAGGGATTCTGGTGAAGGGACTTCTGCCTCCGAGGGCTTATGACAAGGTGAAAGAATTCTTTCTAGAGTTACGGCCTCAGAGTTAGGAAAGGAAAGTAATGACATTGGTTTGGGACCAACAATTATTTACATCAGGAATAAATATAGTTCACAAAACATTGTCCCACATTCAAAACATAATTCACTCAAAGCTCCCACATCTCCTCATGCTAACAAAATAACATACGCATTGGAAGTTGCCAACCTCCACCAAAAGGTTTATGAAGCTCAACTCCCCATTTCTAAAAATAATATATCAGTAGAATATTTATATGTGCATCATTGTTTACAACACACATGCTATTTGCAGATATAAAACACAAATTTCATTTATTGTGTTACTTCATGTAACATACATGCAGGGATAGGCCATTCGGCCTTCGAACCTGCTCCATCCTTCATTATGATCATGGCTGATCATCGAATTCAATATCCTAATTCCCCCCCCGCCGATATCCTTGATCCCTTTAGCCCCAAGCGATATCTCTAATATCTTCTTGAAATTACAAATGTTTTGGCCTCAACTACAATCTGTGGTAGTGAATTCCATATATTCCCCACTCTGGGTGAAGAAATTTCTCCTCACCTCAGTCCTAAAATGTTTACCTCTAATTCTCAAACTATGACCCCTAGTTCTGGAATGTCCCACCATTGGGAACATTCTTACTCAACCCACCTTGAATAACCCTGTTAAAATTTTATAATTTTCTATGAAATCTCCTCTCACGCTTCTAAATTCCAGCGAACATAATCCTAACCAACTTAGCCTCCCTTCAATGACAGACCTGCCATCCTAGGAATCAGCCCGGCAAACCTTCGCTACACTCCCTCTATAGTAAGGAATCCTTCTTCAAATAAGGACACAAAAACTGCACACAATACTCCAGGTGTGGCCTCATCAATGCCTTATACAAGTACAGTAAAACATCCCTATCCCTATTCAAATACTCTCACTATGAAGGCCAACATACCATTTACTGCCTCCTGTACCTACACACTTGCTTAGCTTAGGTTAGTCATGGCAAATCAATTCCAGCCTCTCAACTAGCTGGATCCACTACAGTTTACCTACCGCTGCAACGGGTCCTCAGCAGATGCCAATCCCTTGGCCCTGCACTCAACCCTGGAACACCTAGACAACAAGGACACCTATGTCAGACTCCTATTTGTTGACTACAGCTCACACTTCAACACTTCCCATGAAACTCACCTTCAAACTCTGTGGCCTGGGCCTCGGCACCTCCCCCTGTAACTGGATCCTGAACTTCCTAACTCACAGGCCACAATCAGTAAGGATAGGCAACAACACCTCCTCCACCATCATCCTCAACACCAATGCTGCACAACACTATGTTCTCAGCCCCCTACTATACTCCTTATACACCTAGGACTGTGCGGCCAAATTCCCTTCCAGTTCGATTTTCAGGTTTGCTGACGATACCACCATAGTGGGTCGGATCTCAAACAATGATGAGACAAAGCACAGGAATAAGATAGAGAATCAGGTGAACTGGCGCGGCAACAATAATCTCTCCCTCAATGTCAACAAAACGAAGGCAATTGTCATCAACTTCAGCAAGTGTAAAGGAGAACATGCCCCTGTCTACATCAATGGGGACTAAGTAGAAAGGGTCGAGAGCTTCAAGTTTTTAGGTGTCCAGATCGCCAACAACCTGCCCTGGTCCCCCCCATGCTGACACTATAGTTAAGAAAGCCCACCAATGCCTCTACTTTCTCAGAAGACTAAGGAAATTTGGCATGTTAGTTATAACTCTCGTGAACTTTTACAGATGCACCATAGAAAGCATTCTTTCTGGTTGTATCACAGCTTGGTATGGGCTCCTGCTCTGCCCAAGACCGCAAGGAACTACAAAAGCTCGTGAATGTAGCCCAATCCATCACGCAAACCAGCCTCCCATTCATTGACTCCGTCTATACTTCCCACTGCCTCAGCAAAGCAGCCGGCATAATTAAGAACCCCACGCATCCCGGACATTCTCTCTTCCACCTTCTTCCTTCAGGAAAAAGATACAAAAGTCTGAGGCCACGGACCGAATGATTCAAGAACAGCTTCTTCCCTGTTGCTGGCAGACCTTTGAATGGTCCTACCTTGCATTAAGTTGATCTTTCTCACCACCCTGGCTATGACTGTAACACTACATTCTGCACTCTCTCATTCCTTCTCTATGAATGGTATGTTTTATCTGTACAGCGCGCAAGAAACACTACTTTTCACTGTATGTTAATACATGTGACAATAATAAATCAAACCAAAATCAAACTGCTTTCAGCGGGTGAATGCATGAGGACGCCAACGTCTCACTGAGTATCTACCTCTCTCAATTTACACCCATTCAAGTAACAATCTTTGAACACCAACATCTTAAAAATGATAATTATAAAAGAACAAAAACAAATCATATAGAATTCAGTTCGAGCTTCACACTGCCCCGTTAACTACTGAAAACTATAATTTAAAAGTCAGAAGTGTTCACATTACTAAAATAAACAGGAATAAAAATTTGCTCCGGAGGATTTTGTTACTTCAATTATGGCACTTTAAAAAAAAGTTTACCCTTTGAACTCTATTAAGGTATGTGTACCCCGCAGCACTGAAAGTTAAATCCTACAGCTTGTTAGCGCCAGTAAAGAGGAGAATAAAACAAATCTTTCAACATTTTTAGCTTTTTACTGCGTTCAGCCGCAGAAATATTTCAGAAAGAGTGCTGCACAACAGAAGCATGCTGTTTTGAAAATGTGTCAGGGACTGTCAAATTCACAGTGGGTTAAAAGAGGATGATTGAAAGAAAAAACACTCTTCCTGGGGCCAGTAAGAAATTGTCAGCAAACTGGCAGATGAACTCAATCCACCCACAGAGATTGTAACTATACATAAAGGTTATGGATGTCTACATCTCGTCCTTACATAAGCTTCTGCCATGGAAAAATGTGGCTCAACTGCCAGAATAATTATTAAAGACCTTACCAAAATAAAATGAACAGACTGCTGGATATCAACTTTCATTTTTTTTAGAAACTGAGAACAAAACATAGTCTAAATCTGTCAACAACAAAATAATTTTACACTGTACAGTTGTCCAGCATTCGGCTAGATTTTACCCTCCGCGTTGGTAGGCTTGAAGATCGGGGAGTCACATAAAATCCAGCGGTGACTTTCTGACCACCAACCTAATCACACCGAGCCGTCTGAGATGTTACGGGGAGTTGGGGGAGGGCAGTCTCCCCACCTCTGAGCTCATCGAGTCTCTTACGGGGCCAGCTGAGGGTCTCATCGCAGCCCTCACCAGTATTTTACCTGTCTGGAAACTGTCCCCGTCACTACCCAAAACCACAGAACTTACCTAGACTCCTCACGTGGTAAGACTTCCAATAGTCCCAACAGAGGCCATTGCTCCCGGCTAGTCCAATTTACCAGCAGCTCTTTAGCTGCGCCAAAGAAAGGGATGAAAGTCTCACCTTAAAGCCATGAACCCTCTCCCAGCATGAACTGCTCTATGCTGGCCTTTCCTTTAGCACAGGTTTTGAAAAGAGTGAGCTTGTAATATTCCCTTTAACTCCCCAAATTTTTTTGAGCGAATGGTGCGGCTTAAAGGGAAATTTCCATGAAATTTTGCATTGTCTTGTGATGTTGTTCCAAATGACCTCTTCAAGGCTACACTCTGTTGACGAATGAGCCAAATGGTCTTGCCTTTGACATTCGTAAACAGAAATGGAAATGGGAGGTTTTTGCCCTCTTGGAGGTCCCTGGCTCCTTGTTCATCATTTTGTCTTCACTCTGCTTCTAATTCAACCACTGACTTCGACAGTCGATGGACTGATTCACTCATCATCATGAGAAGCCTGATTCCTGTGCATTTTTGGCAGTGGTTCAGTCAATGGCAACTGACTTTGAGACTCTAAGATCGATCTGTCGATCGTGATTGAGTATTTGGAGAGCACAGTTGTTGAGCAATCCAGCCTGTCTCATTTCTCCACACCACCTCCTTGTCCCTGCAAGGTTATTTACCTCAAATAACACCCAATGCCCTTGTGAAATCATTAATCCTCTCTGTTTCCACCAACCTCTAAGCAGCGAGTTCCAGATCGTTGCCACTCACTAGTTAAGAAACCTTGTTCCTCACACCCAGATCCTTGAAAATAGCAAGACATTGAGAGAGTAGTTAACAAAATATATCATAGAGATCATAAAATCATAGAAACCCTACAGTGCAGAAAGAGATCATTCGGCCCATCGAGTCTGCACCGACCACAATCCCACCCAGGTCCTACCCAATAATCCCTCTAACCTACACATTTCAGGACACTCAGGGCCAATTTTAGCATGGCCAATCAACCTAACCCGCACATCTTTGGACTGTGGGAGGAAACCAAAGCACCCAGAGGAAATCCACACAGACACGAGGAGAATGTGCAAACTCCACACAGACAGTGACCCGAGCCAGGAATCGACCCAGGTCCCTGGAGCTGTAAAGCAGCAGTGCTAACCACTGTGCTACCATGCCACCCCTGGGTTCCTGGGCTTCATAACCAGAGATATTGACTACAAAATCGGGGAAGTTATACGCTGAACTTTCAGTAAGTTCTAGTCAGGTTACATCTAGGGAATTGCAACTAGTTCTGGTGAGGACGAATTTCAGAAGGATATGAGGTTCTCTTGAAAGAGAGGAGGTTTACTGCAATAGTTCATAAAAATCATAGAATCCCTACAGTACAGAAGTGGGCCATTCAGCCATTGGGTCTGCACCAATGACAATCCCACCCCAGGCCCTATCCCCGTAACCCCACATACTTACCCTTCCAATTGCCCTCACACTAAGGGACAATTTAGCATGGCCAACCAACCTAACCCGCACATCTTTGGAGTGTGGGAGGAAACCAGAGCACCCGGAGTAAATCCACACAGGCACAGGGAGAACATGCAAACACTCCACACAGCACTCACCCAAGGCCAGAATTGAACCTGAGTCCCTGGCACTGTAAGGCAGCAGTGCCCCCCAACATGCCACCCCTAATTCTTGCCGAAAATCTTAAATCTGTACCCCCTAATCCTTGTACCATCAGCTAATGAGAAGAGGTTTTCTTTGTCTACCTAATCTAAACTGTTAATAATATTATACAACTTTAAAAGAGCTTCTTACAACTTCCCTTGCTCAAGACCAACTCCAGATTCTCCAACTGAACTTTGTAGCTAAGTACTTCCATTCCTGGAACTATTGTGGTAAATCTTCTCTCTTTCAAGAGAACCTCATATCCTTCTGAAATTTGTCCTCACTGGAACTAGTTACAATACGCTAGATGTAACCTGACCAGAACTTAATGAAAGTTCAGCATATAGCTTCCTTGATTTTGTAGTCAATATCTCTGGTTATGAAGCCCAGGATCCCATATATTTTGTTAACTATTCTCTCAATGTCTTGATATTTCCAAGGGCCTGTGCACATGCACTCCAAAGTCTCCGTCCCTACACACTCTTCAGAACTGTGTCATTCGGTCTATATTTCCCTGCCCTGCCCTGCTGCCAAAATGCATCATCTCAGATATCTCCATATTAAATTCCATCTGGTCTGTCCAGCCTATGTCTCTTTGCAATATTTTTTAATTCATTCGCAGCACATGGGTGTCACTGGCTGGGCCAGCATTGATTACCCATCCCTAGTTGCCCTTGGAGGGCAGCTTGGAGTCAACCGCATTGCTGTGGCTCTGGAGTCACATGTAGGCCAGGCCTGGTAGGAATGGTATATTTCCTTTCCTAAAGGACATTAGTGAACCAGAAGGGTTTTTCCAACAATGGTTTCATGGTCATCAGTAGATTCTTAATTCTAGATATTCTCTTTTGAATTCAAATTCCATCATATGCCGTGGGATTCGAACCTGGGTCCCCAGGGCATTAGCTGAGTTTCTGGATTAATGGTCTAGTGATAATACCACTAGGCCATTGCCTCTCCTTGCACCATCCTCACTGTTTGCCACACCTCTGAGTTTGGTACCATCAGCAAAATCTGAAATGTGACTCTGTATTCGAATATCCAAGTTACTTGTACATATCAAAAAAAGTCGTCGTTGTATTAGCCCATGAGGAAAATTGAGGCTATCATCCTTCACTCTGAAAAACAACCAGTTACACAACTCACTGTTTTCTGTCGTTAAGCCAATTTTTATCCAAGCCAACATTTCCTATTCCATGTGTCTGTCTGGCTAACCAGTCTTCTGTGTAGTACTTTGTGAAAAGCCATCACAAAATCCATATTGACCACATCCACTGCATTTCTTTCATCAACTCCCTCTGTTACTTCATCAAAAAATTCAATTGGATGAGTCAAACTTCAAAAAAACATAACATTTGACAAAACTGAACCATAGGGAATCTGTCTCCATGCCAACTTTGGGACTTTTAAGGGGCGAATTGACAAATACATGAAGAGGTTGGGAATAGAAGGATATGGTCCCCAGAAGATTAGGAGGTGTCCCAAGATGTGTAGGTTAGATGGGTTAGCCATTGTGCATGTGGGAGCTTAGGGTGGAGGAGACACTCTGTCACAGTGTTAGTAAAGACTCAGTGGGCCAAATGGCCTCCTTCCGAGCTGTAGAGATACTGTGATGTGCTTGACCTTTCTGCAGGATGCAATGATGTTGAAGAGGGTTTGAGAAGATAATCCAGCATGGTCGCATTTCAGAGAACACCATTTGCCTTTTTTTTGGTTAATTTTTTGCCCATTTCATCAAATACAGACCTACTGCTTCTACTAACCTAGCAGGATATGTACGTAAGCAAATTTCTCACTGACCAAAGCTAAGTGAACAATGAAGGCTGGCCCGTGTGACTTGGTCAATTCATTATAACCGCTAACTGCTCAGTTTCCTGTTTGATCAGCTGCTCTGAAAGGATCCAGGCACTGACCAATCCTTTGTCAGTACATGATGCTGGAAAAGAACCAGAGGTTCAGATTTTAACCTGGGCCAGGTCAACCATTACTCAGAGTGCTGGGAGCAGGGAACTGGCAGCATCCCACCCTCCGCTCAGCTGGCGACTTTGGCACTAGCGTGTCCACATAAGTTGGTGCGGCTGTTTTGATTTCAGACTTTCTGGAATAATCTTTCAAAGGTATAACAAGCAATATAAAAAGGAAGCCCTGGAGTGTAATTGCTGCAGTGTGCTTGCTCTCATCAGGAGACCTCCATTGTTTAATTACACAATGTGTAAGTTCGATACAGAACAGGCATTGTTTTCAGCCGCAACACCTAGAATAGGTTTCATTTAAATACACATTTGGGGTGAGAACTTTCTACATTTACTTCTGTTCAGGCAAATGCAATGCCAATTACAGAGGGCTGCGAGGAAATTTGCTGCGAAGTAGCTATTTCAAAGGGCCAATGGTTACAAAAAAGCGAAGATCAAAGCTAAGTTTGTTGACTTTTTTTTGTTTTCTCTTTGCTGGCAATTCTGCTATTCTGTGTGTTTAATTTTGCTCCAATCCCCCCTCAACACACCATTCTGCACACCCCCCCCACCACCCTGGCCTCATCCCTTGCCTATGCCTTCTCCATCCCCCACCCCCAACCATTACAGAAAAATAGTGGGGGGGTCCCACCGCCACTCTGCATTCGGGATGAATGACAGAGGGAGGGTGGACAGCGATCGGAGCTGGCCATCGGAGTAGAGGGTGGAGGGAGGGCGGCCGGCTTGCTAGGGAGGGGTCGGTGCTGCTGGTAGGTGTGGGGAAATTGGGGGATTGAAACTGCTGGGGACGGGAGGCTGGGAGGTGGGGATCAAGGTGGGCCGTGGGAGTTTGGGGAGGGTGGTCAGGGCTGCTGGTGGACATGAAGACTGCCAGGGTGGGGAGGCAATTGAGCTGGGCATGAGAGGGTCGGAGGGGCAGTTTTGCAGGGTTGCTGTGCTGACCAGCAACCGGGAGGCCAGCAATGCGTGCTACTGCGCATGTGCCAACCTCCACTCTGACAGATTGGTGCATGTGCAGTGGCCAGCACAGCACTGTGCTGTCAGCCTCTCCAGTGAGAATAGGCCCTGCCCACTGAATTTTATCGAGATTCACACTAGGGACTATGTGATACAGAGTGTGGGAGATTCTTTTTAGAAATCCCACTATAAAAAACAGCGAGATTTACTCCAGTTTTTGTGTGAATTTGGCACTTCAAATTTTTGGGGGAGAATCCTGGCCCATACTTTTATTTTTTTTAATAAATGTGGAGGAACAGGGGCACAGGGCTACTAATTAGTTTTAACAACAAGGAGAAAACACTTATTACACATGAAAAAATTGCATTATAATACAATATTTCTTTACTCCCCCTTTATCTTAACAATTATGCACAAATTTTAGGATTATCATGGATTACAAACTACAATGGCCTCATTATCACACAAAGTCCCCTTTAAACACACAAGATGACTGTGGTCAAATACACACTCCACTCTGAACCCAAGTTAGTGTCTATAGATTTCTCTTCAGAATCCTCTCAGACAATTCTCATACCACGAGCCACCCTGTTTCATTGAACTCTGCCTTCCACACCTGTGATTTCAAATTTAGCTTTCAAAAGTCACATTTGCAAATCTTCTTTTAAATGATGCTTTTTCCCCCAGTGCTTCCAGCAAGATTTCGCTTTCAGGTTTTACATTTCTCCTTTTGTATCCTTGTTCTTTAAGGCTTTTACAAAAATTCCAAGGTCCAGTCACCAAAAATCTAGCCAACAATTTTCACAATTATTTCAGATAATATCTCCCAAAGTGGTAAGTTTTCACAAATCTTAGCACAATTGCATATATCTTTCTGGCCTCTCGTGATCCAATGCCTTTTCAACTCTCTGTGATTTTACTGAACAGTAATCCTTTCTGGTTCCCAGTCCCTCTGTTCTGTTAACTGTCTTGGAAACTTCACTTCATTTCTCTAGTTCCCTTAACTTTAAGTTTACGACATCAGTTTTCTTAATCATTACTTCATAGTATGGCTTTTCTCATAGCAAGGCTAAGACGGATGTTCCTCACTAGTCTTCTAAAACCAAGTGCTTCTAGCAGAGTTGTGAAAGTTGCCTTCTCTCTCACTACCTATCTCCAACTGCAATCAAATTAGCCTAATTAAAACTTAAAAGCTTCTCTACCTTACAAGGCTCCAGTTGCTAAGCAATCACTGTTGGTTTATTTACTCTTCAAACATAGCCCTCTCTAAGCACAATGGAATCAGAGTTGGAATTGAAATCAATCCCTACACATACAAACACGTTTATCTAGCATGAATCTAACTACAGGTTTTATCCTACCAGGCACAGAAACACTAAATTAACTCCATTTGAAGCTAAATCTTATTTCTAATGTTTACCAACACAAATGTAAATCCCTTAAAACTACCTTTATTTTCCAAATATTTCTCATTGTTCCACACATCCATCACAGTATCATTAGTATCCAGTTCCTCCTTTCTTGATGTTGTCCACATTTCTACACAATATAACAAGGCCAGTGTCACAATTTCTTGTATACTCTTCCTTTCAGTTTCAGCAATACTTTTCTATCACATAACATAGAATATAAAACAATACAACACAGGAACAGGCCATTTGGCCCACATGTTGCATCAAGTATGACACAAAATTAAACTAATCCCTTCTGTCTGCTCTTGGTCTATATCCCTTTATTCTTTGCATATTCATGCGGCTTATCTAAAAATCCCTTAAACAGCCCCATCATATCTGCCTACACCACCACCCTGGCAGTGTGTTCCAGACATCTACTACTCTCCTTGTAAAAAAATTTGCCTCTCACATCTCCTTTGAACTTTCCCCTTCTCACCTTAAGTGCATGCCCCCTAGTATTAGACACTTCAACGCTAGGAAAAAGATTCTGACTGTCAAGTCTTGGGGGCGGCACAGTGGTTAGCGCTGCTGCCTCACAGTGCCAGGGAACCTGGGTTCAATTCTTGGCTTGGGTCACTGTCTGTGCGGAGTCTGCATGTTCTCCCCGTTTCTGTGTGGGTTTCCTCTGGGTGCTCCGGTTTCTTCCCACAGTGTGAAAGTCGTGCTGGTTAGGTGCATTGAACAGGCTAAATTCTCCCTTGGTGTATCCAAACAGGTGCCGGAGTGTGGCGATTAGGGGCTTTTCACAGTAACTTCATTGCAGTGTTGTTAATCGCTCCAGAGAAAACAATCCTAGTTTGTCTAGCTGCTCCTTATAGCACATTCCCTCTAATCCACACAGCATCCTGGTAAATCTCTTCCACGCCCTTGCCAAAACCTCCACATCCTTCCTGTAATGTGGCGACCAGAATAGAATGTATAACTCTAAGCGTGGCCTAACCAAAGTTTTGTAAAGCTGCAAAATTACGTTCCATTCCATCCCTTCCAAATACTCCAACGAGAGCTAGTCTGGTTCTTAATTTCCATTTTCCATCTTTGGCCTCAGGTACTCACTTTGCCTTCACCCTGAACTTTACATCTTCACACTGTCCTTCCACTGCACTCAAATATTGGTTCAAAATCCCAACGCAATGAGAAAACTCCTCTCTACCTGCACTTGATCTACAGAAAATATGAACAAATGAGGGTGGCCACACTAGATAAAACCAATCATTAATCAACACTAATTCATTCTCTCATTTGGTTGGTTGAGAGTCATAGCCAGTGTAAGAAATTGAGGAGAAAGTCAAATCGAAATGCTAATTGTGTGCTCGGGTGGAAGCAAATTTCTCGGCAGACGAAGACGAGCTTCGCTCTGTATCTGCTCCACGTTAACCTAGATTGGGAAATCCTGGGGGGGGTGGGGGGGAAACACGAAAAGAAGTTTCCCTATTCAGGAAATATCCCACAACTTGAGGGGTCTGATCATGTCTAAAAATATTAGAAACACAGATGGTAGCCAATTCAACTTCATTCCAAGTAATGCAATTCAACCTTCACCAAAATAAACTGTAGAGTTCCCAGAAATGCCATTATAGATATAAATGATCAACATTATACGTGGCATTTCTTTTTTCACGAAATTCCAACGTGCACACCCATTTTGTATCATGTGCTTATTACATGACTAACAGCCCCCTCTTTAGACATACTTCTACAGTTTCTAAGTTGGCTGTTGGCTCGCTTCAGGCCTCCTGTCCAAACAAGTCAAATTCTATGTAATTTTTCAGACCACGGCATAGCTCGAGCTAGAATGATGGGCTACATTGCAATAAAACATTAAAATAAAGTTAGTTTAATACTATGTACTGCGTATGATAACACAAAATGTCCAAAGTGTAATAGAACCAGGCAAACTGTGACTGAAGCTCTCTCAAAATTTTGCTTTTCGGTTTGTTCTTGACAGTTGGAGGGTTGATTGAACTGCAGGTAATTTTGCCACCCATTTAATCTCGAGTTGAAAAGAAGTTTTGGTTAGTGCTGCTCAGAATTTGCTTTAGTAAATCCTATATCTGGTTCTGTTTCAGTGTAAGTGCTACGTCCCCTGTCAACACCCAAAGCAAAGTAAGCAAATGCACAAAACGTCAAATAAAATCCAACTCAATTCTGAGAACTATGATCAGAAAACTTAGGACATTGGGACTTAAGAAAACTTAGGGGTGGCACAGTAGCAGAGTGGTTAGCACTGCTGCTTCACAGCTCCAGGGTCCTGGGTTCGATTCTCAGCTCGGGTCACTGTCTGTGTGGAGTTTGCACATTCTCCTCGTCTCTGTGTGGATTTCCTCCGGGTGCTCCGGTTTCCTCCCACAGTCCAAAGATGTGTGGGTTGGGTTGATTGGCCATGATAAGAAATTGCCCCTTAGTGTCCAGGGTAGCGGAGGTTAGAGGGATTAGTGGGTATAGTAAGTAGGGATATGGGGGTAGGGCCTGGGTGGGATTGTGTTCAGTTCAGACTCAATGGGCCGAAGGGCTTCTTTCCACACTGTAGGGTTCTATGATTATCTTCTTTATTCCGTACAATAAAACTGATAGGTTTCATAGAATCCCTACAGTGCAAGAGGAGGCCATTTGGCCCATCGAGTCTGCACCAACAACAATCCCACCCAGTCCCTACACCCATAACCTCGAATATTTACCCCACTAATTCCCATAACACTAAGGGGCAATTTTAGCACGGCCAATCAATCTACCTAACTCGCACATCTTTGGAATGTGGGAGGAAACCCACACAGACATGGGGAGAATGTGCAAACTCTGCACAAATTCCACACAGACGGTCGACCGAGGCTGGAATTGAACCCGGGTCCCTGATGCTGTTAGGCAGCAGTGTTAACCACTGGGCCACCGTTCAACACTCCACCTTCAAAACAAAATAATTTAGATCCGCCAACTCTTGTGCGCATGTTACCAAAAGAAAGCTTAGAAGATTTGGTGAAGGGAGGAGTATTACATAGGGTGGACAGAGGATCAGATAGGGTGGACAGTGAGAGTCTTTTGCCTCAGATGGTGACGGCTAACACAAGGGGACATAGCTTTAAATTGAGGGGTGGTAATTATAGGACGGATGTCAGAGGTAGGATCTTTACTCAGAGGGTAGTAAGGGCGTGGAATGCCCTGCCTGCAGCAGTTGTGGACTCGCCAACTTTAAGGGTGTTCAAATGGCCATTGGATAGACATATGGATAATATTGGAATAATTTAGGCTAGAGGGTCATTAGATTGGTTCCACTGGTCAGCCCAACATCGAGGGCCGAAGGGCCTGTACTGCGCTGTAATGTTCTATGTTCTAGCTGTATGTTCTATTTCTTTGAAAACTGTGACCACAAATGCAATAGACAGCTTGTCCCACCGCAGCCTCCCCCCCCCACAGCCCCCCACTCCCAAGTATTTGTCATTAAAGGATCATTTATGTCTGTGTCGAAAGTTTGTTTTTTTTTATCTATACTGCGACAGGTTTATAATGGCAGCTCAGTCAAGGACGTTTCATGAACTTTACACACACACACACACACACACACACACACACACACACACACACACACACACACACACACACACACACACACACACACACACACACACACGGAATAACCCTGTAACATATCAAACTCCCAACAGCCGCCCTGTGGAGTAATGGCATTCTCCCACTTTCCAAACGGCAAAGTCTCCGAGTTTCTCGGGCTGCTGAGAAGCATTTCAAGTCATATGTGAACAATTTGCAAATAAGGAATCACTGACTTAGCAGAGTATGAAGCAGAATGGAAAATGTGTAAGGTGTTGCCAGAAATCACCCGTGATGCTCACACCAACGGGAATTAATTGATTTTTTTATTTAATGCTCACATGAAAAATATTACCTCACATTTGTGCAAAAAAAAAATTTCTTACTGATTGTGAATAACAAAAGAATTCATAGAATCATAAAATCCCACAGAAGGAGGCCATTCAGTCCATCGAGTCTGCACCGACCACAATCCCCTCCAGGACCTATCCCCACAACCCCAAGCATTTACCTTAGCTAGTCCCCCGACACTAAGGGGCAATTTAGCATACCAATCCACCTAATCCACACATCTTTGGAGTGTGGGAGGAAACTAGAGCACCCAGAGGAAACCCATGCAGACACGGGGAGAACATGCAAACTCCACACAAACAATGACCTTAGCCAGGAATCGAAGTTGAAGTTTAGTTATTAGTGTCACAATCAGGATTACATTAACACTGCAGTGAAGTTACTGTGAAAATCCCCCAGTTGCCACACTGGATACAATGAGAGAGAATTTAGCACGGCCAATGCAGCTAACTAGCATGTCTTTTGAACTGTGGGAGGAAACCAGAGCACCCGGAGGAAACCCACACAGACACAGGGAGAATGTGCAGACTCCACACGGACAGTGACCCAAGCCAGGAATTAAACCCAGGTCCCTGGTGCTGTGAGACAGTAATGCTAACCACTGTGCCACCATGCCGCCTTAGTTCATTAAAAAGAGTCGAAGAAGTTGAGGGTGCTTGGTCAGAAATGAAAAATATCATTGAATTTGGACCTCAGTTTGAAATTTGATCTTAAGAAAGATGTTAACATGCATCCTTTGTAAACGGAAACCATTTTCCCTTCATGACATCTTTTTTGTTGCAATTTAAACAGGAAAACGGAATGACATTAGAAAACAGGAATTGTTGAGCCCTGCATTTGGGAAAAACTTGGATGACTAACACTGCAATGAAGTTATTGTGAAAATCCCCTGGTCGCCACACTCTGGCACCTGTTCAGGTCAATGCATCTAACTAGCAGAGAGGAACATTGGCTACTTCAGAAGTCTGTGCATTTCGAAGGGGTACAGTAAGAAGTCTCACAACACCAGGTTAAAGTCCAACAGGTTTATTTGATAGCAAAAGCCACTAGCTTTCAGAGCGCTGCTCCTTCGTCAGGTAAGTGGGAGTTCCTGATCATTTCGAAGAAGCACAGTATTTGAATTCAGAACCTTCTTGCTGGGTATAATCACAGCTGAAATAAACTAGTCTGTCTGGTATGTTATCAATACTCGCTGATTAATGGTGACTTAATCTTACACACAAATTTTAATAATTAGTATTAATTTAAATGACTTGAAGCACAAATGAAAGTGAAACACTGATATGCTTTAACAGGAATCATAAAGTCAAGAAGAAATCACTGATTGTAATATGAATGCCTGTGGAGTTAAAGAAATATACTTTTTAACAAGGACAATGATGATAGAGGAAAATAACATAAAGGGCTCGTTAATTAGAAAGATTCAACGAGAGCAGCAGCACTTTCTGCTGGCACAGTGGTTAGCACTGCTGCCTCACAGCGCCAGGGACCCGGGTTCGATTCCTGGCTAGGGTCACAGTCTGTGCGGAGTTCGCACACTCTCCCCGTGTCTGCGTGGGTTTCCCCCAGGTGCTCCAGATTCCCCCCACACTCTGTAAGTCATGCTGATTAGGTGCATTGGCCATGCTAAATTCTCCCTCAGTGTACCCGAACAGGCGCCAGAGTGTGGCGACTAGGGGATTTTCAAGGCAACTTCATTGCAGTGTAAATGTAAGCCTACTTGTGACTCTAATAATTAAACTTTAAAATACTGTAAGTGCTTTGGAGCTAAAACTGCAATAACAATAAACTCATTCATAGCTAATTACAGCTATTAAAAATAAACTACAATTATTGGATCTCTTAGGTGAGCAATTAGGTTGAAAAATCACTTCCTTTAAGTCTCATCTCTCAGGATTAAGCATCTCGATGGCATCTGAGCTAAAATCTGGAAGGTTCAGCAGAAATCTCTCAGCCCTGAGACATAGTCTGTGGAAGTTTTAAGGTAATGTTCTTCCCCTATCGCCCATCCCCCCCTCAGTAAATGGAAGTGGGAGGAGACAGAACCCAGGAAGTAGAATTCACAATTCATTTCACCTTCAGTGAAGCTAAAACCTTTCAACGAGACTCTGTGCAAATGAAGGCAATTTGTTTTTGCAAGGGACAATTAAGGACAATTTCCTGGAATCTACTGAGTTGGCGATATTGAAGTTCCCATTCTAGAGGCGGGAAAATTCATCAAATAGTTCATAAAAGTTACTTGTAATCACTCGTCATGAAGACTGACCATTGCATCATAAAACCATGGTTCTCACAGATCCTGGATAACTAAACGCCCTTTCAGTTTTTCCTCCTAATAAACTAAGCAACCTCACTATCCTGTATATAAACAACTTGTTTTCCTTGCTCCCATCATTCACACTGCATGCTTCAGATCATTTATTCCAGAAGTCAGTGATTGTTTATTATGGTTGTATTTAGTGGAGATCAATTATCTCAGCCCCAATGTATTGTTGCAGGAGTTCCTCAGGATAGAGCTGAGACCCATCTTCAATTGTTTCTTCAGAAGGAACTCTTCAAATTCAGACAATAAAAATAGAACAAAACCTACTCCAACTTATAAATCAAAGAAAGGGTTTAATAAAGAAACTTCACTACTCCAAACTTGGCCCTCACCCTGGGCCACTCCAAGCTTCCCACAATTCCCAACAGGTTCTTATTTATATGAGTCAGCTGACCATTACATTATTCTGTAATTGGTTCCATGGTTTACTGGGGTCAGCTTGTTACCATTGGTCACATTACAAACGATACAAAGTTGTCATCGTTACATTCTAACATCAATGACCATCCCTGCATTATAAGATCAAAAGAGAGGGATATTTGCTGATGATTACACCATGTTGGGCAGCACGGTGGCACAGTGGTTAGCACTGCTGCCTCACAGCTCCAGGGACCTGGGTTCGACTCCCAGTTTGGGTCACTGAATGTGTGGAGTTTGCGCATTCTCCCCATGTCTACGAGGCTTTGACCCGGATGCTCCGGTTTCCTCCCACTCTCTAAAAGATGTGCAGATTAGGTTGATTGGCCACATTAAATTGACCCTAGTATCAGGGGGATTAGCAGGGTAGAGTTTCAGGGATGGGACTTGGGTGGGATTGCAGTCAGTACAGACTCGATGGGCCAAATGGCTTCCTTCCGTATTGTAGGGGTTCTATGATTCTATGTTCAGCACCCATCACAATCCCTCAGATAATGCCTGTATGCAGCAAGATCTGACGGCTGGTAAGTGGCAAATACAACTCATATCACACAAGTGCCAGGAAATAGCCATCTCCAATAACAGAGAATCAAAACACCTCCCCCTGACATTCAACCATCGCTAAACACCCTACAATCAATGGCCTGAGGGTCACAACTGACCAGAAACTAAACTAGACCAGTCACTAAAATACTGGGAGTACAAGGTTAGAGGATGGACATCCCGTGGTGAGTAACTCACCTCTGACCTCCCAAAGCCTTTCCATCCTCAAGCGCAAGTCAGGAATGTGATGGAACCTTCCCACTTTCCTGAATAAGTGCAGCTTCAGGAACACTCAAGAAGCTTGAAACCACCCAGGGCAAAGCAGGCAGCTTGGCTGGCATCCCATCCATCACCACCTTAAACATTCACCCCCTACACCACTGGCTGATTATAGCTGCAGTGTATATCATCCACCAGATGCACTGCACCAACTCAGCAAAGTATCTTCAACAGCACCTTCCAAACCCATAACCTCTATCATTGGTAAGGACAAATACAGCAAATCATAGAATGCAGAAAGAGGCCATTCAGTCCATCGAGACTGCACTGACCACAATCCACTCAGGTCCTATCCCCACAACAAAATCTGCCCATCATTAAGCTCCAAACACTTTGCAAAAAAGGCCAAAATGTTGCTTGTCTTCTTAACTACTTGTTGGACCTGCCTCCTAGCTTTTTGTGATTAATGCACTAGAACACACAGATCCCTCTGTACTTTACTCACCTGCAATCTCTCCCCATTGAATTTATAATTTGCCTTTTGATTCCTCTTCCCAAAGTGCATGACCTCACACTTGCCCACATTAAATTCCATTTGTCAGGTTTTCACCCAGTCACCCAATTAATCCATATCCTGTTGCAGTATCACAACACCCTCATCAGAACTTGCCCTTCCACCTATCTCCATATCATCAGCAAATTTGAAAACCTTACATTCTGTTTCCTCCAGGTCATTAATGTAAATAATGAACAATTGCAAGCCAAGACCTCATCCACTAGTTACACTCTGAATTGGACCCATTTATTCCACACTCTGTTTTCTGTGTGACAGCCAGTTTTCAATCCATGCTAATACACTGCCTCCAATTCCAAGGGCTTTTATTTTATACATCAGCCTCTTATGCAGCACCTTGTCAAATGGCTTTTGGAAACCTAAATACACTACATTTACAGGATCCCCTTTATCTACTCTCCCTGTTACATCCTTAAAGAATTCAAGCAAATTTGTCAAACGTGACTTACCTTTCGTAAAACCATGCTGACTAGGTTTGATTAATTTCGGCTTTCGTAAATGGTTAGCTCTTTGATTATTGACTCCAGCAGCTTGCCAGTAATAGATGTTGAACTAACTAGTCTACACTTTCCTGCCTTCTGCTTTTCTCCCCTTGTGAACAAGGGGCTCACATTGGCTGCCTTCCAATCTTCTGGTACCCTCCTGAAATTTAGCGAGTTACGAAAAATTTCAACCAAGGGGTGCAGTATCTCTGCAGCCACTTTCATTAAAACCCTAGTGTGCAGTTCATCGGGTCCTGGTGACTTGTCCGCCTTTAGCCTCTTGACATTCTTTGACACTCTCTCCCTTGTGGTTGGAATTTTTGTAAGTTCTAGCATGTTATTTGAAATCAGCTCATGTGACATTTTAGGGATAGTCACAATGTCTTCCATGGTGAAGACTGATGCAAAGAAAAGGAGCTAATCCACCATTTCTTTGTTTGCTGTTATCAATTCACCATCTCAATCAGTATAGAGGCCCCACATTTACCTTAGCCGCCTGCTGCCTATTTATATATCCATAGAAACCCTTACTGCTACTTTCAATGCTGCATGCAAGCTTTCTCTCAAGATTCATTATTTTTCCCTTCTTATGAGCTTTTTAGTCTTTTGATGCTGGATCTTAAAAACTTCCCAGTCCTCTGGTCTACCGCTATCCCTTGCCACTTTGTACATCCTGCTTTTCAACGTAACATTATCCTTGACCTCCTTTAGTAACCATGGATTTTGCCTCTTTCTCCTGAGATCCCTCTTTCTGAGTGGGATAAACGCCTGCTGGGATTTTTATTCAGAGCTGTGAATGGTTGCCATTACTTTAGTAAGTGTGAGATTGCTGGGGAATACTTTAGACAGAAATGAATCCTTGTCGTCCTCTCCATTTAAGGCATCAAAACATTGAAGAAACAACAACATTCCAGTAGGCATCAGAAAAAAATGGTATTTTGATAGTGAAATACGCACACGCTGAACTAAAAATGATTCTGTTGAACTCTAATATGTAGGTTCACTGCTGGTTAATTGAATACAAAGCTGTTCTGTTGGATTAAGTTTTCCTAGATGGAATATAATTGCAAAGTGCCACCTGACATAATATTTCCATTAAACACACTGAACACAGTATGCCAGCAACTTACATGAAAAAAATTTAACAGTCAGCAGCTACAGCATGCCAAATGCAGTCTAAAGCTATAAGGCACTATGGACCTCTCGGTGAATGGGTTTCTTTGACACTAGTCTTAATATCTGCTGATTCGCAGCCGCTACTGAGACTGATTTCTTGGAAACTTGCTTGCCAAGTACGTAACTCCTTATTAAAGTGACACAATATACACTTGATGGTAAATGGGCAGCTGCAACAGAATTATTTGATCAATACACCTCAGTATTAGTCTGGCAAGAAGGAATGGGGTGCCAGTCCAGGGTAGTTTAGGCATCATATGATGTCTGTTTATCTCATAATGCCCTTACTCAGTTCATTAGCAAACGTGGCCCAAATCCTCTGATCAAAAACCTAACTTGTGACCCTGGTCAGACGGTAAAATATCTTACCTCCCTCTGATTTTCCTCAGCAATCTTCAAATGGAGGGTTCTTCACCACTGACATGATGAATGAACCTCCGAGGGGGCAGCACAGAGAATCGGTACAGTAATCACTCCCACCTTTTATGGCATTAGCTGTCACATTCCAGTCAGAGTCACTTGGAGAAGCTACAGAAGTTAAGTGCGTAAGATAAGTGAGTAAGGGGAAAGGTTGGCAGGTGGGTGAGTGTGTAGGTGGGTCAGGGGATAGATGGGTCAGGTTGGGAGGGGTTGGCAGGTCAGGGACTAGATAAGCTAGGTCTGGTCAGGGGATCAGGGGTAACAAGGGTATCAGGAGGTGGTTGGGGGAGTCACTAGGGCGGTGGGGATGATTCAACTTACTTAACTGGAGAATTACCCAGGTGACCCAGAAGACTAAGAAAATTTGACACGTCCGCTACAATTCTCACCAATTTTTACAGATGCATCATAGAAAGCACTCTTTCTGGTTGTATCACAGCTTGGTATGGGCTACTGTTCTGCCCAAGGCCACAAAAAACTACAAAAGGTCATGAATGTAGCCCAATCCATCACGCAAACCAGCCTCCCATCCATTGACTCTATCAACACTTCCCGCTGCCTCAGCAAAGCAGCCAGCATAATTAAGGACCACCCCCCCCCCCCCCACCACACCCCAGACATTCTCTCTTCCACCTTTTTCCATTGAGAAAAAGATACAAAAGTCTGAGGTCACGTATCAACTGATTCAAGAACAGCTTCTTCCCTGCTGCTGTCAGACTTTTGAATAGACCAACTTGTATTAAGTTGATCTTTCTCTGCACCCTAGCTGTGACTGTAACACTACATTCTGCAATCTCTCTTTTCCTTCTCTATGAACAGTATGCTTTGTCTGTATAGCACACAAGAAACGATACTTTTCACTGTATGTTAATACATGTGACAATAATAAATCAAATCAAAATCAGTAATGTTCGAAAGAAAAATTCTAGTCTAACTGCTGAGTAGCGACAGAACATAATCTCCTAAATAGACGTGCTGAACCCCCCGACCCCGACCTGATCTGACTCCCCCTCGACACAACTCACAACCACCTGACACGATCCACCTTGCCTTGAATGGTTCAGCAATCTGGCTGCCAACAGATTAGTGGGATTGCTGAGGTGTGGTCTCAGTGGCACAGTGGAGTGAGAACCTGACATCCTCTCTCAGGCTGACAGCACCAGAGAATGCCCCTGATGTTGCCTGTTCTAGATGTATTTCTCATCTTTGATTAAGGACATCATTATCTTTCCTGTCACCTATCTTACACTGGTTGGACTATAACTCCCTGGGGTTGTTCTATTGTCCTTTATACACAGGAAACATGTTCGCTGCTTGCCAGTCCCTGTGAACTCTTGCCTTAGGGAGGCTGGCTCACCCCAAGGCTGGAAAATCCCACCTGAGGTCAACGGAACTTTACATGATCCATGTCCCGCCCGTTACAATTCCCATGGTGTGTGGGAGGGCGAAATTTCTCCCTAGCTGGGCAGCACAGTGATTAGCACTGCTGCCTCACAGTGTCATGAACCCAAGTTCAATTCCGATCTCGGGTCACTGTCTACGTGGAGTTTGCACATTCTTCCCGTGCCTGCGTGGGTTACCTCCGGTTTCCTCCCACACTCCAAGATGTGCGGGTTAGGTTGATTGGCCATGCTAAATTGATCCTTAGTGTTGGGGATTAGCAGGGTAAATATGTGGGGTTCCAGGGACAGAGCCTGGGTGGGATTGTTGTGAGTGCTGTCTCAATGGGCAGAATGGCCTCCTCCTGCATTGTGGGGATTCTATGATTCTATTCTACATCTTATCCCTTGTTTTTAATATGCACGAATTCAATTCCTCCAGTACTTCACAATGAAATATTTAAACCACGGGTTTAAACATTTAAAGTCACGGGTGGGGTGCCTGAAGATTGGAGAGTGGCAAATGTTGTGCCTTTGTTTAAAAAGGGCTGCAGGGAAAAGCTTGGGAACTACAGGCCAGTGAGCCTCACATCTGTGCTGGGTAAATTGTTGGAAGATATTTTGAGAGACAGGATCTACAGGCATTTAGAGATGCAAGGACTGATTAGAGACAGTCAACATGGCTTTGTGAGTGGAAAATCATGTCTCACAAATTTGATTGAGTTTTTTGAAGGGGTAACCAAGCAGGTGGATGAGGGCAGTGCAGTTGATGTTGTCCACATGGACTTTAGCAAGGCCTTTGACAAGGTATGGTAGGTTGCTGCATAAGGTTAAATCTCAAGGGATCCAGGGTGAGGTATCTCAAAGGATACAAAATGGGCTTCTTGCCAGAAGCTAGAGAGTGGTTGTAGAGAATTGTTTTTCAAACTGGAGGCCTGTGACCAGCAGTGTGCCTCAGGGATCAGTGCTAGGTCCACTGTTATTTATCATTTATATTAATGATTTGGATGAGAATATAGGAGGCATGGTTAGTAAGTTTGCAGGTGACACTAAGATTGGTGGCATAGTGGAGAGTGAAGAAAGTCATCTCCAATTGCAATGGGACCTTGATCAATTGGGCCAGTGGGCTGACAAATGGCAGATGGAGTTTAATCTAGACAAATGTGAGGTGATGCATTTTGGTAGATTGAACCAGGGCAGGACTTACTCAGTTAATGGTAGGACGTTGGGGAGAGTTACAGAACAAGGAGATCTAGGGTACATGTTCATAGTTCCTTGAAAGTGGAGGCACAGGTGGACAGAGTGGTGAAGAAGGCATTCTGCATGCTTGGATTCACCGGTCAGAACATTGAATACAGGAGTTGGGACGTCTTGTTGAAGTTGTACAAGACATTGGTAAGGCCACACTTGGAATACTGTATGCAATTCTGGTCACCCTATTATAGAAAGGATACTATTAAACTAGAAGGAGTGCAGAAAAGATTTACTGGGATGCTACTGGGACTTGATGGATTGAGTTAAAAGGAGAGGCTGGATAGACTGGGACTTTTTTCTCTGGTGCGTAGGACGCTCTGGGGTGATCTTATAGAGATCTATAAAATAATGAGGGGCACAGATCAGCTAGATAGTCAATATCTTTTCCCAAAGGTAGGGGAGTCTGAAACTGGAGGGCATAGGTTTAAGGTGAGAGGGGAGAAAGATACAGAAGTGTCCAGAGGGGCAATTGTTTCGCACTGAGGGTGGTGAGTGTCTGAAACAAGCTGCTAGAGGTGATAGTAGAGGTGGGTACAATTTTGTCTTTTAAAAAGCATTTATATAGTTACATGGGTAAGATGGGTATAGAGGGATATGGGCCAAATGTGGGCAATTGGGATTAGCTTAGAAGCTTTTTCAAACAAAGGGCGGCATGGACAAGTTGGGCCGAAGGGCCCGTTTCCATGCTGTAGACCTCTAGGACTCTATGAAACCACGCTTCACAAGAAATAATCTAAGTCTGAAGAATCTTAAATTTCAAACTCAATCACTTGACTTTTACCGTCCCACTCACCACAGCAATCAAAGTGGGTAGGGGGAGAGGTGGGGGTGTGGGGGGTGGGAGGGCCGGGGGTGTTGTGGTGGGGGGGGGGAGGGGGGGTTGGCACGGACCATGGAAAGGTCCGTTGACCTCGGACAGGATTTTACGGTTTTGGGACGAGCGCAGTCGTAAAATCCACTAACTCCACCAAGCAAAGTTGCAAAACCAAGTAGCAGTTGTGTTTTGTACAGCGCTCTTTACAGGTTTATATCGACAATCCTCTTCTTATGGTACCCAGGTTTAATATAGTGTGAGCATCGCACCGACACACTCCGCCAATTACCACCCAAAACCTGCGGGGAAGATCGGCGGTTTGTAAGCAGATTGAAAAACAAAATGGACTCAATTCCTTTGACCTGGTGCTGACCAGACTCCAGGATGTGACGGTCAGTACTTTGAGTTCTTGGTGGTGTGTCATTTGGCACAGCGGTTCTCCTTTATGAGTGATAGAAACCCATAATATTTGGCATTTTCAAGCGCAGTGGTTTATTTAAGCAATTCTCATGTCCAATAATTGTATGGTGCAGCTTAAAATAAATGAGCAGGGCACGGTAGCTTTTTTTGGTACTTTGTGTGGTCACAACATCATTGCGCTTTGGGCAATGACTCGGTGAAAGTCTGTGTAACACTGGAGAGAGTTTTAGTTGATTCCATTCTGTATACATCCACAGGAATTCCACCACCCCCCCCAACCCCCACCACAGAATCGAAGCAGGCAAGGGGCGGACAACGGAAATGTCCATGGATCCAGATCTTTATCCAGCTGTGTAATTTCAGATAGTCGGATTGTAGTGAGTTACAGGATTCAGAACCTCACCCAAGCGAGGCTGTAAAACCCCATCCATAGTGTTTATTAATCACTTCCCGTTAAGGGTCAGTTGTGCTCTATCAGCGATTATTTTTATTTTTTCCCTGCGTTATGGAGCATCCAGAGTGTTTTGAACAATTACTTGTTTATGAGTGTCACAAGTAGGCTTACATTACTGGTTTAGGGTGGCACAGTGACACAGTGGTTAACGCTGCTGCCTCACAGAACCAGGGACCTGGGTTCAATTGCTGGCTTGGGTCACTGTCTGTGTGGAGTCTGCACGTTCTCCCCGTGTCTACGTGGGTTTCCTCCAGATGCTCCAGTTTCCTTCCACAGTCTGAAAGACGTGCTGGTGAGGTGCATTGCCCATGCTAAATTCTCCCTTAGCGTGCCCAAACAGGGCATTGTGGGAAGCTTTGCTCTTAATGGGCAGGCCCAATAAATGGGTCAAATGGGATTGCAACTACAGGTCATGGTGCTCGCAAAGTTTTTTTTTTAATCATTCCTCAAGTTCAAATCATCACTTAACAATTTTTGAACTGAGAAGAAAACATCACCACATGAAGGACAGCAGCAAATTGTCACTGCCAATTAAAATAGTGCCTGCAAGCTAAGGACACCAAGAGATTCTGAGAATGTTTATTTTTATACATCCTCATCTGGCAGATAACAACAGACATTTAACTTTGATTTGTGCATCACACAGAATGCCATGGGGATAGAGAGACATTGCATCAGTATTTACTTATTTACTTCCTTGGTTGGTACAAGGGAACTTTCATAACCTCTATGCAATACAGACTAAACAACCAGTTCCAGAAAACCCTCAGACCTAACCCACCAATTTTCACACACCATGTCCTATCTGTTGCTATAGTGATGCACTTAGAACTCAATCAACTGGGAAACTGAACCTTGGTCAAATAGAGACAGAGTTCAAGAAATGGTGTCCACATTGTCTGCACCTGTAAAGACCTGATTACCTGTTCAGACTCGCATTCCAACCAGTATCTTGTAATTGAGTTTGTGTCCATATACGCCCTGTTTGTGAAACAAATCCTGCATTTGCCTGATGAAGGGACAGTGCTCTGAAAGCTCGTGCTACCAAATAAGCCTGTTGGACTTTAACCTGGTGTTGTGAGACTACTGACTGTGCCCATCCCTGAACGCCGGCAACTCCACATCATGTCCAATTTCTGTACATGGATAGAAAGAGAAGATATGCATTTACCTTTTCAAATGATAAACCAACCCCTTCTTCTTCACTCAACTGAACCTGCTCCACCAGATTCTCAGACAATGCACCCCAATCTGTCCTCATGTGATCAGGCTTTTCCTCATGTCTCCATTGCTTCTTTTGCCAATGACTTTAAATCTACGCCCTCTCATTCTCGATCCTTCCACCAGTGTTATACACTTATAGTCACAGAGTTATACAGTACAGAAATGAACAAAGAATAAAGAAAATTACAACACAGGAACAGGCCCTTCGGCCCTCCAAGCCTGCACCAACCATGCTGCCCAACAGAACTAAAGCCCCCTACCCTTCCGGGGGTCATATCCCTCTATTCCCATCCCATTCATGTCTTTGTCCAGACCCCTCTAAAAGTCACTATTGTATCCACTTCCACTACCTCCCCTGCCAGCAAGTTCCAGGCACCCACCACCCTCTGTGTAAAACAAATTTGTCTCATACACTTCCTCTAAACCTTGCCCCTCGCACGTTAAACCTGTGCCCCCTAGTAATTGACTCTTCCACGCTGGGAAAAAGTTTCTGACTATCCACTCTGTCCATGCCCCTCATAATCTTGTAGACTTCTATCAGGTCTCCCCTCAATCTCTGTCGCTCCAGTGAGAACAAACCAAGTTTCTCCAACCTCCCCTCATAGCTAATGCCCTCCATACCAGGGCAACATCCTGGTAAATCTTTTCTGTACCCTCCCCAAAGCCTCCACATCTTCTAGTAGTGTGGCGACCAGAATTGAACACTTCCCTTCAGACCATCCAGTCTGCATCAACAATAACTACCATTGGAGTCACAGTTTTTTTCTGTTCAGACCCCTCATGATTCTGAAGCCCCGATTAAATATATCTCACTACATTCCGATTGTCTGGTCGAAGTTACACACCTGGATAAGATATCTATTGTTAGCAATTGATAATAGCTTCCTTTCATCAATCTAACTCATTAAACACCAGTATTTTTGGAGGTACAATAGGGAATCTGATTTTGCATATTTATCAGATGGCAGCAACATCGCTGAATAACCAGCAAGGCAAGCAACCCAAGCTGATCATTTTCAAATCTGTGCACAGGGTAGGGCTAAAATCAAAACTAATCTATCCTGCAAGATGTTACAGTACCACCTGAAAGTTCCCTTCCAAGGCTCTCATCCAACCTGGAAATATATTGCCGTTCCTTCACAGTCCCTGGGTCAAAATATTGGAACTCCCTCTCTAACAGCACTGTAGGTGTACCTACATCATACGGACTGCAATAGTTCAAGAAGGCAGCTCACCACCACCTTCTCAGTTAGCGCTGGGCAATAAATGCTGGCCCAGCCACTGACACCTACATCCCTTGAGTTAATTTACAAAAATGTAAGTCAGGTACATCTGGAAACTGTAAATGGTGGCACAGGGGTTAGCACAGCTGCCTCAGAGCACCAGGGACCTGGATTTGATTCCCGGCTTGGGTCACTGTCTGCGTGGAGTTTGCACATTCTCCTCGTGCCTGCGCGGGTTTCCTCCGGGTGCTCCGGTTTCCTCCCACAATCCAAAGATGTGCGGATTAGCTAGATTGGCCGTGTTAAATTGTCCCTTAGTGTCAGGGGGGCTAGCTATGGTAAATGCATGGTGTTGTGGTGACAGGGCCTGGGCGGGATTGAGGTCGATGCAGACTCGATGGGCTGAATGGCCTCCTTCTGCGCTGTAGGGATTCTCTAATTACTGACCAGCCTACTTTTAATAAAGCACCAACAATCATTCTTGCATTTACGTATCAACGTCCTGGAGTTTCCCTGTTGGGTACAAGTCAGAAGTTGTTGTTTGCCACTATCAAACAACACCTCACACCTTTCCTCTCTAAATCTTAAAGTTGAAGTTTCGACACATTTCACCATCATTCCTGCACACATTTGGCACAGCCTATTTAGGAAGCTGCAAAACGAAGAGTTTGGAGATGTAACTTACACTAAAACCACAAAAAACATTGAAAGAAACAGAAATCACAGAGCAAGTCTCAGCGAGGATAGTTTTTTTTAAAATGCACATGCAAAATATCAATTTAAAGATAAGAAAGATGATTTCTTTCTTACAGTGCCTGACAACCTGGTTGCAATGTTGAGGAACCTCCGGATAAGTACCATTGAGTGGTACAGTGGTTAGCAATGCTGCCTCACAGCGCCAGGGATTCCAGCCTCGGGTCACTGTCTGTGCGGAGTCTGTACATTTCCCCATGTCTGCATGGGTTTCCTTCCACACTCCAAAGATGTGCGGGTGAGGCTGATTGGTCATGATAAATTGCCCCTTAGTGTCAGAGGAGCAAAGCAGGGTAAATATATGGGGTTGCGGGGATCGGGCCTGGTTAGGATTGTTGTCGGTGCAGGCTTGAGGGGCTGAATGGCTTCCTTCTACACTGCAGGAATTCTTCTAATTCTAATGGAGGACATGCACATTTTGGGAACATGTCCAATTTACTGAGTGCAAGTTCACTCAGACGGTGTGTTTGATAATCCAAAGATGTGCCAGTTAGGTGGATTGGCCTGGAAATTTAACCTTCCAATAGACATTTACCATGCATCTGGAGGCCTTCAAAACTCCAAATTAAATCAGAGACTTTATCTGGTTCTGACACGCCCAGCAGAATAGTTATCTAGGAAAGGTTATTTCCTGGGTAACTATTGACCTCTCCCGACCACCACCCCATCCACCCCCCGGCCTCGTAACGTTCCTGATCACTGACCACCCCCAACCCCATGATGACACTTCCAAAATCCACCCGCTCCCATCCTCACGACCTCCCCCCCGACTGCCCGACAATCCATTTCCACCCGTGTCCACCCTCCCAAACCTCCCCCCCCCCAATACCCCACTCCCACATCTACTTTCCCAATCAACCAACTGCACCCCCAAACCCCACACATCCCCCCCCCCCGCCCCACCACTGACCACCTCCCCACTCCTCAACAAGCTTTCCATTTTTTTTCTCAAACCTGGTGTGCTTTTAATGGGCGTCCAAAACGCGCCCCCCCCACCACACCATTAGACAAAAATAATACGTAGGAGGGAATCTGATAACCACCCCCCCCCCACCCCACCTTTTAAAATGAGGATTGGGTGGGGGGAGGGTGCCAGGTTTGTGTTTCGGACGCCAGGCATTCCCGACCCAGAAGGCGGCCTGAGGAAAATGGTGCGGGAGAAACCTAAGTAAGCATAGCCAGCAACACCCTTTGCACCCAGATGGGAAATTCAGCCCCAGGACTACCAGCTGGTTACCATTCCTGGCTTTCTGCAGCTGTTGCTTTATTACACAAATCTTTCTACGTTCTATTACAAGTCTTCTTAAATAGCAAAGGCGCTGTGTAATTTTCAGCCCACAACAGGATGCAACCCGCAAGTAATGAAGTCACAAGCTAGCTGTCTGGCAGGAATCAAATGCTGTTTATTCCAGTGTATCCTCCAACAAGCATAACATTTGTGGCAAAGGTTCAAACACTGGATAATTACTTTAAAGATATCAACGCTTTGAGGGTTTTACTGGATGGTGGAACAGTTTCTGATGGAGTATCACAAAAATGGAAGTGAGCATTTGGTGAACTGAGATGAACTGAATATTCCTGTGGATGTAACGGACCTTCAGAAACTGCGGAGAACGCTCCGAACAATATCTGAGAATCATAGAATTCCTACAGTGCAGAAGGAGGCCATTCAGCCCACCAAGTCTGCACCGACCACAATCCCACTCAGGCTCTATCCCCATAACCCCATGTATTTACCCTACTAACCCCGTGACACTAAGCGGCAATTTAGCATGGCCAATCCACCTAACCCACACACCTTTGGACTGTGGGAGGAAACCGGAGCACCCGGAGGAAACCCACGCAGACACGGGGAGAACATGCAGACTCCGCACAGACAGTGACCCGAGCCAGGACCCCCACCGAAGAAGCACAGTAACGCACAGCATTGGAATAAGTCATTCAGCTCATTATCCAGTACTGACTTTTTGAAAGAGTTCCTCAGTAGGCCCATCCTCCTGTTCCTTCCCCATAGCTATGCACATTATCTCTTCCAAGTACATCTCTCTTGTGAAAGTTATTACCGAATGTGCTGGAACCATCCTTTCGTGCACTGGGAGCAGGAAGGTCCAATATCACATGGGAAACCCAGAAGTAATTTTAGGCATAAAAGTGGATGTTGGAATCTGAAACAGAACCAGAAAATGCTGGAAAATCTCAGCAGGTTTGACAGCAACTGTGGAGAGAGAACAGAGCCAATGTTTTGAGTATGGTGGCACAGTGGTTAGCACTCACAATGCTAACTGCCTCACAATGCCAGGGACCCAGATTCAATTCTGGCCTTGGGTTACTATCAGTGCGAAGTCTGTACGTTCTCTCTGTGTGTGCGTGGATTTCCTCCAGGTGCTCCGGTTTCCTTCCACTAAGATGTGCGGGTTAGGTTGATTGGCCATGGTAAATTGACTCTAGTGTTAGGGGAATAGTAGAGTAAATGTGTGGAGTTACATGAATAAGGCCTGGGTGGGATTGTGGTCGGTGCAGACTTGACAGCCTGAATGGCCTCCTTATGCACTGTAGGGATTCGAGGTTGAGTCATCCACAGATGCTGTCAGACCTGCGGTAGTTTGAGCTCATCTGTCTATAACATTTTAATACATATGCATCATTTTACTTCTGAGTTTGGTATCAAATTCATGGCCACAGATGTGGTGCTGACTTGCTTTACACAATCTCAACTCCAGTTTTTAAAAAGACAGTCTACGGGCCAGTTTGGAGGTGTTGGACAGGCATTTCACACTATGGATTCGAGATACTCAAAGGCATTGCTAATGACTCCTCTCATCGTGCACCAGTGAGGGCAGGCTGGAATCAGAGAGATACACTTCTCCCCCAGCAATGACAGGAAGAAACCTGCCTCTGACATAGAAAAGGCCTGGCTGAATGTGACCCAGGGAGGCAATGGTCTAGTGGTATTATCACTCGACTATTAATCTAGAAACTCAGCTAATGTTCTAGGGACCTGGGTTCGAATCCCACCACAGCAAATGATGGAGTTTGAATTCAATAAAAAATATCTGGAATTAAGAATCTACCGATGACCATGAAACCATCGTCGGAAAAACCCTTCTGGTTCACTAATGTCCTTTAGGGAAGGAAATCTGCAATGGTGAACTGGTATTGTCACTAGACTAGGATCCAGAGACCCTAGCTAATGCTCTTGGGAATTTAAATCCCACCATAGCAGTTGGTGAAATTTAAGTTCAGTAAAAATCTGGAATCAAAAGTCGAATGATGACCATGAAACCATTGTCGGTTGTTGGAAAAACTCATCTGGCCCGCTGATGTCCTTTAGGGAAGGAAATCTGCCATCCTTACCCAGTCTGGCCTACGTGTTACTCCAGAGCCACAGCAACTTTCAACTGCCCTCTGAAATGGCCTAGCAAACCACTCAGTTCAAAATGACTGGAATAAATGCTGACCAACCACCAATGCCCATGTCCCAAGAGTGAATAAAACATTTTTAAAAGGAGAAAAAATACATTTGAGTTCACAAAGCTTGCTTGTGATTTTCTAGCGTGTAATTCACATGTTTCAAGCTCTCAAAGCTAATGACTGTAAGCCAACATTCAAAACAGACATACAATTCCAGTTTACAGGAAGTCTCTGCTAATCTGTTGAAGCAACCATAACAATGTAAACCAGCAAGCCAATTTGATCAAAACATGCATTTTGCTGTTTGAAAATAGACCGAAGCAAAATTCATGGCAGCCAAAGGACAAAGAAAATTACAGCAGAGGAACAGGCCCTTCAACCCTCCAAGACTGCTGCCAATCTAAACTAAAACCCCCTACCCTTCCGGGGACCGTATCACACTATTCCCATCCTATTCATGTATTTGTCAAGATGCCCATTAAAAGTCACTATCTTATCTGCTTCCCCAGCAGTGGGTTCCAGGCACCCACCACCCTCTGTGTGAAAGAATTGCCTCATACATCTCCCTTAAACCTTGCCCCTTACACCTGAAACCAATGCCCCTAGTAATTGACTCTTCCACCCTGGGAAAAAGCTTCTGACCATCCACTCTTTCCACGCCCCTCACAATCTTGTAGATTTCTATCAGGTTGTCCCTCAACTCTGTTGTTCCAATGAGGAAGTTTCAATGAGAAAGCAAGTTTCTCCAACTTCACTTCATAGCTAATGCCCTCCACGCTCGGGCAACATCCTGGTAAATCTTCTTTGTACCCTCTCCAAAGCCTACACATACTTCTGGTTGTGTGGCCACCGGAATTGAAAACTATATTCCAAGTATGGCCTAACTAAGGCTGTATAAAGCTGCAATATGATTTGCCAATTTTTAGACTCAATGCCCCAACCAATGAAGACAGGCATGCCTTAAGCTTTCGTGACTATCTTCTCCACCTGTGTTACCACTTTCAGTGACCTGTGTAGCTGTACACGCAAATCCCTTTGCCTATCAACACTCTTAAGGGTTCTGCCATTTACCGTACATTTTCCATCTGCATTAGACCTTCCAAAATGCATGATCTCACATTTGTCTGGATTAAACTTCATCTGCCATCTCTCCGCCCAAGTCGCCAACCAATCTATATCCTGCTGTATCCTTTGATGGTCCTCACTGCTGTCTGCAGTTCCACCAACCTTTGTGTCGTCCACAAACTTACCAGTTAAACCAGTAATATTTTTCTCCAAATCATTTATATACATTACAAACAGCAAAGGTCCCAACACTGATCCCTGAGAAACACCACTTGTCACAGCCCTCCATTCAGAAACACACCCTTCCACTGCTACCCTCTGTCTTCTTTGACCGAGCCAATTTTGTATCTACCTTGCCAGCTCACCTCTAATGCCATGCAGTTTCACCCTCTGCACCAGTCTGCCATGAGGGACCTTGTCAAAGGCCTTACTGAAGTCCACGCAGGCAACACCCACTGCACAATCCTCATCAATCATCTTCGTCACTTCCTCAAAAAGCTCAACCAACTTAGTGAGACACAACCTCCCCTTCACAAAACCATGTTGCCTATCGCTAATATATCTACTTATTTCCAAGTGGGAGTAAGTCCTGTTTCGAAGAATCCTCTCCAATAATTTCCGACCACTGATGTGAGGCTCACTGGTCTGTAATTGCCTGGATTATTCTTGCTACCCTTTTTAAACAAAGGAACAACATTGGCTATTCTCCAATCCTCTGGGACCTTCCCTGTAAAAAGTCTGACAACACCAGGTTTTAGTCCAACCTATTTATTTGATAATATACTCGCAAGCTTTCGGGGTTAGCCCCTTTGTCAGGTGAATGGAGAGTTCTGGCCTCAGACAGAGCATATAAAGCACAGACAGTTTACAGATTACTGATTAGAGTGCGAATCCTTACACCTAACCTGCTGTTCAAGACCTGAAGTGGCTGATAATGTGAGTGGAAGGAGCACTGATCACAGTTTAAAGAGATGTGTATTGTCTCCAGACAGTACAGTAAGTGAGGTTTTGCAAACCCAGGCAAGTCACGGGGGTTACAGATAGTGCGACATGAACCCAAGGTCCCTGTTGAGACCGTCCTCATGTGTGCGGAACTTGGCTATCAGTCTCTGTTCAGCGACTCTGCGCTGTCGTGTGTCGTGAAGGCCGCCTTGGAGAATGCTTACCCGAAGGTCAGAGGCTGAATGCCCGTGACCACTGAAGTGTTCGCCAACAGGAAGGGAACAGTCTTGCCTGGTGACTGTCGAGCGATGTTCATTCATCCGTTGTCGTAGCGTCTGCATGGACTCCCCAATGTACCATGCTTCGGGACATCCTTTCTTGCAACGTATCAGGTAGACAATGTTGGCCAAGTTGCAAGAGTATTTACCATGTACCTGGTGGATGGTATTCTCACGTGTGATGATGGTATCCATGTCGATGATCCGGCATGTCTTGCAGAGGTTGCTGTGGCAGGGTTGTGTGGTATTGTGGTCACTGTTCTCCTGAAGGCTGGGTAGTTTGCTGTGAACAATGGTCTGTTTGAGGTTGTGTGGTTGTCTGAAAGCAAGAAGTGGGGGTGTGGGAATAGCCCTGGCGAGATGTTCTCTCCATTCATTTGTACTCTCCATTCACCTGACGAAGGGGCTAACCCCGAAAGCTGGCGAGTATATTATCAAATAAATAGGTTGGACTAAAACCTGGTGTTGTCAGACTTTTTACTGTGTTTACGCCAGTCCAACGCCGGCATACCCACATCATGACCTTCCCTGTAACCAGTGAGGATATAAAGATTTTTCTCAAGGCCCCAGCCATTTCCTCTCATGCCTCTGTCAGTATTCTGGGGTATATCCCATCAGGCCCTGGGGACTAGTTTACCTTAATGTTTTTCAAGACCCCCCCCAATACCTCCTCCTTTTTGATCTCAACATGACTCAAACTATCTACACACCCTTCCCCAGATGCATCATCCACCAAGTCTTTCTCTTTGGTGAATACTGATGCAACATACTCATTTAATATCTCGCCCAATTCCTCTGGGTCCACGCGTAAATTTCTTCCCCTGTACTTGAGAGGGCCAACCCTCTCCCTGGCTCCACTCTTGCTCTTTATATATGTATAAAAAACCTTGGGATTTTCCTTAATCCTGCTAGCCAATGACTTTTGGTGACCCCCTTTAGCCCTCCTGACTCCTTGCTTACATTTCTTTCTACTTTCCTTCTTTTCCACACTTGCTTTGTGAATTCCCAGCTTCCTCGCCTTGATGCTTCCTTTCTCTTTTTGACTAGGCTCACAATATCTCATGTTATCCAAGGTTCCCGAATATTAAACAAACTGCCAGCCCAAATCACATTTTTGTTATGTTACCGTTGCTAGGTAAATGTTTTAACGACAACCCCAATGAAAGAAGTATTCCAAATAACTACATTAGTGTTCAAAACTTGCAAACCACCTTATGGCTTCCAGTCTAAAAACCAACAGGACGAACACAGTGCCTAATAATACATCCACGTAGTTTTTCCCTCAATTAGAAACTTCCTTCCATCCAGTAATGTCCAAATTAAATATCTCTGAATAGTACGAGAATACAACTTAACCATACATCGTACAACTGGGTGTTTACAGTAGGTTATTGCAACTGACCAGTTTTGCCATGCTGTAATGGGGTTTTATAACCTGTATTTTAAAAATAACTGCGGCTCTTTATGTATTCCTATAACATCCATGTGACTGGCACATAACAATATTCCCATTTATCACTTCTCCCCGAGTCCACAACCTATAAAGTCAAAATATATATCAGGGCATGCTTTGATGGCCATAATTTTGAAATTAAACTGAAAACGGTGCTGGTCAGGACCCACAAATGGAGAATATGAAACAGATGTGGCACATAACAGACTCAACACTTTGGCTAAATAGACTTAAAATGTGTTTTTTTTTCTGGCTGTTCTACATTTAAAGCCTTCCATTTTTTAGCTGTTCACCCTGATTTCAAGATAGATAACGGTTCATATCTTCCTGTTGAATAATAGAGGTGAGTGACACTATTATTTATGCATGTGCAGCAACTTCAGGTGAGAGACAGACACACAGTTCAATACCAGCAAAGCTGCTCTCCCTGTTGTGTCATTTGGCAATGAATTTGCACAAATGGCAACTCACTGTCTGACTCATGTATTGAGTGGTAGGAATTGCTGTGTTTGCATGTGGAGTCTCATTTCATCATGTACTGATTGTTGTTGGAGATTTTTAAAGTGACAATTTAACATGTGGGATGGAATTCTACAGCTCTTTCCGGTTGGTCCCACCAAAGTCAATGGACTTCTGAATGGCACACCACATTCGGTGGCACAGTGATTAGCACTGTTGCCTCACAGCACCAGGGACCCGGGTTCAATTCCAGCCTCGGGTCACTGTCTTTATGGAGTCTGCACTTTCTCTTCATGTCTACGTGGGTTTCCTGCGGGTGCTTTGGTTTCCCCTCTCAGTTCAAAAGATGTGCTGGTTAGGTGCATTGGCCATGCTAAATTCTCCCTCAGTGTACCTCAACAAGTGCCAGAGTGTGTAAACTAGGGGATTTGCACAGTAACTTCATTGCAGTGTTAATGTAAGCCTGCTTGTGATTAATAAATAAACTTTACCTCTTACTTTGCCCCCAGTGCGACAGTGGTTCTAAATGATTTATTTTACCTTTCTTGTTCTTTTTGCTCTTAACATTTCTTCAATTCCCTTTATATTCCTTTCTGGATTTGATTTATCGTTGAATTCACTGACTCAAACTTATACTTTCTTTGAGCTGTTTCCTTTGCTCCAAAATAATGTCAGGGGTCATCAACAATGCTATCAAGCTTAGCACGACCTTGCTCAAAGATGTTCAGTCTGGTTTCCATCACTCAGTTCTTGATCTCATTACTGCCTTGGTTCCAACATGGATGAAAAGAGCTGAATTCCAGAGGTGAGGTGAGAGTGACTGCCCTTGACATCAAGGCCGCATATGACCAACTGTGGTATCAAGGAGCCCCGGCAAAACTGAAATCAATGGCAATCAGGGGTAAAACACTCCACTGGTTGGAGTCATACCCAACACAAAGGAAAATGGTTGTGGCTGCTGGACATCTCAGCTCCAGGATATCTCTGCAGGAGTCCCTCAGGGTAGTGTCCCAGGCCCAACCATCTTCATAGCTTCATTAATGACCTTCCTTCTATCAAAAGGTCAGAAATGGTTTGCAGATGACTGCACAATGTTCAGCACCATTTGTGACTCCTCAGATACTAAAGCAGTCCATGTCCTAACGCAGCAAGACCCAGACAATATCCAGGCTTGGGCTGACAAGTAACATTCACACCACACAACTGCCAGGCAATGACCATCTCCAACAAGAGAGAATCTAACCATCGCTCCTCAACATTCAACAGCATTAATATTGCTGAAACCCCCATTATTAACATCTTACAGGTTACCATTGGCTAGAAACTGAACTGCACTGGCCACACTGTGACTACAACACAGATTAGAAGTTACGAATCCTAACTCACCTCACCTCCTGACTCCCCAAAGCCTGTCTCCCATCTACAAGCCAGGAGGATTATGGAATACTTTTCACTTGCCTGGATGGGTGCAGCTCCAACAACACTCAAGAAGCTTGACACCATCCAGGACAGAACAACCCGTTTAATTGTTACCCCTTACACAAACATTCACACCGTCCACTACCGATGCACAGTGGTAGCAGGATACAGCATCTACAAGATGCACTGCAACAACTGACCAAGGCTTTCTTAACAGCATCTCCCAAACCCACAACCCCTACCATCTTGAAGGACAAGGGGAGCAGATACAAGGAAACACCACCCCCACCTGCAAGTTCCCCTCCAAGTCACTCACCATCCTGACTTGGAAATATAACGCTGTTCCTTCACAGTCGCTGAGTCAAAATCCTGAGATTCCCTCCCTAAAGGCATTGTGGTCAACCCACAACACACGGCCTGCAGCGATTCAAGAAGGCAGCTCACCACCACCTTCTCAAGGGAAACCAGGGAAGGGCAATAAATGCTGGCCAGCCAGCGACTCCCATATCACAAATATCAAAAAAGGTCAAGAGCAGCAGACACAGGGTACACTGCCGCTTGGAAGATCCCCTCTGAGTCACGCACCATGCTGACTTGGAAATATATCAGCCGTTCCTTCACTGTTGCTGGCTCAAAATCCTGGAACATCCTCCCTGATGGACCTACACCATATGCAGCAGTTCAAGAAGGCAGTTCACCACCATCTTTTTAAGGACCAGTAGAATGGGCAATAAATGCTGGCCTAGCCAGGGACCCCAATCTTGTGTCATGTGAGTGTATCTTTAAGGAAGTTTCTTAAAAGAAATCATGCAGTTTACAGCTTCAGTGATGTCATTGTGGGGTGGAGCTGAGATGTGGCAGTCAGGTGATAGGGTTTTTTTCTTTTGGGCTTTCAGTTTCATTTTGGGGAATGTGTTTGGAAGCAGTTTAGCAGCAAGCTAAGGAGCAGTCTCTCTCACTCCCTGTTCTTTTCTTTGTTCGGTTCAGAAGTTATCAGTTAGCTGAAGGAGAGGCTTAGTGCCTTAAAGAAGCTGTGTTTTGGGAAACAGATTCGACTACAACCTCTTGAGTTTCTTCTCTAGGGATTTTCAATATTCAACCCAGGAGGCTGGATTCCTGTAATGAGTGGGCATTAACCTATGCTGTATTGTGTTGATTTGGAGGGTTTTGTGTACTGGATGTTGGCTTTGATTGCGACACCTCTGAGATAGTTCCTTAAGAGTTATACATTATCGTGGTTGTTGTGTTTCTTGTTTGTAATTGTTAAAAGGTCTTGCGAAGTTTCTTACTGTACATGTTAATGATATTCTTAATTAAACATTGTTTTTGATAAAAGCTCCTTGTGGGTCAGTTGAACCATATCTGAAATGAAACCTCTCATGCTCATCCTAGCCAAATTCAACGTAAAACATTACAGGTCAGGCGAGTTTCTTTAAAGAGCTTGAAGTATCCAACCTGACTGAGTAGGGTCCCATTCGTAGACATGCAGGGTAGAATAGGTGTAGGGTGATGCGGCGGCGCGGGCTCGTTGGGCCGAAGGGCCTGTTTCCCGTGCTGGATTGTTCTTTCTTTCTTTCTTTCTTTCTTTCTTTCTTTCTGACTTGTAACAATAGTAAATTTTTAAAAATTGCTTTCCCTATTCACATTGAGGCAAGAGGCTTAATGATAAAGATAAAAGATAAAAGATAAGATAAAGTTTATTTATTAGTCACAAGTAAGGCTTACATTAACACTGCAATGAAGTTACTGTGAAATTCCCCAAGTCGCCACAGTCTGACGCCTGTTCAGATCAATGCACTTAACCAGCATGTCATCTGGAATGTAAGAGGAAACCACAGCACCCGGAGGAAACCCATGCAGACACGGGGAGAACATGCAAACTCCACACAGATAGTGAACCACGCTGGGAATCGAATATAGGTCGCTGCGGCTGTGAGCCAGCAGTGCTAACCACTGTGCCAGCGTGCTGCCCATTCTGTTCTATTCTATGAGTCCTGCTCTTGCCTGCAATGATGTGGAGATGCCGGCGTTTCGCTCCAAAAGCTAGTGGCTTGTTCTACCTATTTAACCTATTGGACTTTAACCTGGTGTTGTGAGACTTCTTACTGTGCTTGCCTGCAAGGCCAGATGCAGTAGCTCCCCCCTTTCCATTAGTTGTGATGGTAACATTAAATATTGGGTTACTTTTGTCCTGAGTGTTTAGTTCCTATCACTAAGCTAACAGGATGAACAGATCGTAAAACCTAGTGTATTTCCGAGCTGGGATAAGGTCAGGCCATCCCAACCGACTCAAGTGCAGCTTCTTCCCTGCTGCCATCAGACTTTTGAATGGACCTATCATACATTAAACTGGTCTTTCTCTCCACCCTAGCTATGACTATTACACTATACTCTGCACGCTCTCCTTTCCTTCTCCCCTATGTACTCTATGTCTGTACACCACAAGAAACAACATGTTCACTGTATCCCAATACGTGTGACAATAATAAATCCATTTTGGGGCAGCACAGTGGTTAGCGCTGCTGCCTCACAGCACCAAGGACCCGGGTTCAATTCTGGCCTCGGGGCGACCGTCTGTGTGCAGTTTGCACATTCTCCTCGCGTCTACATGGGTTTCCTCCTGGTGTTCCTGTTTTCTCCCACAGTCCAAAGGTGTGCGGTTTAGGTGGATTGGCCATACTAAATTGCCACTTAGTGTCAGGGGAAACTAGCAGAGTAAATATGTGGAGTTACGTGAATAGGGCCTGGGTGGGATTGTGGTCAGTGCGGGCTCGATGGGCCGAATGGCCTCCTTCTGCACAGTGGGGATTCTATGAAAAGCAGCCAGCATTCTCAAGGACCCCACACACCCCCGGGATACTCTCTCCCACCTTCTTCTGTCAGGTTGGTTCAAATCAAATTAAAAAGGCCAAACCTACAACTGGAAGATGTTTTATATCTTCTGGAAGGATTCTCCAAACTCTTGCCCGTGCTTTGAGCAAAAGCTTGAACACCAGCTAGTTGTTGGTTTTGTTTTGATTACACTGACGTTAGCACTCTGACTTAATCTTGTTGTTCATATCACTCCCCTATTATTGCTTAATCATAGTCCCATTTTTCTCTGGGCTTGAAAGGAGATATTATGATCTTAGAAAATGGAATTAGTCATGTTATCCGCTGAATGTGTCACAGCATTCAGCAGAGCCCCAGATCAGTTTCAAATTATGTAATTTCATGCTTAAATCAAGAATTTATTATGGTTCCTTTTGTACTGTCATTATCTACAAAGGTGATCCCATAGCACAAAGATCCCTTTGTACCGCTCAATAACAGAGTGTTGTCCTGATCTCACAGGAATAATCCTCCATTTATAAATGTGGGCCAGATTTTACACACACTGTGATCTCTCCACACTGCCCACTTCCTCCCACCGCCAGCTAAAATGTTGGTAGCACACCTGCTGCATTCCTAGGGGCTGGGAGTGGCGTTAACCGCTTTCAGGCAGTTGCTCATTAGTATCGTGGTCGGTATCCACGCGGGAGACCAGGGTTCAATTCCCCGAAGGGGAGCTCCGATGTTTCCTGAACACGCGCCAGCAGGATGCCAGACGGGGGCAATGCCATAGTGGTATTATTGCTGGACTAGTCATCCAGAAACCCAGGGTGATGAGCTGGGGACCAGGGTTCAAATCCCACAATGACAGATGGTGAAATTTGATATTCAGGAGATCATTTATAGGCAGTTTGGTGGCACAGCAGGTTAGCACTGCTGCCTCACTGCACCAGGGACCAGGGTTCGATTCCAGCCTCGGGTCACTGTCTGTGTGGAGTTTGCATGTTCTCCCCATTTCTGCATGGTTTTCCTCTGGGTGCTCCAGTTTCCTCCCACACTCGAAAGATGTCCAGGTTAGGTGGATTGGCCATGCTAAATTGCCCCTTGGTGTCACGGGGATGTTGAGAGTGCAGACTCGATGGGTGAATGGCCTCCTTCTGCACTGTAGGGATTCTACCTCTGTCTCCTACCTCAGGATGAACTCCCACCATAGAGAGCTGACAGCCAATCAGATGCCCTTTAGTGCCAGGAGCATCAGATAGGTGGCCATTGCTAGGCATACAGGCAGACCTGATGAAGAGGAACCTAGACTCTGGGGTATTGCCAGGATCAGGCTGGCTCAGGGAAGCACGATTGGGTGAGGTGAAGGGGTGAGGGACTGGGGCTTTACCCTAAGGTGGAAGTGTGGTCTTTGGGCGGGGGGGGGGCCTCCAATGGGCACGGTGGACCCCCGAAGATGGTTCCCACCTCACACCAGTCTGCACATGCCCAGCTGCCCAGGTTCCCACATGGTGTGGGCCTCGCCCTACATTAGGCAAAATCAGAGCGGTGGTGGGAGAAGGGGGCGGAGATAAGGCCCCTTTAATACAGGCCGGAGGTGGTGCTGTATTGTCACTAGATTAGGATCCAGAGACCCAGGGTAATGCTCTGGGGGCCCGAGTTTGAATCCCACCGTGGTGAATGGTGAAATTTGAATTCAATAAAAATCTGGAATCAAAAGATGAAAGACGACCATGTAACTATTGTCAAATGTCGTAAAAACTCATCTGGTTCACTAAAGTCATTTAGGGAAGGAAATCTGCCATCCTGACCCGATCTCCAGACTCAGAGCAAAGTGGTTGACTCTCATTCGCCCTCTGATATGGAGGGCAGTCAGGGATGGGCAATAAATGCTGGCCCAGCATTTAATTAATCCACACCCACATCCCGTAAAATGAATAAATAAAAAATCTCGGTGATAAATTTGGAAGATTGGTGCTTGAAAATAAATTCCCATGAAAGAATTCTTTACCATATACAGCTTACAAAACAAGATGCATCTTGAAACGTTTTTGTCTTTTAGTGTTCTGGTATTTATGGCTGAATTCCACAAAAAAAACTATAGACCTGGACTGCAACATATTTTCCTGTCCGATTTGACCTCGAATGGCTGCCTTGCTGGGAAGTGACCTATTATTTATCATTTTTACAATTTGTGGAACTAACGCCAAATATATATTGCGGAACATCCATAAAGCCAGAGTAATTCTACCAGAAACTGAATGCCCTAAACTCAAGAGGTAGTAGTCACAGAACTAGACATCCAGCATACTGAGTCTGTTCTGGTTCTTTTGAGATCAGAGTGGGTTACCCACCCGTGGACCTGTGATTTGACTTGATTTATTATTGTCACGTGCAGGGATACAGTGAAAAGTATTGTTTCTGGCGCACTATATAGATAAAGCATAACATTCATAGAGTACATAGGGAGAAGGAAAGGACAGAGTGGTAGAATGTAGTGTTGCAATTACAGACAGGGTGAAGAGAAACATCAGTTTAATATATGATAGGGCCATTCAAAGGTCTGATGGCAGCAGGGAAAAAGTTGTTTTTGAGTCAGTTGGTACGTGACCTCAGACTTTTGTACCTTTTTCCCAATGGAAGAAGGTGGAAAAGAGAATGTCCAGGGTGTGTGGGGTCTTTGATTATGCTGGTTGCTTTTCCGAGGCAGCAGGAAGTGTAGACTGAGTCAATGGATGGGAGGCTGGTTTGAGTGATGGACTGGGCTATGTTCACAAACAACCCTTTGTAGTTTCTTACAGTCTTGGGCACAGCAGGAGCCATACCAAGCTGTGATACAACAAGAAAGGATGCTTTCTATGGTGCATCTGTAAAAATTGGTGAGAGTTGTAGGGGACATGCCAAATTTCCTTAGCCCCCTGAGAAAGTAGAGGCATTAGTGAGCTTTCTTAACTATGGTCTCAGTATGGAAGGACCAGGACAGGTTGTTGGTGATCCAACACACCTAGAAACCTGAAGTTCTCAACTATTTCCATTCATCATCATTGATGTAGACAGGAGCAAGTCCTCCACTATGCTTCCTAAAGTCGATGACCAGAGGCTCTTAAGTGGGCTATTAATGCTCAATTGAAGACCTCATCCCATTGTAGCTCTGATCTAATGGGAAATGGGAGAGGCCTAAGTCCAATTTGTAGTCTAGCAGGTTTTAATCTGTGGGCCAGTTGTCGATGAAAGGGAGGAGGGTGGTGTCCCTCCTTCCCAGGAGGCACTACTATGTTCATCAGTGGCATCTCTCCCACAGTTTTGCCTCCCCACAGCCATCTTCTCTCCTGCCCAGCCAACCTTGTCCCCCCGCTTTCCTCTTCCCTCGTACTGTTCTTGTCCCTCAGCGGACTCTCAGTTCCCAGAGTGAGTAGATCACCGCACTACCAAAACAGAGATTCATGAGGCCGGAACACACAAGTGTGAATGCTGAACTCCTTCTCACTCTGTCAGTGGGCATCTCCTGAGGTGAAAGGGTGTGGCATTGATGGCTAGGAGAGACGTGACCGCCTGCCTTTATTTAACTTTACTCTTCCTGGAGCCAGTGGGAATTAAAGTATCACGGCCATGTCTCCCATGTCTCCCTTCCTCATGGTGCTCAAACCGACCCTCAGCAGCCTCCTGAACTTTCTGGGCCTCTGGGATTTCATCCTGCAAAGAGCTCTCATCCTCCTCCAGTCCACCTCTTTGCATTGCTAGGTTGTGCAATACAATGTGATGAAGTGTGAACCCCCATGGGGAGTGTATTGTAGTGACCCGCCTGAGTGGTCCAAGCATCTGAAGTGCATCTTCAGAAGTCACGTGGTCCACTCGATAAGGGAGCAGCGTTGTACCTCTCTTTGGAACAATTCTGGAGTCACCAGCCAGCGTTTCACTGGGTACCCCTTATCCCCAGGCAGCCATCTCTGCAGGCGTACCGACCCCTCGAAAATCTCAAACAACTGGGAGTGACTCAGAATGTAGGAGACATGGCAACTCCCAGGGTACCGTGTACAAACATGCAGTATGTATTTCTGATGATCACACATCAGTTGTACATCGATGGAGTGATAGCCCTTGCGGTTTATGAACATTAGGGACTGTTGTGGTGGAGCCCTTATAGCCGCATGGTGCAGTCGGTCGCACCTTGCACTCTTGGGAAGCCTGAGATGGCGGCAGCTCTGGGCGAATCTTGCAGCCTGGCTATCTCTGCCCAGAAAATACCTGATGTAATGATGGGTCTTCCTCTAAATGGCATCCATGATCTCCTCTATGTATTGATGTGTTGTGGACTGAGTGAAAAAATTGCACCTCTGGACCCTCTTTCACTTTAAACCTATGCCCCTCTAGTTTTAGACTCCCCTGCCTTTGGGAAAAGATGTTGAGCATCTAGCTGATCTATGCCACTCGTTATAGTGATTTATCAAATGATCTCTGCTATACAGCCAAACAACTAATTTCTCTACCATAATTTCTATATTAAATGGTGGAAATAAACCAAAAATCGCAGCTGAGTAATTGAGCTCTTCAGCACAAGGCTGAGTTAAGTTTCATGTGTTTATATATTGCTGACATGTGGTTTATAAGGATGACTGCACATCATAATGATATAACTTTAAGTACCAAGACAAGAACTAGGGGGCATAGCTCAAAATAAGGGGAAGCAGATTTAGGACTGAGTTGAGGAGGAACTTCTTCACACAAAGATTTGTGAATCTGTGGAATTCCCAGCCCAGTTGAGGCTACCTCACTGAATGTTTTTAAGGCAAGGATAGATAGATTTTTGAATACGAAAGGAATTAAGGGTTATGGTGAGCGCACGGGTAAGTGGAGCAGAGTCCACAAAAAAATCAACCATGATCTTATTGAATGGCGCGGCAGGCTCGAGGGGCCAGATAGCCTACTCCTGCTCCGAGTTCTTATGTTCTTATAATGTAGGCAATTTCAAATGTTTCACAATTAAGGAATTATACTTGCCTCCGAACAACAGCCATCAGATGTACGTCATGAAATTTCTGGGTCAAGTATTACCTGAACCTTGCTTAAGTATGGCACTGCTGTCTCACAGTGCGAGGGACCCAGGTTCAATTCCGTTCTTGAGTGACTGTGTGGAGTTTGCACATTCTCCCCATTTCGGTGTGGGTTTCCTCCAAGTATTCTGGTTTCCTCCCACAGTCCAAAGATGTGCGGGTTAGGTGGATTGACCATGCTAAATTGACTCTAGTGTCAGGGGGATTAGCTAGGGTTAAATGAGTGGGGTTGTGGGAATAGGGCCTGGGTGGGATTGCGATCGGTGCAGACTTGAAGGGCCAAATAGCCTCCTTCTGTGCTGTAGGGATTCTATGATTCCTTGAGTCTCTGCCTATGTGGACTTTGCATGTTCTCCCAGTATCTGCGTGGGTTTCCTCTGGGTACTCCGGTTTCCTCCCACAGTCCAAAGACGTTTATTGAATTGACATGAAAATCTCTGATGCCTTCGTTGGGAGCTAGATGTGCCCCACACAGCTGGTGCAAGGTGTTCATCCAGTCTAGATATGCCTCCACTCCACAGGGAAAGTAACAAAAGGTGCGCTCCTTATAAACTGAACAGTTGGCACTTCGTGACACACGCACACTCTGCACGATGTAACAGCTCTCTCCTGTGGTGATGTGAAAGGTTCTGGCAGCGTGAAAACTTCCTGCTGCGGTAACCTTCACATCAACAGGAAAAGAAATCTTTTATACAAATGTTGCTTGCGAGTCAATGTGCAACAGCGAGCATAACTCTGTGCCAAGCCTATCTTGTGTAGCAGAGATACTGACAGGAGGTGTTTTCTGATAGGTCCAAGTGCACCGATGGCTCAGTTGGTCGTCTGTTCGCCCTGAGTCAGAAGGGGGAGGCGATGGCCTAGTGGTATTATCACTAGACTATGAGTCCAGTAACCCAGCTAATGCTCTCCGGACCTGGGCTCGAATCCCGCCACGGCAGATGGTAGAATTCGAATTTGAATTCAATAATATCTGGAATTAAGAATCTACTGATGACCACTAAACCATTGTTGACTGTCGGAAAAAAACCGTCTGGGTCATTAATGTCCTTTAGGGAGGGAAATCTGCTGTCCTTACGAAGCTTGGCCTACATGTGACTCCAGAGCCACAGCAATGTGGTTGATTCTCAAATGCCTGCCAAGGGCAACTAGGGATGGGCAAAAAATGCTGGCCAGCCAGCGATGCCCATGTCGAAGGAATAAAAAAAATTCCAGAACATGGGCACAAAAATCAAGGCTGACATTCCAAATGTAATACTCAGAGAGAATTGGGGTTACGGGGATAAGGCCTAGATGGGATTGTGGTTGGTGCAGACCTGATGGGCTGAATGGCCTCCTTCTGCACTGTAGGGATTCTATGATTCTATGAAGACAAGTTATCCCCTTTATCTTGGCCAATATTTATTCCTTATAGAACATTGCAGGAACAGAGTATCTGATCATTATCACTTTTTTTTGTTGAAGCTTGCTGTGTACATATTGGCTGCCACATTTCCTACATTACAACGGTGATGATATTTCTCAAGCGCTTTATTGGTGCTTTGAGATGTCCTGTGGTTACGAAAGACAGTCTCAATTCAAGTCTGTGACTCAGGATAATCACAAGTGTAACCAACACCTCTGCAAATATTGAAAGTGTCTGCTGGCCCTTCATAGACAATAAAAAGGTGATCCTGGAGACAGGATCTGTACATGAAACACTGGGCACAAGTGGGCAGCAGCCAGGCAAGAGGGCAATGGTTGCTGTGGTGCCAGCTCACTGGAGGGGGGAGGTCACACACAAGTTCCACTGCAAGAGAGAGCTTTGATAAGTTGGGCTACAGGGGAAGGCTGCTGGGCGTACACAGTTTGTAATACAAATAAATGACTTGGAAGATAACATGGCTGATCTGATTAGCGTGTTTGCGGATGATACTAAGATTGGCGGAGTTGGGGATAGTGATGAAGATTGTCAAGAGAATACAGCAGGATATAGATAGGCTGGAAAATTGGGTGGAGAAATGGCAGATGGAATTTAATCTGAACAAATGCGAGGTGACGCATTTTGGTTAATCCAGTTTAGGTGGGAGCTACAAAATAAATGACAGAACCATCAGGAGCGTAGACACACAGAGAGATCTGGGGTCTGGTCCATAGATCCTTAAAAACGGCAGCACAGGTGGAAAAGGTGGTAAAGAAAGCATATGGCTTGTTCACCTTCATCAGATGAGGCATCAAGTACAAAAATCGGCAAATTATGTTATATAAAATGTTGGTTAGGCCACATTTGGAATACTGTGTCCAATTCTGGTCACCACAGTACTAGAAGGACGTGGAAGCTTTGGAGGGAGTACAGAAAAGGTTTACCAGGATGTTACCTGATGTGGAGGGTATTAGCTATGAGGAGTGATTGAATAAACTGGGATCGTTCTCCCTGGAAAGACGGAGGCTGAGGGGCGGACTGATAGAAGTTTATAAAATTATGAGGGGTATGGATAGGGTGAAGAGTTGGAAGCTTTTTCCCAGGGCAGAAATGACAATTCCGCGGGAGCACAAGTTCAACGTGTGGGGGAAGTATTTTTTTACACAAAGGGTGGTGGAGGCCAGGAATGCACTGCCAAGTGAGGCGGTTGAGGCAGACACATTAAAGATTTATCTGGATAGACACATGGACAGGTGAGAATAGAGGGATACAGGCAGTTGGTCCAGATAGGACTATGTGATCAGCGCAAGCTTGGCGGGCTGAAGGGCCTATTCCTGTGCTGTACTTTTCTTTGTTCTTTGTAAAATCATTGGCTGATCTGCCAGAAAACCAGTGTGTAATGGGGAAATCTGGCAGCAACTTGGCAGAGGGCTTTGGGCAGAACTTGGAGCCCATCCTTCCCAGCGTAGAAATAGTGGCCAACTCTCATTTGTGCACTTGTGAATCCAACCCTGATGGTCAGTGTCTCAGCGTCCATTGCAGCACAAGCAGAAACCATCTTTCTTTAATTCATTCATGGGTGCTGGTGGCTAGGCCAGCATTTATTGCCCATCCCTAGTTGCCCTTGAAACACTTGCTTGGCCATTTCAGAGGGTAGTTGAGACTTTGCTGTGACTCTGGGGTCAGACATGTATACGTTTGGTTTGCGTCGTCTCTATTTTGTGAAGCGCTCTTCTGCAACTAATGAGACACTGCAAATATCTTCAGGACCAGTCTGGAAGGAAGCCCACACGTAAATGTTCGTGAGCATGGAAAAATGGCTGCTACCTATCAGAATTTCATGTCCGTTAAGCTTTTACACTTGGGGGCAGTGAATAATTCAATCCGGAGTTTTAGCATAAATGAAAAACACACGAGCAAAATCTCCCAAAGGAAATGATTTCTGGTCAATTATAATAGCTAAATACTTCTGCAGCAAGCACATAGTCAATGCTTGATAAAATAACCTAAATAGTTATGTTTGTAATTACAATACGCGTCTTTCACAGAGTATTACAGTATTTTCATAAACAGAACAAGCCGGCCATCCACAATAGAAGAACTATTTCAGTGCAGTTAAAGGGATGAAACGTGAGTTAAACAGGCATTTCTCTGGGGCTCCGGTTAATGTAGAGAATCTTGTTTACTCAACAAAAAAAACTTTAAAATACTTCAGCTTTTTGATGTTGCTCCCAGCGTGACCGTTTGTGAAAAGAATTCAGAACATGATGGCAACAATTACTTTGTAATATTTGAGTGAAACCTATCCCGAGACGGATGAATGAAATGACCTCATTTTAAACTTATCCAAGCAAATGTAGTTCGGGCAAGGCAGCAAAGTCACAACGACAGGCCCATTAGCCGACCCTCGAGTGTTTGGAACGTTAATGCAATCAAATCAAAAGCAAAATGGAAACATATCACTTTACTAACAGCCTAATAAATGACAGCCAGGCTGGCTTCAGAGCAGTGTGGATTTTACCCAACCTATCCGAAATGGATAGGAAAATCCAGGGATCCTAAGTTGCCAAGGGGTGTTTGGCTAAGCCGAACTCAACATCTCAAGAAGTCCACTGTTTTCCCAAGCCATAATGAGGAAATGGAAATAAACCTTTTGGCAACTCCGTGTAGAAAGAGACTGAACTCAATAAACTTCCTATTTTGTCTGATAAACCTATCTCAACATCACTGTTATGATGTTATAACTGATGTTATAACCACATCAGGTTATACATGAAGCATGTGTTGGTGTAGACTCGAGGAGCTGAAAGGCCTCCTTCTGAATGTAGGGAATCTATGATCCACCCTGTCTTATCCCACTGCCCTAGTGTATCTTATTACAGACTATCATAGAATCCCTACAGTGCAGAAAGAGGCCATTCGGCCCTTCAAGTCTGCAACACTCCCCAACCGAGGGTCTTAACCAGGATCTATCTCTGTAACCCCACATACTTACCCCGCAAATCCTCCTAACCTACACACCTTGGGACACTAAGGGGCAACTTAGCTCGGCCAATCCACCTAACCAGCACACCTTTGGACTGTGGGAGGAAACCAGAGAACCGGGAGGAAACACATGCAGACACGGGGAGAACGGGCAAACTCCACACAGACAGTGACCTGAGGCCGGAATCAAACCCGGGTCCCTGGCGCTGTGAGGCAGCAGTGCTAACCACTGTGCCACCCTACATTTGTTATTCTTGTTTTTGCGGTATCTGACCCCATTAACAGTTTATGGGTGGGATTTTACAGCCTCGCTCTAGCGAGATTGGAAATTCCCACCCAAGGTAAACAGACATTTCCACTGTCTGACCCTCGCCCGCTCTGATTCTGTGGTGGGTGAGGCAGTAAGTGCCAGCGCGTATCTTCCATACCAATAAATGATACTCATGAGGTTATACTTTGACAAGTATCTCGAATGAAAATCAGGCATCCTTTGCTACCACCAGTTGTTAGAATCATAGAATCCCTACAGTGCAGAAGGAGGCCATTTGGCCCATCGAGTCTGCATCGACAATAATCCCACCCATGTCCTATCCCCATAACCCCATGTATTAACCTCGCTAATCCCTCTAACCTATGCATCCCAGGACACTGAGGGAGAAATTAGCATGGCGAGTGCACCTAATCGATACGTCTTTCAGACTGTGGGAGGAAAGCGGAGCACCTGGAGGAAACCCACGCAGACACGGAGAGAATGTGCTGACTCTGCACACATGGTGACCCAAGCTGGGAATCGAACCCGGGTGCCTGGACCTGTGAGGTGTCATCAGCATCATCTTTTCTCTCATCCACCAGTTCGTGCTGGCGAAGCCATTGCCCATGATAGCACAGGAGGACAGTGTGATCCTTGTTAAGGGTGATGAGAACTCACCACTGTTGGTCATATTAAATCAGCAAGAGCTGTGAAATTCGATCGGTGAGAGGTTGAATGACTTCAAGCTCTCCTGTACGTCAGAGCAGCTGACTCATATGCTTGAGCCCTGAGATTTAAGAATATATCCACCTTGAAAATTCAAGCTTTTCCCGTCATTAACAAAATGTCAACTTTGATGCCCAGTAGCAGAGAAGGATTTTACCCAGTTGCAACACTTGATCTGAGGGATCAGTTCTTGGTATCTGACTTTTGGACACCATTGAAGAAGGTTATTCAGGAAAGGGAGGTTATAAAACTGAAAGTAGATCCTTCCGAACTTTCGACAGCTGGAACTGTGGGAAAAAGGCCTGTCACTCGACTAACTCTTAACTTTTCAGGTTAATTTGAAAACAGTGGGGTTTCTGTTCAAGCAAGTGTCACTTCCAATCGAGTAATGGAATATAACTTCGACAACCTTTTCGTTTTACTCTTACTTGGAAAGGGTTTGCAAAATTCACATGAAGTGAAGTCATGGGTCACAATAAAGGCACCAGAGAAGCTGTTCATATACAAGCGGCTACGCCAGGCACTAAGACAGCCACTGAAAGCAAGGATTGAAGTTCATATTAAAACCGGGGTTCTCTGATCTCGCAACCCCCCCACCCCTCCCAGCGAAAATGGAGAATTAGGCGCTCAACCAAATCTCCATGCATAGCAGCGTGACTGGAGAATCCCAGTCACAGGAGAATCTAGACCGTGCAACATTGACTGAGTTTAAGTGTGGGAAAAGGATAAATTTGAGTTATAACGCAAACTCTGTCCACAAAGGCTTTTCCCTCAACACAGGAGGTAAGTCTAGCTGAAAGATTGTAAAAGGACTTGATTTCCAACAATATTCTCAGCTGAGCTGACTTGATTTGATTTATTATTGTCACATGTATTAACATACAGTGAAAAGTATTGTTTCTTGCACGCCATACAGACACAGAGAAAAAAAAAGAGAGTGCAGAATGCAGTATTACAGTCATAGCTAGAGTGTAGAGAAAGATCAACTTCGTGCAAGGTAAGTCCACTCAAAAGTCTGAGGGCAGCAGGGAAGAAGCTGTTCTTGAGTCAGTTGGTATGTGACTCAGACTTTTGTATCTTTAACCCAACAGGAGGTGGTGGAAGAAAGTAGGTCCAGGGTACGTGGGGTCTCTAACTATGCTGGTGGCTTTTCCGAGGCAGCTGGAAGTGTAGACGGAGTTAATGGATGGGAGGCTGGTTTGCATGATGGACTAGGCTACATTGTCAACCCTTTGGAGTTTCTTGCAGTCTTGGGCGGAGCAGGAGCCATACCAAGCTGTGATACAACCAGAAAGAATGCTTTCTATATGGTGCATCTGTAAAAGTTGGTGAGAGTCGAAGCTGACATGCCAAATTTCCTTAGTCTTCTGAGACAGTAGAGGCATTGGTGGACTTTCTGAATTATAGTGTCGGTATGGGGGGACCATGACAGGTTGTTGATGACCTACAGAGAAAATGCTGGAAAATCTCAGCAGGTCTGGCAGCATCTGTAAAGACAGAGTCACCTGGACTCGAAACGTCAGCTTTTTTCTCTCGTTATAGATGTTGCTGAGATTTTCCAGCATTTTCGCTTTTGGTTTCAGATTCCAGCATCCGCAATAATTTGCTTTAATCCAGATTGTTGGTGATCAAGGCACCTAAAAACTTGAAACTGTTGACCATTTGTACTTTGTCCCTGCTGATTATCTTTCCAGTGGTAGTTTGGCAAATTTGCCAGATCCTTTGATAGCCACAGATGTGTAGAAGGAGGCCATTTGGCCCACTGAATGTGTGCTAGCTTATTGGAAGGGTTGATCAATTAGACCTCATTCCCGGGCTCTTTCCCCATAGCCCTGCCCTGCCTACTGAACGGTTTTCTGTCAATAACTGGTTTTATCATCAGCGTACAGGCACATCACTATTATTCTGAGGTTCTTGCTTATTACCCTGAGGGGATTGTGCTCAGCCAGTCACAAGTGTGTATGCAAACAGATGGTAAAAGGCATTACTCATAAATTACACAAATAAAAACCACAAATCTGGCTCAGCTAAACAATTAAGACGGTCTAACTCTTGTTCTAAATTCTAACACTTGCATCTGTTAGCAATTTTACTTGTCTGTGAGACAATTGACATGCACGCTGTGAATCATGTTAAAAAAGCGAAGTAATCCCACAGCAGTCTCTTTAGAAACCATGCAGGAATATTTCTACCAGAACAGAGGAGACAATAACATTAATTCTCTTTCATTGGGAAGAACTAGAACAAACCAGACTTTAACCTTGGAAAGTCCTCTGAGGGCGCAGCACCTGGAGGTTACCTGCAGCCCTTAGACAGGACAGCGTGCCAACTAGGAGGCTGCTTTCAGTCAGATAGCTCCTCTGGTCAGGCTCCCAGCAAGTGCAGGCCCTACATCCATAGGAAAATCCTGCCCGCTATCTCGGATTCTCTCCCCACAGATGCTGCCAAACCAAAAAATTTGGCATGCCAGCCACGACTCTCACCAGCATTTTTACAGATGCACCATAGAAAGCATTCTTTCTGCTTGTATCACAGCTTGGTATGACTCTTCCTTTGCCCTGCAAGAAACTACAATGTGAATGTAGCCCAATCCATCACGCAAAACAGCCTCCCATCCATTGACACTTCCTGCTGCCTCGACAAAGTGGCCAGCATAATTAAGGACCCACTCATCTGGACATTCTCTCAGTATGCGTGCGAAAGATAGAAAAGTCTGAGGTCACGTGCCAACCAACTCAAGAACAGTTTCTTCCCTACTGCCATCAGACTTTTGAATGGACCTACCTTGCATTTGATCTTTCTCTACACCCTAGCTATGACTGTAACACTGCATTCTGCACTCTCTCATCTCCTTCTCTACAAATGTTATGCTTTGTCTGTATAGCACGTAAGAAACAGTACTTTTCACTGTATACTAATATGGCATATGCACAGTAGCCTTGCACTGCAGGCCTCCCAATTGCTGGCCAGTTTGATCGCTGGATAGCCCCATGACCCCACATTGCTGGTCGTCCGACTCCCCCTCGGCCAGATCGTTGGCCCCCCCCCGGACATGTCCAGGCCAACTTCAATCTCCACTCCCCCCACCCATGGAGGGGGAGCCTCCATGGACCCCCTTCACTCTTGTGGGGTCCGGCTGCCAGATCCCCGCAAGTGGGGAGTTATAAGAGTGACGAAGGGTCATCCAGATGCTGTCAGACTCGCTGAGATTTTCCAGAATTTTCTGTTTCAGATTCCAGCATCCACAGTATTTTTCTTTAACCTAACTGGAGCATTCAGTTGAGATGCGTTTACAAGTAGCTGGAATAATTAACCGTCATTTTCAGCTCCAATCGCTTAGGTTTAATAGTGAGAAAAATCCCTTTAAAATTGTGAGGTTGGGGAATTAACTCATTACACTGCCAGTCCCTGGTGTACAAATTGAAACCACAATTAGAGCCCTGAGGAATCAAATTATTTCCCACTGTTTAGTTAATCCAGGATAGCTTGCTATCAAACATTACAATCTTACTTAAACCTAGGATCCTTATCAATGACTGACCATTTTAACTATTACTATGGGCGGCACGGTGGCTCAGAGCTCTAGGACCCTGGTTCAATTCCCGGTTTGGAAATTTGCACGTTCTACCTGTGTCTGTGCAGGTTTCCTCCAGGTGCTCCGGTTTCCTCCCACAACCCAAAAGACAAATAACAAAAGAACCAACAACGGTACAACACAGGAACTTCAGCTCTCCAAGCCTGTGCCAATCACGTTGTCCCATCTAGACCAGATGTGCTGGTTAGGTGCATTGGCCGTGCTAAATTCTCCCTCAGTGTACCCGAACAGGCGCCGGAGTGTGGCGACTAGGGGATTTTCACACCAATTTCATTGCTGTGTCACTATAAGCCTACTTGTGACACTAACAAATAAATTTAAATTTTAATGAAGGGTGGCATGGTGGCACAGTGGTTCGCACAGCTGTCTCACAGTGCCAGGGACCCGGGTTCGATTCCCGGTTTGAGTCACTGTCCGCACAGAGTCTGCACGTTCTCCCTGTGTCTGCGTGGGTTTCCTCCGGGTGCTCTGGTTTCCTCCCACAGTCCGAAAACGTGCTGGTTAGGTGCATTGGCCGTGCTAAATTCTGGCTTGGTGTACCCGAACAGGTGCCGGAGTGTGGCGACTAGGGGGATTTTCACAGTAACTTCATTGCAGTGTTAATGTAAGCCTACTTGTGACACTAATAAATCAATGAAAGTAATGTCTTCCAATGCAATATGTTTGATTCTGTGTTGTAAATAGCTGTTTCTTTGTTTTTTTAAGGTTGTACGCTTTGGTAAATTCAGGGTTTCACTGGGCTCAGGCTCAGTTCAGTGAAGTACTAGCTCGTAATTCTGAAAAAAAGAAGCAAATTTCCACCCTGGCAAATGGGCCCTATTCTGGATTATTTCAGCACAATGAAGCTTTACATCAGATGGTCTATAACTTGTATTTTGCGAATTTTAAAGCCTGTCATATCATGGCAATGCAAGAGGTGAAAAATTACACAGGAAGTCACAACTGCACCCAAACTCCAGTGGGCCTGCTCTTTCACAATGCCCTTAGGAAAGTAAAATTAAATGAATCTGTCCCATACTCAGTGAGAGTATGTTTCCACAACGAATTATCTGCATTCAACTTTGCTTTTCAAGTAAGAACACTTTACCCACTAGCTTCTTGTATTAAACATATGCCTGAACTATGCTGCTAAAGTGGTTCCAGCTGTACGCTACATTCCAGGACAAACTTCAATGCATCTTGTCAAGAACTCTCAACACCACATGTATGGCCTTCCAAAAATGTAAAACTTCAAAAGCAAGGCACTATCAAGAAACAGATATTCGCTCTAAATGCACGGTAAGGTATATTATTTGTTTCAAAGGCAAATTGATTTAAATGGCAGTAGTCGTGTGAAACACAGTGCTGCCCTTTGGAGTACGTTTACATTTACAACTTGCGATCATGCGGTGAAATTGATATAGATAAATGTCCCGAAGCCATTTACAGTGCTGTAATCTAAAAGATTTTTGCACACAAATGATTCACAGCAGTCACGTACTCCATACTTGGGAAAGAGGAATGAAAGAGTATAACGCATAGCTGAGAGTTTAGGTGGAGTTTCTTTTTCCACAGTTTTAAAATGCAAAGAATTTTCGCTGGAACAAATCATGAATTCACCTATAGGGTGTATTTAATCTTCTTGATCGTTTGCACCTTTAAGCTTAGTGTCACAAGCAGACTTATGTTAACACTGCAATGAAGTTTCTGTGAAAATCCCCTAGTTGCCACACTCTGGCACCTGTTCGGGTACACTGAGGGAGAATTTAGCACGGCCAATGCACCCTAACCAGTGCATTGGAGGAAACCGGCTCAGGGAGAACATGCAAATTCCACACAGACAGTGATCCAAGCCAGGAATTGAACCCGGGTCCCTGGCGTCGTGAGGCAGCAGTGCTAACCACTGCGCTATCGTGCTGCTAGGTTAGGTGGATTGGCCACGATAAACTGCAACTTAGTGTCAGGGGATTAGCTAGGGTAAATGCATGGAGATAGAGCTTGGGTGGAATTGTGTCGGTGTTGACTCAATGTACTGAATGGCCTCCTCCTGCGCTGTAGGGATTCCATGATTCTAGAAGTATAGATTACCGCTTAGGAAGACCAACAACTGGAAGTTTTACAAGAATGTCATATGTAACTTGAGTTTCTGCATGAAGAAAATCTGAACACCGTGGCAATTTTTTGAATGAAGGAAATGAATCTCTGCCCATTGGTTTCACTCCTGTTGTTTCACGGTTCGATAAAGTTAATGCTGTCAGGGTAATGACATTCTTATGTGGCAAATCCTTCATTCCCGTCAACTTACTGTCAAAGGATTATTTGTTACTGCGTTCCAACACGTCATTCCATATCATATCCAATTGCACAGGCGCAATAGTAAAATCCAGTGCGTTTGTGAAACAGAATCACTACAGTGCAGAAGGAGGCCATTCGGCCCATCGAGTCTGCAGTGACCACAATCTCACCCAGATCCTATCCCCATAACCCCACATATGTTCCCTAGCTAGTCCCCCAACACTAGCATGGCCAATCCACCCAATCCGCACATCTCTAAACCAAAATGATAAATACAGCAAATTAAAATTATCCAGAGTTTGTTTTAATTTTTTTTTTAAACATTAAGGCCACACCTACGCTGGAAATAAAATGCATCTTTCAAAGCAGAATGGAATAATAATAAAAATCCATTTCCATTTATCATTGCAGATATCAATACATCAAATTAGTACCAGGCTGCCTACACTGTATAATTCTGATGTGGACACCAACGTTGTGTACAGGACTTGCCCTCAATAATTTTACCAACATCTTTTCCTCAAGCTGGGACATTTCATCAACTTTGCTTCCGACTTCCACACTCCTCCATCTCCATTTGGCCGATCTCGGACTCCACCCTTCCGTTCCTTCTCTATTTCCATTTCTGAGGATGGATGAGCAAGCATAGAAACGTAGAAAGGAGGGGTAGGCCATTTGGCCCCTCGAGCCTGCACCACTGCGATCATGGCTGACCATCCAGCTCAAGAGCCTGATTCCACCTCTTCGCTCCCTCAATATCCTTTGATCGCCTTTGCCCCGAGGGCTATATCTAACCGTTTCTTGAAAACATACAGTGTTTCAGTCTCAACTGCTTCCTGTGGTAGCAAATTCTACAGGCTTACTTCTCTCTGGGTGAAGAAATGTCTCACATCAGTCCAAAAAGGTTTATTCCATATCCTTAGACTATGACCCCTGGTTATGAGCTCCTCCAAAATGTATAACATTTGCCCACCGAGTTACTCAAAAAAAAGTTTCATTTAAAGTTTAAAATGTTATTATTGTCACAAGTAGCTTTCATATCAACGCTGCAAGGCCGTTATGGTAAAAATCCCCTAGCTGCCACACTCCGGCACCTGTTTGGGTACACTGAGGGAGAATTTAGCACGGCCAATGCACCTAACTAGCACATCTTTCGCACTGTGGGAGGAAACTGGAGCAGCGGAGGAAACCCAAGCAGACATGAGGAGAACATGCCGACTCCACACAGACAGTGACACAAGCCGGGAATTAAACCCGGGTTCCTGGTGCAGTAGTGCAACAGTGCTAACTACTGTGCCACCGTGTCACTCCAACTACATTGATTACACTTCCTTCCATCCCTGTTCTTGCAGGGAGGCTATTTCATTCTTCTATTTTCTCCAGCTTGATCATATCTGTTCTGATGATGTAACCTTCATCACCAATGTTTCTGGTAGGTCTTCCTTTTTCCTCCAATGAGAATTTACGCTCACTGGGGTGTGCGGGCCCTTCAACCATGTCTGCCCCACATTTTCCCCAGCCTTACAACTGGGTCAACCTTGTTCCCTCCAAGTCACTCAGCATCCTGATTTGGAAATGTGTCGCCATTTTTTCTTTGTCAGTGGGTCAAAATCCTGGAATTCCCTCCTTAACAGCACTGTGTGCATGGGTACAAATTAGGGACTGCAGTGGTTCAAGAAGGCAGCTCACCACCACTTTATCAAGAGCGACTAGAGATGGACAACACTAGCACACGCACAGACACACACGCACAGACACACACGCACAGACCACACATACACAGACCACACATACACAGACACACGCAAGCACAGGCACACTCACAGACACATGCACACACGTAAATTATAAAGTGGGAGGATAAAAGAAACTGTTTCTTTAAAGTCCAATAGCAATTGGAAGTTTATGGACCTGGTAAACCTGGTAGGAATGGTTGAGGACTCTGGATCTGTACTTGTTGGAGTTTAGGAGGATGAGGGGGGGGATCTTCTTGAAACTTACAGGATGCTGCACAGTCTGGATAGAATGGGCGAGGAGACGATGTTTCCATTAGTAGGAAAAACTAGAACCAGAGGGCACAACCTCAGGCAAAAGGGACGATCCTTTAAAGCAGAGATGAGGAGGAATTTCCCCAGCCAGAGAGTGGTGAATCTGTGGAACTCTTGGCCGCAGAAGGCTGTGGAGGCCAGGTTATTGAGTGTCTTTAAGACAGAGATAGATAGGTTCTTGATTAATAAGGGGATCAGGGGTTATAGGGAAAAGGCAGGAGAATGAGGATGAGAAAAATATCAGCCATGATTGAATGGCAGAGCAAACTCGATGGGCCGAGTGGCCTAATTCTGCTCCTATGTCTTATGGACTGATAGTTGGGTAGTTTCAATCTGGGTTTGAAGATCCCTCTGGATTCAGCATTGGGGGTGATTTACTGATGTTGATGGATTTTTTTTCTTCTTAAGGTAACAGTTTCATTCTTACAACACTGCCTGGGGTGTGTAAGTGGTTAAACAACAGGCAGGGCTCAAACCTGCAGGCTAGATGGAGAAAGCACCCACTCGGGGTCCTGCTGCTTGTTTTGTCTGTTCCTTCTGACCCAGGAGAAAACCGTTTCTTAAAACCATGGGAGAGAATTAATTGATTCTTCAGATGATCCTCTCCCACCAACTGACCAGTTACCCAAATTTGGGGTTTAGAAGTGATTAGAAATACGACTTTACTAGCCAGAGTCCAGTGTCAAAAGTTATTACATCTGGATTATGCTACATCCAGTTGAATATACAGGTGATTGTCCAGATGTCTCACAAATGGGTCAGGAGGTCATTCATACTCCTCTGACATGATTGTGGATTTGTCTAGACGGCCTGGCTGATTTTGGAATTTGTAAGGTACGGTTATGCAAATATTCAGCCACCTTCAGAGCTGCTGTTGTTCTTCGATCTTTTAAAATGCAACCCAGCTCAACAGAGGGAGAAAATCATTGTGGATATAAAGCCTTCAGAAGAGCAGGCAGAAAGCTGGCACAGACACAATGGGCTAATTGAGATCCTTCAGTGCTGCAGATCTCCAACAGAGAGTTGGCCATCGGTGAGTGGGGTACCATTGGATAATATGATTTGATAACACATTCCATGGCTTTGGTGATGATTGAGGGCACACAGGTGAGGCAGAAACTGGCTGAACTGGATTCGTCCTGCTTTTTTTTTGTGAACAGGATACGTAAACCTGGACAAGTTCCCGGGAGGACTCAAGCGCTGTAGCTGAGCTGGGAACGGCTCGGCGAGTGACAGGGCTGGTCTTCGAACTCTGTGTCACCAGAACGTTGTCAGGTCACATGTCTTGACATGTCCAGGGTGCTCAGACATTCCTTGATGTCACGTGGAGCGAACCAAATTCGCTACGCAAGGGCTTCTCCTGAGTGTGGGAGAGGGGCCCAGGAATAGGCTGAAATGATCATCTCACTCAGCATTTCTGGTTGAAGATGGCTGCAAATGCTTCAGCCACTTATGCTCACACATACTAGGCGGTCATCATTGAGGAGTAGGGTGTTCACAGATCTGCCTCTTCTAGCTAGTTTACAATAAAGATTCCAGAACCACAAAGATAAATTCCAAACATAGAGAAATTCCCAGAGGAATTTGAGGTATAAAAGGAATTGCTGTTAATAATAAATGTGTAAAACAAACAGGATAACGTCTTTTGACATCAGTCTCAAGAACGCTTTTTTTTATTCTCAAGAGTTTATATCAGATTTTATTTTCTTCTGGAATAACATCAACATGCCTGAAAAGACACCGGCTGGAGTTTTCCAGCCATTCTACTGATGGGATTTTCCAGTCCCGCCAACAGCAAACAGCGTGTTTCCCGGCGGCAAAGGGGAAGTGGCGGGAAAGCCATTGATAGGCTATCTCCACCACTGCGAAACACACTGCAGGAGTGCAGAAAATCCCACCCACTGAATTTCAACTTCACGGTGGCTAGCACTGCAGCCTCACAGTGCCAGAGACCCGGGTTCAATTCCAGCCTCGGGCTACTGTCTGTGTGGAGTTTGCACATTCTCCCCGTGTCTGCGTAGGTTTCCTCCCACAGTCCAAAGATGTGCGGGTTAGGTTGATTGGCCATGCTAAATTGCCCCTCAATGTCAGGAGAACTAGCTCGGGTAAATATGTGTGATTATGAGGATAGAGCTTGGGTGGGATTGCTATTGGTGCCAGCTCGATGGGCTGAATGGCCTCCTTCTGCACTGCAGAGATTCTATGATTAAAATGAAACATGGAACGTTCTTGGTTCTTTACTAAAAGATATCTATGTCCAAGATTACATAAAAATATATACTTTTATTTGATGAGATATTTCAGTCTTCATGACCAGATTATCATTTGATAAGCCATCTTTGCGTCCTTTAAATATGCCAACTCCTCATGATTTAATATTTTGCATTTTGCAAAGCCAAAAGATTTAAATAATCTGCTGAGTTTCATGAACCCTTGACTAAAGTAAATCGTTCTGATTCAGTAAGATGATATCATTCAATTTTGTCTTCATCTCCATTCCAAGTCCTAATTGACTTTGGAAAGTTCAGCTGTAAGCATACCCACCAAGCCCAATGATAAGATCATTAACATCATCAATCATTAAAGTATTAACGTCACACTCACATTATCTGCCACATTTTTCAGGGTTTGTTTAAGCCTACTGTCACTCTTAACCTGGCCGACCATAAAAACCTGGCCATGATCTGTCTGTCAAAAAATCATTTCATTTTCTATCGCTTCTCACTGTCGTCTCTTTCAGTTATTTCCCATTCCCTCCCTCGCATTCGTCTACCTGTTTCTCCTTTCTCGTACACCTCCTCCACTTTAGATTTCACCCTTACTTCACCTATTACTCCCCCGACTTTGCCACTTCTCCTCACCGCTCCGTTTCGTTCCAATGATTGTTTCATTTCCTCCGCTCCTCCTGTTAGGGGAGGTGGTGGCATAGTTGTATTGTCACTGGACTGGTGTCATCACCCGCAGCAATGCTCCAGGTACCCGGTTCAAATCCCACCATGGCAGATGGTGAAATGTGAATTCAATCTTAAGGAAAACCATGGTCGTAAAACTCCATCTGGTTCACTAATGTACTTTAGGGAAGGAAATCTGCCGTCCTTACCTGGTCTGGCCTACGTGCGACTCCAGACCCGGTGACACAGTGGTTAGCATTGCTGCCTCACAGCTCCAGGGTCCTGGGTTTGATTCCTGGCTTGGGTGACTGATAGTGTGGAGACTGCACATTCTCCTCGCATCTGCATGGCTTTCCTCCGGATGCTCCAGGTTCCTCCCACAGTCCAAAGATGTGCGGTTTAGGTGCATGCTGAATTGCCCCGGGATGCACAGGTGAGAAGGATTAGCAGGGTAAATATGTGGGGTGACGCGGATAGCGCCTGGGTGGGATTGTTGTTGGTGTTGACTTGATGGGCCAAATGTCCTCCTCCTGCACTGTAGGATTCTATGAACTCTTAACTATTACTCAGTTCAAGGGCAATTAGGGATGGGCAACGAATGCTGGAATTGGTAGTGATGCCCATATTCTGTGAAAGAAGGTGCAAGGCAGGAACATGAAGAAGCCAAGCAGATCTCTCAATCGACTAATTGTGTACATGAAAGTCTGCATCCAAATGGAAGTGTGAAGATAATCACTCATCAGGACTTCAAATTATCCAGAAATCAGACTGCTGAAATAACAAGGTGCGAATATCTGATGGAAACTGCCTGAGAATCCGGCTTTGGCTGCAATCAGAACCTGGCAGGTACAACATCACAGAGCGGCTACAGATGAGCTATTGTGAGGGTGGTACAAGGCAGATGAGTGTGACAAATGATGACAGCAGGTCTCCTGGTAGGATTAGCCAAAAGCAGCAGTAAGAAGTAGTCAGTGAACTACCTGATTTGTCACTGCCCTTAACATATTAACAGCACAGGGCAAGGATGGGGCCTGGGTAGGATGCTCTCTGCAAAGATAGTGCAGGCTCGATGGGCCAGATGGCCTCTTTCTGTAAGATTCCACAGTTCTATGTCCTTTGTGGAGACAGGTTAAAGTAACCTTGGTGAATTTAAATCCTGCCAAGATGCAGGTGGTAATGGTGGTGTTTTTGGAAGTCAGGATTGGACCTGGGCCTTATTCCTGTTGTGACCTTGCTGCTGTTCTGGCCTATAACAGGCTGCCTTGGTATGAGGCAAACTGAGTTCAAGATTAAATCCGTCAACAAACAACCGTTCTCTTATTCTTATGTTAAAGGTAAGATAACTGATGAAGGAGCTGAGGAGGGTTGAGGTAAGGCTGCTTCCCTGACTAAATCCTGCCTTCAGCTCCTGGGGTGACAACAATTAATATCTGACAGCCACAACCAGTCTCCTTTGTATCAGATATGAGGGTTTTCCCTTCGAACTGCCTGGCCTCAGTTCTGCTATTTTGTGTTACACTCAAGTCCAATCCTGTCGGTTTAGCTCAGTTGGCTGGACGGCTGATACAGAGTGACGCCAACAGCACCGGTTCAATTCCCACACTGGCTGAAGTTATTCATAATCCACCTTCTCAACCTTGCCCAAGATGTGGTGGTCCTCAGGTTAAATCATCACCAGTCCCCCTCAAAGGGGAGAACGGCCAATGGTCATCTGGGATTATGGTGACTTTACCATACCTTACCTCCAACAACACTATCAAAACCAAGTTGTGGGCTGTCAGCATCTTGAGGGTCACTACTGGCCAGAAATTTTAACCAGACTAACTGTATCAACGGACAAGAATGCTTCTTGACAACTGGGTAAACCCATCCCTTCTCAAAGCTTCTCCCACACCCACAAACCTCTGCTCTCACCAGCTCTGGGGAATGTCAACACTAATAACCTAAGCAATTCTCCACTTATTTATTGCGTTGACAAATTACCTGAACACTTTCAGTGGTGCAGCCAGTTCTGATCTGCAGGTGCTTGACACAAGAGCTGGAATGGTGTCAAGGGAGGGAGGCGATGGTCTAGTGGTATTATCGCTAGACTATGAATCCAGAAACTCAGCTAATGTTCTGGGGCCCCGGGTTCGAATCCTGCCACAGCAGATAGTGGAATTTGAATTCAATCAAAAATATCTGGAATTAAGAATCTACTGATGACCATGAAACCAAATGTCGAACTGTCACAAAAACCCTTCATTAATGTCCTTTAGGGAAGGAAATCTGCTGTCCTTACCCGGTCTGGCCTACATGTGACTCCAGAGCCACAGCAACGTGGTTGACTCTCAACTGCCTTCCAAGGGCAACTGGGGATGGACAATAGATGCTGGCCAGCCAGCGACACCCATGCCATAGAATCATAGAATCCCTAAGAAGGCGGCCATTCGGCCCATCAAATCTGCATTGACAACAATCCCATCCAAGCTCTACCCCCATAACCCCACACATTTACCCTGCTAATCCCCTGACACTAAGGGGCGATTTAGCATGGCCAATCCTCTAACCCGCAAATCTTTGGACTGTGGGAGGAAACCGGAGCACCCGGAGGAAACCCACGCAAACACGAGGAGAACTACAGATTCAGCCATTGCTTGAAGTCTGCTGTTTGGTTTACGTGCTAATTTTGAACATACTTTGAAAGAATGATTTGAAATATTTAAAATCTCAAAGAGCCCTGGTTATAAAACCTCTTGGCATTTAATGCAGCGATTTGTTTGTATAAGAATAATCACTCACATCTTACAAAGCCCACAGTTCAAGATGAAAGCAATTCCTGCATTATGTTCCTCCCTCGGCATTTTAATTCAAATGGGGATTCAAATGTCAGCACAGTGTGGATATCTTGCTCCACCTGTTGGCAGCTCTTTGAATGGCATCAACTTTATTAAGATAAGGTCCTTATCCCAAACGATGCCTGTACCCCACCCGATGGAGACCACTCCATGGGCAGTCGCCCCTGGATGCAAGACCATCTTTCTAAAATTTGCACCCTGCAATCATTCCCAGCACACCAACATCTCAAACAATTTTATTTTAGTTTGGCTTAGGCTTTTTTTTCACAAAATACTCATAGAATCCTACAGTGCAGAAGGAGGCCATTCAGCCCATCGAGTCTGCAATGACCACAATCCCACTCTGACCCTATCCCCATAACCGCATGCATTTATCCCAGCTAGTCCCCCCCCCCACGACACTAAGGGGCAATTTAGCATGGCCAATCTACCTAACCCGCACATCTCTGGACTGTGGGAGGAAACCGGAGCACCCGGAAGAAACCTACGCAGACACGGGAGAACATGCAAACTCTGCACAGACAGTCACCCAAGGCCAGAATTGAACCCAGATCCCTGCTGCTGTGAGGCAGCAGTGCGAACCACTGTGCCAATGTCCTGCCTAAATAATACTCTTTATAATAATAATGTGTTACAAATGATCTAGAAGGCTGGCTAGGTCAACTGGCAGCAATAAAAGGTGAATATTTGAGAAGGAAAATTTATTACAATTTTAATTCAATGACAATCAAAAGGAAAGCCAAAAGGTTACAAAAATAGAAATGCAAATTCTGGCAGTATCTCAAATCTCTAAATGGATAATAATTGTCTAAATATTCGAGATTTCTTTTTGTGAATAATCTTTTTGCTTTCCAGCAACCCAAACCAAGGCTTTGAGTAGAATCACAGAATCTCTACAGTGCAGAGGGAGGCCATTTGGGCCATCGAGCCTGTACCGACCACAATCCCACCCTAGTCCCCATGACATGAAGGGGCAATTTAGCACGGTCAGTCCACCCTAACCTGTACATCTTTGGACTGTGGGAGGAAAACGGAGGAAACCCCGCAGACACGGAGAGAATGTGCAAACCCCACACAGTCAGTGACCCAAGCCGGGAATCGAACCCGCGGTCCCTGGCACTGTGAGGCAGCAGTGCTAACCGCTGTGTCACCCTTTGGTACAAAGGTACAAATCAAGTACAAATCCTCATCTTCACAGTTCTGGATGTCGCAGAATCAAGACAAATTCCTACAATATACCTCTTCACTCTCAAACTACATGTTGCCAAGTCATGCACACAAGTTGTTTAGATGATGTGGCCACTATTTCCATGTATTCCTGTTTGCAATGGCCTTGTTTTTCTTTCTGGAACTCGACTGAGCAACATGTAAGATATATAGTTGGCATAAAAAACTGTATTTGTTTAATAAAGCCAAAGTAACCATGGCATTGTGGAGGTAGTTGGGCATCTGCAGCAGCTGACCTCAAAATGGCATTGAAAACTGCAAAGCATTTTATGGGTGCTGGGATTCTGGATTCCTGTCTTAAATAGAAGCAGCAACCGCAAAAATATAATTTGTTCATAAGTACATTCCCTGGATGGGGAATAATTTTTCTTGTGGTGAAATTGAGTGATGCTCTCCAATGGCTTGTGAATGAAATAACTTTCTGTTTTGCTCGCCCAATCTCAGCATGAAAGACCCTCTTATGTCAGGTACAACACAGGACCACTTTGCAGTATTAACTTAAACCTCAATCAAAGAGCGCAACCAAATGTGCCAACGCGAGTTTGCATCATTTCTCATACTTACTTTTCGTCCAAAGCCTCTTTGATAGGGAATGTAAATTTGCCTGGGTTAAGAATGCCAAGAGCGCATTTCACAAAGGGCCTTTACACTCAGCAGATGGAAGGGTTTTTCACCTGGGCTAGTCCTGGAAAATATGAATCTTGGATTTTCCCCTGTTGAGGCAAATCGGGCAGAGCTCTTGTGGCTTACCAGATATTTCCCCTCACTCTGAACCGGGTTCAGGTCCTACGCCAGTGTGGTTGGCCATGGGAGGAGTGGTCATGATATGGCCAAGCAAGTTGGTAATCAACCTGCTACTCCTTCCAACAAGCCCAGAGGTGCGAGTGAGAGAGATTTCTGGTCAGCCCCAATGCTGCCCCCTCCTCCCCCCGGGTAGGCAATGGCCGAGTGGTATTATCTCTCCGCTATTAATCCAGTAATGAAGTTGATGGTCAGGGGCGGGGGGGGGGGGGGGGGACCCAGGTTCGAATCCCGCCACCACGGATGGTGGAATTTGAATTCAATAAAAGAAGTCTGGAATTAAGAATGTACTGATGGCCATGAAACCACTGTCGACTGTTGAAAAATCCCATCTGGATCCCTTAGGGAAGAGAATCTGCCATCCTTATCTGGCCTGGCCTACATGTGATTCCAGAGCCACAGCAATGTGGTTGACTCTCAACTGCCTTCAGGCAACTAGAGATGGGCAATAAATGCTGGCCAAAATGTGACACCCATGTCCAACGAATTAATAGAAAAAATCTCCATCAGTGAAAGACATCCATGGCCATTTGTAAACGATGGCTAATTATGGATAGTTGGAGGAAGGTGGGATAGTAAATGTACGGATTTCCTCTTTTTTTTAAACAAGGACCACAGTAAGTGATGTTTAATAGATTGTATAATTAAGCGTAGAGTACCATGTATAAAATTGCATAGAATATACAGCAGAGAAAGAGATCATTCAGCTCATCTTGACTTGCCAGTAATTAAGAGTCTATAGCAGAGTACAAGGTAGGGAATAAACTTTTTTTGATTAAAGGGGTGAAGGAAGTTCAGAAGTCTTTATTAATGGGAAAAATGAAGATCCTACAAAACTTTTGTAACAGACAAAGAACAAACAGGAATAAAAATAGAATGTATTCAAGAGGTGGCTAGCTATAGCGCTTGGGGCGAACAGAATCAAAGATTATGGGGAGAAAGCAGGATTATACTATTGAGTTGGACAATCAGTCATGATCGTAATGAATGGTGGAGAAGGCTTGAAGGGCTGAATGGTCTCCTCTTGCTCCAATCTTCTTAGTTTTTATGTTTCTAGAAAACGTTGAATAAACTGATGAAAGGACCTTCACATGAAACTCTGTTTCTCTCTCCACAGATGCTGCCAGACCTGTTGAATATTTACAATGACTGAGAATTTCCAGCCCCCAAACCCCATGGCGGGTTTTTCCCACGGCAGATGCGGCGAGCCACCAGCAGGATCCTCCAGTCCCGCTGACACTGATGGGTTTTCGTGTGGCTCGCCTTTCCCCCGCCTCCAGAAAAAAACCGCCAGGAGGGATCTTCGGCTGGACTGGAAGATTCCGCTGGTGGGAGGGGCTGGAAAATCCCACCCAACATTTTCCGATTTTACTTCAGGTGGTCGGTATTCACAGCAGTTTGCTTTTTCTGAAAGGTGGTTTGGCGCACCTTTTACTGACATCAATAAATTGAAAGGGGCCAAGATTTTCTCCCTTGGCCCCACTACCTGATGCCAAGGACTTTTAAAAATTAGAAGCTGGCCTCCTTCGCACTGAGCAGCAGAACTACAACCAGCGGTTTCCCAGAAATCATTGTGCTGTTGGCTTCCTCAAAATGGAGAATGCCAGTTGTTCCTGCATCCAATCCGTAGTGTGGGAATTCAAAGCCATGCTACTGATTTTCAAGGTGATTTTAAAGACCAACTTCCAGCTCTGCACAGCAAAACGTTTCCTTTAAGTGCTTCCTTATCTTTGCTCCAGAGGTTACATTTTTCCATCTCCATTTATACGCTTCTGCTTGGCTCAAATTCGTTTTGTGGCTCTTTACAAAAACAATAGTACAACTCAGCCAATACTGGAGACTTCCACTTGCCAACTACCACGGTGGAAGGTACTTTCCAGCTTCATTCAGTTAAATATAAAAGCACAATCCAACAGACTGCTCGTTCCCCGGGCGATGCGACAAGTGAAAATGTAACATGGTAAATAGAACATGCCGAGTGAGGAATAAATTCTCAGGAAAAAACAAGCGGACCCCAACATTAAAAAAGGCCTCGACGATATTCATTTACAAATGGCGGTAACACCATAGTGTAAGGCAGTTGTTTTTAAAGTGTGAGTCATGACCTCAGGCGGGCGTTAAAAATTGGATCACCAAAATTGACTTTGCAACGATTTCCTAACCACTTTTTTCTGGATAAATCACTGTCATAGAGGTTTACAGCATGGAAACAGGCCCTTCAGTCCAACTTGTCCATGCCGACTTTTTTTTTTAAACGCCTAAGCTAGTCCCAATTGCCCGCATTTTGTCCATATCCCTCTATACCCATCTTACTCATGTAACTGTCTAAATGCTTTTTAAAAGACAAAATTGTACCCGCCTCTACTACTACATCTGGCAGCTCGTTTTAACACTCACCACCCTCTGTGTGAAAAAAATTGACCCTCTGGATCCTTTTGTATCTCTCCCCTCTCACCTTAAGCCTATGCTCTCTAGTTTTAGACTCCCCTACCTTTGGGAAAAGATGTTGACTATCCAGCTGATCTATGCCTATGAGGGGTGATCTTATTAACCTCTATAAGATCACCCCTCAGCCTCCTATGCTCCAGAGGAAAAAAGTCGCAATCTATCCAGCCTCTAAAGAAAATACATTCTCTCTGCAGTACTCAGTATGATCGTAGAATCCCTACAGTGCAGAAGGAGGCCATTCAGCCCATCGAGCCTGCGCTGATAACAATCCCATGTATTTACCCTACTAATCCCCCCTGAAATTAAGGAACAATTTAGCATGGCCAATCAATATAACCTACACATCTTTGGAGCGTGAACCACATCTTTGGATAACATGAAGCAATAAACAGATCAGCTTGCCCTGTACGTGCACTAGTGTCAAACTCCTTCCCCTTTCCAGTAAGTTGGTTCACGTGCTTTCTATGGTACACATGTAATGATAAGCTGCAGTTAACCCATGGGTCCATTTGTCGACCGGAAGAGGGGGAAGACACCAATATCCAATAAACCTACTGGCCAGAATCTCACACCTGAATCTGTCAGAAAGGACATTTGCTCCATGGCAAGATAGAACAGCACTAAGACTAATACTGAGCAGAGCATCTGGTGAATAGCCACAAACTATTGATTCGCAGGGATGCACCATTTTGTTAAAGTATTGTTACAAGTCAAGTCGGATATTGCAAGATGTTCTACGAAGCTTGCCTGACCCATAATGTTTTACGTTGAATTTTACGAGGATGAGCATGCGAGGTTACATTCCAGGTTTGATTTAACTGACCTACAAGGAGCTTTTATCGAAACCAAAGTTTAATTAAGATTATTGTTGACACGTATAGTAAGACAATTAGCAAAAACTTTTAACAATTACAAAGAAGAAACACAACAGCCACAATAACGTATAACTCATAAGGAAATATCTCTAATGTGTTCCAACCAAAGCCAACATCCAATATACAAAACCCTCCAAATAAATACAATGCAGCATAGGTTAATGGCCACTCGTTACAGGAATCCAGCCTCCTGGATTGAGTGCTGAAAATCCCAGAGAAGAAATTCAAAAAAGGTTGTAGCCGTATCTGTTTCCCAAAGCACAGATTCTTTAAAGCATGATGGCACTAAACCTCACCTTCAGCTAACTGATAATAGTTTCCAAACCAAATAAAGAGAAGAACAGGGAGGGAGAGAGAGAGAGACACTGCTTAACATGTTACTAAACTGTTTCAAAACACACTCCCCAAAACAAAACTCAAAGCCTGACTGCCATATCTTAGCTCCACCCACCAATTATATCACTGAAGCTATACGCTGCATGATATTTTTTAAAAACCTTTCCTAAAGATACACTCACATGACAGTACAAGGGACAAATCTTCAGATTTTCTGTCTAAAATTGAATTGGGTGAGCCAAGTGTACATCAAGCCCCAATAATTAGTTATGATGACGTTCGGGATGTTGGCAATTGTCGGGAAGTTGCGCTAAGTATTTTGTTACTTGTACTGAAACAGTTACACGTTGTACTAACCCAAGAGTGCGCCTGCGCAAATCAGGAACCGACTTGGAACCATCTAGATGACTAAGGCAGATCATAACAAACTTTTAGTGAAAATTAATAATGGCTCGTGACATTTACTACATTTGATAAATGCCAGCAGATAAGTGTTCCATAAAGAACAAGCAGTGACGCGTTGGAACCTTGGCACATCACCATGCAATCTAGTCTTTCCGAGACAGTTCACCAAGAGAACTTTGCATTCAAAACATAAGATACAATTGTGTTTTCTACACAGACATTTTAAATGATTAGTCATATTGCAGATGATACCAAATAAAAAGTACATTTCAATACATCTAAGAGAAAAGTCATAAATCGTTAATAATACCAGATTTATTACAAAGAAATGTTGATTTGAAACCCAAGCCTCCAGAAACAAAGAACTTAAAAATTGCTGCAAATCGCATGTGATATTTTCTTAGGATTCCAAAGAGTCACAAGTGAACTATGTGCTACACCATGTGATTATGATACTGTCTTCTTTCTGGGAACTTGATGTGAATCTATGCCAAAGCGTTGGATGAAACTACTCTTCCTTCCAAGTGTAATGCAACAAGACAACAACAGCAATAATACCACTGCAAGGGGATGTCAATGGACTGGTTAGGTGGGCAGAGCAGTGGCAAAAAGAATTCAACCATTGCTCTCAGTGTCCCAGTGCATCAGTCACCGAAAGTAAGCACGCAGGTACAGCAGGCAATAAAGAAGGCAAATGGTATGTTGACCTTCATAGCGAGAGGATTTGAGTGTAGGGATGGGGATGTTTTACTGCACTTGTACAGGGTGTTGGTAAGACCACACCTGGAGTATTATGTGCAGTTTTGGTGTCCTTATCTAAGGAAGGGTGTCCTTGCTATTAAGGGAGTACAGGGAAGGTTTACCAGGCTGATTCCTGGGACGGCAGGTCTGTCATATGAGGACAGACTAAGTCAGTTAGGATTACATTCACTGGGCTTTAGAACAGTGAGGGGGATCTCATAGAAACTGTCTAACAGGATTAGACTTAGGGTTAGACAGGGTAGATTCAGAAAGAATGTTCCTGATGGTGGGGGAGTCCAGAACTAGGGGTCATAGTTTGAGGATAAGGGGTAAGCCTTCTAGAACTGAGGCAAGGAGAAATCTCTACATCCAGAAAGCGGTGAATGTGTGGAATTCACTCCCACAGAATATAGTTGAGGCCAAAACGTTGTCTGATTTCAAGGAAAAATTAGAAAAAGCTCTTGGGACTAAAGGAATCAGGGATTTGGGAGGAAGCATTAATCAGGACACTGAGTTTGAACAGCCATGACCATAATGAATGGTAGAGCACACTCGAAGGGCTGAATGGTCTACTCCTGCTTCTAGTTTGAATGTTTTTCTATGTTAATCTGGAAAAATGTGAGGTAATGCACTTGGGGAGGACTGCCAAGGCAAAGGATTACGCCATGAATGGTAGGACCCTGGAAAGTACTGAAGATCAGAGGGACCTTGGAGTGCGTATCTACAGGCTTCTGAATGTGGCAGGGCAGGTAGATAAGGTGGTTAAGAAGGCATATGAGGCACTTGCTTTTGTTAGCCGAGGCATAGAATATAAAAACAGGAAGGTCATGCTGGAACTGAAAAAAAAAACGCTGACTAGGTCACAACCACAGTAGTTCAGGCAGTACTTTTCAGATCTACACATTGATATGTCAAAAAATATAGTTGAGCAGCATTGAAGTTCAAACTTCTGGCTATGTATCAAAACTAACATTGAAAAGATGCTGACAGCAGTTATTGCGTCACCGGTAAATGATGGGTGAAGATGGGATCATATCCAATCAAGAAGGAACTTAAGAGGAATATTGTTAGAAAGACCTGTGAACTTAAACCTCAATAATTCTATTGACTTCTCATTTCCAAGTTTGGAAGCAAGTTAGGTGACATGGTTACAAAGCTGTTTGCTTGAAGTTCAAAGAAATGTAGGACGTCTGTACCAAATGGCCTTATTGAAGGAACAGGTTTACACTGAGAAGGATTTGTATCTCAGTGTGAATGACTTACTCTCTTATTTATGGCAAAGGCATGGACGGTAGTTTGAAGGCTTTAGTTCGGTTTAAACACGTTCTGAGATTGAAAAGCTGGCAATAAAACGTGTTTGTGATACTGTGGTGCTGTCATCAAAACCCACCTGTTTGTTCATGTTCTCTAAGGCAGGAAACCTGCTATTTTTACCTGATTTGGTCTATATGGGACTCTAGTCACTTTCCATGTAGTTGTTTCTTATGAAGTGGCCTACCATGGGACTCAGTTCATAAGAACTAGGAGCAGGAATAGGCCATCTGGCCCCTCGAGCCTGCTCCGCCATTAAATAAGATCATGGCAGATCTCTTCATGGACTCAGGTCCACTTACCCGCCCGCTCACCATAACTCTTAATTCCTCTACCTTGCCTTAAAAACATTCAGTGAGATAGTCGCAACTGCTTCACTGGGCAAGGAATTCCACAGATTCACAAATCTTTGTGTGAAGAAGTTCCTCCTTAACTCAGTCCAAAATCTGCTCCCCCTTATTTTGAGGCCATGTCCTCCAGTTCTAGTTTCACCCGCTAATGGAAAGAAGTTCCCTGCTTCTATCTTATCTATTCCTTTCATAATCTGTTTTGTTTCTGTAAGATCTCCTCTCATTCTTCTGAATTCCAATGAGTATAGCCTCAGTCTACTCAGTCTCTCCTCATAAGCCAGCCCTCTCAACTCCAGAATCAACCTAGTGAATCTCCTCTGCACCCTCTCCAGTGCCAGTATATCCTTTCTCGAGTAAGGAGACCACAACTGTACCCAGTACTCCAGGTGTGGCCTCACCAGCACCTTATACAGCTGCAACATAGCTTCACTGTTTTTAAACTCCATCCCTCTAGCAATGTGGCAAAATTCCCTTTGCCTTCTTAATTACCTGCTGCACCTGCAAACAAACTCATTGTGATTTTTGCACAAGGACACCCGGGTCCCTCTGCACAGCAGCATGCTGCAATTTTTTACCATTTAAATAATAGTCCATTTTGCTGTTATTCCTACCAAAATGAATGACCTCACATTCACCAACATTGTACTCCATCTGCCAGACCTTCACCCACTCATTTAGACGATCTATATCCCTTTGCAGACTTTCAGCATCCTCTGCACACTTCGCTCTGTCACTCATCTGTGTCATCTGCGAATTTTGACACACTACACTTGGTCCCCAACTCCAAATCATCTATGTAAATTGTAAACAATTGCAGTCCCAACACTGATCCCTGAGGCACACCACAAGTCACTAATCGCCAACCAGAAAAACACCCATTTACCCCCACTCTTTGCTTTCTGTTAGTTAACCAAACCTCTGTCCATGCTAATGCATTACCCGTACCACCAGGCACCTTTATCTTATGCAGCAGTCTTTGGTGCGGCACCTTGTCAAATGCCTTCTGGAAATCCAGATACACCACATCCACAGGTTCCCCATTGTCCATTGCACATGTAATGTTCTCAAAGAATTACACCAATTTAGTCAAACATGACTTGCCCTTCATGAACCCATGCTGTGTCTTACCAATGGGACAATTTATATCCAAGGGTCTCACTACTTCTTCTTTGATGATAGATTCAAGCACTTTCCTTACTACAGAAGTTAAGCTAACCGGCCTATAGTTACCCGCCTTTTGTCTACCTCCTTTTTTAAACAGTGACATCACATTTGCTGTTTTCCAAGCTGTGGGAACCACTCCAGAGTCCAGCAAATTTTGATAAATTATCCGCAGTGCATTTGCTATTTCCCCCGCAATCTCTTCTGGTACCTTGGGATGCGTTCCATCAGGACCAGGAGACTTGTCTACTTTTAGCTCCATTAACTTGCCCAACACTACCTCTTTCACGATAATGATAGTTTCTAGGTCCTCACCTGCCATAACCTTCCTGTCATCAATTCTTGGCATGTTATTTGTGTCTTCCACTGTGAAGACCGACACAAAATACCTGTTCAATGCCCCAGCCATTTCTTCATTCCCAGTTATTACACGCCCCTCTTCTCATCCTCTAAAGGACCAATGTTTACTTTAGCCACTCTTTTTCCTTTTGTATATTTGTAGAAACTTTTGCTATCTGTTTTTATATTCCGAGCTAGTTCAACATATAATGGAAGCGTAGAATGGTTTCATCCCATGAAGGAGACTATTTGGAATCCGCGGCAGTTCTCTGTAGGAGCAATCCCAGGTGTGATCTTGAAATGCCTACTTATTTATTAATGTCACAAGTAGGCTTACTGCAATGAAGTTGTGAAAATCCCCCAATCGCCACACTCCAGCACCTGTTCGGATACACTGAGGGAGAATTTAGCATGGCCAATGCACCTAACCAGCAGGTCTTTCGGGCTGTGGGAGAAATCCCAGAGGAAATACATGCAGACACGGGGAGAATGTGCAGATTCCGCACAGATAGCGGAATCAAACCCAGTCCCTGAGGCACCAGTGTGCCACTGTGCCATCCACCTACACACACTGTTATAATTTATGTCAAATTAATGCAATGCTCTTGAACTACCTGGAACAAATGTGGCCAAGTACCATAAGCTTTTAGATTACAAATTGGATCAAAGATTGTTAGCAGAATCCAACATAGCTGAAATGGAAGCAAAGGATGAGACGGTGTGATCACGTGAGGCAGCAGAAAATTTTCTAAGCGTTCCCAAATATGGTTACATAGGACTGCATCATAATCAACCCTTTCTTCCCATCAGAATCCCAAAAACACTGCACCCTTCTGGGGAGTCAGTCTGTCCTGACGAAAGTGGAGGGGTGAAATGCAGTCAAATAATTAGATTTCATTTGACCCAATTACTAACACACACAAATGTCACCGTTTGTTGACACTAGCTACCCTCAAGCCCATTGTTATGTATTTTGGCCGTAAGGACTGTTTCTGTATGAAATTAGGTCATGGAATGTTCCTATCCCAACTGCACGGGCAAGCCTAATCACGAGCTTGAAGAAGCCAGCGCTTGTTTTTACTGCTTGCAGTTGCAGACGAGATAATTGCTGGTATCTGTTTGTTTTTGCTCCTCTGTGTTTGCAGACAGCTCAAATGAAAAAAAATCATTAGAACCTAGATTAGAAAATCTTCTCCCCCACAAAAAAAAACAATATTCTCTGCACTTTAGACAAGAGAACAAGGTCATAACGTTGAAGATAGTCAGACACTTGTGAGAAAAGCCAGCCACTGGGTTCTAGTGGGGTGACAGATTTGATCTGATTTATTGCTGTCACATGTATTGGCATACAGTGAAAAGTATTGTTTCTTGCACACTGTACAGACAAAGCATACCGTTCATAGAGAAGGAAAGGAGAGGGTGCAGAATGTAGTGTTACAGTCATAGCTGGGGTGTAGAGAAAGATCAACTTAGTGCCAGGTAGGTTACAAATCGGCCAAATGGCTCTGCTGGGCCAGGCTCCCTTTTAGATGCAGTTTGATAAAAGTACAGCATTCCAATTTTGATGTCCACAAACAGGAGGATTCTGCATCTTTAATCTGTGCCTTTGAAGAATCCATATTTTACTGGCTTCAAAAATAAAGTTAACTTAAAAAAAATGACAACTTTGCCAGTGGAAGAGGCTAAAATGCTTACATTTCTTTTCAAAAATGAGAAAATAAGCAACTTGTCTAGTGAACTGGAAGAGGAGAAAGTGGAATGTCTTGTTGGGAATCTGTGTTTACCACAGTTATAAGGATGGGGCAATATGATACTAATTCAAGCACCGTGTTATAAAAATGTCTACATCATCAGTGTGTGTTATGAATAATAATCTGTATTGCGTTCTCAAAAGCACAATAAATTCGTCAACTAGGCAGATTTAGTTGTCATTTTAATCCTCCATAAATTGATACATTTGCTTTCCACATGTGGAAATGCAATTCAGATGATAGTTCATCGTAAAGACAGGCACAATAAAATTATTGGTTCCCACCCATTTATTATTCATGCTGCACTGACGGCCATTAGTTATGGTCTGAAGTATAACCTAAGGTTAATCAGAATATTTCACAGAATTGCAAAATTATGATAGTGCAGGAGAAGGCCATTTGGCCCATCATGTTTGCACTGGCTCTCCAAATCAGCAGTTCACTTACTGCCATTCTCCTGTCTTCTCCCATTAATCCTGCACAGTCTTGCTTTTCACATGACAGTCTAATCCTCTTCTGAATGCTTCAATTGAAACCACCTTCACCACACCCTTAGGTAGAGCATTCCAGACACTAATACTGTGTAAAAAAGCTTTTCCTCATATCGCTATCACTTATTTTCTAATTACTTTAAATCCATGCCCTCTAGTTTGCAATCCTTTTATGAGAGCAAACAGATTTTCTCTACTCATTCTGTCAGTACAGAGAACAGGAATGAGATAGAGAACCTGGTGAATTGGTGCAACAACAATAATCTCTCCCTTAATGTCAACAAAACAAAGGAGATTGTCATCGACTTCAGGAAGTATACTGGAGAACATGGCCCTGTCTACACCAATGGGGCGAAGTAGAAATGGTCGAGAGCTTCAGGTTTTTAGGTGTCCAGATCATCAACAACCTGTCCCCCGTCCACCCCGTCTACACAGCGCCCCCCACCGTGCTGACACTACAGTTAAGAAAGCCATCAACACCTCTACTTTCTCAGAAAATTAAGGAAATTTGTCATGTCAGCTACAACTTTCACCAACTTTTACGAATGAACCATAGAAAGCATTCTTCCTGGTATCGTAGCTTGGTATGGCTCCTACTCTGCCCAAGGCTGCAAGAAATTACATAGGGTCATGAATGAAGCCCAGTCCATCATGCAAACCAACCTCCCATCCATTGACTCTGTCTACACTTGAAAAAGCAGCCAGCAAAATTAAAGACTCACACACCCCAGACGTACTCTCTTCCATTAGGAAAAAGATAGAAACGTCTGAGATCACGTACCAACCAACTCAAGAACAGCTTCTTTCCTGCTGCTGTCAGGCTTTCGTATGGACCTATATTGTATTAAGTTGATGTTTCTCTACACCCTAGCTATGATTTTACTAACGACACCCAGAATATTGTACGCTATATTAATGCTTTATTTGCTTTGTACTTTATTTCACCATGCAAAAACAATTAACCTGAAATGTGAGTTGTTACAAGTTTGTAAGCTGGTTAGGTTTTGGGACTGAGGAGTGAAAGGGATCATCTGATCCAGACTGTCTTACTGGGAAGAAGGTACAAGATAGTCACCACTGGAAGCAATGACCAGACCAAATGGTGGATAGAATTTTAGGGCCAGATTTTTGTGGAGTCAGGGAGCATTCACAGGCCTTTAAAAATGGTGCTCAGGATTTAATTCCAGGATTCTTGTGCCAAGTTTCACTGCAATCTCAACCTGGCTGGTTCCATTGCAGGGGTAGGCATCTCATAAACAACCTCCATGTCAACTCTTATCATTTCCATGCTCACTTACCCAGTATAAGCACCATACGGAATGTATGAACTTTATAATAACATTGGCATGTGTGGAAAAGTTCTTTTTTAGAAAAAAAAAGGCATCCATAGCTTTCTTTAAAAAAAAACTGCTGTTACTACAACCCTACAGAATTGTCAATCAACCAGATATTTAAACTATCATTGGCAGAAACTAAAAGCACTTGACACCTTGTTGTCTTGTGTAAATAAACACTGAGCCAAAGGTTGAGATGTCAATCAATGTTTTCCCTTCTGCATGCCAGTTATAATAAAGTAGTGGAAGGTTAGTTGTACTCGTTAGAGTTTAGAAGAATGAGGGGAGATCTCACTGAGACATATAAGATGATGAATGGGATGGATAGGATAGAGGTGGAAAGACTCTTCCCGCTCAAAAAAGACAGTAGGACTAGGGGGCACAGCCTCAAGATAAAAGGGGGGCGGTTTAGAACGGAGTTGAGGAGGAACTTCTTCACTCAAAGGGTGGTGAATCTCTGGAATTCTCTGCCCATTGAAGTGGTGGAGGCTGCCTCGCTAAATATTTTTAAGACGCGGGTTGATGGGTTTTTGATAAGAGAGGGGATTAAGGGTTATGGGGAGAGGGCGGGAAAGTGGAACTGAGCAGCGACAGATCAGCCATGATCTTATTGAATGGCGGGGCAGGCTCGAAGGGCTAGATGGCCTACTCCTGCTCCTATTTCTTATGTTCTTATTAGGCTCTAGCCACGCCTCATTATGTATGCTTGGCTGAGAGAGCAGACTTTCATTACTTTGAAATGGGAGGAGGCCCCAGTGGAACTGAAGCACTGGTATGGACTGGTTAGGCCAAATGACCTGTTTCTTTACCTTTTAATCACCTGTAATCCTATTTATCAGTGTTTTAAGATTATGACAGCAGTTTCACCTCAGATCACTTCATCATAGCAACATCCTCAGCTTTCAGTTCTTCTAATTGCTAATGGTCTAGAACCAAGTTAGCTCAATGCCAGTTTTCTTAAATTTCCCCATTCTCTCTTGTAGCTCCCCTGCAACTCCAAACAAGTGTTTGAGATTCCATCACCCCCACACAGCGAAAACCATGCACCACATTTATTGTAGCTTTGTCTATAACGAATCTGCTCCCAGATTTTACGGGATGCCGAAGAGACAACGGAATTGGGTTCTGACTACCATTCGTAAAGGCCTGGGCTTATTAAACTGCTACATAAACACAGCTTACAGACTTTTCTGCACTGACTAGCATAAAGCACCTTTTGTTCAGTTTATAATGGAACATAAAAATATTTGAACTATAATCAAGAATTCAGCATCTAACAAAACCAGTGACGCCACAAATCAATTTGCCATCTGTATGACAAAATTACCTCATTCCCTTGTAACTTTAATGGTATACCTTAGAAAAACCTTGTGGTACATTTTTACAGTGCCTTTGAGAGGCTGTAACCTCATTTTAAGGTTGCCTACATTCTAGGTACATTAAATTGATACAGTTATCAAACTCATAGTCAAATTGACAAGAGCGTACTTAAAATTTTAAAATAACATAGAATCCACTACTGTAATAAAAATATTTCAATGATTTTTTTTAATTAACATTTCAGAGATGTGGCCAAAGCAAATCAGAAGTGTAGAAATCATTACTTCTTGCAAAAGGGAAAGAGAGTGCTTGTTTTTTTAATTCATTCTTGGAACATGGGTGTCACTGGCTGGCCAGCATTTATTGCCCATCCCTAGTCACCCTTGAGAAGGTGGTGGTGAGCTGCCTTCTTGAATCGCTGTAGTCCACGTGCTGTGGGTTGACTCACAATGCCGTCAGGGAGGGAATTCCAAGATTTTGACCCAGCGACTGCGAAGGAATGGCGATATGTTTCCAAGTGAGGATGTTGAGTGGCTTAGAGGAGAACTTGCAGGTGGTGGTGTTCCCATGTATCTGCTGCCCTTGTCCTCCTAGATGGAAGTGGTTGTGGGTTTGGAAGGTGCTGTCTAAGGAACTTTGACAAATTGCTGCAGTGCATCTTGTAGATAGTACACACTGCTGCTACTGAGTGTCGAGTGTTGATGGTGGAGCGAGTGGATATGGTACCAACCAAGCAGGCTGATTTATCCTGGATGGTGTTGAGCTTCTCAAGTGTTGCTGGAACTGCACCCATCCAGGCAGGTGGAGCGTATCCCAGCACACTCCCGACTGAGGTTACAGCGAATAATATTTTCAGTCCCTATTAAATGTATCTGGCAATCGGAGAAAAAGTTAGCATCGAATGGTGAAACAGGGAAAGACTGAAAAGCCTCCATTCTTCTGTGCTGTCTCTTAAATCAGCTGTTTCCATTCATTGCTGTCCAGCTTCTTCTGAGTACATCCTGGCAAGACTAACAGTGAGTTTGTGGTCAAGATTGGGCCTGATGGTCTTATAAAGGAAGCTCTCATGGTTTGTGTGCGTGTGTGTGTGCATTCATTAACAGTCAGTAAGCTTTGGGGAGACTGCTGTAGGGGTCACATTTAATGTTTATGCCTGTAGACTTAATACATTCATGGGGCTGTAAAACAAGTAGTCAGGAACTTGTTAGCGTACTCTAAATGTAAAATACATCGCAGGCTACTGGCAGGGGTGGCCAACCCCATGCTGCTAAAATAAGAGTGGCTCTTTTATCATTGATAATACATTTTATCCATAAGTGACCAAACACACACACAAATACAGACAAAGCTAAAAATACGTTTTCACGTCACGTGCAATTGCTGCCATTCACTCCCAGGACAAAAACAGAACAGAATATACATGTGGGCAGCACGGTGGCACAGTGGTTAGCACTGCTGCCTCACATCACCAGAGACCCAGGTTCAATTCCAGCCTCAGGTGACTGTCTGGATGGAATTTGCACGTTCTCCCCGTGTCTGCGTGGCTTTCCTCCGGGAGCTCCGGTTTCCTCCCAAAGTTGTGCGGGTTAGGTTGATTGACCATGCTAAATTGACCCTATTTCAGGGGGTGTCAGGGGGTTAGCAGGGTAAATATGTAGGGTTATGGGAATAGGGCCTGGATGGGATTGTGGTTGGTGCAGATTTGATGGGCCAAGTGGTCTCCTTCTGTATCTGTAAACTGGGCAACATTGAGTACTAATGAAGCATTATTGAAAATATTGGTCATCCTGAATGCTTCAGGAATTCTCATCCTACTGCAGTATAATTGCACCTGACAAATTCCACACACCAAAGCACTTGGATAACTGAACCTTGCAGTAATTGGAGTTAGTCATCTCAATTAGGCCTGTATTTACAATATGAAAAAGAATGTCCAATTCAGTGGAAGCCACTTTAGAACTTGAAATTTTTGTATCCACCAGTCTATAGCAAACGTTTTGAGATCACAGATGCTGCAAATTGCTTACATTGCTTTTCATATCCAGGTTTCATTCCTTTGTATAGATTTTATGCCTGATTGCCTTTTTTTTAATTCATTTATGGAATGTCAGCGTTGCTAGTAAAATAACTCCTCAGAGGCTTGTCCCCCTTTCCCAGATTCCCTTTATTTACAAACACAATTCCACTCCTGTGACTGCTTCAGACACAAAGTCAGGATCCAGAGTGCCAGTGGCCCTGACTCTCCTCAATGTATACATAGGTGAGACTCCCTGACTGGGCCCACACTCCATGGGCCTCATTGAGGTCAATATTTGTTGCCCATCCCTAGTTACCCTGGAGAAGGTGGTGGTGAGCTGCCCTCTTGAACCACTGCAGTCCGTGTGATGTAGGTACATCCACTGTGCAGCTAGGGAGGAAGTTCCAGGATCTTGACAGTGAAGGAATGGCAAAATATTTCCAAGTCAGGATGGTGAATGACTTGAAGGGGATCTTCCAAGTGGTGGTGTTCCCAAGTGGGTACTGCCCTTGTCCTTCTAGATGGTAACAGTTGTGGTTTGGAAGGCGCTGAGTAAAGAGCATTGGTGACAGCAAAGGTCTATAAGATGAAGAAAAACTACTTTACAACAAAAGTTGTAAATAGTTTCAACAAGCTATCGATAACACATAACATAAGAACATAAGAACATAAGAAATAGGAGCAGGAGTAGGCCATCTGGCCCTTCGAGCCTGCCCCGCCATTCAATAAGATCATGGCTGATCTGTCGTGGCTCAGTTCCACTTTCCCGCCCTCTCCCCATAACCCTTAATCCCCTCTCTTATCAAAAACCCATCAACCCGCTTCTTAAAAATATTTAGCGAGGCGGCCTCCACCACTTCAACGGGCAGAGAATTCCAGAGATTCACCACCCTTTGAGTGAAGAAGTTCCTCCTCAACTCCGTTCTGAACCGCCCCCCCTTTATCTTGAGGCTGTGCCCCCTAGTCCTACTGTCTTTTTTGAGCGGGAAGAGTCTTTCCACCTCTATCCTATCCATCCCATTCATCATCTTATACGTCTCAATGAGATCTCCCCTCATTCTTCTAAACTCTAACGAGTACAAGCCTAGTTTATTCAGCCTCTCCTCATAGCTCAACCCCCTCAACTCCGGTATCAGCCTAGTAAACCTCCTCTGCACTCCCTCCAGGGCCAAAATATCCTTGCGCAGGTGCGGCGCCCAAAACTGCACACAGTACTCCAGCTGCGGCCTCACCAATGCCCTATACAGCTGCAGCAAGACCTCCCTACTTTTATATTCAATCCCCCTCGCTATGAAGGCCAGCATCCCATTCGCCTTCCTGACCACCTGCTGCACTTGCAGGCTGGGTTTTTGCGACTCATGCACAAGGACCCCGAGGTCCCTCTGCACCGTCGCCTGCTGCAGTTTTTTGCCACGTAAGTAATAGTCCTTCCTACCATTCTTCCTACCAAAGTGGACCACCTCACACTTGCCAACATTAAATTCCATTTGCCATTTCCTGGCCCATTCGCCCAGCCTATCTAGATCCTTCTGCAGACTCTCCACACCCTCCGCACAATTTGCCTTTCCCCCAATCTTGGTGTCATCAGCAAATTTCGACACCCTACACTCGGTTCCCTCCTCCAGATCATCTATATAAATGGTAAATAGCTGAGGCCCCAGCACCGACCCCTGGGGCACATACCAGCATGCTAATTTTATTTTTCTTTTTAGGAAATTATTTTAAGAAAATATTAAGTCATTTCCATCCAACACCCAAGGTAATAAACAGAAAAACTCATGTACAAAATTCTAAACTAGTTATTGAATGTTACAAAAGGGAAAGGGATATTGACCACACTGTTAAAGAAATGAGGATCATGAAGTCAGAAACAAATGCAGTTCTTGCTTGAAATACTTAACCATTTGTTATAATACAGGTCAGAAATTCCAAAGTGTTTTATGAAGTCTGCCTGGATCATAAGTTCTGCACTTTGAATCTGACTGGGGTGAGCATGAGCTGCTCACCCTAGTCAGGTATGACTCAACTGGCCCACTAGGGAGCTTCTATCAAACAAAGTTTATTTAAGAGTACAGTTAACATGCATAGAAAGAAAATTAGCAAAAAAAAACCCTTTGCCAATTTACAAAGATGAAAAAACAACCATGCTATTTTATAAACCTTAGCAATTAAACACGGTACCAACCAAAGAAATCCCATAAACAAAACCTTTGCCATATCAACACAGCAAATACGAATGCTCATGTGATTGCTGGAACTTGGTCCTTTAGTTGAATTCTGCAGTTCTCTTGAGACACACCCACATGAAGTCAGAAAGCTTCCCAAAACACCAGGCAGACTTTAGTTACTAGGTGGCGAACCACCAGCAGCAGAATTTTCACTCCAGAGAGGCCAGGAGACCTGCTTCTAGCTAGCTAGCAGAACATACAAGACCAGGGAGAGAGAGGGAAACACTGCTTTCCAACTGACATCCAGGACAGCTTTTAACTAAACCAGCAGTCACACACTGAAAGTGAAAGCTTGAATTCACTACGAAGAGAAAAAAATTGTCCAAAACACATGACCTGCCAAACAGTCTTCCCCCTAACAATGTAGGTTCATGAAACAAATCCCAGAAAGTATCTAAGACCCAGACTAAAAATAAACAAACCCCATTTAAGCCATTGAAGTGGTGATAAAAGGATGTTTAATAGAGAACCAGTGCCACAATGAAACCAAAAGGCCAGCTTACAAACAGCAGAGAGCATGATTTTTTAAAAATTCTTAAAGATACACTAGTGTCAGATATTCAATTTAATTGCAATCCCTGTTCACTTATCACACAATCTATTAACCCTGTATAAAAATGAATTACATCCAACTTTCGGGTACTAACTGGGATTTGAACTGCTTACATAAAGAACATTCCGCCCTGTCAGCCTTGTTCGGTACTTTGTAACCTTAAAAAAACGTCAAATAGATCAACTGAACGTCTCCCTTGCCCAGAAGAACAAATGCTTTCTTCATGTTGGTTTCTCAGTACCAGGATTTTAATCTTATTTCTTTTTTGTAGAAATATCAATGACCATTCCAATCAATGACAAGAACTACACACAGTAGTATAGTAGAGGCGGCACGATGGCACAGCAGTTAGCACTGCTGCCTCACAGCAACCCAGGTTTGATTCCTGGCTTAGGTCACTGCCTGTTCGGAGTCTGCATGTTATCCCCATGTCTGCACAGGTGTCCTTCAGATGCACCGGTTTCCTCCCACAGTCTGAAAGACATGCAGGTTAGGTGCTAAGTTCTCCCTCAGTGTACCTGAACAGGTGCCAGAATGTGGTGACTAGGGGCTTTTCACAGCAACTTCATTGCAGTGTTACTGTCAGCCTACTTGTGACATTAATAAATAAACTTAAACTTAGTCAAGAGGGAGTTTGAATACAGGGGAACCTGTGGACGTGGTGTACTTAGATTTCCAAAAGGCACTTGACAAGGTCCCATATTAAAGGAAACTACGCAAAACTATGGTATAAGGACAACATATTAGCATGGATAAAGGATTAGTTAGCTAACAGGAAACAGACAGTGGCATAAATGGTTCATTTTGGATTTGCAAGATGTAACCAGTGGAATATCACAGGGATCATTGCTAGGACCTCAACTATTTACAATTTATATCAGTGACTTGGATGAAGGGACCAAATGTATGGTCGCTAAATTTCTGATGACACAAAGATAGGTAGCAAAGTAAGTTGTGAAGAGGACAATCTGAAAAAGGGATTTAGATAAGTTAAATGAGTGGGCAGAAAATGGTGAGAATGTGAGCTGTGACAGGAAGAATAGAGAGCAGCATGTTATTTAAATCGAGAGAGATTGTAGAGCTCTGAGGTACAGAAAGATCTGGTTTTCCTGGAACACAAAAAATTAGTATGCAGATACAGCAAATGATTAGAAAGGCAAATGGGATGTTGTGGTTTATTGCAAGGGGAGTGAAATTGAAAAGTAGGGATGTTTTGTTACAGTTGTACAGGACATGGTGAAATTACATCTGGAATAGAGTTTTGCTCTCTTTATTTAAGAAAGAATATAATGGAATAGAAGCAATTAGGGGAAGGTTCGCTCGACTGATATGGGGGTGTTATCTTATAAGGAAAGATTGAACAGGTTGGGCCTGGATCTACTGGAGTTGAAAAGAATGAGAGGTGATCTTCTTGAAACATATAAAATCCTGAGGGGACTTGACAGGGTGGATGCTAAAAGAATGTTTCCCTTTATATGAAAGACTAGAACTAGGGGACACAGTTTAAAATTAAGACAGCGATGAGGAGAATTGTTTTCTCTCAAAGAGTCATGAGTCTTTCGGAACTTGCTTTCCCCGAAAAGAGATAGAGAATTGGTGAACTGGTGTGACGACAATAATCTCTCCCTTAATGTCAACAAAACGAAGGACACAATCATTGACTTCAGAACAGTAGTGGACCACATGCCCCTGTCTACATCTTTGGGGACGAATAGTCAAGAGCTTCAAGTTTTTAGATGTCCAGATCATCAAAAACCTGTCCTGATCCCTCCACGCCAACACAATAGCTAAGAAGGCCCACCAAGATTCCCCTCCAAGTCACCTCCAGGCCCCCTGCAGGTACGGGGACACAGAATCATAGAAGCCCATAGTGCAGGAGGTGGCCATTGAGTCCACACCAACAACAATCCCACCCAGTCCCTATCCCCGTCACCCCACTAATCCAGGCATCCAGGAGCACTAAGGGGCAAGTTAGCATGGCCAATCAACCTAACCCGCACATCCTTAGAGAGTGGGAGGAAACCAGAGCACCCGAAAACCTACACAAACATGGGGAGAATGCAAACTCTACACAGATAATCATCCAAGCCTGGAATCGAACACAGGTCCCCTGGCACTGTGAGGCAGCACTGCTAACCACTGTGCCGCCACGCCACCCATCTTTCTGAATCAACAGCCCCTCCGACAAGACCTCCAGAACAACATCAGAAAAACTTGAAGTCTGCTCTCTGCCATGTGACTTGGAGGGGAACCTTCAGGTGCTGGTGTTCCTAGGTATCGGCTGCTCTCGATGATAGCAGTGATAGATTTGGAAGGTGCTGCCGAAGGAACCTTGGTGAGTTCCTGCAGGGCATCCTGTGGATGGTACACATGGCTGCCACTGTTCCTTGGTGGTGGAGAGAGTGAATGCTTGTGGAAGGATAACAATCAAGTGGGCTGTTTTGTCCTGGATGATTTTTTAATATTCATTCGTGGGACATGGACGTCGCCAGCCGGCCAGCATTTATTGCCCACCCATAGTTGCCCAAGAGCAGTGTAGAATCAATCACAATTGCTGTGGTTCTGGAACCATTACCATTCCTCACTTTTTACCAGGACAGGTTCACTTCCTGCGCATCTCCCAGCATCCATTCCAGTCACAATGAACCAAGCTGGTACAGGACCAGCAGATTATGATTTTGGATCCCTGCCCATGAACACATCTAAACAAGTAGCCCAATCAGAGCTGTCTGGAGGCAGAAATCATTCTAATATGCAGGCAACAGCAAGTTTACATACTGCCTGCACCTTAATCATGGGTTAATGGATCATGATCTCCATGTCTATCTAATCTAACTCCCATTGTTCAGTCAAGTATAGAAACATCTCTAATTCTATCCAACAAACCAAACACAAGAAAAATACAATCACGGTTTAGGTTGGCTGATTGCTAGATACATGATTTTAATTAAGAATAAAAAGCAGTGTGAAACTCGTAATTTTCTCCATTAGAGAGGCTACAAGGCAATATAATAGGCTCGTTTATTAAGTGACAGGTTAAGCAAATTAACTGGTGCTTAGTTAAATATATTGGATAACATAAATTGCACCTGTGATTAAATTTATAACCCGAGATTGTTCATGATTATTATTCAGGTGAATTTTCCTCCCAGGAAATGAAAATTGGCTACTTGGGTGGCACGCCCGCTGCACCCTTCTTACATCAAGTCAAAAATCTGCCCCACTGTGTCAAAAACACATTTTTGTACAAGTACAAGCCAAGTATTTAAAGATGTCTCCATGAAATATCGGCAAAAATCTCCAAAAAGTTGGATCACCAATTTCAAAATTTGAAGCATAATCTCAGAAAAAAATGAATCACAAGTAAGTTTTATCTAATAATCCATCACTGAGGAAAGTTGATGAACCTATCCATAATTTTTTTTCAAATAATACCAAATTTCTGAACACAACTATTACTTTATTTTGTGATGATGCTGTGCTACTTTGCGATGTTTTATGTTTAAGGTGGAGTTGCTTTAAGAGGCAGTGTTTTGTTACAGGAGTCGATTTGTCTGGGAGAGCATGCAGCTCAAATGCTGAGAATGGGATAATAAATGACTTTAGCTCAGAAAGTTTTACTTTGTAGCATTAATGGGCCTTTTGTTTACATATGTTCACCTGGTATTTTAGACTAGGCATGCAAAAAAAATCGTGTGAGTTTTGATTAGATTGACTGACAGAGTCATGTGGTTAATGGAAGGAGCTAGACTGGCAGGAAAAAAAACAGTTTCATTTTCAATTTAGATCAAGAGCAGTTGCTGCCTGAAGCTGGTGGAAAAAGGAAGTGTCTCTCCCCCTACAGGCTTTCTGAAAGCTCTGTGACTGTTAACTTATATCACAAGCAAGTATGCCTGTGTTCTACTAACTAATTTTAAAGAGGGGTTTAGGTTATAATTGAAATATTGCTTGATTGGAACTAATAGTGATAGGTTGGCAGTTAAGAATTGGATCTTGTCATGTTTAAATATTATTCAATTATTAAAAGTTTAACTAAAACAAATTAATTAGCTTAATAGTTTTGTTAAATAAAGTTTGTTTGATAAAAGCTCCCTGTCAGTAGAATCATACCTGGAGTGAAACACCTTATCCTCACAATAAGGCCAAAATAGAAAAATTGTTGAGGTTTAGTCTGGTTTCAGAATATACCTCTGGTGCCCTAACAACTTAAAACCTTGCTGTTAAAGTAATGAGGCCCTGACTTTCAAAAATAGCTCCATTGTGCAAAGTATTTAAACGACATGCCCTAGCGATATTTATCAACACCGACGGCAGATTTTAACACGGACAACAAGAAAGCATGCCCTCTCCAAATAAAGATATCAGCAACATTAATGACTTTGGGTCAAGCAAGATTTAAATGTTCAATGGACTAATTAGATCTCAAACACATTAACCTCCAGGGATGGAATGTAGTTATCTGATTGAGCTGAAGGAGATTCCAAAGCACTGACAATTATTATAGAACAAAGAACAGTACAGCACAGGTACAGGCCCTTCGGCCCTCCAAGCCTGTCCCAATTATGATGCCTGCCTAAACTAAAACTGTACGCACTTATGGAGTCCTTATCCTTCCATTTCCGTCCTAATCATGCATTCGTCTGGATGCCCCTTAAATGCCACTATTGTACCTGGTCCCACCACCTCCCCGGGCAGCACATTCCAGATATTCATCACTCACTGTGTAAAAAAAAAACTTGCCTCGAACATCTGCTCTAAAGTTTCCCCCATGCACCTTAAACCTATATCCCCGAGTACTTAACTTTTCTACCCTAAGAAAGAGCATCAGACTATCCACCCTGTCCCCGCCATTCACAATCTTGTAAGCCTCAATCAGGCCAGCCCTCAACCTCTGTCGTTCCAGCGAGAACAAACTGAGTTTATTCAACCTCTCCTCATAGCTACTACCCTCCAGACCAGGCAACATCCTGGTAAACCTCTTCTGTGTAAAGGAATCATTGGCCACTGGGGCTATAGAGACTGCTAACAGCTTGGGCCATTCAGACCCCAGAGACTGTTCCACTCACTCAGTGAGATTGCAGTTGTTTGATATCTCAACCACAGCCACTCCCCTTGGCTTCATATCCCTTAGTACCTTTGGTTAGCAATAATCCGTTGATCTTAAATTTAGCATCATTAATTAAATCGCTTTTTGCGGAAGAGAGTTCCACATTTCTGTTACCCTTTGAGGAAAGTGTTTGCTCAACACTCAAATATTCTTACCCTCAAGATTAAGTCCCCCCTGTTCGATATTCCCTCCCCTGATCCTAGATTTCCCCCCCACACCAGCAGAAAAACTCTCGAGAGATCCAACCAATTTCTTTTGGGAATCCTAGAAACCTCAATCAAAGCATCGCAGAATTTTTCCTATTCCAGGGATTACATGCCTTGTTTATGTATCTAACCCTTAAAGCCTTGGGAGCATTCTGATGATTCTGCTTTTGCACTCCTTCCAAGGCCAATATATGACTTAAGCCAAAAAACATTAATCTTCTCCTGGAAGCAAAAAGTACCTGTCAGAGCCTTCTTTTCAGTTGGATGAAATTTGTCTATTTTCAAACGCTGTGGCCTACCATCACTTCAAATCGATGGCATTCTGAAAAATCTTCAGCCACAAACCAGAAATTCTCAGGTTCCTCGCCAGATATTTACAATTTCTGAATTTAGAACCATCACTTTCTATTTATAAGGGCAGGCGGGTTTGGGTATGCACCGTGTATTTGAATATTCCACAGTTTCACTATAGGTGTTTTTAAGTCAGGTATTTCTCTGTGCAGCAAAAGTGAGTTATGTATTCAGGAGGTGATGGCCTAGTGGTATTATCGCTAGGCTCTTAATCCAGAAATGCAACTAATATTGGTGCAATTTGAATTCGATGAAAGATAACTGGATTTAAGAATCTACTGGTGACTAAGAAACCATTGTCGGAAAAACCCATCTGGTTCACTGATGCCCTTTGGGAAGGAAATCTGTTGTCTTTACCGGGTCTGGCCTACATGTGACCTCAGAGCCACAGCAATGTGGTTGACTCTCAACTGCCCTCAGGCAGCCAGGGGTGGGCAATAAATGCTGGCTAGCCAACGACACCCATGTCCCACAAATGAATAAAATACCCCTGTCAATGATGTGATGAGCTGATTCTGTTGAACGTAATGTGACTTTAGACCAACACAAGAGTTAATGCTGAAGCTGTTCCACCCCAGAACAACACACTGCCAGCGATTGTCTTGATCGTTTTATTGCTAATTGCTGTCATATGTCTACCAGAAAATGAATGATCTTCCTCCAGATTTCTTTTTGCAGGGTTGAGAAATTAAGGCACTTGTAATGATGGGTTAAAGCTGCCTGAGGGATACAGGATGGAGTAAGGCTGAGACTGGATTAGCATGTAAGCACAATTGCAAACGACAGTAGGATTATCAGATAAAAGCAGAATGAGCAATTGCAGAAACTCTCGGGTACGGGTTGTTCTCAGTATCTGCTGGTGTCATCAATCAAGGAAGTGGAACAATCACACTCTAACCAAGACAAAATCATGACCTAATTCCCAACTATGGACCTTATTCTCTCAGGTAGGTGCTGCTCAGATCCAGTGATATTAATCTCATTACCTGGTTAAATTCAATGTGATTCAACCATCATTTAGTAAACATTGCCTTTTTACTCAAAAGACAGAGAACATCAGAGATCCTGGGTAGCAGCAGCCTTAGGCACTTAGTCGACTTGGGTACAAACAGTGTGAGCCACCGTGCATCATCAACATGAGACCTTTAATGACTCGTGCACAAAGAGAAACAAACTCACAGCCGTCCTGCAAGTATTTCTGAAGTTACGAACAAACAACTTGGCAATTATTGTCAATTACGGCAAATCAGAAACAAGCAATTTTTTTCTAATCCTTTATATTCACCAATTAAATCCTAGCTTTCCGTCCTTTCTCATTCGATGAAAAACTGTCTCCTGCAAATACTTCAATTGCATAGCACATCCCCATAGCTGGTCTTTGGTATTTGTTATGGAAAAATCTGATCTTGCTCAGCCCCTGGTGAAGGCCAAAAAACAGGATGTTGTGAGGCCTATGCAGATGAAGATTAGCCTGTCCATGATGAATAGCAGACACTGATCCCTTTTGTAGTTGATAAACGTTTTCCACTGCTGTACAGAGAAAGCAGGAAGCTTTAATTTGAACAATTTATCTTCCACACAATTGAACTTCCACACTATGAAACTTAAATCCGAACATTTTAACTTCCACAAGAACACTTCATCAGGTTCATTTCTGAATAAAAGTAAAGTCGTCGTTTGCTGTGTGTAACTCAAATGCTGCAATAAACAGGATGTGATCTTTAATGAACAGTAAACTTACTGTGACGCAAGCTCTGAATTTTATTGACACTGGTGTCAATTATGTTGACCACAATGGTTCAAGTTAGCTGCACAGAATGAGGCTGATTAGACAGGGAGGGAGTTACTGTTAACAGACTGCTCACACCAGTGGACTCTGCTTCCAAAACAGTCTTTTCAGAACGGCATAAGGGCCAACATTCCACAGTGGCGCCACTTCCCAGCAGTTTTGCCATGAACATTTCTCAAGCATAAAGTATTGCCTACTCCTGCTCCTGTTCCTGATGTACTTGGTTTCATCAGAAGCTGTCATCAGGATGCTGGGATTCAATGTTAAACCTCACGCAAGGAAAAAAACAAGGAAATTCTAAAACAAAAACCTGAAAAAAAATTAAGACGTGTTTCCTATAATTACAGTGCTTCAGAAAACTATTTAGAAGTTGTCACTTTATCGTCTAAAACTATTTCAGGGGCAAGAGCCCAGAACTACCTAAGGTGCCCCATGATTACGCCAACATTCCAGAGGGAAAAGATTCTCTGCAGCTGTGGGACACAGCTCAACCTAAGCCTTGAATACAAGTCTAACAATTTACTAGCAGTCAGAAAGATTTTAGTGCCAAGTTAGTGCAAATGGAGGTCACTCTTGTAACCGATAGCTGAACGTTCATGTAAGGATGAAGAAAGATTTTCACTTCTATGATCGTTCAACCCTTCCTGGTTGACAAAACTGGTGGGGAAAAGGGAGTTTTGTACTTCTTCAGAACAATAGTTAAAACCGTGGCAACGGTTCTTTGGGGTTTTTCATGCAACAGCTCAGGACATCAATTCAGTCTCATAAGAACCAGGAGCTGGAGTAGGCCATCTGGCCTACAACCAGAGGGTACAGCCTCAGGCTGAATGGATGATCCTTTAAAACAGAGATGAGGAGGAATTTCTTCAGCCAGAGAGTGCTGAATCTGTGGAACTCTTTGCCACAGAAGGCTGTGGAGACCAGGTCATTGAGTGTCTTTAAGACAGAGATAGGTAGGTTCTTGATTAATAACAGAATCAGGGGTTATGGGGAAAAGCCAGGAGAATGGGGATGAGAAAAATATCAGCCATGATTGAATGGCGGGGCAGGGTTGATGGGCCGAGTGGCCTAATTCTGCTCCTATGTCTTATGGTCCCTCAAGCCTGCTGCAGCATTCAATAAGATCATGGCTGATCTTTTCATGGACTCAGCTCCATTTACCTGCCCGCTCACCTTAGTCCTTAATTTATTTACTGTTCAAAAATCAATCTATCCCTGACTTAAAAACATTCAATGAGGTAGCCTCAACTGCTTCACTGGGCAGGGAATTCCACAGATTCACAACCCTTTCAGTGAAGAAGTTCCTCCTCAACTCAGCCCTAAATCTGCTCCCCACTATTTTCGGCCATGCGCCCTAGTTCTAGTTTCACCCGCCAGTGGAAACAACTTTCCTGCTCCTATCTTATTTATTCCCTTCATAATCTTGTATGTTTCTATAAGATCTCTCCTCATTCTTCTAAATTTCAATGAGTATAGTCCCAGTCTACTCTGACTTTCCTTGTAAGCCACCCCTCTGAACTCTGAATCAACCTAGTGAATCGCCTCCAGTACCAGTATATCCTTTCTCAAGTAAGGAGACCAAAACTGAACGCAGTACTCCAGTTGTGGCCTCACCAGCACCTTGTACAGCTGCAACATAACCTCCCTGTTTTTAAACTCCATCCCTCTAGCAATGAAGGACAAAATTCCATTTGCCTTCTTAACTACCTGCTGCACCTGCAAACAAACTCACTGTGATTCATGCACAAGGACACCCAGGTCCCTCTGCACAGCAGCATACTGCAACTTTTTACCATTTAAATAATAGTCTATTTTGCTGTTATTCCTACTAAAATGGATGACCTCACATTTACCAACATTGTCCTCCATCTGCCAGACCCTCATCCACTCACTTAGACTATCTATATCCCTTTATAGGCTTTCAGAGTCCTCTGCACACTTTATTCTGCCACTCATCTTAGTGTCAACTGCAAACTTTTACACATTACACTTGATCCCCAACTCCAAACAAATCTATGTAAATTGTAATTAATTGTGGTCCTAACACTAATCCCTGAGGCACACCACAAGTTACTGATTGCCAGCCAGAAAACACCCATTTACACCTACTCTTTGCTTTCTGTTAACCAATCCTCTATCCATGCTAATAGATAACCTGTGCACCTTTATCTTATGCAGCAACCTTCTATACAGCACCTTGTTGAATGCTTTTTGGGAAATCCAGATACACCTCATCCACAGGTTCCCCATTGCCTACCTCATTCGTAATGTCCTCAAAGAATTCCAGTAAATTAGTTAAACATGACCTGCCTTTCATGAACCCATGGTATGTCTTCGCAATGAGACAATTTCTATTCAGATGTCTCGCTATTTCTTCCTTGATGGCAGATTCAAGAACTTTCCCCTCGACAACAATTAAGCTAACCGGCCTATAGTTATCTGCCTTTAGTCTACCTCCTTTTGTAAACAGTGGCATCACATTTGCTGTTTTCCAGTCTACAGGAACCACCCCAGACTCCAGTGAGTTTTGGTAAATTACCACGAGCGCATTTGCTTTTTCCCCCACCATCTCTTTCAGTACCCTGGGATGCATTCCATCAGGGCCAGGAGACTTGTCTACCTTTAGCCCCCATTAGCTGACCCAACACTACTTCTTTCATGATAATGATAGTTTCTAGGTCCTCACCTGCCATAGCCTTCCTGTTATCCCTTTTAGGCATATTATTTGTGTCTTCCACTGTAAAGACCGACACAAAATATTTCTTCAATGCCTCAGCCACTTTCTCATTTCCCATTATTGAATCCCCCGTCTCATCCTCTAAAGGACCAATGTTTAACTTAGCCACTCTCTTTCACTTTATATATTTGTAGAAACTATTTTTATATTCTGAGCTAGTTTACTCTCATAATCTTACTTTATAGTTTTTTTCATGGCTTTCTGTTGACCTTTCAAAATTTCCTAATCCTCTAGTTTCCCATTAATCTTCGCCAGTTTGAATGCATTTTCTTTCAGTTTGAACCCTCCTTTATTTCTTTAGATATCGACAGCTGATGATCTCTTTTCTGACAGTCCTGATCACTGGTACACCCTTTTGCTGAGCACTGAAAAAAGATCGCTTTGAAAGTCCTCCACTGTTCTTCAGTAATTCCACCATAAAGTCTTTGCTTGTAGCCTACCTTAGCCAACTCCTCCCTCATCCCACTGTAATCTCCTTGGTTTAAGCACAAAACACTGGTATTAGATTTTACCTTCTCACACTCCATCTGTATTTTAAATTCAACCATACTGTGAACGCTCCTTCTGAGGGGATCCCTAACTAAAAGATCATTAATTATTCCTGTCTCATTATACAGGGGTGATCTAGGATCTTGCTCCCTCAAAGGTTCCATTACATACTGTTTGAGGAAACTATCGCGGATACATTCTATGAACTCCTCCTCAAGGCTGCCTTGGTTGACTGGTTTGACCAAACATGCAGATTAGAATCCCCCACTCCAGTGGATAGAGCCGTGAAGAAGGTTTATAGTGTGTTAGCATTTATTAACAGGGGGTTTGAGTTTAAGAGCTGTGGGGTTATGCTGCAACTATACAGGACCTTGGTGAGAGCACATTTGGAATATTGTGTGCACTTCTGGATGTGGAAGCATTGGAGAGAGTGCAGAGGAGATTTACCAGGATGCTGCCTGGTTTGGAGGGTAGGTCTTATGAGGAACGGTTGAGGGAGCTGGGGAGGAGGATGAGAGGTGACTTAATAGAGGTTTATAAGATGATGAGGCGGATAGATAGAGTGGATCAGGTGGACGTAGCTGTTACTAGGGGGCATAACTATATGGTGGGAGATATAGAAGGTCTGAGGTAGATTCTTCACTCAGAGAGCGGATCACAGAAGATCCGCAAGAAGATCGTGAATGTAGCCCAATCCATCACACAAACCAGCCTCCCATCCATCGACTCTGTCTACACTTCCACCTGCCTCGGCAAAGCAGCTAACATAATTAAGGACCCCACGCACCCCAGGCATTCTCTCTTCCACCTTCTTCCGTTGGGAAAAAGATACAAAAATCTGAGATCACGTACCAATCGATTCAAGAACAGCTTCTTCCCTGCTGCTGCCATCAGACTTTTGAACAGACCTACCTCGCATTAAGGTGATCTTTCTCTACACTCTAGCTATGACTATAACACTACATTCTGCACCCTCTCCTTTCCTTCTCTCTGAACAGTATGTTTTGCCTGTATAGTGTGCAAGAAACAATACTTTTCACTGTATGCTAATACATGTGACAATAATAAATTAAACCAAATCAGGAAAAAGCAATAAAACATTTCAGGCTGATTTTCCCACATCTTCAATCTCTTTAAGGAGCAGTGAGAAAAATAATTGTTGAGTTGAATCATTGAGCTGCTTTATCTTTAGTGGTAAACATACAGAGCAACAGGCAACATCTGTAATCAGACCAATTAGCTCAATTATTACAGTTTATGTTAATGGAAGGTTGCAAATGAAAAACCGCAACATTCATAAGTGGGTCATTTTACGGTCAGCTGTGGCTCATCTTTCAGTAGAAAGTCTCACAACACCCGGTTAAAGTCCAACCAATTTATTTTGGACTCAGATTTTAACCTGGTGTTGTGAGACTTCTTACTGTGTTTACCCCAGTCCACCGCTGGCGTCTCCACATCGTGACTCATCTTTCAGACAGAAGGCTGTCAGCTCATTCCAGAGATTTGACTGAGTACAAAATTCTCGGCTAAAATGCTCAAGCCACGTCCCATCTGCAATCAGGAAGATATAAAGGTCCCAGGGTGAAGAGAAACAGCCACATCACCGCCGGTGCACTGACCAGTATGTATGGTGCAATCAGCAGGTTATCTTGTCATCACCCTATCAATGTTTGTGGAATTCTGCTGTGTACAAATGGATTGCCGTGGTTCCTACCGAACAGCGTTTCAGAAGTACTTCATTGGCTGTTCGGCACGTAACGCAAAGTGAAGTCTCTCGAACAAGATGCGTTTTAAATATCTCCCAAAATTTCCAATCTTTTCTCCTAGGCAATGGGCCCATAGTTCACCTCTTAAGCCAGATTCTCATCACTGCCTCCCTATTTCAAACAGCACTTTTCTCAGATAGACAGGGATCACAAAGCTATTCGAGACAATGGGTATAAGTTATTCTTAATTACCTCCATAAATTATTTATTGTTTAACCCCTAGTCAAAAAAAAAATAGAATCACAGAATCCCTACACTGCAGAGAGAGGCCATTCAGCCCATCAGTCCTACACCGACAACAATCCTATCCAGGCCCTTTCCCTGTAATTCCACTTATTTACCCTGCTAATCCCTCTGACAGTAAGGGGCAATTTAGCATGGCCAGTCAACCTAACCCACACATCTTGAGATTAATTTATATAATTTAGGATAATGAGGTAACGTTGTCTTAGTCCCAGATGACCATAAGCTGCTTTCCCCTCTGAGGGGGACAGCTGACTGGTGGTGATTTTACCTGAAGATCAGCACACCACAGGCGAGGGGAAAGTATGGGAAGGGGGAACCCTTCATGAATAACCTTAGCCCATACAGGAATTGAACCCACACCACAAATCTGCATCACAAATCAGGCGTCCAGCCAACTGGGCTAACCAACCCCCAGGGATAATCATCATCTGTGGCCAGGTCCATGTTTCAAACTCGGGAGATGGTACTTTGCTTTTAAAAGCTAATGACAGAAACTTGCATTTGCATAGCACCTTACAGCACAATGTCCCAAGGCACTTTCGTCAAAAGCTGACACCCAAAGTTTATGGGGATACCAGGAGAAAGCTTGAATAAAGAGGTAGTTTTTAAAGAGCATCTTAAACGGGGAATGAGAGTTAAAAAGCGGAGAAGTTTAGGGAGGGAATTACAGAGGTTAGGGCGAAGGCAGCTGCTAGCATAGCTGCCAATGGTACAATGATCAAAATTAGGGATGTACAAGATTAGCATAGCAGGAGCTGGGTATCAAACAAACAGTCTTACAAATCAGAGATGGTGAAAGAGTCAAGACAGGCGATGGGGAGATAAAGCTAATAATCAGTGCACACTTGGAACCTGACATCTGTTTTCACACGATGTTGTGAGGATGCAAGATGTGAATGAGAAATATAAGGGACAACAAGGATAGATTCTTGCGGGGGACTCCATGGGGAACTGTGCTGGAGTGGGAAGGAAAGCTAACACAGATGATTCTCTAGATGCAGTTCAATGGATAAGAATGGAGCCAGGCAGGGGCAGTTCCACCTAGCTGGACAATGGAGGAGAAACAAATTGGAAAAGGTTAATGCCAACTGTGTCCGTAATAAGTCTTTGGAGGCAGAAATCCCTTCACCAAAACCCGTTATTTCCAATTCCTACAGCAGTACACAGAGTGTTATCAATCAGCAGTATACCTTCACGAGTGCCAGAGGAACTGACACTCCCTGTTACATACACAGAAAAGACTCCTTGATCACGGCCATCATTTTGTGTCCAACCAAATAAACACAATGTTAGGGACTCCTTAATCAGGGAGTTCGTATTCCAAATAGGCCAACCTCAATGGCCTGGTTGAAGTCATTACAGTATCGATGGCTGCAAATAGGTCAAAATGAATGAGACAGTGGTTATTTTTTCAATTGTTGCCATAAATGGTGAAACAACTCTCAGAATTTGATACCTTAATTAATCATGAAGCTTCAGCCCACACTTACATCAGTAACACATGACCCTCCCTTCTTACATCCTGACATTATTTATTACAACTAAACTTCATCCAAATATTGAAAAACAGCCAGTTTCTAATTACAGCATGTCATTGATGTGAACTAGGATTCATGTCACTCCAAATGACCCGAGATACCAAAAACGTTTAAGTACAAATTTAAATGAGTAATTACAAGCTAAGTACTTAATGAACTTCCCAAAATAGCTGTTGTGCTTAGCATGATGTAAACAACATCTTCATATAATGGACACAATTTGAGAAACAACACTTTTCCCATGTTCTGCCTAACATTCCCCCGAATACCATCAAACAGACTCAATGGTCATTCATCTTGTTGCAATCATTTTGAGTGTAATCAGCTTGCATAATCTGAGACCAGTACCTCAAAATTAGCCATGGAATTGACATTCTTTGGGACGGTTCTAAGCAATGTGCTAAGGTTTGTATAAACTCAAGTCAATTTTCTTGTTTTTCCATTACAAACTTGCTGTTTGGTTCCTTGGCACTTTAGATAACTGACTCGTGTGTTTGACCCTCAACTGCCCTCTGAACTGGCCCTAGCAAGCCACACAGAATGGCACTGTGGCACAGTGATTAGCACTGCTGCCTCACAATGCCAGGGATCTGGGTTCAATTTCCGGCCTTGGATGACTGTGTGGAGCTTCCACGTTCTCCCCACATCAGCATGGGTTTCCTCCAGGTGCTCCGATTTCCTCCCACAGTCCAAAAATATGTAGGTTAGGTGGTTTGGCCATGCTAAATTGGCCATTAGTGTCAGGGGGACTAGCAGGGTAAATGCATGGGGTTATGGGGATAGTGCCTGGGTCGGATTATGGTTGGTGCAAACTCGATGGGCCAAATGGCTTCCGTCTGCACTGTTGGATTCTATGATTGTTCAGGATTCCATGAAGGCAGCTCACCTTCTAAAGGTCAGCTAGCTATGGGCAATAAATGGTGGCCAGCCAGCAACGTACTTGTCCCACAAAAAAATTTTTAAAAAGCTCTTCATGAGTAACATAAGACGCTATGGTAATAAATCTTACACTTATACTACTTGTTGTACACCTAGAAGTATTTTGGCGCAAACCATAATCTACTGTAGTATTGTTGCCTCACATATGGTGAGTATGGAATTCACTTGAGCAGAACTATCATCCTACAATTACTGAGAAAACAATCGGTTTGGGTTTATGCACACACCCAGCAAGTGGGGCAATAAACTCTCATAAGAGTTTAGAGTTTATTTATTAGTGTCACAAGTAGGCTTACATTAACACTGCAATGAAGTTACTGTGAAAATCTCATAGTCGCCACACTCTGGCGCCTGTTCAGGTACATGAAGGGAGAATTTAGCACGGCCAATGCACCTAATCAGCATGTCTTTCGGACTGTGGGAGGAAACTGGAGCATCCAGAGGAAACCCCCACAGACACGGGGAGAACATGCAAAATACGCACAGTGACCCAAGCTGGGTCCCTGGTGCTGTGAGGCAACAGTGCTGACCACTGTGCTGCCCCTAAGCAATACAACATTAACTTGATATAAATTTGAAGGGAATAAGGGCACAAATGGCAAGATAGCCCACGAAGAAGAGGATTTCTCTGTCCAACTCACTTTTGTCTGGTTCACATACTATTGTGAAAAAATATTGTCTATGTTTTAGCACTGCAGCAAAATATATTAACAATGTTTGCAAACATTTTTTTCAAAGTTGTTATTGTATTCCTGAAAACTACTGGATATATTGGCATTTGCTGCTGATAATAATACCAAGTTCAATCATTTAACCAAAATAACAATTCACTTTGCCAAGGAGACCAATAACTTAAAAACAGTCTTAATGGATTCCACATGGAGTTTGGGACATGATGTTCACACAATGTTCAGTTTATTAACAATAACTTTCCTTTCCAAGATGCAACAGGTAATATATATAATAAACACTGCCAAACATACATGCTTCCTACTTTAAATAACATCACCCAAATATTGCTACTGTTCATCAGTGCTTTTCAGAAGGCAAAGATATCAGTATCAGGAACTGTTCTCACATCGCTTTAAGTTAAATGACTGAAAATTTTCAATTTTCCACCTTAAGTTAATATACCAGCCTCATCGTGAGTTGAGTCAATTGTGATGAAGCAAAATTAAAGATCTGAATTTACTGGGATGAATTCTTTGGAGCTTCCAGCTGACGAGATCTTCCAGTCCAGCTGAGATCTTCCAGTCCTGTTGACAGTAACTCTTTGCACCGTGTTCCCCGGCAAAGGAGGATGCAAGCAAAATGTCAAAGACATCGACAGGAACAGATGATCCCACCAGCACCCAATGGTGGGCAATATCCGTGGCCGGAAAACAGGCTACAGGGGAGCTGGAAAATCCCGCCCATTGTCTTATGAATTTTCCAAAAATAGATCATGGTGATAAAATTGGGAAACAAATATTTGATTTGATTTGATTTATTGCTACACATATCAGTAAACAGAGAAAAGTATTGTTTCTTATACTCGGTACAGACAAAGCATACTGTTAATAGAGAAGAAAAGGAGAGGGTACAGAACGTAGTGTTACAATCGTAGCTGCGGTGTAGAGAAAGATCAACTTAGAGCAATGATCTTCACTGTGTCATCTCCCAGTTGAACAGTCGCTTGAGCTGACTCTATGAATAATGAACTTTTTGGATGTGTGCACAATTGCTGTAGTGGAGAAAACAATGTTCACCAAGTGGTGCCCGTTGGCAACTAGGCATTGGCTCAGAGTCTGCTCTCATTCTTCATTTAAAGATATAGAATGCCTACAATGCAGAAAGAGGTCATTCAGCCCAACAGGCCTGCACCAACAACAATCCCACCCAGGCCCTATCCTGTAACTCCATGTATTTACCCTGCTCATCACCCTGACACTAAGGGTCAATTTAACACAGCCAATCAACCTAATCCACATTTCTTGGACTGTTGGAGGAAACTGGAGCACCCAGAGGAAACCCACAAAGACTGATTTCATTTCATTTATTATTGTCACATGTATAAACCTACAGTGAAAAGTATTGTTTCTTGTGTGCTAGAAACCCAAAGCATACCGTTCATAGAGAAGGAAACAAGAGAGTTCAGAATATAGTGTTACAGTCATAGCTAGGGTGCAAAGAAAGATAAACTTAATGCAAGGCAAGTCCATTCAGAAGTTTGATAGCAGCAGGAAAGAAGCTGTTCTTGAGTCAGTTGGTACATGAGCTCAGACTTTTGTATCTTTTTCCTGATGTAAGAAGCTAGAAGAGAGAATGCTTGGGATGCGTGGGGTCCTTAATTATGCTGGTTGCTTTTCCAAGGCAGCCAGAAGTGTAGATGGAGTCAATGGATTGGAGGCTGGTGTAAGTGATAGATTGGGCTACATTCTCGACCTTTCGTGATTTTGTAGTATGCAAATTAACAAAGCAACTTTAAGATAAATTATTAATTTCATATTCTTATTGATATCTTCCATATGGTCATATCACCAGGAATGTGTGGGGTGGCAAGGTGGCACAGTGCTTAGCACTGCTGCCTCACAGTGCCAAGGACCCAGGTTCAATTCCCAGCTTGGGTCACTGTCTGTGTGCAGTCTGCATGTTCTCCCAGTGTCTGTGCAAGTTTCCTTCAGGTGCTCCCGTTTCCTCCCACAGTCTAAAAGAAGTGCTGTGGCTAAAAGCCATGCTAAATTCTTCTTCAGTGTACACAAACAGGCACTGAAGTGTGATGACTAGAGGATTCTCACAGTAACTTCATTACAGTGTTAATGTAAGCCTACTTGTGACACTAAAAATAAACTTAATGAAGCACAGATGTAAATAGGAATGGAAATTGCTGTAATGTTGAATGTCAGAACAATATTGTCACCTGAAATTTAAACTTAATAAATCTCCCCCACTCTTTCCGCCTGTCATTGGCATATGTCGGAAGAACTTCCAAGTTGATATTCAGCCGCATTAGGAATGCACATTCCTTGGCCATAAGTCCTGGAGTGGTACTTGACCACTGGTTCAGGAACAGGGACACAACCCACTGTGGCACCACATCTCCTTTCTTTCAAAGTAAAAATTTAATAAAATTGTATTACCTGTTGAAGATAAATATAAAAGACAGATTTCCATAACTAATAGAAACTTTGCTGATGTACACAACCAACCCTAGTTTATATTTCTCAAAACGTTGAGCAGAATCGGACACTGCAGAAGGATAAAAAGCCAGAGTTCTTGGTGCCAACACCTGGATATATTTTAACAGTGGCAGAGTATATCATTTTTCAACACTTCATTAATTTTATGAGCTGTCCTGCCAACGGACATCATTTCCTCCAGGTTCACAACCACATTGCAGTCCAATGACTTGGAAAAGGAATCCAGTGAGCTTTGATTCAATGTTTATATTGGCCAGTACATTTTGTCTCACAGCCTTTACTATTCATGCCTAGGAGACTGGCATTTCCCCTTGCTGCCTCACAAACATGTGGCGTGGAGGAATGAGATAGAGTTCTGCAACTTAAAGCTGGCACTCCCAAAAAAAATCCTATGCGCCATATAGAATCGTATGTGGATAAAACGAGGTAATGTACCTATTATCTGTACACAGATTGCAAATGTTAGACAAACTGTTCTTTCTAATCAATGCAAAGATGTGGAGCAGCTACATTTTTTTGATTTTTAATAGATTCCATATTAGAGGCTACATAAACCATTTGTTCAATCTGGACTTTCTTTTCGAGCTCTATGCTACAAAATGATGTTTCAAATGTGAAAACAGCAAGAATATACATTCAAATGTTAATCAAACAAACATATGGATAGATTTCTTGTTGCTATTCTCCCTAAATTAAGACTAATTTACTCCATTTGAGCACAGTTTCCTGAGATTTTGGTACATTACCATTTTGAGGAAGTTACAAATATAAAATCATTGCTGCATTATTGAACTATCAAACCCTTTGGTCAGGATCCAGCTTTCCATCATATATCTTTATTTGCATACACTTAATGCAAAGATAGACAGCATGGTAACTAGCAATACACTAGCTGGCAACTCTAGAGTTACTCAGAACTAAAATTTATTAATAAGATTCCACCTCTTCAAAGATAGACATTAGATGAATCAACGTCATAAAGTCACAGTTGATTGATAACCACATTGCTTTCCCAACTTGGGCACTCAACATCGAATCCCCATCAAGGTGCATCCTCTCTCTTATATCCCTCGAACACAAGACTGGTTTACAAAAGTGATCAAAAATACCAATCAACACCTTAGTCACCAAGCACAGCAGTCAAACATATTTCCTGGCAACATGGCCACGTTAATTGCCCCCTAGTGTCAGGGGATTAGCAGGGTCAATATGTGGGGTTTCGGGAATAGGGCCTGGGTGGGATTGCGGTTGGTGCAGGCTCGATGGGCCAAATGGCCTCCTTCTGCACTGTAGGGATTCTACGATTCTATTCTACGATCACAAAGTCATAGAATCCCTACAGTGCTGAAGGAGACTATTTGGTCCATCAAGTTTGCAATTACCACAATCCCACCCAGGCTCTACCCCCATAATTCAACCTGCGAGTCCCCCTCACACTTTTACTATGGCAACTTTACCGTGGCCATCTTTGGAGTGTGGGAGGAAACCAGAGTCTCCGGAGGAAAACCACACAGGCGCGGGGAAAACATGCAAACTCCACACAGATTGTCACTCAAGGCCGGAATCGAAACCTGGTCCCTGGCGCTGTGACGCAGCAGTGCTAACCATTCTGGCATCATGCCATAGTTCATCCACAATGAAGAAATCACAGACGCAAAGCACAATTTGTGATCATAACAGTTCCCTTGTATGTACCATGAACCAATTCTGACAGTTTCTAATCACGGAGAAAATTGTATTTTGGAACACAACACTGGAGCATATCCCGTACTTAGACTTAAATGGGCACTTTTAAGTTATAACACTTAATTAATATGTTTTTTTAGGCAAAAAGAGTTGGATTAGCAGCCATAAATAATTATCATGTCATCAAAGGGGTGCTCATACTGTTGGTTACACAACGCAACTTGTAGAAAGTTTACTGGGCAACTGATGTGTGAAGTGGTGGAGGCTGCCTCGCTAAATATTTTTAAGAAGCGGGTTGATGGGTTCTTGATAAGAGAGGGGATTAAGGGTTATGGGGAGAGGGCGGGAAAGTGGAACTCAGCCACGACAGATCAGCCATGATCTTATTGAATGGCGGGGCAGGCTCGAAGGGCTAGATGGCCTACTCCTGCTCCTATTTCTTATGTTCTTATACCAATTAGAGCTAACAGCGGACAGGCGCAAATTCACCAGTGACCTATGACAATTTGTGATTTGTGGTGTATCACTCACTTGCCACAAATTGCTGACTGATTTATTCATTAATAACACTGCACACACGACATTATATTTTTAACAAATCTGAGCCAACGCTCTGAATTCTGAAAAGCTCTAACTCGCTAAACCGTCCAGTCCCTGCACCATGAAAAATGAACTAACCCAGAGGAAAACTACCTACAACACCAACAAGACTGCTCAAGTTACACTGGAAAACAGGCATTATATGCCGAGGATACCAACACGCTCATTTAATCTAAGGAAATTTGTTCAACAACAAACTGATTCACTCTTCCACCTTCTAATTCCAGTTTCACGCTGTCACTAAGGTCTGGATTTCCATCCCAGGGACTGAAGCACAATCGGGATATTTCCCGACTCTACAGACTTGGGGGGCGGGGGGGGGGGGCGGGTGTGGATAAGCAATTTTGTTTTTAAACACGGAAGACTGTTCTTTTCAAAAGAGTTAAAGGGCTGGAGTTTTAAATTCCTTGAGAGTTCTCTTTGACATCTCTGGCAGCTGTTTTTGACAGTTTCAGTGAGCTTCACAGTTCCATGAGTTTATGAAGTTTTTACTCACATTCATGTCTACTTTTAATAATTCCAAAGGGGTATCTTACCTCTCCCAAATTGGCACCTGACCTCCCCCAAAGATGAACCGGTGCCACATCCAAAGGGGTACCTCGCCTCTCCAAAAGGACACCCTGGCTACCCAAACAAGACCACAAAGTTCATACCAGCTCTTTCTGGGTCTAATTTGCACACGTCTTGTTTCAAATACCTCTCAAATTAAAATTTACAGATTTCTTTGGGGAGTTGCCTCTGTGAAACGCAGGTGTACAAATCCCTACTGGGGCCCAATCCCATCCCCGCAAAAACGTTAGCTGCTGTGTTCAGGGAGGGACTTGCAGGTTTCAGTCTCTTCTGTCGTTTTGCCACGACGGAGAAGCTCTTCCTCTGAGCAACGTGGGCACATGATGTAGGTCGATCCAAGAACGGATAAGGAGAGAAAACAGCGTAAAGGAAGAATTGCTTCCTCAACCAAATAGACAATGCACCCGATTCCCTATAATTGCACTGCTAAAAATATAACACAAATTCACACTGGATTCCAACCAACAGTTAGAAAATTTACTCCAGATGCATAGAATCAAAACACTTTACAGTATAGAAGCAAAGATTCAGATGTGTGACCCTGAGCTTCCGGTCACCTGTCATTTTAGTGTTCCATCTTACTCCCACCTTAACTTTCTGACCTGGAATCCCACAGTGTTCTAACGAAGCTTGAAGCAAGTTCAGGGAACAGCATCCCATCTTTCAACAGGTTCTTCAACAATTCTACTGCTCCTGGACTCAAAACTGAGTTCAATAATTTATGGTCATAAACTCTGCCCCATTTTATAGTGTCAGAGGCCCTTTGGCCCGTCACGTCCGTGCCGGCCATCAAGCACCTATCTATTCTAATCCCATTTTCCAGCACTTGGTCCATAACCTTGTGTGCTACGGCATTTCAAGCGCTCAGCTAAACGCTTCTTAAATGTTATGAGGGTTCCTGCCTCTACCACCCTTTCAGGCAGTGAATTCCAGATTCTCACCACCCTCTGGGTGATAAAGCTTTTCCTCATGTCTCCTATAAACCTCCTGCCCTTTACCTTAAATCTATGTCCCTTGGATATTGACCCCTTTACCAAGGGGAAAAGTTCCTCCCTATCCACCCAATCTATGACTCTCATAATTTGATACACCTCAATCAGGTCTCCTCTCAGCCTTCTCTGCTTGAAGGAAAACAACCCCAGCCTATCAATCTCTCTTAGTAGCTGAAACACCCCAGCCTGGTGACTCTCCTCTGCACTCCCTCCAGTGCAATCACATCCTTCCTGTAATGTGGCGACCGGAACTGCACACAGTACTCTAGCCGTGGCCTGCCGAGTTTTTTTATACAGCTCCATCATAACCTCCCTGCTCTTATATTCAGTGCCTCAGTTAATGAAGATAAGGATCCCATGTGCCTTCATAACCACCTTATCAATCTGCCCTGCCATCTTCAGAGATCTATGGACATGCACCCCAAGATCGCTCTGACTGTCTGTACTGCCTAGGATCCGACCATTCATTGTACATTTATTTGTTCCTTTTTCGGCACATTCCTTGGGCGGCACAGTAGCACGATGTTTAGCACTGCTGCCTCAGAGCACCAGGGACCTGGGTTCAATTCCAGCTTCAGGTCACTGTCTGTGTAGAGTTTGCATGTTCTCCCCACGTCTGCGTGGGTTTCCTCCTGGTGCTCAGGTTTCCTCTCACACTCCAAAGATGTGCAGGTTAGATGACTGGCCGTGCTAGTGTCAGGGGGATTAGTAGGGTAAACATGTGGGGTTATGGGAATAGGGGCTGAATGGGATTGATTGCTGCAAACTCGATGGGCCAAATGGCTCCTTCTGCACAAGGGGGATTCTATGATTCTTTGCTGGTTTAATTTTACGTCTCCTGTTGGCTTTTACTTTGCTTTCAAGAGAAAGTTATTCAGCATCCAAACATTTCCCCCTCCTCAGTAAGCACCCTTTCTTTTCACGTCCCTTTAGTCCCAGATCACCAAATACCTTTCCGCCATTTCATTCCTCCTGCCCTCCACCCAATTCAGACCATCTCTCTTGTTCCTCTTTCCACCGTCCACGGCACCCACCCTCACCACCCCTCCACACCCATGCTCAAAACCAATTAGATTTCTAACTGTTTAAAGTTTATTTATTAGTGTCACAAGTAGGTTTACACTAACGCTGCAGTGAAGTTACTGTGAAAATCCTCCAGTCACCACACTCCGACGCCTGTTTGGATACACTGAGGGAGAATTTAGCATGGCCAACGCACCTAACCCGCACGTCTTTCGGACCGTGGGAGGAAACCAGAGGAAACCCATGGAGACATGGGGAGAATGTGCAGAGTCTGCACAGACAGTGACCCAAGCCGGGAATTGAACCCAGGACCCTGGCACTGTGAGGTAGCAGTGCTAACCGTTGTGCCACCGTCCCGCCCATCTGTTCTCAGTTCTGCTGAAAGGTCACAAACCTGAAATGTTAACTCTGTTTCTCTCTCCACACATGCTGCCAGACCTGAGTGTTTCCAGCATTTACAACTTTTAATTTTAACTTTGAAGGTGCTTTATTGGCTGTGAAGCATTTTGAAGTGTCCTGAGGTTATGAAAGAGGTTACAGAAACGTAAAGCTCTCCTTTTTATTATTTCATTTCTTTTTCCTTACACTGGGAGTGAGTGCAGATTCCAAGACTTAAGCATTAGCCAGCAAAGCCATGTGTGAGCAGTGAGTGGAAATAGGATCCTGCACTGCTGTAATGTTTTCTCTCCTTAGTTAATTGCACTACTAACGTGCATCCTTAAGCCTCTCACTACATGGTCACTTCATTAAGAAACCAGAATACGACTGCTCCCACTACAAATCTAGCCCAGCAAAAAGTTTATTTATTTATTAGTCACAAGTAAGGCTTACATAAACACTGCAATGAAATTACTGTGAACTTCCCCTAGTTGCCACACTCCAGTGCTTGTTCGGGTCAATGCACCTAACCAGCATGTATTTCAGAATGAGGCAGGAAACTGGAGCACCCGGAGGAAACCCACACGGACACAGGGAGAACGTGCAAACTCCACACAGACAGTGACCCAAGCCAGGAATCAAACCCGGGCCCCCGGCGCGGTGAGGCAGCAACGCTAACCACTGTGCCGCCCAAGAGTTAATATTTTCAGGAGAAACAAGAAACTCAATAAAAACACAAAGAAGGCAAAGGTTGGAATGCAGTTAAGGCAAGAACCTTTCACACACATGTTACAACCAGTGCTTTAACGATGACCACATACAGTCACTCTTCACTAAATCTTCATAACTGACCAATGCTGGTGACTCTGCTATTAAAATGCCCATTAAGATGTTTTAAATTACAAGGAGACTTATAACCAGAGAACTGTCCCAATAATAATTCTGCCTCACCACAAGGCTACAATTATGATCTCAACTTCAACGTTAAGATGGTAACCTTATCCTGACCATGGGCATATTGTAGTACTGTGGTTAGCGCTGCTGCCTCACAGTGCCAGGGACCCGGGTTCGATTCCCGGCTTGGGTCACCGTCTGCGTGGAGTCTGCACGTTCTCTCCATGACTGTGTGGGTTTCGTCCAGGCGCTCCAGTTTCCTCCCACACTCCAAAGATGTGCGGGTTAGGTGGATTGGTCATGCTAAACTGCTTAAGTGTTCCAAGATGTGTAGGTTAGGGGGATTAGTCGGTAAACGCGTGGGGTTACAGAGATAGGGCGGGGTGTGGATCTGAGTGAGATGCTCTGTCGGAGAGTCGGTGCCGATTTGATGGGTCGGATGGCCTTCTTCTGCACTGTAGGCATTCTATGACTCTAATCTTTGTACCGGAACATGCGGGGCGGAATCTTCCCATCTGCCCACCATGAGAATCGTAGCGGGCAGGGGCGGACCATGTAAAGGACTGTTGACCTCGGGCAGGAATTTCCAGCCTTGGGGCAAGTGCAGCTGGAAAATCCTGCCCACAGAGTTCAAGAAAACTCTTGAGAAAAGATTACATGCCAAAGTAATACATTAAAGCAAATCACTAAAGTTTCAAACACTATTACGTTTGTGTAGCACTCAGTTATAAACATGCAATGTTTACTATACTCCTTATACATCTATGACTGTGTGGCCAAATTCCCCTCCAACTCGAGTTTCAAGTTTGGTGATGAGACCACCGTAGTGGGTCAGATCTCAAACAATAACAAGACAGATTACAGGAAAGAGATAAAGAATCTGAAACTGGTGCAGCAACAATAATCTCTCCCTCAATGTCAACAAAATGAAGGAGATTGTCATCGACTTCAGGAAGCGTAAAGGAGAACATGCCCCTGTCTACATCAATGGGGACAAAGTAGAAATGGTTGAGAGCTTCAAGTTTTTAAGTGTCCAGATCACCAGCAGCCTGTCCTGGATCCATCACGTCAACACTATTGTGAAGAAAGCCCACCAATGCCTCTACTTTCTCAGAAGACTAAGAAAATTTGGCATGTCCACTACAACTCTCACCAACTTTTACAGATGCACCATGAAAGCATTCTTTCTAGTTGTATCATGGCTTGGTATGGCTCCTGCTCTGCCCAAGACCACAAGAATCTACAAAGAGTTGTGAACGAAGCCCAGTCCATCACTCAAATCAGCCTAACATCCATTGACACTGTACTCCAGTTTCCTCCCACAGTCCAAAGATGTGCGGGTTAGGTTGATTGGCCATGCTAAGAAATTGCCCCTTAGTATCCAGGGATGCATAGGTTAGAGGGATTAGTGGGTATAATATGTAGGGATATGGGGGTAGGGCCTGGGTGGGATTGTGCAGACTCAATGGGCTGAAGGGCCTCTTTCTGCACCGTAGGGTTCTATGATTCTATACATCCCGCTGCCTCGGCAAAGCTGCCAGCATGATTAAAGACCCCACCCTCCAGACATTCTCTCTTCCAACTTCTTCCGTTGGGAAAAAGATACAAAAGTCTGCGATCACATACCAACCAACTCAAGAACAGCTTCTTCCCTGCTGCCATCAGACTTTTGAATGGACCTATCTCACATTAAGTTGATCTTTCTCTCCACCCTGGCTATGACTGTAACACTACATTCTGCACTCTCTCCTTTCCTTTTCTATGAATGGTATGCTTTGCCTGTATAGCACTGAAGAAACAATATTTTTCACTGTATGCTAATATACGTGACAATAATAAATCAAAACAAATGTGATGAGCAAAACGGTTCCAAAACTCCAGAGCTAAAAGTGAATGTTGTTGCGGGGATTAGCAGAATAATAAAAGCAGGAATCATAACACTGTCTTATATGATTTGCATAAGCTATGTAAATTTACTAAGGTTTTCCGTCAATGCCTGAAATTTCCAAAAATGCTGAAACTGGGATTTTTTTTTAATGCAGCGCACTATAAAACTATAATAAACAATAAGCATTTGTATAGAGTACATGTGAATGGATCTGCAGTCCAACACAGCATTACGCAACCTTTAGATTTGTAAGCACTTGGCAATCACGAGTTGAGTGATATAACAGGAGACAGTGCCCTTGCCACATGGCACTGCTACATTTGGACACAATCAAAAGGACGTAACGTTGAAACAATTCGGCCATTGCTACTGTCAAACCCACCCAACGGTTGATGCTGAATCCTAAAGCCCCAAGTGTACTTATTGGCCCAACTGCTTGTGCAATGTTTTCTTTTGACTGATCCACACAGACAACATCAAAGGCAGATGAATTTAATTATAGTTGTGTTTAGCTGAACTCTATTGCTGTCTTGGGTTAGTGCAATCTGACTGCTGGAATCCAGAAATAGTTGCAAATTACTTTCCACTGCCAAGTAAACTGAAATACAATACACCCGTGGTCAGCATAAGTTAACAATTCCTTTCCCCATTCCTGCTCACGGGTCACGTGTGTTTTGCAAGAGTTCGATTGTAAGTGCTGCGGACATGTGTACACAGCAGCCCATTTGCTTCAATGTAACCCGCAATTATTAAAATACAAGGTTCACAGGATGAAAAGGAAGAGTTTGATTGTCTGAGAACCCCCAAGAAAAGCTCAACACTTGGAATTATTTGTAAAGAAAAGGAACCGGATTTTTAAAAAACGCCTGTGATTATTTCTTTAGCTGGAAAGCCCATGATGGTGAAATTAAATCGCCCAAAGCCTGAGACTGTTTGCCACATATTGGGTTGAATGTTCAATTTTAATTCAAGACCCCGAATACTTTGGTCAGGGAGATTTCAGGGCCCAAAACATCACGCAATGTCAGTGCCTGACACCCTTTGATTTGATTTATTATTGTCACATGTATTAACGTACAGCAAAAAGTATTGCTTCTTGCGCACTATACAGACAAAACATACCGTTCATACAGAAGGAAACAAGAGAGTGCAGAAACAATTTCTAAGAAGTCAGCCAAAGGTTGGCTAGGTGGCATGTTCAACATCTAATGAAGGACGGGGAGTGGCCTGCCCAAGCTGAGGGGTCAATAGGTAATTCTAGTGCCGCAAGATCAGAAGGCCTCACCATCAGAGGCGAGTGCTGCCGATGTAAGTAGGAAGGCGGCTGGCATGCTCTCTGAAGAAGCTGCCAGAAAGTCATTGTGCAAATGGAGTGTCCTTCCACAGGATGGCCTTAATTAAACCGACTTCTCCCATCTGAAGTACACTTCGGGAAAAAGGCCAGGAGAAAGAAACATGCCAACAAACAGACATGGTAGCCAGCAGCAGAAAATTGCCACATACCAGCCAGCCTCTTGAGCAGAAATAAAATTTAACTCATTATCTTCACTGTCTTTACTTGTTAAATAGATTATTTCTTAGCTTTTCACCAAAGGTATCTGGTGGCATTGCTGCCTTTTTGCAGCCACCACACCCAGCAATACAGGGGCAGCTGATCACAGTATCCCTCAACAAACAAAGAAGACAATGGGCAGCACGATGGCACAGTGGTTAGCACTGCTGCCTCACAGCACCAGGGACCTGGGTTCGATTCCCGGTGGCACAGTGGTTAACACTGCTGCCTCACAGCACCAGGGACCCGGGTTTGATTCCCGGTGGCACAGTGGTTAACACTGCTGCCTCACAGCACCAGGGACCTGGGTTCGATTCCCAGTGGCACAGTGGTTAACACTGCTGCCTCACAGCACCAGGGACCTGGGTTCGATTCCCAGTGGCACAGTGGTTAACACTGCTGCCTCACAGCACCAGGGACCTGGGTTCGATTCCCAGTGGCACAGTGGTTAACACTGCTGCCTCACAGCACCAGGGGCCCGGGTTCGAATCTCGGTGGCACAGTGGTTAGCACTGCTGCCTCACAGCACCAGGGACCTGGGTTCGATTCCTGGTTTGGGTCACTGTCTGTGTGGAGTCTGCACATTCTCCTCGTCTCTGCGTGGGTTTCTTCCGGGTGCTCCGGTTTGTTCCCACAGTCTAAAAGATGTGCTGGTTAGGTGCATTGGCTGCGCTAAATTCTCCCTCAGTTTACCTAAGCAGGCGCTGGAGTGTGGCGACTAGGGGATTTTCGCAGTAACTTCATTGCAGTGTTAGGCATAAGCCTAATTGTGACAAGTAAATAAATAAGTAAACTGTACACCCAAAGGACCTTGATTCCTGGAAGCAAGTTCACTTGATGTGGATTTGTTTTGACCAGTTTAGAGGATCAAAGTTTGATTAAGTGACAGAATGCAAATGAGTGCATTGCCTTTTTGACATTGATTGGACCCTTAAATTTAATTGGATAGCTCACAAACACAGAACTTAAATAGGCTAAAATGCTCATTCAGATCCATTTACCATTTGGGACAGCAAGGTGGCACAGTGGTTAGCACTGCTGCCTCACAGCACCAGGGACCCGGGTCCAATTCCAGCCTTGGGTCCTTGTCTGTGTGGAGTTTGCACATTCTCCCCATATCTGCGTGGGTTCCCTCCAGGTGCTCTAGTTTCCTCCCACAGTCCAAAAATGCGCAGGTTAGGTTGGTTGGCCATGCTACATTGACCCCAGTGTCAGGGGATTAGCAGGGTAAATGTGTGGGGTTACGGGAATGGGGCCTGGGTGGGATTGCGGTCGGTACAGACTCCATAGGCCACGTGGCCTCCTTCTGTAAGTCAGGATACTATGATTTAGCTCAATTTGACTTTGTTCCCCAGAGTCTAATCGCAGTCCTCCGAAGAGTTATTTCAGGCCACCAGTTAATTCTGCAGCTGGGGATCATCAGAGCAAAGTTGCATCATTGGCAAGATTACAAATCGTGTTAGTGGATTATTATTGTGTGATATTATTGTAAATTATTGTGGAAATGTTTCTTCCATAAAAAGTTGCAGACAGAAATGATTGATAACATGGTGATTTTATGAGCGGATTGGTGAGACTGTTTATCATGACACAGCTGCAGGAGGAATCCATAAACATTAATGTGATCACTCCTACCACTTCATACTCATAGCCTCAGCAAAACCCACAGATTACAGCAGACAAGTATAAGCAGATTGAGTCTTACTGGACATCACAAAGTTCACTCCAACTTTCTTTTAGCTGGAGGAGCACAACGGAGTGGCGAGACAATCAGTGAAATATTCCGATGTTAACTTAGCTGAATGATTTTAAAGTTGAAGTTTGCTTAGTTCATTCAATAATGAACTATTTAAACACCGCAGATGCTGGGAATCTGAAACAAAAACAGAACATGCAGGAAAATCTCAGCAGACTTGACCGCATCTGCGGAGAGAGAGCTCTTCCCTCCGACAGAATTTCCTTGTCTTTCACTCTGACAAAGGGTCATCCAGACTCGAAACGTTGACTCTATTCTCTCTCCACAGGTGCTGTCAGACCTGCTGAGATTTTCCAGCATTTTCTGTTTTTACTTAAAGGTGGAGCTTCTCCACGAAAATTATCATGGGAGTTTGTGTTTCCAATTAATACAAATTTCCATTGTTAATTTCACCAATTCTCCAGTAAAGCTTTTCAGGAATTTTCTTCGTAGAATCCCGACAGTGCAGGAGACCATTCAGCCCATCGAGTCTGCACCAACTACTATCCCACCCAGGCCCTATCCCCGTAACGCCACATATTTGCCCTGCTAATCCCCCTGACAGTAGGGTCAATTTAACGGGGCTAATCAACCTAACCCGCACATCTTGGGAGAAAATCAGAGCGCTTGGTGGAAAACCACACAGACATGGGGAGAACGTGCGAACTCCTCATAGACAGTGATCCGAGGCCGGAATGGAACCCGGGTCCCTGGCGCTGTGAGGCAGCAGTGCTAACCACTGTGCCACCTTCACATGGCATACAGTTTCAAAGCTGTATGGCAGAAATTGTGCATTCAGGGGGTTAAATGGTCCCATCTGCCCTCTGCAAAAAACGTTCCAAAACGTTTGAAGTGTTCAAGGGATCGAGAAGGACAGAGTCATGAAGCTGTAAAAATACCATTAATGTCTCCCATGAAAAGATTCTGTTTGCTGCAGTTAACTTTATTGCTAAGTTTAGCTCTCTGATCAAACAACACTCAAAGCTCAACAGACAAATTAATTTAATGACCTTAATAAAAACCATATTAGAATGAAACATGTTTGCAACATGAAACGTGTTTATGGGGATGGTGGTAGTTTTACTGGGTTAGGAATCCAGAGGCCCAAGCTAATACCCCATGGACATGCGTTTGCTGATGTTATTCAGGGATGGAAATTTGCGGCTCAGACCCCCACAATGCAGTTGACTCTTAACTGTCCTCTGAAACCCCCAAGTGAGACACTTAGTCCCATCAAACCGATACAGGAAAGGCAAAAAGGAACAAAATCGGATGCTCCAGCTGACAGATCTAGGCACCAGAAATAACAATCACACCGGCCGGATTTTTACCTTCCCGCTTGTCACAGGAACCGGAGCAGGGCGAGGGGCGGACCATGGAAAAGGTCTGTTGACCTTGGACGGGATTTTACGGTTTTGGGACGAGCGAGGTTGGAAAGTCCCGCCCATCCTGTCCAATCAACCCTGAAAACTCCCCCCTACTGGGATTTTACCACACCAGGTTAAAACCCAATGGGTTTATTTGGTATCACGAGCTTTGGGAACCCTGCTCCTTCATCAGGTGAGCTTGGTGGTAATTTTGCTGGACTAGGAATCCAGAGGCCCAAGCTAATATACCACGGACAAAGGCTTACTAATACCTGATGAAAGAGCAGTGCTCCATAAGCTCGTGATACCAAATAAACCTGTAGGACTTTAACCTGGTGTTGTGTTTACCCCAGTCCAACGCCGGCATCTCCACATCGTTACAAGAGTGGGTCAGAGACTGGGAATTTGTGGCGAATAACGCACCTCCTGACTCCCCAAACCCTGTCTACCATCTATAAGGCATAAGTAAGTAGTTGGATACTCTCTGCTTGCCTGGATGCTTGTAGTTCCAACAACACACAAGAAGCTCAACATCATCCTGCTCAGAGCAGCCCACTTAATCAGCACCCTACACACCACCTTAAATATTAACTCCCACCACCACTAATGCACAGCAATATGCTATCTACAAGACACACTGCAGGAGCACCTTCCAGTTGCGCAAAGGGCAACAGACACATGGGAACGCAATAACTTGCAGATTCCATTCCAAGCCACACACCTTCCTAACTTAGAACTACATAACCGTTCCTTCACTGTCACTGGGCCAAAGTTGGTTACTGTCTCTCTAACAGCACTATGGGTGTATCTGCACCACATGGTTCAAGAAGGGGGCTCCGCGCCACTTTCTCAAGGGCAAAGAGGAATGGGCAATAAATGCTAATCTGCCAGTGATTCTCACACCCCGAGAAAGAATTTTTAAAAACTATGTAACACAAAGGTGAATTACAGCTGTTAGAATGATGAATAAACATGCGTTGGTATCTATATACACACTGTTTTTCAGATGAAAAGATACCAGAACTTTAAGAGGGCATGTTATGTGTGAAAAGCACCTCCATAAACTGGATAGGTAATTTAACTTTGTGGAGAGGCATAGATTATATAAAATATAAAGATTCAACACAGAATAAAGTTGTATTTACATTCGCTGTCAGTACAGAGCAAAATTCTAAACTTGTATAGTGTAAATTCAGATTTAAGGTCCGAGTCCACTCTGGAACAAAGCACAACGCAACTCTGCATTTTACACTGATGGTACATTTGCAATGCAGTATCATAAAACAGCAAATACACGTGTTCTTGGAAGGAAGCATTATTCATTGAATTGTACATGTAGTTTTTGAATTATTCATATTTGTGAAGAATTTAACAATAGTGTTGCCGAAACTTCCAAAGCAAGATGGGTGAATACAAATTTAACATATATGGGGAACGCAACATATTTGGGACGATTCTCCCAGCCCTTTGCACTGCTCAGGAAACATCAGTGGAGGCCAATTCACGGGCTTCCCGCTGGGCGCAATTTCTTCAGAAGGAACTCTTCAAATGCAGACGATAAAAATACAATAAAACTTATTCCGACTTATAAATCAAAGAAAGGATTTAATAAAGAAACCTCATTCCTCCAAACTTGGGGCCTTGCCCTGGGCTAATCCAAGCTCCCCACAATTCCCAACAGGTTCTTATTTATACTGAGTCAGATGGTCAGCTGACTCTTCATCATTCTGTAATTGGTTCCATGGTTCGCTGGGTCAGCTGACTCTTCCAGCTTGTTACCGTTGGTCACATTATATCCAATACAAAGTTGTCACTGGTTACATTCTAATAGGCGCCACAGCTTCCACATGTCTCCCAGGCAAAGATTTCCAGCATAGTCAGCACTGCACTGGAATGATTCACGCTAGGGCACTCCGTGATGCACAGAGTGTCAGAGAATCATTCAGGAAATCACACTAAAAAAAGGCAGGATTTACTCCCATTTGCCCACAAATTGGGGACTTTGGTTTGATTTATTATTGTCACATGTATTAACATACAGTGAAAAGTATTGTTTCTTGCGCGCTACACTGACAAAATGTAGCACGCAACATTGGTATAGAAGGAAAGGAGAGGGTGCAGAATGCAGTGTTACAGTCATAGCTAGTGTGCAGAGAAAATCAACTTAATGCAAGGCAAGTCCATTCAAAAGTCTGATGGCAGCAGGGGAGAAGCTGTTCTTGAGTCAGTTGGTACGTGATCATAGACTTTTGTATCTTTTTCCCGATAGAAGGAGGTGGAAAACAGAATGTCCAGGGCTCGTGGGGTCCTTAATTACGCTGGCTGCTTTGCCGAGGCAGCGGGAGGTGTAGACAGACTCAATGGGTGAGAGGCTGGCTTGCGTGATGGATTGGGCTACATTCATGACTTTCTTTTGGGAAAATCCTGGCCAGTGATTGTTGAACAAGGTGCCAGCAGAACCAGAAGCAGAATGACATTTCAATATACAGACTGCAGATTTCAGTGTAGCATCCAGCAGTGTTAAAACCAGACTAAGTCTTCTTGCTATGCAGAATGCTTCACACGAATACTTGGGTTCCAAACAAAAAAGTTGGATCATCTTGCGTAACCTAGTCATCACAAAGTTACATCTTCCTAACAACATTTCGTATCCTAATCCAAGCAGTTGAACTTGTGCTAGTAATTATTCAGTGTCAGTGTTCACCGTGACATTACAACATTAAAGTGAAACACGTCAGCAATTCACAGCACATGGAGCGAACAGATCAGTCTAATGCAAAGCAACTGTCTTAGAAAAGGAATCACTGTGTGGAAGGTGAAATCAGCGTTAAAAATATAATAAGAACATTACATTGACAAGATATTGTACACGGTGGCACAGTGGTTAGCATTGCTGTCTCACAGAACCAGGGAGCCAGGTTTGATTCCTGGCTCAGGTCACTGTCTGTGCAGAGTCTGCATGTTCTCCCCACGTCTGCGTGGGTTTCCTCCGGGTGCTCCGGTTTCCTCCCACAGTCCGGAAGGCATGCCGGTTAGGTGCTAAATTCTCCCTCAGTGTACCCAAACGGGCGCTGAATGTGGCGACTAGAGGATTTTTACCGTAACTTCATTGCAATGTTCATGTAAGCCTACTTGTGACACTAATAAACAAACTTTTGAAACTTTAAACAATTATTGGTGAAAGGTAACTAATATTTTTCATGATTAGGTGAAATAACAAATCCAGGGGTCAGCAATTTTTAGTTTACCCTTCACAATTTTGGAAATAATTCCCAGCCAGTAACATGAACCGAGTTTACTCCTCCATACAACTGGAGTCTGTAAGCCACATTTTGCGATCCTTATTCACCGTAATAAAGATCTATTGGCAACTAAATTCATCACTATTTAATTGCTAACATACATGAAATTTGTGCCTTTTTTATATTCTTAACCAGAGGAGTGAACTATGCACTTTCTAAATTAAGTACCAAGCATCTAATTTTTATATATATATATATCGCATACCTGATAATGTTGGGTCTGTACACTGGACAAGGAGCTAGTAATCATAGGGAAATCCCCATCCAAAATGAAAACCTGCAGTTTGGCGTCTATCTCTGCCAACTGTTGCTGATCCACAGGTTCTGGAGTATATCCTTCTCTTTCCGCCACAGATAATGCCCAGGGAACTGAAGGGTCCTATAGACAAATCAAACACAGAACGTCATTGTAAACCAGTGAACGGGGATGAAAACCCATTTGTCCAACTGAAATCCAGAGCATAAGCAGCAACCAGGTGGCGATAAAATCTATAGTACGTAGCATTCATTTAAGAAAAGTTTCACGTAAAAGGAAAACAAATGAGATGATAATTAATGATAGAATCCCCCCACTGGAGGGAGAAGCCTTTCGGCCCATCGAGTCTGTACCGACTCACCAAAACAGCATTTTACCCAGGTCCCCACCCCAGCCCTAAACCCGTAACCCCATGCATTTATCATGGTTAATCCATCTAACCAACATATATTTGGACACTAAGGGGCAATTTAGCATGGCCAATCCACCTAACCAGCGAATCTTTGGACAGTAAAGAGCATCCTTCAGTGATGTTGAGTATTATAGTCCTTTATGTTGTGTGTGCTTTTGTTCTTTTTATTATAGCTAATATTTTATACAGAACGTGTGAAAATTACAAAGGGAATTTGACATTCGAAGGACCAAGAACATTGTCAAAACCTGGAAACAAAAATACCAGTAAACTCCTCAAATAATAGGTATATTCAAAGTAAATCTTTATCATTACAGATGTTTAAAGCACAATGAATGCATCCAATTCCATGGCATGAATTAAACAGTGATAGGATATTTTTCCTGTTAAATTTCCCTGTTGGGCAGCACAGTGCACAGTGGTTAGCCCTGCTGCCTCACTGTGCCAGGGACCTGGGTTCCTTTCCAGGCTTAAGTCATTGTCTGTATGGAGTACGTTCTTCCTGGTGCCTGCATGGGTTTATTCCGAGTGCTCCGGTTTCCTCTCACAGTTTGAACGACGTGCTGGTTAGGTGCATTGACCCCAACAGGCGCCGCAGTGTTGGCAACTAGGGGAATTTCACAGTAACTTCATTGCAGTGTTTATGTGAGCTTTACTTATAAATAAACTTTACGTTTATTTTACTTTACAATACTGGGAGTTTATAAGAATAAGTGGACAATTCACTTGAATTGTTCTTACGAAACTACTCGCCAAAACTGATGATTATGTTACAGTGACATTGAAAATTATGTTGCAAGCTGTGTCTTTGAGATATTCCTTTTGTTATACACACACAAAACCACACACTTTGATTCTTAACAACTGAATGGTTCTGACGCAGAACTATTTCTCAGTTCTGATTTATTTTGATTTATTATTGTCACATGTATTAACATACAGCGAAAAATATTGCTTCTTGCACGCTATACAGACAAAACATACTTTTCATAGAGAAGGAAATGAGAGTGCGGAATATAGTGTTACAATCATAGCTACAGTGTAGAGAAAATTCAACTTAATGCCAAGGTAGGTCCATTCAAAAGTCTGATGGCAGCAGGGAAGAAGCTGTTCTTGCGTGGATTGGCACGTGACCTCAGTCTTTTGTATCTTTTTCCCAAAAGGTGGAAGAGAGAATACCCAGGGTGCGTCAGCTCTTTAATTATGCTGGCTGCTTTGCCGAGGCAGAGGGAAATGTAGTCAGAGTCAATGGATGAAAGGCTGGTTTGCATGATGGATTGGCTACATTCACAACCTTTTATAGTTCCTTGCTGTCTTGGGCAGAACAGGAGCCAAAACAAGCTGTGATACAACCAGAAAGAATGCTTTCTATGGTGCATTTGTAAAAACTGGTGAGAATCATGCCAAATTTCCTTAGTCTTCTGAGAAAGTAGAGGCATTGGTGGGCTTTCTTAACTATATTGTTGGCATGGGGGGACCAGGACAGGTTGTTGGTGATCTGGACACCTAAAAATTTGAAGCTCACAACCCTTTCTACTTCGTCCCCGAATACATGCTATATACATCTTTGTACATTGTAGCTTTTTCTCCATTATTCATTGAATAGGGTAGTGGCAGTATATAATAATTCCGAACAATTGGTACCTACTCCAACCCTAACCCTATCAGGCAAATGAAAATAATGCATTGTTTGAGTCAAAGCCCATTGCTCATCCATCACAACATTACCCACTTGTATCTCTACTTCAACCCTACTACCATCAAAATCCTTCAAATAAATTCAAATCTGTCTGCCCACATTAACTCTGTGCCCAGCCTGCAACCTTCATTGGATTCCTATCTTAAATATATGAAGTATCAAAGAGTTCATCGATTAGTTACTTCATGGAATTAATTCACTTAGCTTCTTGACCTTAGTCAATCTAATGATCCCATGCTATGCCCTTCAGCTGGCTGAATTTGCCCACTTGTATGCCCTCTTCACCCTCCACTGGTAGCAAAGCCTTCAGCCAACTCAGCCTGACACTAGAGAACTTCACTTCCTATAAAAGTCTCAGTTCAATCATGTTTTTAATTACCTCTCCTCGCAGTCCCATTCAATGTCTTTTTTTTTAATGTCTAGTGCTTTGGACCATTTTCTACATACCCAGGGATAATTAAGTATTGCTATTGATATTATTGTTAATAGTATTGCTGTTACAAACAAAATGAACAAAAAGAAACTCAAGTATCTGCACAAATCAAGTCATTTAATGCAATTGGATCTATGAATCCAATGGAAAAGCTAGACTTTAATTCTTTCATGAGGTGTGGGCTTCACTGGCTGGGACAACATTTATTGTCCATCCCTAATTGCCCTTGAGAAGATATGACCAGGTGGCAGCCTTACATTTCAATAATAATGGTTTGCTGGTCAACTTTATGTTAAACAACACAGGAGCCCCAGCCTGGTATTTTATTCTCTGCCACAACTGCTGCAGAGGAAGACAGTTGGCTGAGCAGATGCACAATTCACTGGTTTCTGCCTTCTCTGCTCTCTTCCCTTGCTTCTGCTCATCTCTTCCAATGCTCTTCCAAACAGTCAGCTCCAGAAGCCATGGCCATCATATCAGTGTTCGAATCTGCCATCTTCATGTTACTTTCAAGTGTCCTTGTAACAGAGATATGGACATCCGTGACCCAGTGGCCAGTTCACTACACAGAAGGCCTTTGAGTACACAATTGGCTTTCATCCAATGATGGTGGCCAAGCTGTGGCAGGGGTCATTAGCTTGGCAATGAATGCATGCTGATGGAATTAGTATGGTCCAGAACCTCTGAGTTTGTGATCTTGTCCTGCCAAGAGATGCCAACGATACATCTGAGATAGCAAAGGTGGAAACTGTTCAGCCTTTTCTCATGCCTAACATACATTGTCCAGATCTCACCATTGAAGAAGTGCGCTGAGGTCACAAGCTTTGTAGACTCGTAGCTGGATGTTCTCAGTTAAACTGCTTTTGTTCCACACTTTCTTACTAGTTTGGACATTACAACTAGAGGTCTTGCTAATGTGTGTGTTGATTTCAGCATCAAGGGACAGATTGCTGGTGATTGTGGAGCCTAGCTATGTGAAGATATCAACAAGCTCCAGAGTCACATTGTTAGCGCAGATAGCTGGCGGTATGGCAACATCCTGGACCATGACATTTGGCTTCCTGATGCTGATCAAATCAAACAGTTTGTAGATGTGAGAGAGTCTGTACATTTGCCTCTGAAGCTGTTGCTCAGTTGAGAGTCAACCACATTGCTGTGGCTCTGGAGTCATATGTCGGCCAGACCAGGTAAGGATGGCAGATTTCTTTGCTTAAAGGACATTAGTAAACCAGATGGGTTTTTCTGACAATTGATAACGGTTTCACAGTCATCAATTCTAGATATTTTTCATCAAATTCCACCATCTGCAGTGGTGGGATTTGAACCCAGGTCCCCAGAACATTAGCTGAGTTTCTGGATTAATAGCCTGGAGATAATACCACTAGGCCATCGCCTCCCCAATTTGTTAATGGTGAAACTGCTTGAGGGGACATAATGTTAAGGTTTTATGGCACAAAGGATAACAGCACTTTACAATTATCACTTTGCAGAAGACATCAAACTGAAGAATTTAGTTACAATGCATAAAAAAAACAAGCTGTAAAAAACATATTTGCTAATAAAGAATCCTTAGCGAAACGCACCAATGAAAATAACTTTAGAAGCAGCTGAAGCACATCTGGAAAGATATGACCCTTCCTTATCCACCTGCTCCAGCTCAAGGAAATAAAGAGGAAAGCAGTGTCAGGAAGAAACAGTCCAGCGATTTTGGATTACATCCAAAGTATGTTTCTTGAAAGGTTTCCCAGATCTGATTCTATTCCTTCACTGGCTAACTGCTTTGATCACTTTGCTCAATGTACAAGTCTTACCTTTGTTGCTATTCAATAGCACTTACATTTTATTGACCAAGCTCAACAGTAAAAAAAAATTATGATTGCATTTTTTTTTAATTATACGTTCATGGGAATGTGGACATCGCTGGCTGGGCCACATTAATTGCCCATTCCTGGGGGCATTTAAGAGCCAACCACATTGCTGTGGGTCTGGTCAGACTGGGTAAGATTTCTTTCTCTGAAGGATATTACTGAACCGGATGGGTTTTCATGACAATTAACAATGGTTTCATGGTCATCATTAGATTTTTAAGTTTAGTTTTTCATTGAATTCAAATTTCACCACCTACCATGGTGGGATTCAAACCTGGGATGCCAGTGTATTACCCTGGGGGCGTGGATTACCACCCAGCCTCAATATCACTATGCCACTGCCTCCCCTTTGATCCTTCCCAATTTGCAGTTATCAGCAAATTTAACAAATATGAAAACGGATCCAGATCACTTATAATAGACAGGAAATACAGCCCAAGATATGATCCATGCATCTTCATCACAAGAAGATACCACAAGAAACAGTTATACATGTGTGCATTAGACCAACAAGCATGTTGTTTTACTGAAAGTAAGTGTGCAGGTACAACAGGTAGTAAAGAAGGCAAGTGGTATGTTGGTCTTCATAGCAAGAGGGGCGACATGGTAGCACAGTGGTTAGCACTGCTGCTTCATGGCTCCAGGGACCTGGGTTTGATTCCCAGCTTGGGTCACTGTCTGTGTGGAGTTTGCACATTCTCCTCGTGTCTGCATGGGTTTCCTCCCACAGTCCAAAGATGTGTGGGTTGGGTTGATTGGCCATGCTAAAAATTACCCCTTAAGAGTCCTGAGATGCGTAGATTAGAGGAATTAGCGAGTAAATATGTAGGAAAAAGGGGGTAGGGCTTGGATGGGATTGTGGTCAGTGCAGACTTGGTGGGCCAAATGGCCTGTTTCTGCACTGTAGGGTTTCTATGATTTCTATGATGATTTGAATGTAGGGATAGGGATGGTTTGCTGCAACTGTATAGGGCGTTGGTGAGGCCACACCAACAAGTATTGTGTGCAGTTTGGGTGTCCTGATCTGAGGAAGGATGTCATTTGCCTGAGCTAGAACATGTGGATGTCCGCTGCGTGTGCAGCAGAGGTTTATTAGGCTGACTCCTGGCACAGCAGATGTGTGATATGAGGACAGACTAAGTCGAATATAGGATTATATTCATTGGAGTTCAGAAGAGTGAGAGGGGATTTCATACAATCTTATAAAATTCTAACAGGGTTAGACAGGGTAGATTCAGAATCAAGTTTCCAATAGTGTGGGAGTCCAGAAGTAGGGGTCATAGTTTGAGGATAAGGGGTAAATCTTTTAGGACTTAAGTGAGAAGAAATGTCTTCACTCAGAGGGTGGTGAATGTGTGGAATTCACTACCACAGAACATAGTTGAGGCCAAAACATTGTGTGATTTCAAGAAGAAATTAGATATATCTATTGGGGCTAAAAGGATCAAGGGATATGGGAGGAAGAGGGATTGTAGGGCCGAAGGGCCTGTTTCCTGTGCTGTTCTTTGATCAGGATATTGAATTTGATGATCAGCCATGATCAAAATGAATGGTGGAGCAGGCTCGAGGGGCTGAATGGCCTACTCCTGCTTCTAGTTTCTATGTTTCTACAGTGGGTTTATTCCTCTCCTCTTTTTTAACATTCATTATTCCCCAGTCTTCTGCCACAACTCCCACGGATAATTGGAGGATTGTGGCCACTCCCTCCATGATTTCCACCCTCGCTTCCCTTCACAATCTAGGATGATGTCACCCAGATCAGGTGACTTTTCTACCTCAATCGCAGCTGATCTTGATCATAGCTCCTCTACATATTTTTTATTCTATCTACTATCTTCCTGTGACATTGATAGCATCCACTCCTTTAGTGGAGAAAAATGTAAAGTATCATTTAGTGGCTCAAGCATGTCCTGTGGCTCCGTCTTTTTTGAAGCTAATTATCCAGACCTTTCCTTTGACAACCCTTGTATTAGTCATGTGTTTACAAAAGCCTTTTGAATCCCCTCTTATGTTAATCTATTTTTGTACAAGCTTGTGACTTCAAGTCCTTCATTTCTCCCTTACATGTTATGAATCAATCTGTTTCTCTGCCAAATTATGAATCCCAGGCTTATCATAAGCTCTCTTTACTGCTTCATTTTAAACTCCACCTTTAGTCATGCAAGAAGCTCTAACGGGGTGGCATGTTGGCACAGTGGTTGGCATTGCTGCCTCACAGCGCCAGAGACCCTAGCTTGGGTCACTGTCGGTGTGCAAACTCCACATTCTCCCCGTGTCTGCGTGGGTTTTCCTCCGGGTGCTCTGGTTTCCTCTCTCATTCTGAAAGACGCGCTGGTTATGTGCATTGACCAAAACAGGCACCACGCTGTGGTGACGAGGGGAATTTCACAGTAACTTCATTGCAGTGTTAATTACTTGTGACTAATAAATAAATAAACCTTACTTTAAAAACCTTTCCTTTAATATTACTTGCAGTGCAAAAATATATGGGATTTCTAACTGAGGAATGTCCCTAACTGAATTATATCAACTACACATAAAACAAATTGTTTGCATGAAATAGTGTCTCCAACTACACATTTCAAAGCAACTACTTTGTCAGAATAGCTCTTTTAAAAAGTTCTGGGAAGGCATGCGGGCAAGAACAAACTATAACAAATGAAAAAAAGCACTCAGCATGGAGCCCTTACCTCTGACATGCTGTGTTAACTTAACCTTGTTACAATTACGCATCTCTGCCTTCAGACATTTCCCTGCCTGCTCAATCCACTGCAACTACAAAACTGAAAAAAATAGTTTTTTTTTATTGATAGCTCCCATCTCTTGCAGGAAACGTCAGGCCAATCTACATTCAAGAACTTGCTCTGAAAACCCTGCTCACATTTTGACAGGCGTGACAAGTTCCAGCACAGTGGCTAAGACGACCCACAACATTCTAAACAACCCATAGCATTCTAAAAAAAGCTAATTCACTCTCTCTCCCAATGTTAATGGATCCATTAAAAATTCCAGGATCCATTAACCAAAAACTAATTTGTTCTCCCTTGGATCATACCCTATCTGTGTGCCAAGTTTTGTTGAAATCTACCCCTTAGTTTTTGAGACTCTTTTTATTCATTTGTGGGACATGGGGCAATAAATGCTAGGTCAGCATTTATTGCCCAACCCTAGTTACCCTTGGAGGGCAGTTGAGAGTCAACCACATTGCTATGGCTCTGGAGTCACATGTAGGCCAGAACAGGCAAGGGTGGCAGATTTCCTTCCCTTAAGAACATAGTGAACCAGATGGGTTTTTCCAACAATTGACGATGGTTTCATGGTCATCAGTATATTCTTAATTTCAGATAATTTTTTGTTGAATTTAAATTCCACCATCTGCCGTGGCGGGATTCAAACCCGGGTTCCCAGAACATTAGTTGAGTTTCTGGATTCATAGTCTAGTGATAATACTATTAGGCCATTGCCTCCCCTAATTATTAATATTTACAGACAAACAAACAAAAGTAAAAATGTGATCTCTTGCCCATCTTCATAGCAGAGGTAATCAGGATCTCCTGATAGATCCCACCATAGAATAAGTTTTCATCCATATTTTCAAATAATGTTTTGTTTTCAAACAAAACTTTCTCAGAAGACTAAGAAAATTTGGCATGCCAGCTATGACTCTCACCAACTTTTACAGATGCACCATAGAAAGCACTCTTACTGATCATATCACAGCTTGGTATGACTCCCAATCATCCCAAGACCACAAGAAACTACAAAGGTCATGAATGTAGGCCAGTCCATCATGCAAACGAGCCTCCCATCCACTGACTCTGACTACACTTGCTGCTGCCTCGACAAAGCACCCAGCATAATTAAGAACTCCATGCATCCCGGACATACTGTCTTCCACCTTCTTCTGTTGTGAAAAAGATACAAAAGTCTGATATCATGTACCAACCAACTCAAGAACAGCTTCTTCCCTGGTGCCATATAGAGTCATAGAGCATGGAAACAGGCCCTTTGGCCCAACTTGTCCATGCTGGCCTTTTTCTTTAAACCCCTAAGCTAGTCCCAATCGACTGCATTTGCCCCATATCCCTCTGTTCCCACCATACCCATACAAGTGTCTAAACGCTTTTTAAAAGCTGCCATCAGACTTTTGAATGGACCTATCTCGCACTATGTTGATTTTTCTCTACACCTTAGCTATAACTGTAAACACTACACTCTCCTTTCTTTCTCCATGTCAGTACAGCACGTAAGGAATACTTTTCATTGCTAATACATGTGACAATAATAAATCAAATCAATGAGAACATTATCTGTCACATAAATGTTTAGTTCTCGTGATTTGGAAATCCCTGCATTGCCTTTCCAGTCATGCATCAATTTCAAACCTATCATCGTAAACAAGCCTCAACTTCCTACAATCCAGGAATTTAAATTTTCAATAATCTGTTGCCCAAATCGAGGTTTAATTTTTTACCGACTTTCAATAATTTGTTTGCTGAACTGAACAGTTTCATAATAAATTGTCACACTGATTTCAGATAGGAGACTCAATACAGATTTTATCATTTTAGCCTCCGCCATTGGACCATTGGCCTTTACATCCAGGCTCCTTCCATTCTAATAAAAAGCAAATTACTGCGAATGCTGGAATCTGAAACCAAAAGAGGAAATGCTGGAAAATCTCACAAGGTCTGGCAGCATCTATAAGGAGAGAAAAGAGCTGACGTTTTGAGTCCAGATGACCCTTTGTCAAAGCTAAAAGGCAGAGAAAGTGGGAGATATTTATACTGCAGGGGGAGGGAATGAAAGATGAGTCACAGCCATAAAAACAAGGGGAAAGGCTGCTAATGGCAGTCCGTGGAGAGAATAAAGAGTGTGAATGACTGAACAGCAGAGAAACTGAAATCAGAGGGTAAACTGTGACAATGAAGATGTGAGGGGGGGGGGTGGGAGAGAGGTAAAATTTTGAAAAAGGGGAAAGGGGAGGCAAAGGGGGAGAAAAGGTAAGGAAAGAGAGATAAAATAGGGAGAAAGAATATCCCCCCATCCCATCCCCCCTTTCCTTACCTTTTCTTTCTCCCTCTTTTTCAAAATTTTACCTCTCTCCCACCCATCTTCCACCTCGCCCCCGCCCCACCCCCCCAACATTTTCACCTGTCAAAGTTTACCCTCTGATTTCAGCTTCTCTGCCGTTTGGCCATTTACATCCTTTATTCTCTCTACAGACTGCTATTGGCAGCCTTTTCCCTTGTTTTTGTGGCTATGACTTATCTTTCATGCCCTCATCCTGTCGTATAAACATGCCTTTTAGTTTTGACAAAGGGTTATCTGGACTCGAAACGTCAGCACTTTTCCCTCCTCACAGATGCTGCCAGATCTGCTGAGATTTTCCAGCGTTCTCTCTTTTGACTCCCTCTGCTCTGCATTTGGACTGATTGAAGGAGTGCAGCAATGGTGTGAAATCTCCTATTCGTGCCCTCCAAGGCTAAGGAGATGATGGTAGCAGTCTGGTTCCCAGTGGCAACAACATTGAGGAGCGTACTGTAATATTCACAGATAATTTTCTCCGTAGTTGACAGTGCTGCTTCAGTGCTGTGAGGGACTGTCCCACATGGGCTAAAGATGGAATTGTCTTTACTCTCTGTCAGCAAGCAGTGACAGGGTGCCCAGTACAAAAAGTGATGGTGTGTAGGGATTAGACCTTGGCTGCTCTCTCAAGATCATCTTTTAGAACCATAGAACCATACAGTGCAGAAAGAGGCCCTTCAGCCCATCGAGTCCGCACCGACCACAATCCCACCCAGGCCCTACCCCCTTATCCCTATATATTTTACCCACTAATCCCTCTAACCTAAGCATCTCAGGTCACTAAGGGGCAATTTTAGCATGGCCAATCAACCTAACCCGCGCATCTTTGGACTGTGGGAGGAAACCAGAGCACCCAGAGGAAACCCATGCAGACACGAGGAGAACGTGCAAACTCCACACAGTGACCCAAGCCGGGAATCAAACCCAGGTCCCTGGAGCTGTGAAGCAGCAGTGCTAACCACCGTGCTACTGTGCCACCCAAAATGCCCTTGAGATCCTTATTTAAGTTTCAAGTTTAAGTTTATTGTTTAGGGTCACAAGTAGGCTTACATTAACACTGCAATGAAGTTACTGTGAAATTCTCACACTCGCCAAGCTCTGAAGCCTGTTCGGGTACACTGAGGGAGAATTTAGCACGGCCAATGCACATCTTTTGGACTGTGGGAGAAAACTGGAGCACCCGGAGAAAATCCATGCACACATGGGAGAACGTGCATACTCCACACAGTCAGGGACCCAAGCCGGGAGTCCAACCCGGGTCCCTGGTGCTGTGAGGCAGCAGTGCTAACCACTGGGCCACCTTGCCGAATGCACCAAGAATAAGATGCAAGGTCGAGGCAGCTGCTCCACCTTAGCATTCCGTTCACATTCACCATCACATTAATGCTTAGCAATCTGCCAGGTGGACCAGTCTGACCTACCCTCTACAATACACGATCCATTATTCCATTCATGGATTCAAAACAGATGTGAATTGAGTAAGTGAAAACCAGCCCGTTTCCACTCCTGACTGGTACTGCGGGAAGTGAAGACAGCTTTGTGCTTGGTTATGACGCCCTCCAATGGTTAAGAATCCACCTCAAAATCATGTCTGATGCTCTAATGGGTGTTTCATTTCGGTATCTGAAGACAACGTTGAAACACCTCAGCAAAAAGCAACCAAATCAGCTTTGCCATAGAGGAGTACAAAGTCATAATGTGCTGAATACTGGGCTTACTTCATTGTTCGAAGTCTCAGCATCAACATTCTTCAATAGTTCTGCTAGTCTTTTTTTCTCATCGTCAGTCAGCAGCACCGGGTTCTTCGCTTCTTTTGCCAACTGCGAACGTGAATAATTAGTTATGAACAACTCATAATAGAAAAATCCATTATCAACTTAAACATGTTTGAAAAACGCACAGATAATTCAGACATTAGTGGGAATCTAGAATGCAATGCCTGGGAAAGTGGTGGAGGCCAAAAGCCTTACAAACTTTAAAAAATATTTTCATTTGATTTGATTCATTATTGTCACGTGTTGAGATTTTTTGAAAAGTATTGTTTCTTGCACACTAAAGAAAGCATACCATTCATAGAGTACACAGAGGAGAGGGAAAGGAGAGAGTGCAGAATGTAGTGTTATAATCATAGCTAGGGTGTAGAGAAAGATCAACTTAATGTAAGGTAGGTCCATTCAAAAGTTTGACGGCAGCAGGAAAGAAGCTGTTCTTGAGTCGGCTGGTACGCGGCGACCTCAGACTTTTGTGTCTTTTCCCAATGAAGGAAGGTGGGAGAAAGCGGCCGGTATTTTAACTGTCTCGCTCGAGTGAGGCTGGTAAAATCCTGCCCGAGGCCAACAGAGACTTCTGTTCTGCAATCCTCGCCCGCCCTGATTCCGGGGCAGTAAAACTCAGACCAGTATGTCCGGGGTCCTGGCTTATGTTGGCTACTTTTCTGAGGCAATGGGAAATATAGACAGAGCCAGTGGATGGAAGGCTGGTTTGTGAGATATTTGGATGAACACTTGAAATATCAAAATATTCAAGGATATGGAACAAGTGGAGGAAATTAATGCGTCTTTAGTGGTAGTTCTTGTCAATGCCGACTTGGTGGCTAAAGGGCCTTCTCTGTACCTTATGATTCTATGAGCTGAGAGTGAAATTGGACAGATATAATTAGCCGACAATTGATCCAATACCTTTACTCATTAAGACAATGAGGTACTGTTACAGTCAATGGATTCTGGTGAGGTCAAAATAATTCCACATACCTCAATGTTCTTCTTAACAAAATCTTTAACTTTGATCCTATTTTGGGGGAACATTTGGTTCCTTACATCTTTGTTTTGGACATTCTTAGCGTTGGCTTCTGAAGGCAACTTGGCTTCTGCTATCAATTTAACTCCTTTGTCATTGCCTTGGTGGTCTGACAAGAAAAGAAACAGTTGTTAGCGTTTATCGAACAGATTCCTGCCACTGCTGGGCTGCTCCAATTTAACGAACAAAATAATATACCACATCCTTTCCCAACACTGCCTGTTAGATGTGTAACCAGTTTGCCGGTAAGTCGCAGGTTTTGAACCCAGATGCCTTCAATGGTAAGAAAGCAAACAACTTAAAAAAAAGGAAAAATGAGTCACTTGAAACATTTATTTCTCCAAAATACATTTTGCTTCAATAAATGCAGATTGGACTCTGAAATTACTGGACGGAACACATGACTTTAGAGATGATTAAAAGCTGACCTTTTAAATGGATCGATTTTTACATTTGGGTTGGGAAACTGCAGGAAGTGGCAAGGCCCATTCATAAATGGAATTCCTTCCTTGCATCAACACGGTAAGAGGTTGACATAATGCCTTGAATGTAGAAAATATGTCTCAAGACAGAGAAGGCTGAGGGGGAAATCCTGATCAAGGTGTACAAAATTATGAAGGATGTCAGTAAGGTAGGTAGGAAGGAATTTTTCCCCTTGGTACAGGAATCAACAACCGGGGGAGCTAGGTTTAGATTGGGGGTAGGAGGTTTAGAGGGGATTTGAGCGAAGATTTTTTCACCCAGAGGGTGGTGGGAATCTCCTCACTGCCTAAAAGGATGGTAAAGGCAGGAACCTTCACATTTAGATGAGCACTTGAAATGCAATGTCATATAAGGCCATGGATGGAGCGCTAGTAAATGGGAATTGGATAGGTGCTGGATGGCCAGCACAGACGTAATGGGCCTAAGGGCCTCTTTCTGTGATGTAAAGCTCAATGACACTAAGTGGCCACAAAATTTTAAACAGTTAATTTTTACGTGCCCAATCATGCATATCTTCCTAATTCTCTCTAATCCACACAGCCAGTAAATTAATAATATTTACCAACAATGGCAGATAAATCTCAGTAATCAGCAAACCAAGAACATAAATCTACATCCAGCTGGTTGGGAGTCAAGTAAAAACTAACTGCTTTATCTACTCAATTCATGCATTATTTTAATGTTACAAAAAGCCAACTTCCTGGTCCAATGATTACTCCTACTGTTTGGGTTCATCTGAAGATAAGATGCATTCAGGAGAAATGGAAACTGCACTCAATGGTTCTGCAATTTATTTTTCTGCTGCGCCAGGGACCTGGGTTCAATTCTGGCCTTGGGTTACTGCCTGTGCAGAGTCTGCACATTCTCCCCGTGGCTGCATGGGTTTCCTCCGGGTGCTCTAGTTTCCTCTCCCAGTCCAGATGCCGAGCTGGTTCTCTCTCTCAGTTTACCCAACCAAGCACTGGAGTGTTGCAACTAGGGAATTTTCACAGTAGCTTCGTTGCAGTGTTGATGTAAGCCCACTTATGACACGAATAAATAAACTTCAAACTTCACTAGAATAAAGAATTTCTAATTCTGAAAACTAGCAGAAACTCGGGGCCCAATTTTACCAGGCCTGTTTTCAGGCACAAAAACTTGGTGAAGTCGGGCGGGAGGTGAGCAGCGCGATCCGCACCCACCTCCACATCGGTGCCCCCTTTACCAAGACTCAAAAATGGCCAAGATCAGGACTGTGCACAAAATGGGTGTGACACCCATTTAAATGTATTTGCATGTATTTAAATTAACTTAATGGGCTGCACGCCCAACCTTACCAGCACTTCCCCCTTTACCACTGCGTTCACCCCTCCAGAACCAGCACGAAACAGATGTACTCCACACAAGTCCAATTCAGGTACTCCAGTTAGTGAGGGGGTAAATGCTCCAACGGCTCTCTGTTTGAGATCAGTGGGAGGGGGTGGGGGCCGTCTGTTGCCACTCCGCCTGAAATCAGTGAGGGGGAAGGGGGGGGGGATCCACTGCTGCTCTACCTCTGATCAGTGAGGGGAGGGGGGGTTGGGGGCAGCGATCAGTCTGGGTGGCGGGTGGGTGGGGTGATAAGGGGGGGGTCAGTAACGATGTGGGGCTGGGGCAATGTCTGTGCGGGCCAGGGGGAGGCACTATCCGGTCTGGGAGCGATGTACAATGTAGCTGTATGCTATCATTTATTTTCTGCACATGCATAGTTGGAGATGCTGATCGGAGCTGCAGGGTTTTGGGTGCGTTAAGCCCCATCCACCGGCTTAGAACATAGAACATAGAACACTACAGCACAAACAGACCCTTCAGCCCACAAGTTGCGCCGATCACATCAATACCTACCAATCCATAGACCCATCTATAACCCCCAATCCCATTAGATCCCATATGCTCATCCAGAAGTCTTTTAAAAGACCCCAGCGAGTTCGCCTCCACCACCACTGACGGCAGCCGATTCCATTCACTCACCACCCTCTGAGTGAAAAACTTACCCCTGACATCACCTCTGTACTTGCTTCCCTGCACCTTAAACCTGTGCAGCGCCATTCGGAATAGCTGATATTTTTTCAGGCAGAGTGCATATGGGGATGCCTGAGTACAGGTCTAAAAATCGGACCTGAAACATTCCCAGTTTCAAGTCTGCCCAAACTTAGAATCAAAATGGAGCCCCTGGAGTGAAAATTAAGTTTTTTTTTGTTTTTATTCCAATTCAATCAAATCAAGTCCAATTCAGAGTCTCAACAAGTTGGGACATTCCCGATCCAAGCTAACAAGACAGGGCTCTCACCTCCCTGTCTTGGGCTTGAGCTACATGGTCCAAGCTGATTGGAATAGGCATATCTCCTCCTCCAAAGCTTGATCTCATTTGCATCTTAGCCAAAAGACCGAGATGCCACTTTTAAAAAGCTTCAAATGAAGCTAAAATGTAACCGAATGACTTCAACCAAGCACAGCATGTCGATACTACACTTGATCTTAGCCAAAAGGCCAAGAAGCTCTTCTGCATGTTATTGCTCCAAAAAATCAACTCAATGGATAAGTTTTAAACGTCATGTGGTTAGATATGGCCTCTGTAATGAATTCCAGGAGATACCAATTTTATAAACTTACAACCTTATTGCAGGATCTTTCTAAAATGAATTTGGAAGTAGCAGATACTGATTAATAACAAGGGAGCGGGAAAATCAGGGGTTTAGTCAATGCTCTACTGCCATCTGTTGTTAAGGATAAAATATATAACACGTCTGAGACAACCATGATTATAGAATCATAGAATCTCTATAGTGCAAAAGGTAGCCATTCGGCCCACCAAATCTGTACCGACAACAATCCCAGCTAGGTCGTATCCCCACAACCCTATGCATTTACCCTGCAAGTGACCCTGACATTGGCCATACTAAATGGATGCTAAATCCATCTAACTCAAACAGCTTTGGGCTGTGGGAGGAAACCGGAGCACCCAAAGGAAACTCACGGGAAGGACGTGCAAACTCCACACAGTCAGTGACCCGAGGCTGGAATTAAACCCGGGTTCCTGAGGGAGCAGTGCTAAGCACCGTGTCACTGAGCTTAATCAATTATCTGATCAATTCGTGATGTCATAAGGAATTGAAGAAATAGATGAGACCATCTTAAGACAATTCACAAGGTAAACTTCCTTAAGAACAAACGCGGTAATGAAACATTATGTTTATTTGTCCACATAATGTGGACAACATTATTATACTTCATTGCCTTGAGACACTGTCATTGAGCTGACTGCTGGAATTGCTGCCATGTGAATGTACGTATCATGAAGTTTAAGTAGGAAATTCCAGGGGGGCAACTTTGAGTCCACACTCTCCTTCTGGAGGAATGGCAGCACACACTTAAAATCCAGAGATCGTATTTCGCAACAACGAGTTTGCAAGTTGCAATCTTATTGGCCCCTTGCCGGTGGAGTGGTGTGGAACTCGTGGGCATAAAAATTATCTATGGACCTACTTTGCATTAAGTTGATCTTTCTCTACACCCTAGCTATGACTGTAACACTACATTCTGCACTCTCTCCTTTCCTTCTCTATGAACAGTATGTTTTGTATGTATAGCGCACCAGAAACTACACTTTTCACTGTATGTTGACATGTGACAATACATCTAATCAAATCAAGGTACAGCACAGGAACAGGCCCTTCGGCCCTCAAAGCCTGTGCCAACCACAATGCCCTAACTAAACAGCATGCTTGGTTTCATTGGTCAGAACATTAAATACAGGAGTTGGGATGTCTTGTTGAAGTTGTACAAGACATTGGAAAGGCCACACTTGGAATACTGTGTACAGTCCTAGTCACCCTGTTATAGAAAGGATATTATTAAACTAGAACATAAGAAATAGGAGCAGGAGTAGGCCATCTAGCCCTTCGAGCCTGCCCCGCCATTCAATAAGATCATGGCTGATCTGTCGTGGCTCAGTTCCACATTACCGCCCTCTCCCCATAACCCTTAATCCCCTCGCTTATCAAAAACCCATCAACCTTCGAGCCTGCCCTGCCATTCAATAAGATCATGGCTGATCTGTCATGGCTCAGTTCCACATTCCTACCCTCTCCCCATAACCCTTAATCCCCTTGCTTATCAAAAACCCATCAACCCACGTCTTAAAAATATTTAGCGAGGTAGCCTCCACCACCTCAACAGGCAGAGAATTCCAGAGATTCACCACCTTTTGAGTGAAGAAGTTCCTCCTCAACTCCGTTCTAAACCGCCCCCCCTTTATCTTGAGGCTGTGCCCCCTAGTGTAATGAGTGCAGAAAAGATTTACTCGGATGCTGCTGGGACTTGATAGTTTAAGTTATAAGGAGAGACTGGATAAACTGGGACTTTTTTTTTCCCTGGTGCATAGGAGGCTTAGTGGTGATCTTATAGAGGTCTATAAGATAATGAGGGGCATAGATCAGCTGGCTAGTTAATCTATTTTATTAAAGGTATGGGAGTCTAAAGCTAGAGGGCATAGGTTTAAGGTGAGGAGAGATACAAAAGAGTCCACACAGAGGGTGGTGAGTGTCTGGAATGTGCTGTCAATGGCAATAGTAGAGGTGGGTACAATTTTGTCTTTTAAAAAGCATTTAGACAGTTACATGGGTAAGATGGGTATAGAGGGATATGGGCCAAATGCAGGCAATTGGGACTAGCTTATACAGAATTAAAAAAAAAGGGCGGCATGGACAAGTTGGGCTGAATGGCCTGTTTCCATGCTGTAAACCTTTATGACTCTATAAATGGAAAAAAACCTTCTGCCTTACTTGGTCCATATCTCTCTATTCCCTCCCTATTCACATATCCTCCCAGGTGCCTCTTAATATGCCTCCCAATATTGAAATGCACTGAATGGTACAAAATTGCTGTATTTGTGTAATAAATATGAACTAAACACAGAAAATTAAGTCAAGTCATTTAAAAGTGTTTAAATAGCATTTCAGTGATGTTATTAGTATTAATTTCTACCACTCACTCTCTCTGGCACTAATCATAAATTATTGCAAAAGTGGAGCCCCGTTCCTTCAGTTTATTAACAATACTGGAAATTTTATATAATGCAAATTCAACTTTTCTTAAACTTTTCATTTCTGTCTCTCTCTCCCTGTACCTGATTTAACTCTGAATTCGCCCTCTCTAACCAGCACTTCCATCTCTGTCCCTGTCACTATTAAATCCATTATCCATTAATCCGACTGATGAGGGAGAACGATGGTTACCTGTCTAGTTCATCAGGTCCCAGATGCTTGGTTTACCTCACTGCACGTTATCATAGAATCCTTACACTGCAGAAGGAGGCCAGTCGGCCCATCAAGCCTGCACTGCCAACAATCCCACCCAGGCTCTAACCCCACATACTTATCCTGCTATTCCCCTGATGCTAAGGGGTAAACTACCATGGCCAATTCACCTAACCTCCACATCTTTGGACGTTGGGAGGAAACATGAGCACCCAGAGGAAACCCACGCAAACACAGTGTGAACATGCAAACTCCACACAGACAGTGACCTAAGGCCAGAATTGAACCCGGGTCCCTGGCACTGTGAGGCAGCAGTGCTAACCACTGTGCCACCATCAGACTTTCAGCAATTTGGCTTACAAAATGTTTGAAAACCTAAAGACGCACGTGTGGGTCTAACTAATGACAGACACTGAGAGATGCTTTGCACCAGCAGACTATTTTTTCATGTTTCTTCATGCTTAATTTTCAGTTGTATTTCTTCATTGTTAAAAAGTAGCATTCTTATTCATTCTTATTCAGAATAGCACTTTGCATGATTGCATGCTGTATTATGCCCAGGATCTTTAATAAAAGAAAAGATTGCATTTACATATGCTTTGCAGTTTGGATGAATTGCTTTTGAAGTACACTCACTGTTATAATGGGAAATGAGTCAATCAATTGTGCACAGCAAGATTCCACAATGTGATAACGACCAGATAACCTGCTTTTTGTCACACTGACTGAGGGATGACTATTCGCCAGGGCACTGAAGATAACTCTCCGGCCCTTTTTTGAAATAGTGGCCATGGGATCTTTTCCTATCATCTGAGAGGCTCGACAGACCGTCAGTTTAATATGTGATCTGATAGATGGCACGTCCAATAGTGCAGCACTCCCTTACCACTGGGTTGTAGCATCAGCCTTTATTTTTATGCTGAGGTTCTGGAAGGGGACTTGACCCATGAACAGTATATGTCATCGCTGGAGAGATATACTGCCTCACTCGTCCCGATACTGTAAAATCCTACCCGAGGCAACACGGTGGCACAGTGGTTAGCACAGCTACCTCACAGCACCAGCGACCCGGGTTCAATTCCCAGGTTGGGAGTTGGAGGTCACTGTCTGTGCGCTGTCTGCAAATTCTTCCTGTGTCTGTGTGGGTTTCCTCCAAGTGCTCGGGTTTCCTCCCAGTCCAAAGGTGTGCTTGTTAGGGTGCCTTGGCCATGCTAAATTCTCCCTCAGTGTGCCCAAACAGATGGCGATTAGGGGATTTTTACAGTAACTTCATTGCAGTGTTAATGTAGGCCTTCTTGTGATACCAATAAATAATCTTGAAAACTTTTAAAAACCTTTCTAGGTCTCCCCCTCGCCCGCTCCAATTCCCGTGACAGTAAAATTCCAGCCCTTGGGTAGGATTCTCTGGCCAGGGAATTCCAGCCATTATCTTGCAAAGCAACAAGTCTTCTCACAGTTAACCATTTCAAAATTATTGTCCTTTCTGAAAAAGTTATGGACTTTATAGCATCTTTATAGCATCAAAGATTACAGGTGGTGCAGTGGTTAGCACTGTTATCTCACAGCACCAGGGACCTGGGTTCAATTCCTGGCTTGGGTCACTGTCTGCGTGGAGTTTGCACATTCTCACCGTGTCTGCTCCAGTTTCCTCCCACACTCCAAAGATGTGCGGGTTAGGTGGATCGGCCATGCTGAATTGCCCCTTAGTGTCAGGTAAGTGCATAGGGTAATGGGGATAGGGCCTGGGTGGGATTGTGGTCGGTGCAGACTTGATGGGTTAAATGGCCTCCTTCTGCACTGTAGGATTCTGTGATAAGAATCACTGACTTCAACCTATAGAATTTGGATTTTCCGCTGCAATTATGCGGGAACTGCTTGTATCTTAAATGCTGAATTACTCTGTTGAAGATAATGGCTTCACCAAGAAAACTTATGCATTCGGAATTAACTACCTTCTGGATCAAAGTCAAGAGTGCCAACAACTGAGAACTGGGTTAAGCTTAGCAAAAGCTAATGCATCAGGATTAAATCAAAAACTGAAACACAGGCAAAATATAAATACATTCTTTGCAAAAAATGGATGGAATGATAAGCTCGGCTAAAAAGAAAGCCGAACAATTTATGGTTAACTTGCAATAGCTGCCTTTCTTACCTTTATTAAAATTACTCATTTGCCAGACAACAACTGTTACAGTGAGATTTGTTCTCGAGTCAATGCTGAAAAAGGTCCCATGTGATAAGGGGAGGGTTTGTACACTTCCCCAATTCTCACCTTGCTCTCTTTCATTGTCCTCCCTTTCATATTCCTCGATAGGGAGTTGAGTGTGGAATATGGGTGTAACCATCGGATCGTCACCTGATGTAGGCAAAACAAAAGGAAAGGTCACATGATCATGGTCAGAATTGAATATTCCAGAATGAGAGAGACAGTTAGAAATTATAATAGCAATAACCAGCATGGGTTTCACTTTGCTACAGTTGTTTCTTGATGCATTTTTACTACAAAGCAAACATAAGCCACAAGATCAGTCTTCATAACCAGTGGGCAGCACGGAGGCACAATGGTTAGCACTGTTGCCTCACAGCGCCAGGGATTCCGGATTAGACTCCCAGCTTGTCGGTGCAGAATCTGCATGTTCTCCCAGTATCTGCGTGGGTTTCCTCCTCTTTCCTCCCACAGTCTGAAAGACGTGCTGGTTAGGGTGCATTGGCCGTGCTAAATTCTCCCTCAGTGTACCCGAACAGGTGCCAGAGTGTGGCGACAGGGGGGGATTTTCACAGTAACTTCATTGCAATGTTAATGTAAGCCTACTTGTGACATTAATAAATAAAATAACCTTTTCAACTACTGATCACTTCCAGAAAGATAGATTTAAAGGACCTGTTTCAACCATGTTTGAACCACCGAGAATTCAAAACACAATTAAATACTCATCACAAATTGCATTGTTAAAGAACAAGTAACTAATCCAGAAGCATAAACACTGGCACAGAACCAAATGGCACATTTTGGAGTTAAAATTCTAAGTAATTCCATGCAGAATGCTTTGCAAAATGTGCCTGTATTTAAACAGATGTTGTAATGCCATTTCTGATTGGATTAAGAAAATATTACATTAAGAAAATCCTTTAAGCTGCTCTGACATTCTCATACCTACTCCACTTTAAACCCCATTACAAATTATCACATAATCAGTGCACATTACTTTCGGCAATTGCACGAAAAATGTTAAACTGATACATCCATGCATCTGCCTGAGGTTCCTCCGGGTGCTCCGGTTTCCTCAGAACCATAACTCTGTGCATTTACCATGGCCAATCCACCTAACCCGCACATCTTTGGAGTGTGGGAGGAAACTGGAGCACCCAGGAGGAAACCCACGCAGACACAGGGAGAATGTGCAGACTCCACACAGACAGTCACCCGAGGCCAGAATTGAACCTGAGTCCGTTGTGCTGTGAGACAACGGTGCTAATCACTGTGCCGTCCTCAAGTCTCACTGATGTCCAGTTTTAGGAACTTGTGCAACATTGTTTAAAACAAATAAAGTTTACAGCACTGGTGATTTATAAAGATGGTGAACCTCCTTGCTTTTGTACTCTGCTCCTCTGTTTAGAAAGCCTGGTTCTCATTGTTTTTGATACCTTGAGTTTTGCTTAATGGCCTTGAAGTCAAACACAAACTTTCTAGAATTTTGCATCAACCAGCTTCAGATTTCTTCCTTCTCCCAGAATTTCAAGAGTGAAAAAGAAATAAGGAAAATTTAAATAAAATGCCATAAGTAGCAAGATAGCCCATGCCATGACAAATTCCCCAATTTATACATATGCTTCTAAATGTTTTTAACTCCAAAGATTTGGCTTAATTGTATATTTGCATTTAAGGCTGACGTAAATAGATTTCATACAGGAGGTTGACTAATGTTACGTTAATTTGATTTGATTTATTATTGTCACATGTATTAGTATACAGTGAAAAGTATTGTTTCTTGCACACTATACAGACAAAGCATACCATTCATAGAGAAGGAAAGAAAAGAACACAGAATGTAATGTTACAGTCATAGCTAGGGTGTAGAGAAAGATCAATTTAGTGCAAGGTACATCCATTCAAAAGTCTGATGGCAGCAGGAAAGGAGCCATTCTCAAGTTGGTTGGCAAATGGCCTCAGACTTTTGTATCTTTTTCCCGACAGAAGAAGGTGGAAGAGAAAGTGTCGAGGGTGCATGGGGTCCTTAATTATGCTGGCTGCTTTTACAAGGCAGTGGGAAGCGTAAACAGAGTCAATGGATGCGAGGCTGGTTTGCGTGATGGATTGAGCTACTTTCATGACCCTTTATAGTTTCTTGCAGTCTTGGGCAAAGCAGGAGTCATACCAAGCTGTGATACAACCAGAAAGAATGCTTTCTATGGTGCATCTGTAAAAGTTGGTGAGAGTCATAGCTGACATGCCAAATTCCCTTCTTCTTCTGAGAAAGTAGAGGCGTTGGTGGGCTTTCTCAACTAAAGTGTCAGTATGGGTGTCAGTCGATGCTAAGTTGTTCCAAACATGAGAAAGTCTCAAACAATTGCCAATGTATGGGATTCCTGCTAACATGCACATTCATGTCAAAGAATACTTAGAGATAAAAAGCAGCATGGTTACAATATAATTCCATAAATTTCTTCACTTTATTTTGTATAATTAACCAGCGTCAGGTTTTCCGTTCACTCACTATTTTCCGTTGGTGTCAAAGCTAGAAATCGCCTTGTGTTTTCTGCCACTTCAGGGCACTCCACCAATTCCTCACTCTGAAACAAAGAAAATCATGACTTCATTTTTCATCACAGCTGCAGTTTCTGATTTTTAACATTCAATTTCACTGTGAAACGGCACAGTATGTAATTTTAAATGTCAAGGAAATAGCCTCATTTTTAAGCTTCAATAGTATAAATAATAAAGTTTGATTATTCTACCAAGATCATAAGTTCTCAAAGAGTATCTCACCAGCAAACAGCAATATTCACCTCTAATATCCTTATTAATCATTATTCATTCATAGGACATGGGTGACACTGGCTGGCCAGCATTTATTGCCCAGTCCTAGTTGCCCTTGGGGGGCAATTGAGTCAACTACATTGCTGTGGCTCTGGAGTCACGTGTAGACCAGACCAGATAAGGGTGGCAGATTTTCTTCCCTAAAGGACATTCGTGAACCAGATGGGTTTTTCCAACAATCAACAATGGCTTCTTGGTCATCAGTAGGTTCTTAATTCCAGATACTTTTTATTGAATTCAAATTCCACCATCTGCGGGTTCGAACCCAGGTCCCCAGAACATTAGTTGGGTTTCTGGATTAATAGTCTAGCGATAATACCACTAGGCCAACGCCTCCCACCTTGGTCACAAAGCTGGGGGGTTTCAAGGGTAAAGACAGAAAAGGCAGGAAATACTCGGCAGACTTGGCAGCAGCTGCGTGTGAGAGAGACAGAGAGGCCAGAATTCTCCGGCCATACTCATCCCACTGCCAACGAGAGTGGAGAATTTGGCACTTAACCAAATCTCCCTCACTACAGTGGGACTGGAAAATCCCGTTCGCAGGCGAGATCGGAGCATTCTGGCCAGAATTAACGTTTCAGGTCAATGACCTTTTGTCAGAATAGTTTCTGAGAGTGAGTAATTGTGTTTCACTTTCTTCCTGCATGGCTGCCTCTTGTTGTGGGACCACTGCCTGGCCAGGCTGCAGTTCTTGAATGTCTGAAAGGAAGAAGACACCTGGGCACGGATGTGGTAAGGGATGAGCAGGAGAGCAACAGGTGCACGGTGACACTATCTAAATCAGAAACGAAGGGGAAGTATGGGCATAACATCATCGGGCAGCACAGTGGTTAGCACTGCTGCCTCACAGTTCCAGGGACCAAGGTTCAGTTCTGGCCTTGGGTGACTGTGTTGCACATTCTCTCCATGTTGGCAGGTGAATGATGTTGGTGTGGTGCATTGAGCAGTGCGCAATGCTAGTGGTGCAATCATCAGGGTGTGGGGTTTGAAGTGGTCAAGGTTAGTGAATATAAGATGATTAATATTTTACTGTACTGCATTCAGGTTATCTGTATCGGACTCTGAATACTGACCACCATGGCTATCTGTTCTCACAAACTTCTCAAAATTTGTCCATGAATAGATGGCATCTCTCCTCCTAAGCCACAGTCTTCAGCCCAACGAGGGAAAGTGCGGCGGCACATTCTCTGTTATGGTGTGTCATTCTAATGCATTTTCAAACTCACTTTTACAATAAATTCCAGCACCTGCATCAGTCCAAATGCTCCTCCAGCAGGTTTTATGTAGTGTACGACAGCTTTAACTCATTCTGACCTCTCACGATTTTGCACCCCTGTCCAGGCACCCAGCCACACAACACTAAGTTGGCCTGCTGCCTGAATCAGAAGGCAAGGACAAGGTTGAATCGCGCAGCTCTATTCCCAGCTCCAAGGACAGCTATTATTACCCTTTCACAGTCTGGAGCTAATGGCTTATAATGGTTAGAATTGTTCCGTCAGTATAAAGGATCTTGGGTTGTCTGGATATCAATTATATGTGATTAATAAACTGTCTTTAAAATCACTAAACTCCTGATACAGTGGTTAGCACAGCTGCCTCACAGCGCCAGGGACCTGGGTTCGATTCTGGCATTGGGTGACTGTGTGGAGTTTACGCATTCTCCCCATGTCTGCGTGAGTTTCCTCCGGGTGCTCCGGTTTCCTCCCACAAACCAAAGAAGTGTGGGTTAGATGGATTGGCCATGCTAAATTGACCCTAGCGTCAGGGGAATAAGCAGAGTAAATGTGGGGTTACGGCGATAGGGCCTGGGAGGGATTGTTGTCAGTGCAGGCTCAATGGGCCAAATGGCCTCCCTCTGCACTGTACGGATTCTATGATTCTAGGCAGGAAATCTGAAATAAAGAAGGAAATTGCTGAAAATCCTCAGTTGGTATACTTGAAAACTCTGTCCTCCCAAAACATGGTGAGGATTGCTGAGGTGTCTAGTGAGGTGAATGGCTGCCTCTTTGGAGCACGAGCCCACTGTCCTATCTCAAGAAGGCAGTGGTCACCCTCCCACCGCTGTCAATGCCAGTGCTCTCGTTGTTGCCAGCCTGCCAACCAATGCTGCTGCCGCCCATGGCAGGTTAGCCTGAAGCTGGGTTCTCTGAGGCTGGAGGCCTTCCTACAAGGCCATCTTCAGCCTCCCCCACTGACCATCAGCAGCCTTCCTCTAACCATGCTGCAACGACTGAGGTAGTACTGAGCACTGGGAAGTAGCACTAGGATAAGCAAAAGAGCAGCTAAGGAAATGCACAAGAATGATTAGTTGACCTTTGTACGCAACATGATATGGTCTGATTTATAAATTTAGTTTGGAGTTCTGGTTTTGTGGTGGCATTTATTTGCGCATTGTGGCCAAGGATTCGATTCTGAGCTTGGGTCACTGTCTGTGTGGAGTTTGCATGTTCTGCCCATGTCTACATGGGTTTCCTCCGGGTGCTCCAGTTTCCTCCCACACTGCAAAGATGTGAGGGTAGATGGATTGGCCATGCTAAAATGACCCATAGTGTTGGGGGATTATGAAGGTAAATACATGGATTATCAGGGGTTACAGGGATAGGGCCTGGGTGGGAATGTTGTTGGTGCAGGCTGAATGACCTCCTGCTGCACGGTAGGGATTCTATGATTTTCCTCCTCAGCTGCTCACCCTATTGCTGGTGGCAAAGGCCATGTCGTCATGGCGATACTATCGTACAGCCTGCAGCAGACCACCGCAAATCATGGCCCCAGCTCCACAGAGCTTCTCCGGGGGGGGGAGATGCAGCCTGTTACAGCCTGGAGGGCTCTGCTCAGGGCACTGTCAGGAACTCCTCAGCCCCACTGCTAGTGACTCAAACTCTTCCAGCAGCAGTGACCACACAGGACTCTCCTACACTGGTGCCGGAGTGCCTAATAGACCTGGCCACCCCGGTCGAGGGCCATTAGAGGATGCCCACCACAGTCATCAAAGGATATGGGGCAGAGGTGGCACTGCTGTTTATATTATTTATTATTGTCCCATGTATTAGTATACAGTGAAAAGTATTGTTTCGTGCGCGCTATACAGACAAAACATACCATTCGTAGAGAAGGAAAGGATAGAGTGCAGGATGTTAGGTTCTAGTCATAGCTAGGGTGTAGAGAAATTTACTGCAAGGTAAGTCCATTCAAAAGTCCGACAGCAGCAGGGAAGAAGCTGTTCTCAAGTCGGTCGTTACGTGACCTCAGACTTTTGTATCTTCTTCCTGACAGAAGAAGAGAGAATAATGCTGGCTACTTTGCCAAGGCAGTGCGAAGTGTAGACAGATTCAATGGATGGGAGGCTGGTTTGGGTGATGGATTGGGCTACATTCACAACCTTTTGTAGTTCCTTGTGGTCTTGGGCAGAGTAGGAGCCCAGACCAAGCTGTGATACAACCAGAAAGAATGCTTTCAATGGTGCATCTGTAAAGGTTGGTGGACATGCCAAATTTCCTTAGCCTCCTCAGAATGTGGAGACGTTGGTGAACTTTCCTAACTATAGCATCGGGGCGGAGATTGCCACTGACACAATTGAAAACCATTTTCCTGACACTGAAGTTCTGACACGAGGTCTCCCACACTCGAGCCTGCTCATCATCTTTCCCACTCCAGCAGGCTCCATAAAATCCAGCCCACTGTCCTGAGCTGGGGATCAGGTGGGGGAACGGCTCCTCGAACACTCTGGATAAACACGACCTCCTGATGAGAGCTACCCTGCCACCACTGCGTACCCCCCCATCCGCCCCACGCCCAACCACCCTGCCTCTTATTGCAGTTTGTCCTGCTCTGTGTCCCCTCTGCTCATTCTCCCTCTTCAGCACCAACTATACCACTCCCTGTCAATTTTACATCTGGATAGCATCGTCTATAATTGCAGTAACAGCCAGCAGTGACTAACTCCAATGGGACTGATCATCCCATTAACCAACACTGGCATAGCCCTTCGTGCTGCTGAACACAGATATAGGAGGTTAAAAGAGGATATTAGCTGCCTTATTGGTCTCCAGAATGACACCACTGTCATTAATTTAGATTTACACGCTAACTGACGATTCGATTGCCATATAATGGTACAAAATTCTTTAAAAAGTCCATATCCTACCAAGCTCAACACAGAATGGTGATATCCTAATTGTATCTCAAGGTTCAACAAGTGAAGAAGAATTAAAGATTAAATAATTAATGCTGTTTAATTATTTGCACTTAGCAACAGCAATAAAAACTTGGCAAGAAACTGTTTTCCCAAAACTTACTTTTTCTGCAACAGAGATTCCGGTGTTCATATTCCTGCTGTTTGCTTTCTTCTGAGCCTCTTTCTCACTCTTTTCCTACCAAATGATCAGGACTTATTGCTTAGTAAAAGAGCACCATATATTGTCATAATCTGTACTGACTGATTACACTACACTTTAATATACCCATCATGTGAGAATGAGATTCCACAAAACCTGAGCATCTTAATGTCTTTGGCTGTCTGTGGGATCAACATCAGGCAGTGTCAGGGAGATTAGCAGGGTAAATATGTGGGGTTACATGGATTGGGCCTGGGTGGGATTGTTATCGGTGCAAGTTGATGGGCCAATTGGCCTCCTGCTACACTCTAGGGATTCTACACGGTGATACAGTGGTTGGCATTGCTGCCGCTCAGCGCCAGGGACCCAGGTTCAATTCCAGCCTCGGGTCACTGTCTGTGTGGAGTTTGCACGTTCTCCCCAAGTCTGCATGGGTTTCCTCCGGGTGCTTCAGTTTCCTCCCACAGTCCAAAAGACATAAGAACATAAGAACATAAGAAATAGGAGCAGGAGTAGGCCATCCAGCCCTTCGAGCCTGCCCCGCCATTCAATAAGATCATGGCTGATCTGTCGCTGCTCAGTTCCACTTTCCCGCCCTCTCCCCTTCTCCCTCGGTGTACTCGAACAGATGTCGGAGTGTGGCAACTAGGGTATTTACAAAGTAACTTCATTGCAGTGTTAATATAAGCTTACTTGTGACAGTAATAAATAAACCTTAAAACTTTAAATATTTTTATGACTTAAAACAGCTTTATGCTGTGCATGGATTGTAAACTATGTATCATGGAAAGGGCTTAAGGCAAGCGTTTCTCCAGAGATAAGGAGGGTGATAGAATGTGTGAAAGTTACCCATCCATACCTGCGTTGGTCTGGAATATCTCAATCTGACCACGTGTGATTATGGGGAATGAACTGAATTTAAGAGGGAAACTTAACTATGGTAACAAGATGACTGGATGAGATTAAGAGGAGCTAAGCCATGTTGCTGAGTCCATGTTCATTATTCTGATATCACTCACCTATGCCTTTGGTTCACTATCATTAATTGATAATAGGCACGGAATTTAGTAATCAAAGGTAAAATTTGTAGGCAAGTATGAGTGAACCACTGTAGAGTAACACTCATACCGGAATTGTGAGTATGGTGCCTCAATAAAAACCTGATCCTGCCTTGTTATAACTGTATTTGCCTGTGTAATCTGCTGCTTAAAATAACAATACAAATTCAAACGAGATAGAAATCCAACATATCCCTATTTTAGTCTTCTATTGTCTCTGGGTTTTTTCAGCTCCTCATATAGGCCTGATTTCTTATCTTTCTTTCCCTTTCCTTCTTTGATTGTTTTATCATCACAAGTTTCCGTTATTCCACATCATCACCACTCAGCCAGTAAGCATTGGGAGCAAATTGCCCATCCGTGGTCAAACCCACATGACATTCATTCCATAATGAAATGAAAACGAGGCAGGTTCAACAACAGATGGACGGTCCAATGTGCCGAGCCCACTGGCGAGATACTGAAAGTGACAACTTACTCCGAGATATTTTCTTGAATTGTACTTATTTCTTATAGTGTGTCAGTCATTATGGATTGTTCACCCTTTAATAGAGAACGTGAGCTGGGATTAGACTATCGTGAGACAGGTTAGTTTTACCCTACTGATGATTACAAAGTGTTGTTGCAATAGTAATCCTACTCAGTACGACAGGAACTGCAGGTTCGGATATCTGGTATATGTGCTTGGCGGAGGAGCCAATGGCACGAAGCTACCATCTGTGGGATTATGACTGAACGCCTCTAAGTCAGAATCCCATCTAAAAGTTACAAAATCCTGTAACTTTGTCAGAAACTTTAATATGTTTTGTTGCTTAATTTACAAATTTGTATTTTGCTTCAATATTGTGATGATACAGTGCCTTTAAGAAATATATTTGGGTCACGTTTCTTGTGCAGGATCCGTTTTACAGTTTGTTTTATTATCGGTGCTGTTTTGCCTACATCCAGCTACCCTAATTGCTAAAATGTTTGTTTTAATCTGGCCTAATGCTGTTATTTTAGTGTTTTTCCCTGGGGTTTTGCAGAGTAGGGCTTGCTTGGGTTAATTGACAGTAATAATCAGGTGAATGGGTGGGACTAGGCTCACAGGAAGACACTCTGAAGTCTGGAGACCGGGATCTTCCAGAAACTAGGTCTCTTTCTCAGAAATTCTGCTTTTGAGGATATATCCTTTCCTGCTATACGGGATTCAGAAAGCAGGTATCTTTCTGTATTGTATAGAGAGGTTACAAGGCTGGAAATCTAGCATCCACATAAGTAAATCTGATTAAGTGTCCCAAAATGTATAGTGTAGGGAATTAGCAGGTAAATACATGGGTTTACAGGGATAGAAGCTAGATGGGATTGATGTCGGTGCAGGCTCGATGGGCCGAATGGCCTCCTTCTGCACTATAGGGATTCTATGTCTATGGGGATGTTGCTTACATTGGAACTATAGAGATAGTTAGCTGTTAAGAATTATACTTTGTCATGTTTAAGTACTTTAATTGGTAGAACTTATGCTAATTCTTTTTGTTATATTCCAACCATGTTCTTAAAAAGGTTTATTTTCATAAAAGCTTTGAATCATACCTAGAGAAAAACACCTTATGCTCACCCTAATGCCAAAATTAAAGAAGTTGAGGTCTAGGCTAACCACATAACATACCTTGGAGTTACTGATCTGGTCCATGAACACAATCCGGATTCACTTGTCCTTTTCTTTGGTTTCAAGGTTATTAATTTATTTCTACTTCTTATTGCTTTCAGGAAAACTTCAGTTTTCAGAAAACAGCACTGAAAAGCAGCTTAGATTTAAAAAGATAGCTACTATATTACAGTCCCAATTTAAAGCAACGGGTTATGTGACTTCTGCTGAAATAGCTACAAGAATTTCAAGAACTATCTGACACCAAATACAGAAGCAACAATAACACAGGTAGCACAGTGGGTTAGCACTGCTGTCTCACAGAGCCAGGGACCCAGGTTCAATTCTGGCCCCTGTCATTGTCTGTGCAGAGTCTGCACGTTCTCCCTGTGTCTGCAAGGGTTTCCTCCGGGTGCTCCAGTTTCCTCCCACAGTCCAAAGATGTGTGGGTTAGGTGAATTAGCCATGCTAAGTTGTCCCTTAGTATCCAGAGATGTGCAGGTTAGACGGATTAGCCATGGTAAAGATGTAGCGGGGATAGGGCCTGAGTAAGATACTCTATCAGAGTTGATGCAGACTCGATGGGCTGAATGGCACTGTAGGGATTCTATGTGCAAAATTATCAGCAGCACCAGGGAATTCAAATTCATTCATAAAAACAGACATTTCGGAGCAGGAGTAGGCCACTTGGTCTCTAGAGCCTGCTCCACTGCAGTGGCAGTGCTGATCCACCTGTAACTTTAACTACACACTGCCTAGCCCTTGATAACCCTTGTTCAATGTGAAATTTCCAGATGAAACATTTGTGGACTTTAATTTTCAAAATGACTAGTTTTCTTTTGACTTCAGGAAAGGTTACATATGAGAACCAGCGGAGAAAGCACAAGGGTGATGGCTTCAGTGCTATGTTCCCCTGTGAGCAAACAGCTCAAAAGTGAACAAAGTGAGTTTCCACAATGAATATGTAAGAATTACCATGACAGAATAATCGCTTTTCATCTGACACGGGAACCTTTGGAGGGAATCACCTCAACCAAAGGAAATTACCATGTGGAGTTGCCAGCGTTGGACTGGGGTCGGCACAGTAAGTAATCTCACCAGGTTAAAGGAAATCGCGTAATTTAAAACAAGATTCCATTCAAAACTTCAATCGCACTAGCACGTTGCACCCACTGGTCAATACAGGTCATTAAGGGAACCAATAGGAAAAGGACCAGAAACACTACAAGCAATTCTTGATGCTGTTTTACCTCAAGTTCCTCCCAAAGCTTTTTCCTTAGCTCTTCTCCTTGTTTCTTCACTTGCCTTTCCTTTTCCTGCTTCATCACCAAAATCTTATCCAGCTTTTTCATTTTCACAATCGCCTCTTCCAGCTGGGGGTCTTCAGGTTTATGACACGGATCTTCTTGCTTTGGACCATCTAGTTTTCATTAAACGAAAATCTTTTATGTCGCAAAATCATTTCTTAGGACTTAAAAATTAATATCTTATTCACTATCTGTCCAACATCAATTTATTTTAATAATGATTAACGGCACGTTGGCACAGTGGTTAGCACTGCTGCCTCACAGCGCCAGGGACCCGGGTTCAGTTCCCAGCTTGGGTCATTGTCTGTGTGGAGTCTGCACGTTCTCCCTGTATCTGCGTGGGTGTCCTCCAGGTGCTTCAGTTTCTTCCCACGGTCCGAAAGATGTGCTGGTTCGATGCATTGGCCATGCTAAATTCTCCCTCAGTGCACCCGAACAGGCACCGGAGTGTGGCGACTACGGGACGTTCATAGTAACTTCATTACGGTGTGAAAATAAGCCTACTTGTGACACTAGTACATAAATTTTAAACTTTAGTAAACTTAATTATCTAAGGATAGACTAGTGGGCCTGAGTTATAGGGGGAGGTTGGCCAGGCTAGGGCTTTATTCCTAGGAAAACGAGGAGTGACACTGAGGTGTATAAAATCACAAGGAGCAGTGGTAGGATAAATGCACTTAGACCAGAATTTTACCATCCCACCTGCCACAGGAGCCAGAGCGAGGCAGTAAAATCCCACCCATAGTCCTTTCTCTGGGTGAAACTAGAAGGGGTAGATTTAAGGTGAGAGGGGCAAGATTTAAAAGGGATCTGAGGGACAATTTATTCACGCAGAGGGTGGTGGATGTACGAAATGAGCTGCCAGAGAAAGTGGCTATGGCAGGTTGAATAGCAACATTTAAAAAGCATTTGGATAAACACATGGATGGGAAAAGATTAGAGGGATATGGGCCAAACAAAGGCAACTGGAACCAGTACCAATCTACTGAACCCTGTACAGGTTAGGTGGATTGATCATGATAAATTGCCCCTTGCTGTCCTAAGATGTGCAGGGTAGGTGGATTGACCCTGATAAATTGCCCTTTGCTGTCCCAAGATGTGCAGGTAGATGGATCGGCCATGCTAAATTGTCCCTTAGTGTCCAAAGGTGTGCAGGTTAGGTGGATTGACTGAGTTAATATGTGAGGTTACTGGGTTAGGGCCTGGATGGGATTTTCTGTCAGAGAGTGGTGGCAGGCTGAATGGCCTCCCTCTGCATTGCAGGGATTCTGTTCTATGGTTCCATTCAAAGATCACTTGAAGTAAAACGGTGAAGTATCAACAACATTTAGGGCTGAATATTATCACCACTGAAGAAGTTCCGCCATCAGGTCCAAAAGCGGGAACCAATTCCGGCGGGCAGTGGGACTCGGTGGTAGCAGTTTGCTGGACCAATTCCAGGACCACCGTGCAACTGATGAGGGCTGCCCACCTCCCAGAGCTGCTGCATCAACAAGAGTGAAGGCAACTCGGTAGCGCCATCACTAGCAGTGGCCATCGTCGAGGCTGCAAGGTAAGAAAGACAGTGCCTCCGTGGTGAGACACCCTCAGAGAGGAGGTACATTTTCTTCAGCTAGCTAAGGCCAGGCAGGCTGGGGGTCGCGGGGACAAGGAACGGGAATATTCCAGCAACACGCTTTAAGCACGAGGGTGGCCACTGATGCTGAAGAGCTGTCCCACGCGTGGATTAAATTACATTCCATCCCCAACACCGAAACAAGAAAATTCCTACCAGGCTCTGTCCTCAAAGGTTCAGTTTGATTGGGAGTAGACAAGTGATTCTCTGGGTCCTCTTCACAATCTGTTGAAGTAGAAAGAATTCCTGGGAAAAATGAAAGAAAACCCGCATTATCTTAATTGTTTTCTCTGCTATTGCTGTGCCGGCTAATTGTGAGAGATATTTTCTGTCTTCAACATTTCATATTGTTATTCTTGTTGAGCCCTGGCTCCCTAAATCCCTAGGAAAGGCTGGTAAATTCATAGAGTGATCTGGAATAAACAGGGAAATGTATTTACTTTCTATCGGGCCCTGTTTTCATCATGCAATCCTTCTCCTCTTGAGAAGGTGCAGATTACCTTAACAGTGGGTGCTACATTTTCTTCAACCTCATACATAATTGTTAAATAGTAATAGAAGTAGCAATGGGAGTACGAAATGTCACATCTGAGATAGTGGGCTGGATTTTATCAAGGGCTTCAGAGCTCAAATCAGGACCTGAGCACATCATCTCGGCTGATATTTCAAAGAACAAACAAAATTAAAGCCACAGGAACATGCCCTTCGGCCCTCCAAGCCTGCACCGACCATGCTGCCCGACTGAACTAAAACCCCCTACCCTTCTGGGGACCATATCCCTCCATTCCCATCCTATTCATGTATTTGTCAAGACGCCCCTGAAAAAAATCACTAATTTCAGTTCAGTTACATTTCAGGAATGCAGGCCTGAATTCTCTGGCTGTTCACGCCTCACTTCCACTGCTAACACTCCATGTGGCACTCAGCAAAACCTCCATTCACTAGCGGCAGCAGAGAATCCCCACCACGGGTGAGGTTGGAGAATTCCAGTACACAGCCTTTCGCAGGAGGTACGCGGGTTAGGTTAATTGGCCATGCTGAATTGATCCTCAGTGTCAGTGAGATCAGCAGGGTAAATATGTGCTGTTACGGGCATAGAGGCTGGATGGTGGATTGTGGTCGGTGCAGACTCGATGGGCCAAATGGCCTATGATTCTGTATTAAACAAAGGCTACGATCGCCTGGCAGGTTGGATGCAAAAACTTCTCAAGCACTTCTGAAAGGGAAACAGGGAGATTATCCAGTGTCCTGGCCAACGCTGAATGGCTCAACCAACATCCCTCAGAGCAACTTACTGATCATTCACCTGACTTTGTAGAACCGCCTGTGTAAATCAGCTACTAGTAATGCCACACGGTGGCACAGTGGTTAGCAGTGCTGCCTCACAGTGCCAGGGACCCGGGTTTGATTCCTGGCTTGGGTGACTGTGTGGAGTCTGCACGTTCTCCCCGTGTCTGAGTGGGTTTCATCTGGGTGCTCCGGCTTCCTTCCACAGTCCAAAGATGTGCAGGTTAGGTTGATCGGCCATGCTAAATTGCCCCTGAGTGTCAGGTGGATGAACAGGGTAAATACATGGGGTTACGGGGATAGGGCCTAGTGCAGGCTCAAATGGCCTCCTTCTGCACTGTAGGGATTCTATAACGTTAGGATAATACAGCATTGACTGCACGTCAACACCACTCACAGGATATGAACATACACCTTGCGGAGGACGTGGTAATATAACTACAAGTGTGTTCCCTGCTCCTCCGCTTAAAAGGCATTTTTTTCAGAAACGCACATTTTCCTCACAAGCTAATAAATAAAGTGTAAAGATGAAACACACATATTGAAGTAGCTTTGGCTGTGATGACTGTGTCTATTCAGTTCAAGCAGCAAAGTGGAAAATTCAAGTTCTTTTTATTCATTCTTGAGACATGGGCGTCACTGGCTAGCCAGCATTTATTGCCCGTCCCTAGTTGCCCTTGGGGGGGGGGGGCAGTTGAGAGTCAACCACATTGCTGTGGTCTGGAGTCACATGTAGGCCAGACTGAGTAAGGACAGCAGATTTCCTTCCCTGAAGGACATTAGTGAACCAGATGAGTTTTTCCAACATTTTGACAATGGTAATTCCATAAATTTTTAATTGAATTCAAATTCCATCATCTGCCGTGGCGGGATTCGAACCCGGATGTCCAGAACATTTGCCGAGTTTCTGGATTAATTATCTAATAATAATACCACTAGGCCATCACCCCCCCAAAAGTCAACTGGTTTTTTTTTAAGTTTTGGGAGTTCAATAAAGTTGATTGTATTTTTCATGTGATAAATTGCTTACTCATCCTCGTCTCACTGACAAACACTGTTTCACTTTTATCAGAAGGTTTGCGATAGCAGCAGCGTATGCAGAGCAGCTTCTGAAATGCTCCAAAAACAGGTCCACTGTTCAGTTTTTGGCACAGACTCAACAACTGGCGCTTTTAATAACTCTAATCAGACACAGTCTATGAACTCAAACCTCTGACCGACAATACTATTTAGAGACACGTTAGTGTGACGGAGCCTTTACAAAGTCATGGCAACCAGCAAGGTATTTGTCTTCAACAAGGGGTTCACTGTACTAGAAACTAATCTCCTGTGGGAACTATAACACAACTTTTACTAGGGTCAGGAAAGAATTTTATTGTATTAGATGCTGGACATTGGCTTAGCCCTTTATCTCTGGAAATTCAGCACAAACTGCTGTGTTCACTTTGTCCACTCACTGCGTGAAACCTATACAAAATTAATGTGATGCTGAGTGTTTTGCATCCAGCAGACTAAACAGACTTATCTTGCACCTGAATTGGATGTAAGCTTACAGCACATCCTGGGCAGGATTTTCCAACCTCGCCCGTCCCGAAATCATAAAATCCCGCCCAAGGTCAATGGAACTTTCCATGGTGCGCCCCTCGCCCGCTCCAGTTCCCATGGCAGGTAAAATTCTGGCCCCTATCTCAGCATCACATTGTCAATCTTACTCAAACGTCTCACAGGAAGGAGAAAAATTGACACTGCAGAGGATGGGTAGTCTTCCATGAAGATAGAGGGCAGGGTTTTCCAATTACACTCAACCAAAGGGCAGAAAATCCTGGGTGGGAAGGGCAACGGACCTTTGCACATCCCACCCACTACAATTCCAGCAGAGACGGGGGGAAATTTCTGCCCAGAGTGTTATATTTAGAACCACTGAATCCCTATGGTACAGGAGGCCATTCAGCCCATCCAGTCTGCACTGATTCTCCAAAAGAGCGTCTTACCCAGAATCATCACTGCACCCCATCCCGATAACCCCGCGCATTTAACATGGTCAATCCACCTAACCTGCAGATCTTTCGGATTGCCGGAGGAAACCCACAGACACGGGGAGAACGTGGAAACTCCATACAAACAGTCAACCAAGGCCAGAATCGAACCCGAGTCCCTGGCGCTGTGAGGCACAGTAAGAAGTCTTACAACACCAGGTTAAAGTCCAACAGGATTATTTGGTAGCACAAGCCACTAGCTTTCAGAGCGCTGCTCCTTCGTCAAGGAAGTGGGAGTTCTGTTCTGTTCTGTGTGGCAGCAGTGCTAACAGCTGTGAAAGTTATTGGGAGATATATGAAAATAAAATAGGCAAGAGAAACACTGCAGCTCAAAAGGAAGACAAAAACTGTAGCAGGATTAGGAAGAGCTTTGGAACAATGGAATGCAAACGGAACAAAGAAAGAGCCAAGCGAAAAGGAATTGAAAGGAACAGAAAAGTATTAGGCAGTGGAAAAGAAATCAGAATTAAGGCAGCAGAGATGTTTTCTCTCCATGACCAACAGCTTCAGACATCAGTTCATAAAATATTTACTGCGTGTAAGTTTCATCAATAAAAACCTGGTACCTTCTGTACACCACTGTACTCAGAAAGCACCCATGCTATAACTCAATGAGCTTGTAGAAATATATAGTATAAATACAAAAGTATGACATAAGAAAGTGTTGCTTGTTCCCTCAATCTGAAAGATAGAATATTAAGAAGTCTCACAATACCAGGTTAAAGTCCAACAGGTTTATGTGGAATCATCCACATCATGAAAGAGAGAATGCACACAGTTATGAAATCTCCATAACAGGTTCACAAGTGAATCAAATAGCCACAGGTCAAAATAATTCTTACATTTCTTCCTGAACCTTACCTGCATTAAAACTAATGAAACAATGTAGAATGCAGTTATATATAAACATCTGAGCAGAAACTGGGATAACATTCTGAAATATCTTTGCATTCGGTTATGTACCTGATTTGTCTGAAATGTGCAGTTCCTGTATAATGGAAGCTGTATCTTCCTGTGGTGACATTGGAGATTCGCCATAGCTCCCAGTATCAACACTGTCAGTAACCAAGGTGCTCACTCCACCCAGCTCTCTAAAGATGTCACATTCACTGTCCACATTCTCAAAGCAAGGACTGGTCACGAAATCCAGGGAGTTACTCTGGTTGTCGGAAGGATCAGACTTTTCCTGCAATCAAAAAAAAAATACAATCTAAGTGAGTGGCCTTGAACCATAGAATCATAGAACCCTACAGTGCAGAAAGAGGCCCTTCAACCCATCGAGTCTGCACCAAACACAAATTCAACTATTTCTAATCTGCTGCACACAACACACTAACTACAAAGCCATCCGTCAAGTAATACAGAGAAATTTAAATAATTACCAGTGTAAGTACAGGGAACATCACCTGTGGAACACTCTCCAATTGCCTGGATGGGTGAAGCTCCAACAACACTCAAGTAGCTTGACATCATCCAGGACAGAACAGCCCACTTGATTGGCACCACATCTACAAACATCCACTCCCAACACTTAGTGGTAGCAATGTATACTATCTACAATATGCACTGCAGCAATTCACTAAAGTTCCTTAGACAGCACCTTCCAAACCCATGACCACTTCAATCTAGAAGAACAAGGGCAGCAGATACATGGGAGCACCACCATCTGCAAGTTCCCCTCCAAGTCACTCATCATCCTGACTTGGAGATATATCACCGTTCCTTCGCAGTCGCTGGGGTCAAAATCCCAGAATTCCCTTCCTACCGGCATTGTGGGTCAACCCACGGCACATGGGCTGCAGCGATTCAAGAAGGCAGCTCACCCATCACCTTCTCAAAGGCAACTACGGATGGGCAATAAATGCTGGCCAGTCAGTGATGCCCATGTCCCACAAATGAATTTTAAAAAATCATCTTTAGACCCACCTTTTCAAAAATATGAAAAAGGACAAAATAGGATAGGGTAGAAGGTGAAATCAAATTCTGATGTTTTATTGGTAAAAATTCATTCAGAAATAATAATCTGATTTTATTTTCCAAATGCAAGATCATCAACCCGATGGGTGCTGGTTAGGGTGCACTGGCCGTGCTAAATTCTCCCTCAGTGTACCCGGACAGGAGCCGGAGTGTGGCAACGAGGGGATTTTCAAAGTAACTTCATTAATGTTAACGTAAGCTTACGTGTAATACTAATAAATAAACTTAAACTTCCAGCAGCAATTTTGAAAACTGCTTTCTTCTTGTTAAATGGTTGGAGAAATTTGAACTTGAGTTCACTATTTAAATTTAGCTCCTGAATACTGTTCAGAGATGCCGGGCAGGATGTTATGGCCTCACGAAATTCCCGCCCCAGGTCAACGGCCATTTCTGTTGCCCACTCCTCACCCACTCCAATTCTGTGGCAGCAGGATGGTAAAATTCCGAGGGTCACCTTAATAATTGAATAATAAAATGAATATAGCGATTTAAACTTGTCAATGGTAACCATTTTCCTCTACAGATGTTACTAGTTCTGCTGAACATTCCCAGTATTTTCTGTTTTTTTATTTCAGATCTCCAGCATCTACTCCTGTATTAAAGAATATTGGAACTTTAAAATTCAAAGCCATCCACATTGAGGCCTCCTCTGGCAACTCTCTGACCCAACCCCTGTTGCTCCTCTGACACAAGGGGGCAATTTAGCATGGTTAAAATCAACCTAACCAGCAAATCTTTGGACTGTGGGAGGAAACCAGAGCACCCAAAGGAAACTCATGCAGACACGGGGAGAATGTGCAGACTGCATACAGTGACCCAAGGCTGGAATTGAACCCAGGTCCCTGGCGCTGTGAGGTAGCAGGGCTAACCACTGTGCCACCGTGCTGCCCAAAAGACAGATACTCCTTTTTAAAGAGCACCATCACTGTCATGACGGTATCACGTGGGAGGGATAGTAATATTGCCAGAATAGGATATTATCACGACACTGCCATCACATTCTCTTTCCATTTGACTTTTCGCAAACAATGATGAAAGCAAAGTTTAAATTAATAATTGAATGTTTACAAGTTCAGATGATGAGATTGCCTGAAACAGAAAGGAAAAATAAAGTTGCTTTTCATACAGCGTGCATCGTACCTGGGATAAAATTGGTTCAGGAGTTAAAACCACCATGGCTCCTGAAGAATGCCCACTCAGTCGCCGCCTGTCCTGTGAAGGGCCACGTGCCACCCGGCTCCCTGGGCGGGTTCGAGGACCAGATGCCGGGCGTGAGATCTGGTCAAGCTGCCCTCTCACAATGTCCATTATCATCTAAAACAAAACAACATTTTCATTACGATAGTTTTCATTAAGTATAGTCACTGCTGTAATGTAAGACGGTGGCACAGCGATTAGCACTGCTGCCTCACAACAGCAGGGAGCCGGGTTTGATTCCCATCTTGCGTTACCGTGCAAAGGCTGGGATTGAGTCTGGGTGCAAATTTTATGTCTCATTCTAAGGGCAACACCTATTACAGTGCAGCAATCCCTCAGTACTGCACTGGTGCATCACCCACGCATAGTAACACACACCTTCTCTTTTGCAGAAATCTGTCCCACAGGTTTTGGAATAGTCTTCAATTGCCTAGATGAGGCCAACACCAACAACGCCCAAGAAGATTAATTACTACAAATTGATGTGGGTTGATTAGTGCGCAGTAAATTAAAATTACAGCTTCACTCAGGATGAATACAAGCAGCAAAATGAGCTGATACAGCGTAGATACAACCCCCACCAAATATACACACACACCCAGTGCGAGCCCAGTGCAAACCCACTCTGAGCACAACAAATCTACTGTTCACCCAGTGTCCACACCCAGGGGGAGCCCAGTGTCCGCACCCAGGGGGAGCCCAGTGTTGTTCACACCAAGTGTGAGCCCAGTGTTGTTCACACCCAGTGTCCGCACCCAGAGTGAGCCCAGTATCCACACCCAGAGTGAGCCCAGTGTTGTTCACACCCAGTGTGAGCCCAGTGTTGTTCACACCCAGGGGGAGCCCAGTGTTGTTCACACCCAGTGTGAGCCCAGTGTTGTTCACACCCAGTGTCCGCACCCAGAGTGAGCCCAGTGTTGTTCACACCCAGGGGGAGCCCAGTGTTGTTCACACCCAGAGTGAGCCCAGTGTTGTTCACACCCAGAGTGAGCCCAGTGTTGTTCACACCCAGAGTGAGCCCAGTGTTGTTCACACCCAGGGGGAGCCCAGTGTTGTTCACACCCAGGGGGAGCCCAGTGTTGTTCACACCCAGGGGGAGCCCAGTGTTGTTCACACCCAGAGTGAGCCCGGTGTTGTTCACACCCAGAGTGAGCCCAGTGTTGTTCACACCCAGTGTCCACACCCAGAGTGAGCCCAGTGTTGTTCACACCCAGTGTCCACACCCAGAGTGAGCCCAGTATCCACACCCAGGGGGAGCCCAGTGTTGTTCACACCCAGAGTGAGCCCGGTGTTGTTCACACCCAGAGCGAGCCCGGTGTTGTTCACACCCAGAGCGAGCCCGGTGTTGTTCACACCCAGAGCGAGCCCGGTGTTGTTCACACCCAGAGCGAGCCCGGTGTTGTTCACACCCAGAGTGAGCCCGGTGTTGTTCACACCCAGTGTCCACACCCAGAGTGAGCCCAGTGTTGTTCACACCCAGTGTCCACACCCAGAGTGAGCCCAGTATCCACACCCAGGGGGAGCCTAGTGTTGTTCACACCCAGAGTGAGCCCAGTGTTGTTCACACCCAGGGGGAGCCCAGTGTTGTTCACACCCAGAGCGAGCCCAGTGTTGTTCACACCCAGAGTGAGCCCAGTGTTGTTCACACCCAGTGTCCGCACCCAGAGTGAGCCCGGTGTTGTTCACACCCAGAGCGAGCCCGGTGTTGTTCACACCCAGAGCGAGCCCGGTGTTGTTCACACCCAGAGCGAGCCCGGTGTTGTTCACACCCAGAGCGAGCCCGGTGTTGTTCACACCCAGAGCGAGCCCGGTGTTGTTCACACCCAGAGCGAGCCCGGTGTTGTTCACACCCAGAGCGAGCCCGGTGTTGTTCACACCCAGAGCGAGCCCGGTGTTGTTCACACCCAGAGCGAGCCCGGTGTTGTTCACACCCAGAGCGAGCCCGGTGTTGTTCACACCCAGAGCGAGCCCGGTGTTGTTCACACCCAGAGCGAGCCCGGTGTTGTTCACACCCAGAGCGAGCCCGGTGTTGTTCACACCCAGAGCGAGCCCGGTGTTGTTCACACCCAGAGCGAGCCCGGTGTTGTTCACACCCAGAGCGAGCCCGGTGTTGTTCACACCCAGAGCGAGCCCGGTGTTGTTCACACCCAGGGGGAGCCCAGTGTTGTTCACACCCAGGGGGAGCCCAGTGTTGTTCACACCCAGGGGGAGCCCGGTGTTGTTCACACCCAGAGCGAGCCCGGTGTTGTTCACACCCAGAGCGAGCCCGGTGTTGTTCACACCCAGGGGGAGCCCAGTGTTGTTCACACCCAGGGGGAGCCCAGTGTTGTTCACACCCAGGGGGAGCCCGGTGTTGTTCACACCCAGAGTAGCCCGGTGTTGTCCACACCCAGAGTGAGCCCGGTCTTGTTCACACTCACGCTCCCGGAGTTGTTGCTGGGTTTTTGGGGGGTTTCTCACCGGGTGTGAAAGCGGAGAGGAGCCCGGTCCCGGAGCGCGGAGTCCCGGTCCCGGTGCCGATCCCGATCCGGATCCAGTCCCGGCCCCGCCCCCGGAGCCGCTGCCAGGGACGCTCAGGACCCGGATGTGTTGCTATTCAAAACAAACCCAACTTTATTCATTGTCCCGGCACTGGATCCAGAGCAACACCGGCACTGGCTGCCTCACCCCCCCCCCCCGTCACTGGCTGCCTCACCCCCCCCCCCCGGCACTGGCTGCCTCACCCCCCCCCCCCCCCCGGCACTGGCTGCCTCACCCCCCCCCCACCCCGGCACTGGCTGCCTCCCCCTCCCCCCCAGCACTGGTTGATCCCCCCCCCCCCAGCACTGGTTGATCCCCCCCCCAGCACTGGTTGATCCCCCCCCCCAGCACTGGTTCTTTGTGAAAATGGGCTGTGTAAATTCTTGTAGCCCAGTGAAGTGAAAGACCATCCCCCTGCTGACATATCAGGGTGTGTCAAAGTCAGGACGGCACGGGGGAGGGGGGCTGCTGCCTCACAGCGCCACGGTCCTGGGTTCGATTCCAGCCTCAGGTCACTGTCGGTGTGGAGTCTGCAGGTTCTCCCCGTGTCTGCGTGGGTTTCCTCCTGGTGCTCGGGTTTCCTCCCACAGTTCAAAGATGTGAGGGTTAGGTGGATTGGCCGTTGGTGTCAGGGGGATTAGCAGGATAAATACATGGGGTTACAGGGATAGGGCCAGAGTGACTTGGTGGGCCAAATGGCCTCCGTCTGCACTGTAAGATTCAGTGATTCTAGGCAGTTGTTCAGTACGAATGTTACTTAGCACAGCAATGGAAGCCTTGGATATCGCCCAGATCTTGTTGCATCTTTGATACAAATTACCATCACTTATATCACTTTTTCTAAATTAAAAACTATTTGCCTAAATATTGGCTAAACAATTTAGCTCATTACAAGTCTGTGAGGTGACTTGCCTCGGGATATTGTATCCATTATAGGCAAATTGTTGTTTACATTCTGCTTCCAAAGTTGTCACCTGATCTCAAACTTGGCCAACTCCCAGTGTTCCTGGGGCACTTCAAAAATTACTTAAACTCGCTATCCTCCCATAGAGGGCGATGAAGTACCCCAGTGTGAGGTTGGAAAATGTCAACGTTGTAAAGGACACAAAGTGATTTATTTACTGAGTGTCAGACAGAAAATAGAGAGCTGTTGAGTTTCGGAGCAAGAAAGATAAAGAGAAATTCAGAGAGAGAGAGATACGTGCAACAAATTGTTAAGCTTAGAACCAACAGAGATGTACACAGAGACAGAAACTATATGGGGTTTGATCTTTGCTGATGACACCAAGATTGGTGGAACGGCAAATTGTGCAGAGGGTGTGGAGAGCCTGCAGAAGGATCTAGATAGGCTGGGCGAATGGGCCAGGAAATGGCAAATGGAATTTAATGTTGGCAAGTGCGAGGTGGTCCACTTGGCTAGGAATAATGGTAGGAAGGATTATTACTTACGTGGCGAAAAACTGCAGCAGGCGACGGTGCAGAGGGACCTCGGGGTCCTTGTGCATGAGTCGCAAAAACCCAGCTTGCAGGTGCAGCAGGTGGTCAGGAAGGCGAATGGGATGCTGGCCTTCATAGCGAGGGGGATTGAATATAAAAGTAGGGAGGTCTTGCTGTGGCTGTATAGGGCATTGGTGAGGCCGCAGCTGGAGTACTGTGTGCAGTTTTGGGCGCCGTACTTACGCAAGGATATTTTGGCCTTGGAGGGAGTGCAGAGGAGGTTTACTAGGCTGATGCCAGAGTTGAGGGGGTTGAGCTATGAGGAGAGGCTGAATAAACTAGGCTTGTACTCGTTAGAGTTTAGAAGAATGAGGGGAGATCTCATTGAGACGTATAAGATGATGAATGGGATGGATAGGATAGAGGTGGAGAGACTCTTCCCACTCAGAAAGGATAGTAGGACTAGGGGGCACAGCCTCAAGATAAAGGGTTTAGAACGGAGTTGAGGAGGAACTTCTTCACTCAAAGGGTGGTGAATCTCTGGAATTCTCTGCCCGTTGAAGTGGTGGAGGCTGCCTCGCTAAATATTTTTAAGACGCGGGTTGATGGGTTTTTGATAAGAGAGGGGATTAAGGGTTATGGGGAGAGGGCGGGAATGTGGAACTGAGCCACGACAGATCAGCCATGATCTTATTGAATGGCGGGGCAGGCTCGAAGGGCTAGATGGCCTACTCCTGCTCCTATTTCTTATGTTCTTATGTTCAATCCCTGGAGACTCCATGCCAATCCTGGAGGGTTGGCAACCCTCGAACCTGATTCATCCCTTAACCAACACCACCAGAACAGATGATCTGACCATTCAGAGTGGAAATTGAGCATATAAGGGTGGCACAATGACAGAGCGATTGGCAATCCTCCCTCACAGCCCCAGGGACCTGGGTTCAATTCCGGCCTCTGGTGACTGTCTGCGTGGACATTGCACATTTCTCCCGTGTCTGCGTGGGTTTCATCCGGGTGCTCCGGTTTTCTCCCACAATCCAAAGATGTGCTGGGTAGGTTATTTAGCCATGCTACGTTGCCCCTTAGTATCGGGGGATTAGGACTGTAAATACATGGGGTTACGGGGATGGGATCTGGTTGGGATTGTTGTCAGTGCAGACTCGCTGGGCGAAATGGCCTTCTTCTGCACCGTAGGGATTCCATGTGTACATATTTAATCAGAAGTATCATTGCCGCCCTAGCTGAGGGTGCAACCATCTCAAAAAAGCGATGAATGGAATCCCTACAGTGCAGAAGGAGACCATTCAACCCATCAAATCTGCACCAACAACAATCCCACCCAGATCCTATCCTCATAACTCCACATATGTACTCTGCTAATCCCCCTGACGCGAAGGGGCAATTTAGCATGGCCAAACAACCTAACCCGGACATCTTTGGGACGTGGGAGGAAACCCATGCAGACGTGGGGAGAACGTGCAAACTCGGCACAGACAGTGACCCAAGCTGGGAATCGAATGTGGGTCCCTGGCGCAGTGAGGCAGCAGTGCTAACCACCGCGCCACCGTGCCACCCTTTGAATTGGACGTGCCGTTAAGATGCTAGGAGGAAGAAAAACTCATTTCGGAGATGGATACCTGTAAATTTACAGATCTATACAATAAATCATCGCGGCTGCATTTAGAATCGGACTGACAAATAGATTTTCCGTGAACCTTCCTGGAATAGTCCTGTCGATGACTCAGAATTATCCCCCACGCTTGGACTGAATATTTATGACACTGATAGGATTGATATGTTAGACAGTATTCCTATCCTTTGTGCATTGCATGCTTTAATCTGTTCATTATAGCAACTCTGTCCCCTCTCCCCTTCCCCATCACTCAGCCACCGTAATTCAGTTTAAATGAAAGTTAAGATTAATTCGCTCTGCGGTGAAGCAGAATGTGGATGAATTAAACCAAGAGGCCACAAATTATGCATGCAGATTATGTAAATTATGGAATGCTCATTAGCTAACAATGTGTAAAAACCTTTTAAGTAAGCAGAGTAGATTGGCATTGAAATGCAATTTGAGCTTTATATTGAACAGAAAGGTGAAAATGTGCATGCCAATTCTGCTGAGCTGATTTAGTCTGAACAATTGCCGTGAGCTATTCCAATGATTTTAGCTGTCTACGACACCTACTCTTAAACAAATTGGCTCGCATTTTTCTGGTCTGTGTGAGTGCATCAGCTGCAACTGAGATCAGTTCTGAGCACCATTGAAAATTCCAGAGGGTTGCCCGTCTCACTGACACTCATGATGTGGAGATGCCGGCATTGGACTGGGGTGGGCACAGTAAGAAGTCTCACAACAGCAGGTTAAAGTCCAGCAGGTTTATTTGGTAGCACAAGCCACTAGCTTTCGGAGCGCTGCCCCTTCATCAGGTGAGTGGAAGCTGTGTTCACAAACAGGGCATATATAGGCACAAACTCAATTTACAAGATAATGGTTGAGTGCGAGTAGTTACAGTCTTAAAGGTATAGACGATGTGAATGGAGAGAGGGTTAAGCACAGGTTAAAGAAATGTATACTGCCTCCAGCCAGGACCGTTCGTGAGAATTTTGCAAGCCCAGGCAAGTCATGGGGATTACAAATAGTGTGACATGAACCCAAGATCGTGGTTGAGGCCGTCCTCATGTGCGCAGAACTCTCTCTCCACTCACATTATCTTTAACTTTAAGACGTGATTACTTGTAAAGACTCGCATTCCAACCATTACCTTCTACATTGAGTTTGTGTCTATATACGCCCTGTTTGTGAACACAGCTCCCACTCGCCTGATGAAAGGGCAGTGCTCCAAAAGCTTGTGGCTTGTGCTACCAAATAAACCTGTTGGACTTTAACCTGGTGCCGTGAGACTTCTTACTGCATTGACACTCAACATTGAGGCTCACACATACAATCATAGAATCTCTACAGTGCAGAAGGAGGCCATTCGGCCCATCAGGTGCACCGGCCACAAGCCCACCCAAGCCCCTATTCCTGTAACCCCCACATATTTACCCTAGTTGGTCCCCCTGACACTAAGGGTCAATTTAGCACAGCCAATCCACCTAACCCGCACACCTTTGGACCATGGGAGGAAACCGAAGCACCCAGAAAAAACCACGCAGGCATGGGGAGAATGTGCAAACTTCACACAGACAGTGACCCAAGGCCGGAATTGAACCCGGGTCCCTGACACTGTAAGGCAGCAGTGCTTATCACTGTGTCATTGTGCCTTCCACGAATGACAGTTCAAAACAAAACACTGCAAATGCCAGAAATGTGGAATAAAAATAGAAATTACTGGAATATGAGCTCCCTGATTAAGGCAGCAATGGCTTGTCCAATCAGGGAGCTCTGCAGGTGTCAGGGTTATTGGCGCTCTGGGTTTATACTCTGTACCAGGAAGTTCCTGTCTGAGTGTTGCTGACCATGTAAATATATCTAAATTTGGTGAAAGGACCCTGGTCTCAGCGAAGTTATGTCAGTGGCGACAAGCATGGAACGTAATTGCTTTATTTGATTTGATTTGATTTATTATTGTCTCATGTATTAACATACAGTGAAAAGAATTGTTTCTTGCATGCTATACTGACAAAGTATACTCTTCATAGAGAAGGAAAGGAGAGAGTGCAGAATGTAGTGTTACAGTCATAGCTAGGGTATAGAGAAAGATCAACTTAATGCAAGTTAAGTCCATTCAGAAGCCTAACAGCAGTGGGAAGAAGCTGTTCTTGCGTCGGTTGGTACATGGCCTCAGACTTTTGTATCTTTTTTCCGATGGAAAAAGGTGGAAGAGAGAATGTTCTTAATGCAAGGTAGGTCCATTCAAAAGTCTGACAGCAGCAGGGAAGAAGCTGTTCTTTAGTCAGTTTGTTCGTGTCCTCAGACTTTTGTATGTTTTTCCCGACGAAAGTAGGTGGAAGAGAGAATGTCCAGGATGCGTGGGGTTCTTAATTATGCTGGCTGCTTTGCCAAGGCAGCAGGAAGTGTAGACAGAGTCAGTGGATGGGAGGCTGGTTTGCATGATGGATTGGGCTACATTCACGACCATTTGTAGTTCCTTGCGGTCTTGGGCAGAGCAGAAGCCGTACCAAGCTGTGATACAACCAGAAAGAATTCTTTCTATGGTGCATCTGTAAAAGTTGGTGAGAGTCGTAGCGGACATATCAAATTTCCTTAGTCTTCTGGGAAGGAATCAAAATTGTGGACTCCTTAGAATACGAGCTCCCTGATTTAGACAGTAATAGTCTGTCCGACCAGGGAGCTCTGCATGTGCACTATAATGTGTAGTATCAGGGTGACTGGCACTCTGGGTTTATACTGTGGACCAGGAAGTACCTGGCTGCTGGTGGCTATGTAAATAAATCTAAATTTGGTGAAGGGATACTGGCCCCAGGGGAGTTATTTCACTCAGCAGGTCCGGCAGCAACAGAAAGGTAGGGTTGGCATTTCAGCCAATGACTTTTTGTCATAACCAATTTGACACATGGGGGATAATTTGAATCTCCAAAGCAATAACGTAAAGATTTCAAACAGATCCCGAGCTGCTTTGAACCTGCACATTTCCAGTTTTAACAGAGCTGGGATGTAAGATGGGTAACCATCCCCTGAGAGGAAACAAGACTAAGGAAATTTGGCATGTCAGCTATGACTGTCACCAATTTTTACCGATGCACCATAGAAAGCATTCTTTCTGGTTGTATCACAGCTTGGTATGGCTCCTGCTCTGCCCAAGACCGCAAGGAACTACAAAAGGGCATGAATGTAGCCCAGTCCATCACATAAACCAGCCTCCCATCCATTGACTCTGTCTACACTTCCTGCTGCCTTGGCAAAGCAGCCAACATAATTAAGGATCCCCACACCCTCCAGACATTCTCTCTTCCACCTACATTCATCAGGAAAAACATACAAAAGTCTGAGGACACGTACGAACTGACTAAAGAACAGCTTCCTCCCTGCTGCTGTCAGACTTTTGAATGGACCTACCTTGCATTAAGCTAATCTTTCGCTACATTCGAGCTACGACTCTAACACTACATTCTGCACTCTCTCCTTTCCTTCTCTATGAACAGTATGCTCTGTCTATATAGCACGCAAGAAACAATACTTTTCACTGCATACTGATACATGTGATAATAATAACTCAAATCAAATCAAATCAATCAAAATCTGTCATTGACATCATCTCAGGGACTGGGTGATCCCATCATAGCCAGGCCAGCACAGTGGTTAGCATCGCTGCTTCACAGTGCTAGGGACCCGGGTTTGATTCCCAGCTTGGATCACTGTCTGTGTGGAGTTTGCATGTTCTCTCCATGTCTGCGTGGGTTTCCTCCTGGTGCTCTGGTTTCCTCCCACATTGTGAAAGATGTGCTAATTAGGTGCATTGACCTGAACAGGTGCTGGACTGGGGAATTTCATAGTAACTTCATTGCAGTGTTAATGTAAGCTTTACTTGTGGCTAATAACGAAACTTAGGATTATATATATTTTTAGCAACTATCGTTCGTAAATTCCCTGGCCTTGGGAAAACCAGGAGGTTAAAAAAAGGTAGAAGGATTTGGATTCATTATTTTTATTGCACTGCTCGTGGGTTGGGAAGAGGGGAAGTGTTTATACACAGAACAACAAGTTAACCATGTAAACCCACCTACATGATCTTCCTCCGAACCCCCCATCATCAACCCATATTTCATCACCAAACCCCAAACTTTCCCAAATCTTCACTGTCATCACAGCAGCCAGACTGTAATCATCCTCCAACAACTCATCTTTGTAATCGTTGTCCCTTCACCACCATGCTCACCTCTGGGTGCTCCAGTTTCCTCCCCACAATCCAAAAGACCTGCTGGATTGGCCATGCTAAATTCTCCCTCAGTGTACCCGAACAGGCACCGGAGTGTGGCAACTAGGGGATTTTCACAATAACTTCATTGCAGTGTTAATGTAAACCTATTTGTGACATAAATTAGGTCCTATCGCTGATCACTGCATCCCCAGTGCTCTGTGGCGAGCTTTCTATCAGCACCAACCCAGCAGGTCACCCATTTCGGCAATACACAGGTGGCAGTAAGCGAGGCTTCAGGTTCACTGGGAATGGAGTGGATGCATGGCTGCTGGTCGGAGCGCCCTGGGGACAAGCAGTTGGGGACAGAGGAATTAGGAGAGGGGGTAGGCAATTCAGCCCTTGGAGCCCACACAGCCTTCGATTGGAAAGGTGTGGAAAAAAGCAGAAGGCAAAAGAGATGACCAAACGTCAAATAAAGAGAGCCCAGCTGGAGAAAGACACCATCAGTCAACCTGGGGCCAACATCTGTGCCAGCTGTGAAGGGGAGTTCCACTCACAAATTAGCCTCAACAGACAATGTTCAATCCAGAACGGATCTTCAGCACAGGCTTGGTGGGCCAAAAGGCCTGCTCTCCGATTCATTGTTCTTTGCTCCTTATTGAGAAAAGAGAATATTTTGATACTGACTGTACCTTCTCATTGTTCTTCACTTAGCTCAGCACATGCACTAGAAGAAATGCACATTATAATACAACGTATTCCTGCAACAGTTACTAGCTGACTTTTTTTGTGCAATTTACACAGCCAATAGTCATTCTGATTGAGTAGGTTTGATTAAATTATGTTCTTTGATATTCTTTATTTGGTAGAAGTAGGTGTACAAATTTGCTGTATCTAACTGCTTCTTGAAAACATTCAATACTTTGGCCTCAATTACTTTCTGTGGTAACAAATTCCATAGGCACTGGGTGAAGAAATTTCTCCTCGTCTCTGTCCTAAATAATTTACCCTGTATCCTCAGACTGTGCCCCCTGGTTCTGGACTCTTCCACCATTGAGGAACATCTACCCTATTTAGTCCTGTTAGAACTTTATAGGTTTCTATAAGACACTCCTTCATTCATAGAATTCCCACAGTACAGAAGGAGGCCATTTGGCCCATCATGTCTGCACCAATCATGATCTCACCCAGCCTCCATTACCGTAACACCACACATTTAACCTGCTAATCCCCCTGACACAAGGGTCAATTTAGCATGGCCTATCAACTTAATCCGCACATCTTTGGACTGTGGGAAGAAACCAGAGCACCCGGAGGAAACACATGCAAACATGGGGAGAAAGTGCAAGCTTCACACAGACAGTGACCCGAGGCCGGAATTGAACCTGGACACTTGGCGCTGTGAGGCAGCAATGCTAACCACTGTGCCACCGTGGCACCCTTCTGAACTCCAGTGAACACAATCCTAACTGGTTCAATCTCTCCTCGTGCATCAGATCCGACATCCCAGGAATCAGTCTGATAAAGCTTTTCTGCACTCCCTCAGTCAAGGAGACTAAATCTGCCCGCAATATTCTGGGGGCTAAGGCCCTGTATAATTGCACCAATATATCCCTTCTCCTGTATTCAAATCCTCTCGCTATGAATGCCAACATACTGTTTGCCTTTTTTATTGCCTGCTGCCATTGCATGCTTACCTTCAATGACTGGGCTACCAGGACACCCAGGTCTCATTACACATTCCCCTCTCCTAATTTATAGCCATTCAGTTAGTGATCTGCCTTGCTGTTTTTTCTACCAAAGTGAGTCAATTTGACAACGATGACACTTCAGAAGTTCTTTTTTCACTGTAAAAGCCTTTCACCTGCAATCACAAAAGGCTGTAAATGCCAGTTTGTTCACCACGAAAATCTCTAAGGAAGAGAGTAGGAGGTTTGTTCTGTGTGTAACACTAGGAGGACAAAGAACACCCACCAAATACAATGGCAGGAGCAAAACCCTTAATAAATTCCAAAAGATAAAATAAATCTAAAGAAAGGAACATTGAAAAGAGAGCATAAGCGACAGGGAAAAGAAACACACTCCTCTTTCAGACATTTGGGCCATGCACAGTTGTTCCAAATTTAGATTAACAGGGTAAATAGGTGGGATTACACAGTGGGATTGTGGGCGGTGAAGGCTTGATGGGCTGAATGGCCTCCTTCTGCACTGGAGGGATTCTATGATTCTAAGTCTAAGTGTATTTATTAGCATCACAAATAGGCTTATATTGACACTGCAATGAAGTTACTGTGAAAATCCCCGAGTCGCCACACTCCGGCACCTGTTTGGTACACTGAGGGAGAACTTAGCATGTCCAATACACCTGACCGGCACGTCTTTCAGACTGCAGGAGGAAACTGGATTGCCCGGAGGAACCCACACAGCTATAGGGAGAATGTGCACAGACGGTGACCCAAGCTGGGAATCAAACTCAGGTCCCTGGTGCTGTGAGGCAGCAGTGCTAACCATTGATTAGTTGGTTCCAGCCACCAATTGGTTGCATGGGGTTATGTAGAATGTCTCCTCCGCTCATGTCAAATCCTCTGTGGGAGAAACCAGACTGGCTGGTGAAGGGAGGATGGATCTTTATTCTGGGGAAAAGAGATCCTCATTAAGATGTTTTAAATTCTGAAAGCTTTTGATAGTGTAGAAATGGGAGAGAGTTTCCATTTGTGTGGAAGGGACCATTGAAGTGAGCTATTCCTTCAGAAACCAGAGTCACAGGTAAAGAAGACCTTCAGCATGCTAGGTTTCATTGGTCAGAACATTGAATACAGGAGCTGGGATGTCTTGTTGAAGATGTACAAGACATTGGTAAGGCCACACTTGGAATACTGTGTACAGTTCTGGTCACCCTATTATAGAAAGGATATTATTAAAGTAGAAAGAGTGCAGAAAAGATTTACTCGGATGTTACCGGAACTTGATGGTTTGAGTTATAAGGAGAGGCTGAATAGACTGGGACTTTTTTCCCTGGAGTGTAGGAGGCTTAGGGGTGATCTTATAGGTGTACGTAAAATAATGAGGGCATAGATCAATTTGATAGTCAATATCTTTTCCCAACGATAAGGGTGTCTAAAACTAGAGGGTGCAGGTTTCAGGTAAGAGGGGAGTGATACAAAAGGGTCCAATTTTTTCACACAGAGTATGGTGAGTGTTTGGAACAAACTGCCAGAGGTAGTAATAGAGGCAGGTACAATTTTGTCTTTTAAAAGGCATTTAGACAGTTACAGGGGTAAAGTGGGTATAAAGGGATATGGGCCAAATGTGGGCAATTGGGACTAGCTTAGTGGGGCAGCATGGATAAGTTGGGCCAAAAGTTCTGTTTCTATGCTGTAACCTCAATGACTCTATTACTCTAAATAAAGAATTCAGAAGAAATGTACAGAGTCAGAGGGTGGTGAGAATGTGGAAGTCACCACCACAAGAAAAAGTTGAGTTGAATAGTAAAAATACATTTCAGGACAATCTAGATTAGCGTTGAGAGAAAAGGAATAGAGAAAGTGTAACCTTGATCAAGTTGGATGAGGAAGTGGAGAAGGTTCAAGTGGAATTCGGATTGGTTACACTAAAGCGGCTATTTCTGTGTTCCCTATTCTGTGTAATTCTCTGTGAACACAAAGCAGCAAACTCGACTTAGAAATTTAGCTTCATATCAGAAAACAGGCAAAGAAAGTGAACCAGCAGCCTAAAAGATTAACCCAGCGACTGACCTGTCTAAGGGATTAGCCATTTAAGTAGCACTGCTCTGGACTCCTTCCTTCTATTAGCATCATATATCACGGCAAGCGAGGTCCTAAGATGCCCAATATCAGAAAAGAGACCTACAATAAGTTCATGGCTTTTACTTAAATATTTTAATCACTATTTATTGGATTTCCACTACGCGACCTGCATGTCTCTAGGGGGACCTTGATTCAGAATAGCATGTGGTGCTGAATGAGTAAGTATGGGTGGAATTTTACCAAGACGTCTGCCCGAGGTTCATACGATCCCACCCGAGGCCAACAGAGAATGCTGTTCTCGGAGCCTCGCCCTCCCCGGAATCGGGGAGAGCGTGCCAGTAAAATTCCAACCTGTTGCCTGCCACATTGGATGCTTAGGAATTTTGCATCAACTAAATAGCGGGAAGGCCATTTCCTCTTGATGAATAGCACTGACGCAACAGTCGAAAACAATTACTTATATCAAATTTTTTTAGATGAAGTTAGCCCTGATTCACTTCAATATTGCCTCAGGAAATTAAAAAAACACACGCCAGTTAGTGATCATTTGTTTATAAGCAGAACATGGTGAATTTTTATTCTGATGTATGACAGGGTCACATAGCTTCTGACCTCATTACAAGCTCGGTTCAAACATGGACAGAAAAGCTAAATTTCAAAGATGAGGGTGAGTGTGACTGCCCTTGATATCATCTGATTTGATTTAATTTATTATTGTCACATGTATTAGCATGCCGTGAGAAGTATTGTTTCTTGCACACTATACAGACAAAGCATACTGTTCATTGAGAAGGAAACGAGAGACTGCAGAATGTAGTGTTACAGTCATAGCTAGGATGTAGAGAAAGATCAACTTAATGCGAGGTAGGTCCATTCAAAAGTCTGATGGCAGGAGGGAAATAGCTGTTCTTGATTCGGTTGGTACGTGTCCTCAGAGTTCTGTATCTTTTTCCTGATGGAAGAAGGTGGAAGAGGGAATGTCCAGGATGCGTGGGGTCCTTAATTATGCTGGCTGCTTTGCCGAGGCAGCGGGAAGTGTAGACAGAGTCAGTGGATGGGAGGTTGGTTTGTGTGATGGACTGGGCTACATTACATATCAGGACAACATTGCACTGAGTGTGGCATCAAGGAGCCCTAGAAAAACTGGGGTCAACGGGAATCGGATTGTGGGGTAGGAACCCTCCATTGGTTGCAGCTGTTCCTGACAAAAAGGAAGATGGTTGTTGAAGGTCAGTCATCACAGTTGCAGAATATTACTGCAAGAGTTCCTCAGGGTAGTGTCCTAGGCCCAACCATCTTCAGCTACTTCATCAATAACCTTCCTTTCAGCTTAAGGTCAGAAGTGGGAACATTTGCTGATGATTGCACAATGTCTAGCACCATTCACAACTACTCAGATACTGAAGAAGTCCGTATCCAAATGCAGCAAAACCTGGACGATGTCCAAGCTTGGGGACATTTGTGCCACACAAGTGCCAAGCAATGACAATCTCCAACAAGAGAGGATCGAACCATCTTTCTTTGGCATTACCATCACTGAATCCTCCACTATCTTCATCCTGGAGGTTACCATTGACCGGAAGCTGAACTTGGCTAGTCATATAAATACTGTGGCTACCAGAGCAGGTCGGGCTAAGAATCCTCTGGTGAGTAACTCACCTCCTGACTCTCCAAAACCTGCCCACCATCTACAAGGCACAAGTCAGGGGTGTGATGGCATACTCTCCACATGTCTTGATGAGTACAGGTTCATCAACACCCAAAAAGCTTGACACCATCCAGGACCATGCAGCCCATGTGATTGGCATCCTATCCTATGGTGGAGGGCATCACTACCTCCACCACTGACACAAAGTGGCAGCAGTGCGTACTATTGACAAGATGCACTGTAGGAACTCACCAAGGCAGCATCTTCCAAACCTGCAACTGTTAGCACCTAGAAGGACAAGGGCAGCAGATACATGGGGACACCACAACCTGGAAATTTTCCTCCAAGCCACTCACCATCTTGACTTGGAACCATATCGCCGTACCTTCACAATTGCTGGGTCAAAATCCTGGAACTCCCTCCCTAACAGCACTGAGGGTGTACCTACACCACATGGACTGCAGTGGTTCAAGGAGACACCTCACCATCACTTACTCAAGGGCCATTAGGAATGAGAAATAAATGCTGGCTTAGCCAACAACGCCCACATGCCAGGGATTAATTTTTAAAAACAGCATGAAAAATAATTTTTGATTCCAATGAGTATGATTTCCTCTTTTTAATTCGTAATGGGAAAGGTTTTAAAGTTTTTGTTCAGCTGAATTTTTATTGAATTGTACGGTTTTAATTAGCCCCGGGATATTCCATGTTAAGTACCGCTGAAATCGCCCTCAGTTCTATTGGAAAACACAACGATTCCTGGACTAAGAATGTCTGATTAAAGAAATGCTCTAAGAATTTCCATCGCCCAAGAGATCCCCATTAAGTGAAATAAAACTCCCCAGGATTTCAAGAAAGGTTCAAAAATGATTAACAAGTCAAAAGAGACAGCAAACGCAAATGAAACATTTTAAATCTATTTCCATTCATTACATATGAGATGGAAAGTGTGATCTGGCACCGTATCAATCAGAAACTCCTAGAAACAGGTAGATAAAGTATAGAAACATAGAAACCCTACAGTGCAAGAGGAGGCTATTCAGCCCATTGAGTCTACACCAACAAAAACCCTACCTATGGTCTCTCCTCATGTATTTACCCGGCTAATTCCACTGACACAAAGGGTCAATTTAGCGTGGCCAATCAATCTTTAAAGTTTGCTTTGATTTATTATTGTCACATGTATTACTATACAGTGAAAAGTATTCTTTCTTGCGTGCTATACAAAGTATACCCTTCATAGAGAAGGAAATAAGAGAGTACAGAATGTAGTATTATTGTCATAGCTAGGGTGTAGAGAAAAATCAGCTTAATACAAGGTAGGTCCATTCAAAAGTCTCATGGCAGCAGGGAAGAAACTGTTCTTGAGTCATTTGGTACATAGCCTCAGACTTTTGTATCTTTTTCCCAATGGAAGAAGGTGGAAGAGAGAACCTGCACACCTTCAGGCTGCAGGAGGAAACTGGAGCACCTAGAGGTAACCCATATAGACACAGGGAGAATGTGCAGACTCCACACAGATGGTAACCTAAGCCGGGAATTGGACCTGGGTCCCTGGTGCTACAAGGCAGCAATGCTAACCACCGAGCCATCATGCTACCCATTTACCATAGCTAACCCATCTAACCTACATACCTTAGGACACTAAGGGGCAATTTAGCATGGCCAATCCACCTAACCTGCACATCTGTGGACAGTAAGGGGCAATTTAGCATGGCCAATCCATCTGCTCCATTTTCCATTCAAAATGACATTTATCTTTATTTAAATATTAATATTTGTTGAAATAAATCCAATTATGCATCTGCTTAGTGTAAGGTTTTGCTTTGTGATCACTCTGGCTGATTGGAACAGGCCTGAGTGAGTGACAAGAAAATGCTTCTGATGTTATTTTTTGCCTTGTTACTTTTTCTTGCGGCATGTTTTTAATCCGCTGTTAACCAATTCTGTCAAAAGGAATTTTTGACATTTCTTTAGCTTTGAGTTTCATTCTATTGTGAAAGGATTTGAACAGCTGCAATGACTCAAGGTGAATTACGGCCTAGTCAGGGGGTTAGGCCAGCCACAGAAGCTGGTGGCACCTGTTAGATTCACTGCCAATGGCCGCCATGCTTGAATTCCACCACAGCAGCTGGTGGAATTTAAATTCAATTAATAAATTTGTTCGATTAGTCTGCAACATAGTAAAGGTGCCATGAAATTATCATCCACTGTTTTAAAAACCCATCCTGTTCACTCATGTCTTTTAGGGGAAGAAATCATAGAATCCTGAGAGTGCAGAAGGAGACCATCAAGTCTGCATTGACTCTCTGACAAAGTATCCCACCCAGGCTCTCTCCGCTACCCTATCCCTTGAACCTCACCCATTTACCATGACTAACTCATCTGACCTGCACATCTTTCGACAATAAAGAGAATTTTGGCATAGCCAATTCACCTAACCCACACATCTTTGGACACTAAGGGACAATTTAAAATGGCCAATCCACCTAACCCACACATCTTTGGACATTAAGATACAATTTAGCTTGGCCAATCTACTTAACCCACTCATCTTTGGACACTAAGGGACAATTTAGCATGGCCAATCCACCTAACCTACATATTTTCGGACATTAAGGGGCAATTTAGCATGGCCAATCCACCTAACACACACATCTTGGACACTAAGGGACAATTTAGCATGGTCAAGCCACCTAACCTGCACATTTTTGGACGCTAAGGGGCAATTTCACATGGCCAATCAACCTAACTTGCACATCTTTGGACATTAAAAGGCAATTTAACATGTCCAATCCACCTAACCTGCACATCTTTGGACACTAAGAGGCAATTTAGCATGGCCAATCCACCTAACCCGCACATCTTTAGTCGCTAAGAGGCAATTTAGCAGGGCCAATCTACCTAACCCATACATCTTTGGACACTAAGAGGCAAATTATCATGGCCAGTCCATCTAATCCGCACATCTTTGGACACTAAGGGTAATTTAGCATGATCAATCCATCTAATCCTGACATCTTTGGATTGTGAAAGGAAACCGGAGCACCCAGAGGAAACCCATGTAGACCCGGGGAGAACGTGCAAATCTGCCATCCTTACCAGTCTGGGCTACATGTGACTCCAGAGCCACAGCAATGTGGTTGTCCTTTAACTACCCTCTGAAGTGGCCCAGCAAGACACACAGTCCAGGGGCAATTAGGGCTGGGTCACAAATGCTGGCCCAGCCAGCGACATCTAGACTTCACAAAATAATTTTTAAAATTAGCAAGTGTAAATGTTTTTATGATGGGAACAAAAAACAGATTGTTGTTCATAGAGAATAAAATGTTTTAATTAGAATTATTTGAAGTTTGGCTGTACATATAACACCTTAATCAGAGATAGACAGCACAAGTAAATAAAAATCCAGCACAAGGAAAAAGGAAATCTTTTCAGTACAAGCTTTAGTTGTTTAAAAAGGATTTAAACTAAAACAGAGATTTTTGGCATAACAAAATATTCACTGTTCTCATGAATACTTTATTTATGAAAAGTAAATCTGCTTAATGTTAATAAACATATAAAAAGTTTGGCAATATGTGTCTCATCTGAAGGAAAATAGCAACAGTCATAAGTATCACTTTCGGGAATTGCTCCAAAATACAACTTGCAGATGACTCCACAAAGATGTGACTAGCTGCAGCTTTGGGTGGAGTACATCTTCATTCCTGTACTCCCTAAGACATAGGAGCAGAATTAGGCCACTCGGCCCATCAAGTCTGCTCCCCCCATTCAATCATAGCTGATATTTTTCTCATCCCCATTCTCCTGCCTTTTCCCCATAATCCCTGACCCCTTTAATAATCAAGAACCCATCTCTCTCTTTGTCTTAAAGACACTCAATGACCCGGCGTCCACAGCCTTCTGCAGCAAAGAGTTCCACAGATTCACCACTCTCTGGCTGAAGAAATTCCTCCTCCTCTCTGTTTTAAAGGATCATCTCTTTAGCCTAAGGTCATGCCCTCTGGTTCTAATTTTTCCTACTCGTGGAAACATCCTCTCCACGTCCACTCTATCCAGGCCTCGCAGTATCCTGTAAGTTTCAATAAGATTCCAGTGTGACAGATTCAGGTAAATAACATGGATCACTGATAGTAAACACTCGTGCCCGTACTGTGACCCTGATATTCATGGAGGCATACCAATTCTAGGATTCTTGACCCCACACCTGGCACCCCCCAATTTTTGCTGGCACTCGATATTCCTGATCTAACAGCTCCATTACGGATCTCCAAGCTCCCATCTGCCCATAGTTTTTTTGTGTACTCGGATAAGCTTTTCTGTGACAAGTTTTCACAGCCCCTCAGGGGATTGGTGTACCATGGCCTAGATTCAGGAATCTTTTGAAAGGTAACCTCAAAACCTCCTACCCATGCCCCCTCAGCTCAGTGCCAACTCATACCCCCTACCTATCCCTGTGGCCCCTTATAGGATAAACACAGTAAGAAGTCTCACAACACCAGGTTAAAGTCCAACCAATTTATTTGATAGTAAACCCACAAGCTTTCGGGATTTGCCCCTTCGTCAGGTGAATGGAGAGTTCTGGCCTCAGACAGAGCATATAACAGCACAGTTTACAGATTACTGATTACAATGTGAGTCTTTACAACTAACCTGCTATTCAAGTCTTAAAGACGCAAACAACGTGAGTGGAAATGCACATAACAATACACATCTCTTTAACCTATGCCTAATACTCTTTCCACTCACATTGTTTGCATCTCCACATCATGACTACTATCGACCCCTTATAGGATGACAGATTTCCTTCCCTATAGGATTTTAGTGAACCAGATGGGTTTATACTGGCAGTGGATGGGGGTGCGGAGGAGATTCACTGGGTTGATTCTGGAGTTGAGAGGGTTGGCTTATGAGGAGAGACTGAGTAGACTGGGACTATACTCACTGGAATTCAGAAGAAGGTGGGGAGATCTTATAGAAACAGATAAAATTATGAAGGGAATAGATAAGATAGAAGCAGGGAAATTGTTTCCATTTGCAGGTGAAACTAGAACTAGGGGGCATAGCCTCAAATTAAGGGGGAGCAGATTTAGGACTGAGTTGAGGAGGAACTTCTTCATCCAAAGGGTTGTGAATCTGAGGATTTCCCTGTCCAGTGAAGCAGCTGAGGCTACCTCATTGAATATTTTTAAGGCAAGGATAGATACATTTTTGAACAGTAAAGGAATTAAGGGTTATGGTGAGCGGGTGGGTAAGTGGAGCTGAGTCCACAAAAAGATCAGCCATGATCTTATTGAATGGTGGATCAGGCTCAAGGGGCCAGATGGCCTATTCCTGCTCCTAGTTCTTATGATCTTTGCGACAATCAACAATGGTTTCATGGTCATCATTGGCTTTTAATTCCAGATTTGTATGGGGTAACATGGTGGCACAGTGGTTAGCACCGCTGCCTCACAGCGCCAGGGACTTGGGTTCAATTCTGGCCTCGGGTCACTGTCTGTGCAGAGTTTGCACATTCTCCTCGTATCTGAGTGGGTTTCCTCCGGGTGCCCAAGTTTCCTCCCACACTCAAAAGATGTGCGGGGTTAAGTTGATTGACCACGCTAAATTGACCCTAGTGTCAGGGGATTAGTAAGGTAAATGTGTGGGGTTACAGGAATTGGGATTATGGTTGATGTACACTCAATGGGCTGAATGGCCTCCTTCTGCACTGTAGGGATACTATGATTCTATGAATTCAAATTTCACCATCTGCCACAGTGGAATTCAAACCCAGGTCTCCGGATTACTAGTCCAGCAACAATACTACTCCGCCACTGGCTAAAACTGGGGTTAGGGCTATCCTGTGGAGAGATTGTCCCTCCAAGGATCCGCCCAGAGGACAGTAAGCCTGTTCTCTATCTGATAATCAGCCTGGCCCTGGGTGGACAGTTCTGGAATGTGTCACATTGAGTTGGGACCCAAAAAAGTCAACCAACAGTTCCCACCCAGAACTGAAAATCCCGACCAAACTATTGAACAAAACTTGCATTAAAAAATAATAAATGTCCAATAAGCCCATGAATCTGATCTCTTCCAACGGCTACTGAACATAATCAGTTCATTCTTGAATAAGAAATACAGAAAAAAATCTGCTTTAAAAAAAATGAACCTGAACAGAACTTTGAACATGAACATTGTAACATAAACAAGGCCTAGTTTTAAGGCTGATAAAATTGGATATCCTAAATTAAAGAATTGGGCATATTAAAAATCAAACACGGTCAAACCTCGGGTAGGCCAATTGTACAAATACACAAACATGTCTGGGCTTGATTCATCAATCTCCCATCAAAGGTCATTGCACCCGACTGATACTTAGCAGGAGATCATTACACCCCATTGAAACATACCAGCCTATTGTTAGAAGCCCAGGTCGGGCCAGACTTTCTGTCACCACAAGTTCCTGCAGTTGGCTTAATCTGATAACAGGTTACATGTAAGCAGCAGTATGGAGATGGACACCCTGGGGGCGGACCCTGGTGTCCTGTCAGGCAGATATCAAGAAACCCACTGGGTATTGGAACCCATTCCTGGGACCTCATTGGCTGGAAGCCAGAGAAGTTTCTGGAAAGGCAACCAGGTAGAAGGATAAAGGGACACATTTTCAGACACCAGGAGGGAAGACTCGATGAAGGAGGTGACCCTTGATCATTCGGAAGACTGACCAGAGAAGGAAGGAAGGAAGAAGCTGCCATCGAGACTCACCTCCGTGACGATGAACCAGAGGGACTCAGAGAATTGAGCCTGCAGTTTTAACCAAACCATCTTTGCGGGTGGTATACTTGAATCTGGGGTATCCTCTTGTTTTATGTGGGTAATTTAAGGGTTAGTAGTGTTATTATTAATAAACTTGTTGAACCTTTACTTGTGTTTGTCCTTTGTCCTTCTTGCAAATAAGGGCACCGGGATAAAACATTGGAGTAAGCAAACTGGTCGAGAGTATCTGAGAATTAACAGGTACACCAACATTAGCAGGTTTGATCATGACAAGTCTGAAACTTAAATTTCTAAGTCTTAAAATGCCAACCAATTTCTTTGAAAGGATTCCACTTTTTTGTTCTTGCAATTGGCATTAACATTTGCCTTGGCTTCAGCAATGTGCCACCTCGTTGTTAGCCAACAACTGACCTTTGACCTTCCTGTAGCCTGCTGCACACAATAAGAATCAGAGGGTAGAATTTTCCTGTCCCGCCCACCACAGGGGAGGCGGACCATGCGAAGGTCCGTTGACCTCGAGCAGGATTTTCCAGTTTTGTGGCAAGTGCGGTGGAAAATCCTGCCCAAAAAGCATATGCCACCGTGCCGCCCATACCACTGTGCCACCCAAAGGTAGGTCACATCTAGAGTACTGCGTCCAGTTCTGGGTGCCATACTTGAGAAAGGATGTGAAGGCATTGAAGAGAGTACAGAGGAGAGTTACAAGGATGATTCCAGGATAAAGAACTGTAGTCATGGGATTAGATTGGAATGTCTAGCTTGGAGAAAAGAAGGCTGAGAAGACACTTGATAGAAGTATTCAAGATCTTGAGGGATATGGACAGGCTAAATAGTGAGAAACAGTCCCCATTCAGGAGAGCATCAAGAACTAGGGGGCACAGATTCAAACTAATGAGCAATAGGCGTAACAGTGATGAGAGGGAAATATTTTCATCTGGGGGGGTGGTGGTCGGAGTTTGGAGTGAATCTCCTGAGAGGGAGGTGGAAACAGGTTTGATCAAAGTATTCGAAAGTCAATTGGATTGCTATCTGCAAACAATGTACAAGTTTACAGGGTAGTGGGATTAGATAGAATACTCTTTCAGAGAGCCAATACAGACTCAATGAACCAAATAGATTCTTTCTGCACTGTGTAAAGAACCTGTGATTCATCCTATTCAATTATGAAGACTTTTCAAGTAATATTTAGGATTTTTTTTCCACTTTAAGCTTAACCAGCACTCCCCCAGGAGGTCATTTTCAGATGGATCTCTCTTCCTCAAGGGTGGCACAGTGATTTGCGCTGCTGCCCCACAGTGCCAGGGGCCCGGGTTTGATTCCCGGCTTGGGTCACTGTCTGTGCGGAGTCTGCACATTCTCCTCATGTCTGCATGGGTTTCCTCCCGGTGCTCTGGTTTCCTCCCTGTCTGAAAGACGTACTGGTTAGATGCATTGACCCAAATAGGCTCTGAAATTTGGTGACCAGGGGAATTTCACAGTAACTTCACTGCAGTGTTAACGTAAGCCTTACTAATAAATAAACTTTTTACTTTATGTCCCTAGTCACTGCAATTCTGCCCTCAGTTCAAAGGGGCATTTCAGCCACCCATCTCTTGCTCCAGTTAGAACAAAGAAAATTACAGCACAGAAACAGGACCTTCAGCCCTCCAAGCCAGCACCCACCGTGCTGCCTGACTTTACTAAAACAAAGGACAGAGAAAATGTTCAGAGGATTTCTCTTCCTTGGGATTTATTTCCTCCTGCCCCAACATATCCTCAAACAACCCGCTCCCCAAGTTCTCCTGTTCAATATCCTTCTTCCTTCCTGTCTCAAGCACATTTCCCATTCCAGCAAATCAGCTGTCGGTCGGACCAATTCCTGACTATTTTTCCAAGACCAGGAATTCCCAATCGCAGCACAGAGACTAGTCCAAGAAGAAGAGGTGCTGATAACAACTAATCACCTTTACATATTAGCAAGCACAATATCACAACACACTAGGGGGGTTGTTTTGACCATATTGTCCCATTCATTGTAGTGCAGTGAGTAGCATCCCTATCACTGATCTGATTTATTATTGTCAAATGCATTGGGATACAGTGAAAATTATTGTATCTTGGGCACTATACAGACAAAGCATACCATTCATAGAGAAGGAAAGGAGAGAGTGCAGAATGTAGTGTTACAGTCATAGCTGGGGTGTAGAGAAAGTTCAACTTAATGCGAGGTAGGTCTATTCTAAAGTCAGATGGCAGCAGCAAGGAAGAAGCTGTTCTTGAGTCAATAGGTGCATGACCTCAGGCTGTTGTTGTATATTTTTCCCAACAGAAGAAGGTGGAAGAGAGAATACATGGGGCCCTTAATTATGCTGGCTGCTTTTCCAAGACTGTGGGAAGTGTAGACCGAATCAATGGATGGGAGGCGTGATGGACTGGGCTTCATTCCTGACACTTTGTAGTTCCTTGCGATTTGGGCACAGCAGGACCCCATACCAAGCTGTGATACAACCAGAAAGAATGCTTTCTATGATGCATCTGTAGAAGTTGGTGAGAGTCATAGCTGACATGCCAAATTTCCCTAGTCTTCTGAGAAAGTAGAGGCATTGGTGGGCTTCCGGCACTGATCAGGAATCACATTCCTGACTGGTATTTGACCGATGGGATAAAGGGATTGTCCTGTAATGAGTTGCTAAGTGAATTGGGCTATCATTCTCTGGAGTTTAGAAAAATGAAAAGCAATCTCACTAACATGTACAAAATTAATTACGCTGGCTGCTTTGCTGAGGCAGCGGGAAGAGTAGGTCGAGTCAATGGACGGGAGGCTGGTTTGCATGATGGATTGGGCTAAACTCATGACCTTGGACAGAGTAGGAGCCATACCAAGCTGTGATACAACCAGAAAGAATGCTTTCTGTGATGCACCAGGAAAAGTAGGTGAGGATTGTAGCTGACATGCCAAATTTCCTTAGTCTTCTGAGAAAGTAGAGGCGTTCAAGTGCCACTTGATGGTCATAGAAAATGTGTTCGTAACATGGCCAAAAAAGCCTGTAAACCCTTCCAATATGGCAGGTGGCATGAGTTGCCTGGTCAGCAGAAGGCAACGGTAAACCACTGCAGTACTTTGCCAAGCATAATCATGGACTAATCTAATGAAAGTCCCATAGCTGCTGATGTCCTCTTAGTGCCTGGTACCTGGAGCAAGAGAACATTCAACTAAATATATTTTTGTGTAAATAGACATTGTGTTAGCCTGAGCAGTGAATTGAACATGTCACAGCAAGAAGAAAAAGCTTCTATTGAAGTCCCACATTCACCCTCTACACCTGCCTCCAGTTTCCTTTCTGTTCGTTTAGAAAGAGATTTTGCAACATGGTGGCAGCGGTGATATACAATCCTTTCTCCCTCGCTTCCATTTCCACGAATACTGTATCACAGGTTGACAACACAACTATTTATATCAGCATATATTTAAATGAGCGTATTAGCAAGCACACTATCATCAGCATTGCCAGACAATGTTTGATGACAAACTGATAATAAAGTACTAGAAAGTGATCAGAAGTTTGGTCAATAAGGTTGTAAGGAGGGACATTAAAGAGGGTAAAGAATTAGGGAGACAGGTGTGTTGCACGAGGGATCAAGGCAACTAAAGACACAATCGCCAGTGTTGGAAGGATAAATATCAGGGTTGGGCAAGAGGCCAGAATTGAAAGAGGAGAGGGATCATTAAGAGTTGTAGGAATGGAGATCGTTACAGAAATAAGGAGCAGCAAAGGACATGGAGGAATATGAATACAAAGATGAGGGGATTGGGGCAGGATTAAGAGACTCGGTAGAGTTAATGAACTAGGGATGGGGTATGGATGCGGTAGGGTTAGAGAACTGGGGGTGGAGTTAGAGAACTGGAGCTTGGTTAGCAGATGCGGCGGGGATAGAACCCTAGGAGAGGGTTAAGGGGAAAGCGGCAGGGTTTAGGAATGGGAACGGGTTTAGCGGGTTTGGGGACAGGGTTTGAGGATGGGGCGAAGATATGGGAATGGTGCCACAAATGGGGTAGAGGTAGAAGATCGGCCCTGATCTGGTTGAATGGCGTAGCAGACTTGATGGGCCGACTGGCCTACACCTGCTGCTGTTCAAATGTTGATCTGGGAACCACTGAGCACAAGAGGTGTGTGAACGGGATTTAATGCATCCTATAAGCAGGAGCCAGGAATAACAAATGAAAAATGTGTGTTTCCATGCTGGCTACCTGGCTGCATTTGTGCCTCAGAAAACATCCACAAATCTGAAAAGTGCTCTAAATCTCAAACTACTAAATTGCTCTGACATAAAATAACATTCATTGATTTGTTTGTGGAGTGCAAAGATACAACATCAGGTCAATAATTGCTGTTAACACCAAGTCCATGGGCCTTACAGAGGAGGTCCAGAGCTCAAACAGCAATACTCAATGTAAATACACAGAAGGTTACAAACATATATATTCATGCTGTTTGAAAACTGGCTAAAATCAGTGCAGGTACGGCCAATAAAAAAAGAATTAAAATGTTTTTACATTAGAAACAAATAAATTGTTAACAACTTCAAATGTAAAGCACAAGTTTTTGTTCCACATTATTTTATAGTAAAAATACTGGCCACATAACATCATGGCAGTGTTTATACATTGTGGAGTTTATTATACCAAATATGCGATACACTAAGAATGATGGGAATCTGCTGACTCTTTTCATATAAAAGATAATACTTCAGTCTTAGTAGTGTGGAAAAATGATGCAAAACGCTCAGCTGGTCAGTAAAGATCAACCTGTATCCTTCTGGTTACATATACCAATGTGACTTGACAGACCAGTTTATGGTCAAGTTGGCCTTTTGGATTTGGTGGCAGACATTAGAAAGTAGTCATGTTCACAGTGCAACCACAAAACCGCTCTTTTGGGGAAAAGGGAGTTGGTGGGGAACTCGAAGGAAATAAACTTGTAGGGCTCCAGGGACAGAGAATCCTAGAATCCCTGTAGTATAGAAGGAGACCATTTGGCCCATCAAGCCTGCACTGACAACAATCCCACCCAGGCTCTATTCCCGTAACCCCACATATTAACCCTGCTAGTTCTTCTGACTCAAAGAGGCAATTTAGCATGTCCAATCAACCTAACTTGTACATCTTTGGACACTAAGGGACAATTTAGCATGGCCAATCCACCTAACCTACACAGCGTTGGACACTAAGGATCAACTTAGCATGGCCAATCAACCTAACTCATACATCTTTGGATACTAAAGAGTAATTTAACATGGCCAAGCCACCTAACCTACACAGCTTTGGACACTAAGGGGCAATTTCGCATGGCCAACCCACCTAACCTACAGAGCTTTGGACACCAAAGGTCAATTTCGCATCATCAATCGACCTAACCTGCACATCTTTTGACTGAGGGAGGAAACCGGAGCACCTGGAGAAAACCCAGGCAGACATGGGGTGAACGTGCAAACACTACACAGTCACCCAACGCTGCAATTGAACCCGGGTCCTGGCGCTGTGAGGAGGGAAATAGGACAGATTAGAATTGCTCTGTAGAGAGCTGGCATGGATTCCTTGGGCTGAATGGCCTCCTTGGGTAGGACAGTGGATTGGCTACTGGTACTGACCAGTAATGCAGAGACCTGGGCTAATTACTGCAGCAGAGTCCAAAGGCTGGCATGGTAACTTGAGAGTCTGAATTCAGATTCAATGACAAAAGCAAGAAATAAAGAAGTGAAGTCAGTAAGAGTTATCATGAAGCTATCAGATTGTCATAACGTCCTCACATGTTCTTTAAGGAAGGAAAACTGTCATCCCAGTTGACCTATATGTGACGCCAGTCCCACACCAATGTGATTGACTCGGAAATGCCCTCTGATGTGTCCCAGAAAGCCCCTCAGTGGCAGCAAGCAGACCAAGAGGAACATCCATCACCTCAGGGCAACTAGGAGTGGGAATAGCTGCCAGGGATGCCCACATTCAAGAACAAACTTAAAAAGAAACCAATGTAAAGAATTGATAGGTGATAAACTGCTGGGAGAATCCAAACCACTGCCTTCACATGAATTTTAAATGAGTACAAACGGGGTCTCCTGTGCAATATTGGGTAAGCATAAGACCACATTCCAAAGGTTAGCAGGAGAGGAATAATAACTTGTGTTACTTGTGCAGTTTAACCGGTATTCTACAGTCGCTGCTTGACCCCTCACTGTCACAATAAACAAGACAACAGTTTTAAAAAAGAATGTTTAAGCAATCCTATATAAATAGTATAAGAAAATAATTTTCCAACAGTTAGTAGGTCATTCACTTTGAGATTTAACAATGTCAACCATAAGTACCGACTGCTCATTCTTTCACATCAAAACATGGACTGTCTGCACCATTCGGAAGTTATGGTGAATAGAGATCTTCGGTTGGAGGTGAACAGCAGCCCTGGGTACAGGTCCTTCTGATCAGAGCTTACAGGGATGTTGTTACCTATCCTTCATTTTTTAAATAAATAGTTCGGCACCCAACACAGTATGGGTGTGCTCTACAGGAGCTGGATTTCCAAAATACTGTTGTTAGACCCATTCACAGGGCTAAGTGTCCACCTTAGGGAAGATGCTGACTTTATTATTCCGACTTATCTTCCACTCTGTTCTGAACTTTGGTTGCTTTTCGGCCGTTTGAATAAGTTCCTCTGGAGTGTTGCCCAAGGGAGGCAACAGCCTTTTCTTGCTGTTTCGAGTCTCAGACAGCCACTGCGGAGGCAGTTCGAATGGGCCAAAGCCAAACTGCATTGCATACTTGTCGGAGATTGCATCTGAGTCTGGGGGCGCAGCCGCTGCTGCCCCCACTGCGCCGGCGTCACTGTTCGTGTGAGCGGCAAGCTGCTCCACTAACGTCTGCTCCACCTCCAAGCTGGTCGTGGCGATCTCTTTCTGCCGATGCTCCGCAGACGCGAGCGACTTGATCTCGTTGTCGTCCTCCTCCTCCTCCTCCTCGGACGGTTTGAAGATCTGCTGCTGCCCGATGTGAAACATTTCCAGCAGCTGACTGCCCGAACGCACCCCGGGCTCCAGAGTGGCGTCGGTGAGGCCGCTGGAGCTTACGGCGTTGCGCCTGCTGTACCGACGATGGAGCTGAACCACGGTGCCCACCAAGCATTTCCGAACAGACTTGTTCACAGTCAGGAAGAGTAACGGGTTCGTGAGCAGCGAAACCTTGGGCAGCCAGACCGCTGTCAGGATTAAAAAGACAGAGACGTCAGCGATGTTAAGAATGGTTCGGTAAATCACGAAAACCATGTAAGGGACACTACAAATGATAAAGATCAGCACCATGGACAGAAGCATGGCATGTAACTCTGCCTCGCGCTGGGAGACATACGGGATTGAAATTGTGTTCTGCGGAGTCCGTAACGCGGCAATGATCACCTTCTTCTTCTGGCTGGTGCTCAGAGCTCTGCGGATCAGAATCATGAACAGAAACACCACTGCGATGGGCAGAATCACCGTGGTGACGTTGTACACAATGACATAAGACAGGTGCCCAAAGGAGTAGCTCCATGGGCTACTGCACGTGGACATGGCATAAACATCCGTAACGTTAGTCACTGCGAAAACCGGGACACTCGCTAACACTGCGTGGATCCAGATGTAGATCACCAAGTCCCGGGATTTTGTATCTGAGATCTTCCTTTCTAGAGGATACAGGACAGAGTAATACCTGGAGTTGGAGAGAGAGGGGAAAAAAAACAATTAATGAATGCACTAATCTTTCAATCTCTTTATATCTACGTGCAGGGACAGTCTTATCACACTTCAGATGCATTTTGTAACACTTGCAATCATAAAACTTATTTACACTTCATGATTTTCCATTACACTACTCACTTTGATGATTACACTGCACCTTCCAGCTATGATGTGGAGATGTGGACTGGGCTGGGCACAGTAAGAAGTCTCACAACACCAGGTTAAAGTCCAACAGGTTTATTTGGAATCATGAGCTTTCTGAGCGCTGTCCCTTCATCAGGTGAGTCTTACCCAAGTAGCGCTCTGAAAGCTTGTGGCTTGTGCTACCAAACAAACCTAATAAGGTCAAAGTGTCATAACCTGGGTGCCACCAACCCCAATATATGCCTTCTACAACTTGATTACAGCATTTTTCACTGATCATAAGAGGACACTAGTGCTTACATTCTCCAATGGTTTGATTGTGACCTGATCATTTTAAATAACCCACGGGTTGTCAGTTTAATTCAGTCTGGGATTCCTATCGTCCAAGCACATGAAGATGCAACCATCCCACTTAATTTGATGTCAATTTCTTTCAGTGTTTCGGTGGTTAGCGCTGCTGCCTCACAGCACCAGGGACCCAGGTTTGACTCCCGGCTCGAGTCATTGTCTGTACTAGTCTGCACTTTCTTCCTATGTCTGCGTGGGTTTTTCTGGGTGCTCTGGTTTCCTCCCGCAGTCAAAACAATGTACTGGTTAGGTGCATTGGCCGTGCTAAATTCTCCCTCAATGTACCCGAACAGGCGCCGGGGTATGGCCATTAGGGGAATTTCACAGTAACTTCATTGCAGTGTTAATATGAGCCTACTCATGACTAATAAATAAACTTTAGCTTTACCTAATGCCCTTTACCTTGTATTAAGTTGATCTTTCCCTACACCCTAGCTATGACTGTAACTACATTCTGCACTCTCCTTTCCTTCTCTATGAACGGTATGCTTTGTCTGTATAGTGCGATAGAAACAATATTTTTCATTGTACGTTAATACATGTGACAATAATAAATCAAATCAAATTCAGAGAAGGGTTGTCTTTACATTAGCCTGTATGTGGCTCCAGTCCCACCCCACTGCGGTTGGCTTTACAATCCGAGCGTTTGATAATAGGGCACTTCCTCTGAAGATTTAGAGTGTTAGAAAGTTCTCTCCATCAACAGTATCTGACTGTTCAAATAGATCTTCTTTGATATTTTGCCTGCTCAGTCAACCTTGAGAATGTCAGTCTGATGCAATTCCCAAAGTTAGCTGATATGCATCTATACTTGTCATAGGAAATCATATTGACGTCTATACTTGTCAGAAAATCACAAAGAATGGGCTACATTTTGGGAAGATTCATAAGATTGCAACATTTCCAGCCAGGCTTTTCAATCTGTGTCCTAGAATAACCATAGTTATTTTAGGACACAGTTAAGGTTAACTGTGTCCCAGAAAGGTTAACCTACCCAATGCGGTTGTGGGAACCCCAATATAGAATATTTCCAACACACCTTAAAATAATTGATTTTTGGGCACTTTTCATAGAATCATATGATTATAGAAACCTGCAGTGCAGAAGAAAGCCATTCGGCCCATCAAATCTGCACCAATTGTAATCCCACCCAGGCCCCATCCCCATAACCCCATGCATTTACCCTATCGAGTCCCCCTGACATTAAAGGGCAATTTAGCATGACCAATTCACCTAATCTGCACATCTTTGGACTGTGGGAGGAAAGCAGATCACCCAGAGGAAACCCACGCAGACATGGGGAGAACGTGCAAATCCCACACAGACACTGACCCAAGCCGGGAATCGAACTTGGATCCTTGGCGCTTTTAGGGATAATACTAACCGTTGTGCCACTGTGCCGCCCTGGCAACCTTCACCAAAAGGTTAAAGAAGGAGTGTTGTTGTGTATTGATTACCAGGGAGGAATGACCAATACAGGGAAATTGCAGGTCACATGGACATTAATTTGATTTATTATTGTCATATGTATTGAAATGCAGTGAAAAATATTGTTTCTTGCACACTATACAGAAGCACAGAGAAGGAAAGGAGGGAGTGTAGAATGCAGTGTTACAGTCATAGCTAGGGTGTAGCAAAAGATCAACTTAATACAGTCCATTCAAACGTCTGATGGCAGCGGAAAGAAGCTGTTCTCGAGTCAGTTGGTATGTGACCACAGACTTTTGTATCTTTCTCTCAACAGAAAAATGTGGAAGACAGTACGTCCAATGTTTTGGGATGGATTGTCAGAAATGTTCAGCAAAGAACACCAGGATGACATTCTATAGGTTGCTGGTCAGGCTGCATCTGGAGTGCTGTGCCCAGTTTTGTACCCCCCATATGGTGGCTGATATATTGACCTTTGAATCGGTCCAAAGGAGAGCTAGAGGAATGATTTCTCATTCAAAGAAACTCAACAACTTCAGGTAGCCTCAAGGACTTTGATTTATTCACTTAGAACAGCACTGACTTAGAAAAGATCTGAGCAAAGTCCTCCACTGTCCCTGGGTCAAAATCCTGGAACTCCCTCTCAAACAGCACTGCAAGTGTACCGACATCTCATAGACTGCAGTATTTCATGAAGATGGCTCACTACCACCTTCTCAAGGGCATTTAGGGATGGGCAATAAATGCTGGGCCCAACCAGTGACACATGAATGAATGCAGAAAAATTCAAGAGCTGGATAACACTACCCACTGTACTACCTGACCTCCCTCTATGTAAAGAACATAGAGTCAGAGAGGGTTACAGCATGGAAACAGGCCCTCCAATAGCCAACCTGTCCATATCGCCCAGTTTTTACCACTAAGCTAGTGCCAATTGCCCATATTTTGCCCATATCTCTCTTTACCTACCTTCCCCATGTAACTATCTAAATGCTTTTTAAAAGACAAAATTGTACCCACCTCTACTACTACCTCTGGCAGCTTGTTCCAGACACTCACCACCCTCTGAGTGAAAACAGTTGCCCCTCTGTACCCTTCTGTATCTCTCCCTTCTCACTTTAAACCTATGCCATTTAGTTTTAGACTCCCCTACCCTTGGGAAAAGATGTTGACATCTAATTGATCTATTCTCCTCATTATTTTATAGACCTCTATAAGATGACCTCTAAGCCTCCTGCACTCCAGGAGTAAAAGTCCCAGTCTGTCCAGCCTCTCCTTACAAGTCAAACCATCAGGTCCTGGTGGCATCCTAGTACAAACAGAAGGTGAGGGTAAATTTACAATCTTTATAAGTGTGTAAGTCATGCTGTGAGAGCGAGTGAACAAAGAATTCTATGTATCCACAAACTTATTACAAGGAAGCAAAAATCATCAACTGGAATAGTGTGGGAGGAGTAGTTGTTAACATTGACTGCAGGGAGACCGCCACATCTGTAAGCAGTACAGGGAGAAGCATAATTACTTTACCAGGACGGCCAAATAAGAAAAATTAATTCCATTCCATTAATTCAATGCACGGAACACTAACGGCACTCACAATTATCTTCCCTCACACTATCTTAAATTACTTGCAATGCTTGCTTTTGAATGCCCATTGAGCGCAGGGTGCAATTAGCGCCCTTTCCCGAGAAATGTCCCTTCACTCATGTCTTTGCAGACATTCAGGTTGAAATAATGGTCCCTTTGCATGAAGCTGCACGATGCAGGTAAATGTCATCACATCCAGCGTGAGCTACATGCCAACACTCGCTCGTCACAGTCACCAGTACAATTACTCCCTGTCACTTCTGCTGTGCTGGCAACTGGTAACAACAAAGGAAGGATATATCCAGGAGGTAGACAATCTGCTGCTAAGGGGAGAAAGCCCTGGCAATGCCAGGCATAGTCAATGTTGAAGGGAGGGGAGTAGCTCCAAGATCAGGGGTCATGCCAACTCTGGTTAAAGTTTAAAGTTTATTTATTAGTGTCACAAATAGGCTTACGCTAACACCGCAATGAAGCTACTGGGAAAATCCCCTCGTCGCCACACTCCGGCACCTGTTTGGGTTAATACATCCGACCAGCACGTCTTTCTGACAGTAGGAGGAAACCAGAGCACCCGGAGGAAACCCAGGCAGACACGGGGAGAACGTGCAGACTCCGCACAGACAGTGACCCAAGCCGGGAAATGAACCTGGGTCCCTGGCGTTGCGACGCAGCAATGCTAACCACCGTGCCACTGCTGCCTCACAGTACCAGGGAACGGGAGGCTGGTTTGCACGATGGACTGGGCTACATTCACAACCTTCTGTAGTTTCGTTTGGTCTTGGGCAGAGCAGGAGCCAGACCAAGCTGTGATACATCCAGCGCTCAGCCAAATTGCCTTTCACTGCAGCGGGACTGGAGAATCCCAGCCGCGAGGGAGGTCGGCCCGCGTTCAGCTTGGAGTGGAGGTAGAAGTACCTGAGCCTGCGGCCTAAAAGAGCCGATAATACGTCAAGTATATTTACCATTTATATAGATGATCTGGAGGAGGGAACCGAGTGCAGGGTGTCGAAATTTGCTGATGACACCAAGATTGGGGGAAAGGCAAATTGTGCGGAGGGTGTGGAGAGTCTGCAGAAGGATCTAGATAGGCTGGGCAAATGGGCCAGGAAATGGCAAATGGAATTTAATGTTGGCAAGTGCGAGGTGGTCCACTTTGGTAGGAAGAATGGTAGGAAGGACTATTACTTACGTGGCGAAAAACTGCAGCAGGCGACGGTGCAGAGGGACCTCGGGGTCCTTGTGCATGAGTCGCAAAAACCCAGCTTGCAGGTGCAGCAGGTGGTCAGGAAGGCGAATGGGATGCTGGCCTTCATAGCGAGGGGGATTGAATATAAAAGTAGGGAGGTCTTGCTGCAGCTGTATAGGGCATTGGTGAGGCCGCAGCTGGAGTACTGTGTGCAGTTTTGGGTGCCGCACCTGCGCAAGGATATTTTGGCCCTGGAGGGAGTGCAGAGGAGGTTTACTAGGCTGATACCGGAGTTGAGGGGATTGAGCTATGAGGAGAGGCTGAATAAACTAGGCTTGTACTCGTTAGAGTTTAGAAGAATGAGGGGAGATCTCATTGAGACGTATAAGATGATGAATGGGATGGATAGGATAGAGGTGGAGAGACTCTTCCCGCTCAAAAAAGACAGTAGGACTAGGGGGCACAGCCTCAAGATAAAGGGGAGGCGGTTTAGAATGGAGTTGAGGAGGAACTTCTTCACTCAAAGGGTGGTGAATCTCTGGAATTCTCTGCCCGTTGAAGTGGTGGAGGCTGCCTCGCTAAATATTTTTAAGAAACGGGTTGATGGGTTCTTGATAAGAGAGGGGATTAAGGGTTATGGGGAGAGGGCGGGAAAGTGGAACTGAGCCACAACAGATCAGCCATGATCTTATTGAATGGCGGGGCAGGCTCGAAGGGCTAGATGGCCTACTCCTGCTCCTATTTCTTATGTTCTTATGTTCTTATTAGAGGCTGCTTGATTTGTTGATTGGCCCACTCCACAGGCTTCTGTGCAGGCCCATTGATGTGTCCTGACAGCACGATCCATGCTGAATGTGGCCAGAAGTATCCTGAACAACATGTTTCCAGTGCGGGGACACCGCCGTGAAGACCAATTTGCCACCCACATCTCTCAACAAAGTACGACAAATAGCGATGCTGAGCGTGTTTCTCCGATTTTCGCCGCAATATAAGAAAGATGTGGAAGCACTGGAAAGGGTGCGGAGGAGGTTTACCAGGATGTTGCCTGGTATGGTGGGAAGGTCTTATGAGGAAAGGCTGAGGGACTTGAGGTTGTTTTCGTTAGAGAGAAGAAGGTTAAGAGGTGACCTAATTGAGGCGTACAAGATGATCAGAGGATTAGATAGGGTGGATAGTGAGAGCCTTTTTCCTCGGATGGTGATGGCTAACACGAGGGGACATAGCTTTAAATTGAGGGGTGCTAACTATAGGACGGATGTCAGAGGTAGGTTCTTTACTCAGAGGGTAGTAAGGGTGTGGAATGCCCTGCCCGCAGCAGTTGCGGACTCGCCAACTTTAAGGGCGTTCAAATGGTCAATGGATAGGCATATGGATAATATTGGAATAGTTTAGGTCATTAGGTTCGTTCCGCTGGTCAGCACAACATCGAGGGCCGAAGGGCCTGTACTGAGCTGTAATGTTCTACGTTCTTTAATTACAAAAGCTGAAAAACTCAAATAATGAAGAAATATTTGACATTGCAACTTTGATATCACAACAATTATCCTTTCAGAATTAATAATTGTGAGTCACTCTACTGCACATTGGTGAGTTCTCAACCCCACAAAGGCAAAGGAGATATTCACCATTGATATTTCTAACTCGTACCGTTAAACGACAATTAGCTTTCATCAAAGGACTCCCGGGGTGATTATGTAATTGCGTGGGCCACAGAGGCTGCTTTTCAAGCAATATCGAATCACTCGGATTGGATTACAGCTTAAAGATAAAATAATGTTGCTTAATTTAGCTGTAGGAGGGGCCTGGTTTCAGCTGCTGGTTTGCAGCTTTCAAAGAAAGCGTCAGACCTGAAACTAATCTCCTGGTGAGGAATAACAAAATTGTGGGCAGCTGGAGGATTCGAACCCCGCAATTGTTACAAATCAAACAGCTGCAGGAGGAAAGCAGATAGACTTATTCGCAGCCAAAGAGAAATTCCCGCTTCAGGTTTTTAAGGTGTCCAGATCACCAACAACCTGGTCCTCCCCAAGTCGATGCTATAGTTAGGAAAGCCCACCAACACCACTAATGTCTCGGGGTGCAAGGGAAATTTGGCATGTCCGCTATAGCTCTCACCATTCTTTACAGATGCACCCTAGAAAGCATTCTTTCTGATTGTATCGCAGCTTGGTATGGCTCCCGCTCTGCCCAAGAAACGCAAGAAGGGAATGTGGAGGAACACAGAGATTTTGGGGTTCATATCCACAGATCTCTGAAGGTGGCTAGAGCCGTGAAGAAGGTTTATAGTGTGTTAGTGTTTATTAACAGAGGGGTTTGAGTTTAAGAGCTGTGGGGTTATGCTGCAACTATACCGGACCTTGGTGAGAGCACATTTGGAATATTGTGTGCGGTTCTGGTCACCTCACTATAAGAAGGATGTGGAAGCATTGGAGAGAGTGCAGAGGAGATTTACCAGGATGCTGCCTGGTTTGGAGGGTAGGTCTTATGAGGAAAGGTTGAGGGAGCTGGGGCCTTTCTCTTTAGAGCAGAGAAGGATAAGAGGCGACTTAATAGAGGTTTATAAGATGATGAGGGGGACAGATAGAGTGGACATGCAGAGACGGTTTCCTCAGGTGGATGTAGCTGCTACTAGGGGGCATAACTATAAGGTTCATGGTGGGAGATACAGGAGGGATGTTCGAGGTAGATTCTTCACTCAGTGAGTGGTTGGGGTGTGGAATAGACTACCCGCTGTGATAGTGAAGTCAGACACTTTAGGAACTTTCAAGCAGTTATTGGATAGGCACATGGAGCACACCAGAATGATAGGGAGTGGGAAAGCTTGATCTTGGGTTTGGACATAGCTCGGCACAACATCGAGGGCCGAAGGGCCTGTACTGTGCTGTACTGTTCTACGTTCTATATAAACTACAAAGGGTCATGAATTAAGCCCATTCCATCACGCAAACCAGCCTCCCATCCATTGACTCTGTCTACAACTTCACACTGCCTCAGGAAAAGCAGCCAGCATAATCAAGGATCCCACATACCCCAGACATACTCTCTTCCACCTTCTCTCAGTGGGAAAAAGTCTGAGGTCACGTACCAACAGACCCAAGAGCAGCTTCTTCTCTGCTGCTGTCAGACTTTTGAATAAGCCTACCTCGTATTAAGCTGCTCTTTCTCTACACTCTAGCTATGATTGTAACACTACATTCTGCACTCTCTCCTTTCCTTCTCCCCTATGTACTCTATGAATGGTATGTTTTGTCTGTATAGTGCGCAGGAGACAATATTTTTCACTGGATCCCAATACATGTGACAATAATAACTCACAGCAAATCAAATCAGTTAAAAAATCCTGTACCAGATTTAATATCACAACTCCTCTGAGCCCAGTTCAGTTAACAATAAAGTTAAATAACAGGGCTTCCATTGTGATATAGAGCAGTGGTTACCAACCAGTGTGTCGTGAAGATCCCCCAAATGGACTACGAGAAAAGATTCCCGGGCAATTGGGACCAGCTAAGCGGTTGCAAAGAAAAGAGAGCATGGACAAGTTGGGCCAAAAGGCCTGTTTCCATGCCATAACCCTCTGTGACTCTACGACACTACTCAAACAATTCAAAATTAAACTAAAACTAATCTTTGTCTTCTATCTCCAAGACCTGGGGAATCTCGGGCCTCCCGCGCGTGCACGAACTGGGAAAGAGCCGCACACGCGCAGTTCAGATCTTTAACATTGGTCAGGCCCTTGCACATTGACCAATGGGACTTGGAGCTAAAGACAGATGTCCCAATGCCCACACAGAAAGAGAACACACAAAAAGGGCACAAGAAACCTTGGGAGATGCAAAAGAGACAGGGAGAGGTTAAAATAAACTGAGAGAGAGACAGGGAGAGGTTAAAATAAACTGAGAGAGAGACAGGGAGAGGTTAAAATAAACTGAGAGAGAGACAGGGAGAGGTTAAAATAAACTGAGAGAGAGACAGGGAGAGGTTAAAATAAACTGAGAGAGAGACAGGGAGAGGTTAAAATAAACTGAGAGAGACAGGGAGAGGTTAAAATAAACTGAGAGAGAGACAGGGAGAGGTTAAAATAAACTGAGAGAGAGACAGGGAGAGGTTAAAATAAACTGAGAGAGAGACAGGGAGAGGTTAAAATAAACTGAGAGAGAGACAGGGAGAGGTTAAAATAAACTGAGAGAGAGACAGGGAGAGGTTAAAATAAACTGAGAGAGAGACAGGGAGAGGTTAAAATAAACTGAGAGAGAGACAGGGAGAGGTTAAAATAAACTGAGAGAGAGACAGGGAGAGGTTAAAAATCGATGTCCCCAGGAATGGAAGAAGACAGAGGAAAAAGGAGATGTGCGTTAAGGAGGGGCAGCACGGTGGCACAGTGGGTTAGCACTGCTGCCTCAAAGCGCCAGGGACCCAGGTTCAATTCCCAGCTTGGGTCACTGTCTGTGTGGAGTCTGTACGTTCTCCCCGTGTCTGTGTGGGTTTCCTCCCACAGTTTGAAAGACGTGCCGGTTAGGTACATTGACTCGGACAGGCACCGGAGTGTGGTGACGAGGGGAATTTCACAGTAACTTCATTGCAGTGTTAATGTAAGCCTTACTTGTGACGAGTAAACTTTAAATGTGATGATGTCGCGACAAAACCAAAAGAATTAACAATTCTGTTGTTTAATTTCATGATAAACAACTGTTGATTAATAAATATCTCCATTCGCAACATTCATGCTTTTCACTCATGATTTCACATCCTCCACGTTGGTGATCTTCTGACACAATGGGCTGGTTTTACAGCCTCGCTTCAGCGGGACTGGATGTTCCCACCCAAGGTCAATGGACATTTCATGGCAGGCGAGGCGGTAGAATTCCAGCCAGTGTCCGGATTTGAGAATCATAGAATCCCTACAGTGCAAAAAAGGCCATTTGGCCCATCAGGTCTATACTGACTCCCTGACAGAGAATTTTACCCAGACCCTCTCCCCCGCCCTACCCCAGTAACTCCACACATTTCCCATGGCTAATCCCCCTAATCTACACATTTTGGGACATTTAGTGAAAATTTAGCATGGCCAGTGTACCTACCCAGCATGTCTTTGGACCGTGGGAGGAAACCGGAGCACCCAGGGGAAACTCACTCAGACATGGGGAGAACATGCAAACTCTACACTGTCAGACGCCCAAGGCCAGGATTAAATCTTTGTCCCTGGAGTTGTGAGACAGCAGTGCTAACCACCGTGCAGCCCTTATCCACTGTGTTGCTCTTTCCAACACACACCAATGGCAGGCGGTAAGAGGGAGGGATGCCTGGTTAACTATGTGATGGAAAGGAAGTTGGAACCTCTACCATCAGTATTACAGCTCCACATTATAACACACATTTAAAAGTACATGTTACCACAGCAACTGGGTCTCCCTGAGTAAACTGCAACACACTATCATCACAAGTTATCAGCTTTATTATATCGTTATTTACTACAAGCCACAGATACCTGTGACGTTAAGTATCACAAAGCTCACTATATAATATCACGTCCATTTTAACAGCAGTTAAAAATAGTAAATACATTCATTATGAATTAGAATTAAGGCAGCATGGTAACACAGTGGTTAGCATTGCTGCCTCACAGTGCCAGGGACCTGGGTTCGATTCCCGGCTTGGGTCACTGTCTGTGTGGAGTTTGCACGTTCTCCCTGTGTCTGCGTGGGTTTCCTCCAGGTGCTCCGGTTTCCTCCCACAGTCTGAAAGATGTGTGGGTTAGGTGCATTGATCCGAACAGGCACCGGGCTGTGGCGACTAGGGGAATTTCACAGTAACTTCATTGCAGTGTTAATGGAAGGCTTACTTGTGACTAATAAATAAATTAACTTTAAAAAAAGAACTGGGCATCATGGTTAGTGCTGCTGCCTCTTAGCCAGGGACTCATGTTCAATTCCCGGCTTGGGTCATTTTCTGCACAGAGGCTGCACATTCTCCCCGTGTCTGTGTGGGTTTCCTCCCGCAGTCCAAAGATGTGTGGATTGGCCATGCAAAATTGCCCCTTAGTGTCAGGGGGACTAGCTAGGGTATGCATGGGATTATGGGGACACGTCCTGGTTGAGATTGCGGTTGGTGCAGACCCAATGGGCCGAATGGCCTCCTTCTGTACGGTAGGATTCTATGATTCGAATAAATGAAATTTAAGCTTAGAACAAAGACTAAAATATCAGTAATGCCAGTTTGTAACTACAGCAGAATTTAAAGATAATGTTTTTGTGACATTCCATATCAAATCTAGATTCTTATCAGAAAATAAAAATCTACCTGCACGTAGTGATTTAACCTTTGATTATTCATCAATTTAATTGATAAGTTACATTATAAATCAGATGAGGAGATGGTGGCATTGTGATGATGTCACTGGACTAGAAATCTAGAGGCTCAAGCCAGTGCTCCGGATTTAAATCCCACCATGTCAACCGATGGAATTTAAATTAAATTAATAAATCTGGATATAGGAGCAGAATTAGGCCATTTGGCCCATCAAGTCTGCTCCCCCATTCAATCACGGCCGATAAGATTCTCATCCCCATTATCCTGCCTTCTCCCCATAATCCTTGATCCCCTTATTGATCAAGAACCTATCTATCTCTGTCTTAAACACACTCAATGACCTGGTCTCCTCAGTGGCAATGAGTTGGAAATAGAAACTCTACAGTACAGAAGGAGGCCATTCGACCCATCGAGTCTGCACCGACCACAATCCCACCCAGGCTCTACCTCCATATCCCTACATATTTACCCACTAATCCCTCTAACCTACACATCTCAGGACACTAAGGGCAATTTTTAACATGGCCAGTCAATCTAACCCGCACATCTTTGGACTGTGGGAGGAAACCAGAACACCCGGAGGAAACCCACGCAGACACGAGGAGAACATGCAAACTCCACGCAGACAGTGACCCAAGCCAGGAATCGAACCCAGGTCCCTCGAGCTGTGAAGTTGCGGTGCTAACCACTGTGCTACCGTGCCGCCCGTTCCACAGATTCGCCTCCCTGTGGCTGAAGAAATTCCTCCTCGTCTCAGTTTTAAAGGAGCGTCCCTTCACTCTGAGGTTGTACTCTCAAGTTCTAGTCTCTCCATTAGAGGAAACATCCTCTCCAGTTCCACTCTATCCAGGCCTCTCAGCATTCTGTACATTTCAATTAGATCTCCCCACATCCTCCTAAACTCCATTGAGTACAGACCCACACTCCTCAACCGCTCCTCACATGACAAACTCTTCATTCCTATGGATAAAAACCCACGTGGTTCACTGATGTCTCTTTCGGGATGGAAATCTGCCGTCCTTACCCGGTCTGGCCAACTCGTGACTCCAGACGCACAGCGACGTGGTTGACTCTTAACTGCCCTCTGAAATGGCTCAGCAAGTCACTCAGTGCAAGGGCAACTAGGGATGGGCAATAAATGCTGGTCCAGCCAGCGACGCCCGTGTCCTGTTAAAGAAACAAATTGCTGGGCAGGATTTTTCTCTCCATGGTGTGTTTGGAGGCAGTGGGCGACAGCAGCTGCTTGCTGGCAGCAGGATCTTATGGCCCCACCTGTATCGATAGGGATTCCCACTGAATGCAAACCCTAACCACTGGGAAACTCACGGCTGGGATTCGCCATCGGTGAGATCGTACGGTTCCACCAGCGTAAACGCCAACAAGATTTCGGCAAAGATATTTGCCTAAATTCATTACGATAACCGTTTCACAGAATTACTGAGAGTGCACTATAGCAGTCTAGTAATAAGACGTGACCTACCTGTCCAATGCAATGACAGTGAAGCTCAGGACGGTGACAGAACAGAAGACCTTGTGCAAGAATTTGATAATCTTGCAGAACAGCAGCGTGTAGATCCACCAGCAGCAGTGAGGACTGGCGCTCAGGACAATATCGAAAGGCACACAGAAGACACTGGCGCAGATTCCGGCGCAGGCCAGGTTTTTGATGAACCGGTTTGTGACGGACTTGAATACTGACGTGCGGCAGGTTGACCACAGCACCATCAGGTTCCCTGCAGCAAACAGAGAGGCAAACTGGTGAGGAACACACAGGGATAAAATGCAGCAGAGGCCAAGAGGGCCAACATGTCTTTCAGAATGTGGGAGGAAACCCACGCAGACACGGGGAGAACATGCAAACTCTACACAGACAGAGACCCCAAGCAAGGAATCGAACCCAGGTCCATGGCGCTATGAGGCAGCAGTGCTAACCACTGTGTCACTGTGCTGCTCCAATTCTAATTCATAATGAATATATTTACCATTTGTAACTGCTGTTAAAATGGACGTGATATTATATAGTGAGCTTTGTGATACTTAACGTCACAGATAGCTGTGGCTTGTAGTAAATAACGATATAATAAAGCTGATAGCTTGTAATGATAGTGTGTTGCAGTTTACTCAGGGAGACCCCGGTTGCTGTGGTAACATGTAACGTGTTGAGTTGACATAGAGGTTTACAGCATGGAAACAGGCCCTTCGACCTAACATGTGCGTGTCACCCTTTTACTTTAAACCGCTTAGCTAGCGGTTTGATTTGATTTGATTTATTATTGTCACAAGTGTTAGTATACAGTGAAAAGTATTGTTTCTTGCCCGCTATACAGACAAAGCGTACCGTTCATAGAGAAGGAAATGAGTGAGTGCAGAATGTAGTGTTACAGTCATAGCTAGGGTGTAGAGTAAGATTAACTTAATGCAAGGGGTAAGTCCATTCAAAAGTCTGACAGCAGCAGGGGAGAAGCTGTTCTCGAGTTGGTTGGTACATGAGCTCAGATTTTTGTATCTTTTTCCCCACGGAAGAAGGTGGAAGACAGAATGTCTGGGGTGCATGGGGTCCTTAATTATGCTGGCTGCTTTGCCAAGGCAGTGGAAGTGTAGACAGAATCAGTGGATGGGAGGCTGGTTTGTGTGATGGACTGGGCTACATTCACAGTCTTTTGTAGTTTCTTGCGGTCTTGAGCAGAGCAAGAGTCCATACCAAACTGTGATACAACCATAAAAAATGCCAGCTTTAGGCCCATATTCCTCTATACTCATCTTACCCATTGTAACAGTCTGAATGCTTTCTAAAAGGCAAAATTGTTCCTGCCTCTACTACTATCTCATTCCAGACACTCACCACCTTCTATGTGAAAAAAATGCCCCTCTAGACCCTTTTGTATCTCTCCCTCTCAACTTAAACCTATGAATTCTAGTATTAGATTCCTCTACCTTTGGAAAAAGATGTTGACTATCTAACTGACCTATACCACTCATTATTTCATAGATCTCTATAAGATCACCCGTCAGCCTCCTAGGATCCAAGGATAAACGTCCCAGGGCAGCACGGTAGCACAGTGGTTAGCACTGCCGCTTCACAGCTCCAGAGACCTGGGTTTGATTTCTGACTTGTCCCTAAGTGTCCAAAGATGTACAGGTTAGGTGGATTGGCCAAGCTAAATTGCCACTTAGTGTCCAAAGATGTGCAAGTTCGGTGAATTGGCCGTGCTCAATTACCCCTTAGTGTCCAAAGATGTGTGGGTTAGTCAATAGGCCATGTTAAGTTGCCCCTTAATGTCCAAAGATATGAAGGTTAGGTGGATTGACTGTGCTAAATGTGCGGAGTTACAGGGACGGAGCGGGGAGAAGGGCCTGGGTGAGATGCTCTTTCGTTGAGTCGGCGCAGAATCGATGGGCCGAATGGTCTCTTTCTACACTGTCGGTGGGTCAAACTCCTGGAACCCCCTCCCTAACAGCAGTGCGGGTGGACCTACGCAACACAGAGTGCAGTTGTTCAAGAAGGTGGTTCGCCATCACCTTCTCAAGGGCAATAAAGGCTGGGCTGGCCAGTGACACCCACGTCCTGTGAAAGAATTTAAAAAAAGATACACGGCAGCCACTGACAGCATTAATCTCCTACAAGAGTTAGTGGTTTATAATCACCAGCTGACCCTCAGAACAGTTACAGGCCTTGAAATCGCCTTGCTTTACTGAACTGTCTGTGGGTAATAGGTATGTGACGGAATGGCTTTATTCAGATACATCTGTAAGCTTTTTAACTGCCTGTCATTGGCAGGTTCTGGTGGCTAACACATTGCGAAGCATTAATTCAAGATGCACATCCGCGCTGCCAGATTAATGACTATGTCCCTGTCGCTGGAAATTTATTGAGTAATAATGCGTCATTGATAGCTAAGGAATAACGCGGTCAATAAATATACCTTCCAATTTCCAATATCTCAAGTGCAGCTGAATGTTTTATGGTCAACATGACAGAGCATGCAGGCTTTAAAATTAAAAGTGACATATAGAAACTTGCAACTCTGACAAACTGAAATGATAAAAGTAGGCAGCAGGAGGCCGGTTGGATACTGCTGTCCTTTTATTTAACCACATTTAAAAATCAGCATGATTATCAAAGACTGGCATATAAAATAGCGGTCCATAACCATCAGCAAAAATGCATGTATCGAACCATTAAGGAAAACCACTTCAATTTTAAATCTTTTTTTTGGACAGAACCTTTCAAGCCACACGGTTGGAAATGGATTTTTATACTTTTGAAAAGATCTTTGAACGCAGTGGTGCTACAATGCATTTGACAAGAATTGAAGTCAGCACAGGAAAATGAATTATATTCCTACTTGATGCCTATTCCTTTACTCGAACTGAAGTGACGAGAAAAAAAACCTCTCAACCTTTTCATCTAGAATTACAATTGTGTGACTGACGAGTTCCCAGGTGAGTGTGTCTTTGGCTAAATGCACCGCACACTCTCAGACCTGATTTAATTTGTTCTGCGTCAGCTAATCCGCGCGTGGGATTGCGCTGTGTGCAAAGTTGCTGCACTTGCATTAATCAATAAATATCAGGCTCCCGGTCTCTACAAACGCTCCCTGCCACGCACCCCCATCCCAAATTTACAATGTGCTCGCACGACTAGTTTCCCGAGGAACTGGTGATCAAGTGCATTTCCGATGATAGAGCCTATGAAGGGTGTGGGTTTCCCCCGAGTGCTCAGGTTTCCTCCCACAGTCCAAAGATGTGCAGGTTAGAACATAGAACCCTACAGAACATAGAACCCTACAGAGCAGAAACAGGCCCTTCGGCCCATCGAGTCTGGTTAGGTGGATTGGCGCTTAGTGACCAAAGATGAGAACAAAGAAAAGTACAGCACAGGGCTCTAAGCCTGTGTTAATCATGATGCCCTAACTTACTGTCCAAAGATGTATAGGTTATGTGGACTGGCCATGGTAAATGCATGGGCTAATGGGGCAAGAATGAGAGTGTTTGGCCTGGGAAAGGTGTTCTTTCAACAAGTCGGTGCATACTCTCAATGGGCCAAATGGCCTCTTTCTGCACTGAATGGATTCTATGGTTTTATGGATTCTATCACAAATTGACCACTGTGCATGCACTGCCTAACTGCGCTGTCATATCACTGAGGGGGTAATACTGTAATGCGCAGAACACCCAACGCAACAAAAACAAAAAATGTTGGCAATAAACAGGTCATAAATTCATGAGATTGTAATGGGTAGCACCGACGTGATGATGTCATGCCATCGTGTCCCAGCATTAGCAGAGGGCATTCCAAATATTTTTCCAGACACCACTGTCACTGTGGCAGCAATTTCCACTGGCTGAAGTTAGACAGGACACAGGCAGAATAATTGACTCCAGCCAAATAGAATCAGTCAGTCTTACCCTTCGTTGGCCAGAAGCAGAAGCATTCTGAGAGCTGGCATGTAACTAATGACGGAAGATTGATTCACAAACTCTTCCAGTGCAGAGTTTTAAAGATGGACAGAATGACAAGCATTGGTGAAAATCCACGTGCAGCTAAACTTGACTCAAACAATATAATATTGGGCAGCACAGTGGTTAGTACTGCTGCCTCACAGCGCCACGGCCCTGGGTTTGAATCCCGGCTTGGGTCACTGTCTGTGCGGAGTTTGCACATTCTCCTCGTGTCTGCGTGGGTTTCCTCCGGTTCCCCCCCACAGTCCAAAAGATATGCTGGTTAGGTGAATTGGCCGTGCTAAATTCTCCCTCGGTGTACCCGAACAGGTACCGGAGTGTGGCGACTAGGGGATTTTCACAGTAACTTCACTGCAGTGTTAATGTAAGCCTACTTGTGGCACGAACAAATGAACTAAACTAATTTGTGTTTTGGGGGAAAAAAAATTAAACAAGAGACTGTGGAGAGAATGAAAGGAAAAGGGAGGAATAACAATTATATCACATATCGTCAGAGTGTTAAATTGTGCTTTACACTCAATAACACTGAAGACCCGAAAGAACCAATCCCCCCTACCCCTCAATAACACTGAACTGCTAAATTGCCCCTTAGTGTCCAAAGATGAGAACAAAATACTGCTGTTTCGCTTAGTAGTTACTTTGCGGGCAAATTGCAATGAAATAAATCTCTGTTGATCTGTTTCAGTCAGATTGGTTGAGAATGAATGGCAGCCAAGGCAGTGGGTGGGTGGGGGGGTGTGGGAGAAACAGGCATCCTGACTCGAAACGCTGGCTCCATTCCTCTCTCTACAGATGCTGTCAGACCTGCTGAGATTTTCCGGCATTTTCTGTTTTTCTGAGTTCTTCGTTTGCTGTAAGTTTGGGGGATGTCCTAAGGCCATGAGAGCTGCTAGATGATTGGAAATATTTATCTTCTCTTCTTCCATTGCGTGATTTATTAATTGAAGGGAAGGCGATGGCCTTGTGGTATTATCACTAGTCTTCTGCAAAGCGATCATTGTAAAGTGCTGTTACCCTTTGTACCATAATGCCTTGACATTATGCTTCCTCAAGCAGTTTTACTATTAACAAATGGGGGAGGTGATGGCCCAGTGGTATTATCGAGAGGCTATTAGTCCAGAAATTCAGCTACTGTTCTGGGGACGTGGGTTCAAATCCTGCCACAGCAAGAGGTGGAATTTGAATTCAATAAATAAAAATCTGGAATTGAGAATCTACTGATGACTATGAAACCATTGTCAATTGTCAGAAAAACCTATCTGGTTCATTAATGTCCTTTAAGGAAGGAAATCTGCTGTCCTTACAATGTCTGACCTACATGTGATTCAGAGCCATAGCAAGGTGGTTGATTCTCAACTGCCCTCTGGGCAAGTAGGGAAGGGCAATAAATGCTGGCCAGCCAGTGACACCCACATCCAATGAATGAATAAAAAAAGGACTATTCCAGAGTTTATTATGTAATTTGAAAGGTAATACTTTGAATAATGAAGCAGCTTCTTGCTACCGATTCAATTAAGTGCTCAAGTATTGGAGTGGGACTTGAAAGTTCAACACTTGATTCTAAAGCAATCCTGAGTTCTGCAGGAGCCAATGTTTTTTTAGCAGTTAAAACCCAACTGCAACAAAGCAGCAAAACAGCATTGAAGAAAGTAATCTTATTCCACTCTGTGGCTTTTGAATGTCAGTAAATAAGCCATGCCATCGGTTTATGCAGATTAATTTAAATTCAGCTGATTTAATAATGCTACGACACAGAAGTGGCACGGTGGAACAGTGGTTAGCCCTGCTGCCTCACAGGTCCAGGGACCCGGGTTCAATTCCCGCCTTGGGCGACTGTCTGTGCGGAGTTTTGCACATTCTCCCCACGTCTGTGTGGGTTTCCACCGGGGGGCTCCAGTTTCCTCTCAGAGTCCTGAGATGTGCAAGTTCGGTGGCTTGGCCATGGTAAATTGCGCCTCAGTATCCAAAGATGTGTAGTTTAGGTGGATTGGCCATGCTAAATTGCCCCTTACTGTCCAAAGCTGCGTGCGTTAGGTGGATTGGCCATGCTAAATCTCTGGGGTTCCAGGGATAGGGCCTGGGCCAACTTATCTGTCAGAGAGTCAGAGCGAGCTCAATGGACCAAATGGCCTCTTTCTGCTCTGTAAGGATTCTATGAAAAATGATGGCGTTTGATTGATGCTAAGGGTTAAAATCATGTGGTAAAGCATCATTCATCATAACAACCCCATAACATGGGCAAACCTGATGTTTATCCCTGTAAAATAATAAAGAATGCTCCATCACAGCCACAGTAAGCTTGCTCAGACGCTGGGCCTCAACCACTACAGAATATTTGGTGATTAATTAAGCTTTTTGTTTTAACCAGCCACAGGGTAAATTGATGATGAGAAGCACTTAGTATGACTGCCTGAGAGTAGGCTGGACAAGATAAGCCTGAGTGGTACAGTGAGTCAGAACTCTCGCAGTTTCAGTCTGAATCCATTTCAGTTAGATTGGAATGACACCTCTGATGTGTTAGAGGCACTTGTTGTCTTGATGAAAGATCATTGAAACGTTCATGCCGTATCTCTCTCTCTCTCTCTCCTTTCACAGATGCTCCACTTGCCTGGCGACTGCACTACGGGAAGATCCCACAACCAAATCCTGGGTAAATTTTCTTTTAATCAAAGTTGGAGTTTTAAGTTTATTTATCAGTGTCACAAGTAGGCTTACTGCAATGAAGTTACTGTGAAAATCCTCTAGTCGCCACACTCCGGCACCTGTTCGGGTAACACTGAGGGAGAATTTAGCACGGCCAATGTACCTGACCAGTACATCTTTGGGAATGTGGGAGGAAACTGGAGGAAAGACATTCGGCCCGTCGAGTCCACACTAACAACAATCCCACCCAGGCCCCATCTCCATAACCCAATGCATTTACCCTAGCTTGTCTCCCTAACATTAAGGGGCAATTTAGTGTGGCCAATCCACCTAACTCGCACATCTTTGAACAGTGGGAGGAAACTGGAGCACCCGGAGGAAACCCACGCAGACACAGGGAGAATGTGCAGACTCTGCACAGACAGTGACCGAACCCAGGACCCTGGCACTGTGAGGCAGCAGCGCTAACCACCGTGCCAGCGTGCTGCCCTTTTACTTTAATTACAACATCGGCGGCATTTTGCTTTTGGCTCCTTGAATTGAACCGAACCGTGGCAACCACATTCTGAACAAACTGTAGGGTAAGACTGTCAGAATTTAGCACCATTAGGAGCCATGGGGAATACGGAAAACCAAAATCTGGCTGTCACTTAGAACTCACATTCTAATCAGTATTCTGTAAACTGAGTTTGTGTCTTTACATCCCCTGATTGTCATCAGAACTCTCCACTCACCTGACGAAGGGTCAGAGGCCTGAAAGCTAGTGGTTTTTGCAAACAAATAAACCTGTTGGATTCTAACCTGGTGTTGTGAGACTTGTTACTGTGTTTACCCCAGTACAATGCCGGCATCTCCATATCATATTGCTTATGCCAGTGGGGTCTTACGGTCCAGACCACAGCGCACCTCTCACCGTGGCGTTCCAAGCAGCAAGGGGTGTGTTCAACAGGAAACCCTGTTGACAAGGGCAGGACCTCAAGACCCCACTGTCAGTGAGTGATGCATCATCTCCCACCACCGTGAAAGAGAGAGAGAGAAAAATCCCGCCCAGGATTTTGATACAATGAATGTTCCTGTTCTCTTGTTCAAGAACATTTTTGGTAACCGGTGTAATGGCAGCAATGCCTTTGTATCCTTTCATAACAAGACCAGCATTCCTATCTGCCCTTGAACTGAGGGGCTTGCATAACCATTTCAGAGGGCAGTGTCGGGTCAACGACAGGGGTCTGGAGTCACATGTCGGCCAGACCGAGTGCGGACATGTGTCAACCAGATGGATTTTTATGACAATCAACGGTAGTTTCATGGAGGCTATTACTGAGACTAACTTTCACGCCAGATTTATCCCAACAGCCCCAGTGGAATTCAAACCGATGTCTCCAGCCCGTTAGGATATCTGGATTGTTAGTCCAGTGGTACACCACACATTGCCACTTTGCTACCATCACATACAATCATCAGTTCCATTTAGTTACCTCTTGCCTCGATAAGAACAAAGTTCAAACATTAAGTATTGTGTTTTCACCTTTTCAATTTGGGATCTTTTACCACTGAGAGCCAAAAGACTCAAAGGCTTAGAAACAAGACTCAGATACATGACTGGAGGCTCTGCTGTCTCACAGAGCCAGGGACTCAGGTTTAATTCTGACTCAGGTCACAATCGGTGTGGAGTCAGCACGGTCTCCCCGTGTCTGGGTGGGTTTCCTCCAGGGCTCCGGTTTCATCCCACAGTCCAAAGATCATAGAATCATTGAATCCTACAGTTATGAAGGAGCCCATTTGGTCCATTAAGTCTACACTAACCAGAAGCCCACCCAGGACCTATCCCCATAACCCCAGGCATTTACCCAAGCTAGTCCCCCTGACACTAAGGGGCAATTTAGCATGGACAATCAACCTAACCCGCAAATCTTTGGACTGTGGGAAGAAACTGGTGCACCTGGAGGAAACCCACGCAGACACTGAGAGAATGTGCAAACTCCACACAGACAGCGACCCAAGCCGAGAATCGAACCCAGGTCCCCAGCACTGTGAGGCAGCAGTGCTAACCACCATGCCACCATGCCACCCCAAATGTGTGTGTTAATTGGCCATGTTAAATTGCTCCTTAGTGTCCTGGGATGTGTAGGTTAAAGGGATTAGCGGGGTAAATGTGTGGGGTTGTGGGGATAGGATCTGGGGTAGGATTGTTGTCAGTGGGCTGAATGGCCTCCTTCTGCGCTGTAGGAATTCTATGATTTCTATGAAGAGTCAGCTACTGGCTCTTTTTATAGAACACACAATATCTACCAACGACCTAAAGCAAATAACTTTGAAAGACATTTTGTTCACCACTAGCAGAATGTCAATGTGAGAACTTTACAGAACTGCGCTAATTTTCAATTTAAAACAAAAGAGTTCTGATTAAATTTAACATCTGTAATTTTTATACCTCTCTGATTTTTCTGTGAATATTTTTATTTCATATAATCACAGGGGTTGGCCTGAATGACGGTGAGAGCGAGTGGGATTAACATACACCATCGTAACAATCCACTGAACCACTCTAAATTAATTGCTGCTTCATTCCTGATGCTAATCCAGCTCCTTCACACTCTTCTGTTAAACAGGAGAATGAATTGCTACCATGGAAGACAATACGAAAATAGCATCCGATAGCTTCAGTTTTACAAACGGAGCCAAAGTAAACACATCTAAATTTAGCCTTTCAGTAAATGGCCATTTATAATGATGACATTCTCAGCCAGAATGTTCCCTGGACTCAAAGAACAAAGAAAATTACAGCACAGGAACAGGGCCTTTGGCCCTCCAAACCTGGACCGACCATGCTACCTGATTGAACTAAAACCCCCAACCCTGCCAAGGATCATATCCCTCTATTCCCATCCTATTATGTATTTGTCCAGACACCCCTTAAAACTCACCATCAGTTCCACTTCCACTACCTCTCCCGGCAACGAGTTCCAGGCACCTAACACCCTCCATACAAAAGACATGCCTTGTACATCCCCTTTAAACCTTGCCCCTTGCACTTAAACCTACGCCCCCTAGTAATTGAGTCTTCCACCCTGGGAAAAAGCTTCTGACTATCCACTCTGTCCATGCCCTTCATAACCTTGTAGACTTCTATCAGGTCGCCCCACCCAAACCTCTGTCGTTCCAGCGAGAATAAACCAAGTTTCTCCAACCTCTCCTCATAGCCCTCCATACCAGACAACATTGTGATAAATCTTGTCTATACCCTCTCCAAAGCCTTCATATCTCAAAACCTCATGGTGAACAATCATCGGAACAACTATATGATGACATCAACAAGTCCCATCCCACCACCAGACTCACCATGGACTACTCTCCAGAATTGGTTGCATTCTCGGACACACGTATCTCCATCAAGGACGTTCACCTCAGCACTTCACTCTACCGCAAGCCCACAGATAACCTCACTACGCTTCATTTCTCCAGCTTCCACCCTAAACACATTAAAGAAACAATCCCCCATGGATTCGTAGACACAGGGTTTGCTCAGATGAAGAGGAATGCAACAAACACCCTCTTAAGAACAGGATATGGCGCTCGACTCATCCATCAACAGTTCCGACGCACCTCAGCAAAAAGCTGCACCAACCCTAATCAGAAGATAAACAAGGGACGCAGCAGACAGAGTAAGCTACGTCATCCAGTCCAGAGTGGAGAGGATATGACATCTCCGGAGCTTTCAGCATGTCATCAATGAAGGTGAACATCTCGCCAAGGCCACCCCCACACTCTCACTACCTGCCTTCTAACAACCGCGCAACCTCAAACAGACCATTATCCACAGCAAACTACCCAGCCTTCAGGAGAACAGTGACCATGACACCATACAACCGTGCCACAGCAACCTCTGCAAGACGTGGCAGACCATCGACATGGATACCATCATCTCATGTGAGAACACCATCCACCAGATACACGGTATATACTCTTGCAACTCGGCCAACGTATCTTCCTGATACACTGCAGGAAAGGATGTCACAAGGCATTGGTGAGACCATGCAAACGCTACGACAATGGATGTATGGACACTGCTCGAAATAACCGGGCAAGAGTGTCTCCTTCCTGATGGGGAACACTTCAGCAGTCACGGGCATTCAGCCTCTGATCTTCGGGTAAGCGTTCTCCAAGGCAGCCTTCAAGATACACAACGCAGAATTGCCGAGCAGAGACTGATAGCCAAGTTCTGCACGCATGAGGACAGCCTCAACCTCAGCACTATCTGTAACTCCCACGACTTGCCTGCACTTGCAAGATCTCACTAACAGTCCTGGCTGGAGACAACACACACTCCTTTAACCTGTGCTTATCCCTCTCTCCACTCACATTGTCTGCACCTGTGAAGACTTGCATTCCACCCATTATCTTGTAAATTGAGTCTGTGTCTATACATGTACTCTTTGTGAACCCAATCCTCCACTCACTTGATGAAGGGTGAGTTCTGAAAACTCATGCTACCAAATAAACCTGTTGGACTTTAACCTGGTATTGTGGGATTTCTTACAAAGGACTCAGAAGGAGGGCAGAACCAACAGAATGCTCGGAATCTGAAACCTTAATCAAAAGAGACAGCGTGAAATAAGCGTTTTTTTTAAAAAGTCGAGATCACAGCTTGGCAAAGGATGAAGGAAAATGGTCCAAATCGCAACTCCAGATGACTGCAATAAAAGGGAGATGTTTATCTGTGTCGAAATGCGTGAGGGACAACTGCATCCCAAGGTTATCAGGAACATCATCCATGCAGAAACACTTAGCTCTGTGAAAAGCCACAAGAGAACATTTTCCAATCTGCCATCTGTGCATGACAGCCTACTAAATGCAGTATTAATGGTCAGAAACCAGACAGGTTAGGCACATTATCTTAAAACGCTCCATTCATAGAATCCCCACAGTGCAGAAGGAGGCCTTTCGGCCCATCGAGTCTGCACCCACCGCAATCCCACCCAGGCCCTATTCCCGTAACTCCTCACATTTACCGTCCTAATCCCCCTGACACTAGGGTTAAGTTAGCACGGCCAATTCACCAAACCAGCATGTCTTTCAGACTGTGGGAGGAAACTGGAGCACTCGGAGGAAACCCACACAGACACGGGGAGACTGTGCAAACTCCACAGAGGCAGTGACCAGAGATCGGAATCGAACCCAGTCCCTGGCACTGTGAGGCAGTGCCGCTAACCACTGGGCCACCCCACTCCTCATGAACATCATGTTTTTCACTGCTCGAACAATCCAATTAGGGAACCATCTCAGCTTTCTCCGGAGAGGACGGGGGAGTTGTGACCAGCGCAGTGTGAGGTGAGAGTAACAGGATTAATGTCAGCTTCTATTTATTAATTGGGAAAAACCCAATAACTTTGCTTTCTCCCTGTAGGCACTGACACTACGCAACATCCAGGATTATCAACACTCCTGACATGATTTGATTTGATTTATTATTGTCACGTGTGGGTTTCGTCCGAGTGCTCCAGTTTCCTCCCACATTCCAAAGATTTGCAGATTAGATTGATTGGCCGTGCTAAATTGCCCCTTAATGTCAGGGGGAATTAGTGAGGTAAATACATGGGGTACGGCGGATAGGGCCTGGGTGGGATTGTTATCGGTGCAAGCTTGATGGGCCAAATGGCCTTCTCCTGTACTGTAAGAATTCTATGATTTTCTGTCTTGGGATACAGTGAAAAGTATTGTTTCTTGAGGACGACACAGACAAAGGATACCGTTCACAAAGTATGTAGGCGAGAAGGAAAGGAGAGAGTGCAGAATGTAGTGTTACAGTCATAGCCAGGGTGTAGAGAAAGATCAGCTTAATATAACAGGTCCATTCAAAAGTCTGACGGCTCCAACAACAATGTGCAGTTATACAGCAGTTTTCACACAGCTGCTTTATGTGATGAGGTGACCAAAAATATTGTGGGAGAGTCAGGAGACCAAGAACCTTGTCGCAAAGAGGTTTCCTTATAGAGGAAATATTATTCTCTCTTCCACTTTCTTCCATCGGGAAAAAGATACAAAAGTCTGAGGTCACGTACCAACCGACTCAAGAACAGCTTCTTCCCTGCTGCCATCAGACGTTTGAATGGACCTACCTCGCATTAAGTTGATCTTTCTTTTCTCCTTAGAGAGACGAAGGATGAGAGGTGACCTGATAGAAGTGTATAAGATGTTGAGAGGTATTGATCGGGTGGATTCTCAGAGGCTTTTTCCCAGGGCTGGAATGGTCGCTACGAGAGGGCACAGGTTTAAGGTGCTGGGGAGTAGGTACAGAGGAGATGTCAGAGGTAAGTTTTTCACTCAGAGGGTGGTGGGTGAGTGGAATCGGCTGCCGTCGGTGGTGGCGGAGGCAAATTCGATAGGGTCTTTCAAAAGACTTCTGGATGAGTACATGGGATTTAATAGAATTGAGGGTTATAGGTAAGCCTAGTAGGTAGGGATATCATCGGCACAACTTGTGGGCCAAAGGGCCTGTTTGCGCTGTAGTTTTTCTATGTTCTTTCTCTACACCCTAGCTATGACTGTAACGCTACATTCTGCACTCTCTCTTTTCCTTCTCTATGAACGGTATGCTTTTTGTCTGTATGTTTTTGTGCTTTTGTGTATGTGTATGTGCTGTATGCTTTTGTGGCGACTAGGGGATTTTCACAGTAACTTCACTGCGGTGTTAATGTAAGCCAGCTGGTGGCACTAATAATAAATAAATAGCTCTGGTGGAGATTGCAAAGGTAAGATGGATAAAGTCTGTGGAAGATCTGAAAATGGGGACCTAGATTTTAACTTCAACGCAGTGGGTCAGAGCACCCCAGTGAAGGTCAGTGAGGCTGGGTGCTATTTTGTGCAGGACAGGATATGGCTGAGTTTCCAACACACTGGGACTTCTGGATGGTAGAGAATATAAGGAGAACATTGAAAAGATAAAGTTACCAAAGGTGAGAAAAGCTTGATTCTGCTTCAGCAAGTAACAAATAGCTTTTATGGTTATATCAAAACACCCACTGGTCTTGGTATGGTTCCTGCTCCGCCCAAGACCTCTAGAAACTACAAAGGGTCATGAATGTAGCCCAATCCATCACGCAAACCAGCTTCCTATCCATTGACTCCGTCTACACTGCCTGCTGCCTCGGAAAAGCAGCCAGCATAATTAAGGACCCCACACACCTCGGGCATTCTCTCTTCCACCTTCTTCCATCAGGAAAAAGATACAAAAGTCTGAGGTCACGTACCAACCGACTCAAGAATCGCTTTTTCCCTGTTGCTGTCAGACTTTTGAATGGACCTACCTTGCATTAAGTTGATCTTTCTCTACACCCTAGCTATGACTGTAACACTACATTCTGCACTCTCTCGTTTCCTTCTCTATGAGCGGTATGCTTTGTCTGTATAGCACGATACTTTTCGCTGGTAATATATGTGACAAAAATCAAAATCAAATCAAAGCCTCAATTAAGTTGTGTCTTCATTGCTCCAAGGTGAGCATTGTAACGTATCCAACTTCTATAGCTGAAGTCCAGCATCTTGGTAAATGTCCTCTGTGCCCTTTCTCCCACCTTTACATTTCTCTTCAGTACGATGCCCAGAATTGTCCACAATATCCCAGCTCTAACCAGTGATTTCTAGCATGACCTCGTGCTTTTATATTCCATTCTGTTATTTAAACACCCAAGTAATTTGCATGCTTTGTTTTTAACCATCTGATCAGGTGTTAACCCATTTCGTTCACTCATGTCCTTTAGGGAAGGAAATCTGCCATCCTTACCTGGTCTGGCCTACATGTGACTCTAGAACCATGGCAATGTGGTTAACTCTCAGCTGCTCTCAGGCAACTAGGGATGGGCAATAAATACTGGTCCAGCCAGAGGCACCCATGCCCCACGAGTGAAGAAATAAAGTTTGCTCTATCACCTTTCAGAATTTACCGATATGTGGGATACCAAAGTCTTGCTGTTCATCCACACTTTCTAAATAGTGCCATTTGGACCATACTGTCTTTCCACATTAGACCTTCCAAAGGGAGTCACTTCATTCTGCTCCTTCCTGAACTCCATTTACCTTGCTGAGGACTTTGGTATCCTCGTGCACCAGTCACTGAAAGTAAGTGTGCATGTACAGCAAGCAGTAAAGAAGGCAAATGGTATGTTCGCCTTCATAGCAAGAGGATTTGAGTGCAGGGATAGGGATGTTTTGCTGCAATTGTATAGGACGCTGGTGTACACCTGGAGTTTCGTGTGCAGTTTTGGTATCCTTATCGGAGGAAGAATATCCTTGCCGTGGGGAGAGTGCAGAGAAGGTCCACCAGGCTGATTCCTGGGATGGCAGATCTATCACATGAGGAGATTCTAGGTCGGTTAGGATTATATTCACTGGAGTTTAGAAAAGTGAGAGGAGATCGCATAGAAACTTATAAAATTCTAACAGGGTTAGACTCAGAAAGAATGTTCCCAATGGTGGGGAAGTCCAGAACTAGGGGTCATAGTTTGAAGATAAGGAGTAAACCTTTTAGAATTGAGGTGAGGAGAAATTTCTTCACCCAGAGAATGGTGAATATGTGGAATTCACTCCCACAGAAAGTAGTTGAGGCCAAAACATTGAGTGATTTCAAGAAGAAATTAGATAAAGCTCTTGAGGCTAAAGGGATATGGCAGGGGGGTGGGGAGAGAGAGAGAGAAAAATCAGGATATTGAATTTGATGATTAGACATGATGATAATGAATGGCAGAACAGGCTCGAAGGGCCAAGTGGTTTGCTCCTGCTTCTCGTTTCTATGCCAAGCTTCTGCCCATTTTGCCACCTATCTTCCTCATTCTGACATCTACAATGTGCCTTCAATAAATGTTACAATGCTGCTCCCTAAAGCCTGAAAAGAAAGAGTAATGGACTTAAAACTGACCCTTCAGGGACACCAAGGAGAGCTATCTGCCAATCTAAAAACCACAATCACCCTTTACAGTCACTGAGATGATGGAAATTCCATTAAATCCAATAAGGAAATACCACTCGTAGGAGCATTGTTAATTCCTTGGTTGTGGAAGGAGTATAAAAAAACCACTAAGATAAGCATCAAATGAAAACTTGTGCTGGACTGCAGAGTGGATAGATAATAGAAAAAAGAAAGCACTAAGAAAAACAATACATAAAGCAAGGTTTTCTTCATGCTGTAATGCTATTTCTGGAAATAGCTGTCTTAATTTTGTTTTCTAAGCTTTTTTTACTTTTTTTTTAATTCATACGTGGGACAAGGAGTGTCACTGGCTGGCCAGTATTTATTGTAAAAAGTCTGACAACACCAGGTTTTAGTCCAACCGATAGTCCAAATCGGTTGGACTAAAACCTGGTGTTGTCAGACTTTTTACTGTGTTTACACCAGTCCAACGCCAGCATACCCACATCATCAGTATTTATTGCCCATCCCTAGTTGCCCTTGAACTGAATGGGTTGCTAGACCATTTCAGAGGGCAGTTGAGAGTCAACCACATTGCTGAGGCTCTAGAGTCACATGTAGACCAGACAGTTAGGACTGCGAGATTTCCTTCCCCAAATGACATCAGTGAAAAGATAGGTTTTTCCTGATAATCGAAAACAGTTTCACAGTCATCAGTAGATTCTTAATTCTAGAATTTTTTTTAATTGAATTCAAATTCCACCACCTGCTGTGACAGGATTTGAACCCAGGTCCCCAGAACATTAGCTGAGTCTCTGGATTAATGGTCTAGAGATAATACCACTAAGCCATCACCTGCTTTACCCTTCTGTCGACCTCATATTTCACACTCTAGGTGAGAGGGCTTCATTAGTAACCTCTCACTAATGTGTTTATGGAACATAACAAGAATCCACTTGGATTTGTCTCTCCATGGGGACATTTCTTTCCTACAGCAGCACCTGATGCCCAATTTCCCTTTTGAAAGTTCCCACTGAATCTGTTCCCAGCGTCCCTTCAGGCTGCTCATTCCAGGCCACACTTACTCAGTACCTGAAAAGAATTCTCATCTCCTTTCTGTAATAAGTCTTCAGAGACAGAAGGCCCTCCACCAAAATCTCTTTATTTACAAGCTCTAACAGCAGCACTCAGAGTTCTACCTCCCAGGGTAACACAGGAGCTGACACTCACCATTAAGTACAAGGCAAAGACTCCCTGATTGAACCATCAATAGGATCCTTAATCAGGGAGTTCATATTCCAATAGGCCAACCTCAATGGCCTGATTGAAGTCATTACACAATCTCCTCCTTGTTCCTTTTAACTTAAGTCTGTGTCTATGTTACCAATCCCTCTCCTTAGTTATTCCATATTAAAAACTAAATTAACACAGAGAAGGGTCATTGGCAAGCCTTGCCAGATGTGGCCTACATACGGCTCCAGCCCCAAGCTATTATTGTCCATTTTTGCCCACCGGATAAATTGGGATTTACAGTGTCGTCCATATCCCAAGAGGAAATTTTCAAAACCCATCTAGAAGGGTGGCCAGCAAAGGATTGTCAGGGCAACCAATCTCTACTCGGCATCAATCACTGCTCACAGAAAGGACGTTCTAAATGTCAACTGTATCCAACCTTCATTGATTCGGAGAATGTGTTTGACCAGATGTAACATGAAAGATCAAGAACCAGATTGCAAAGAGTTAGAATTGATCAGAAATAAACTACACCTATTTAGAATCCTTACTGAGAAGAACCTGTTGCAGTCAGAATTGATGGTAAGAAGAAGTGTGAGACAAAGCATGTGTTATAGCACCCCTGTCTTTTCAACAGATTCTGCATTCATTCTGAGACAGCGCCCTCATGGCTTCAGAGGTGGCTTAAAGTTAATGGAAGGTTAATGAGCGATCACAGCGCCAGGGACCCGGGTTCGATTCCCGGCTTGAGCCACTGTCTGTGTGGAGTCTGCACATTCTCCCCGTCTCCACGTGGGTTTCCTCTGGGTGCTCCAGCTTCCCACCACATTCTGAGAGACGTTCATAGAATCCCTGCACTGTGGAAGGAGGCCATTTGGTCCATCGAGTCTGCACCGACCACAATCCCACCCAGACCCTATACCCGTAACCCCACTTATTTACCCTGCTAATCTCCCTGAAACTAAAGGTTAATTTAGTATGGCCAATCAACCTAACCCATACATCTTTGGACTGTGAGAGGAAACCAGAGCATCCGGAGGAAACCCACGCAGACACAGGAAGAACATGTAAGTTCCACACGGACAGTGACCCAAGCCAGAATCGAACCCGGGTCCCTGGTGCTGTGAGGCAGCCGTGCTAACCACTGTTCCACCGTGCATGGGGTTATGGGGATAGGGTCTGGGTGGGATTGTGATCGGTGCAGACTCGATGGGCCAAATGACCTCCTTCTGCACTGTAGGGATTTTATGGATCATTTTCCCTGTCCACCTGTAGACTCGGTACAAAAATCTCTTAATCTCTCCACCTAATTACTAGAGTATAAACTCCCAAGTGAGGGCTCTGTGTGAAAGAGGTAAATTTGTTGATGAAGTCAGTACCTGGGTGTTTGAAGTCCAGGATGAAATTGGTTGCGGCTTTATCAGTGAGTCACGTCCGGACTGAGTGTTGGCTTCTTACTACAATTATGTCATTGTTCGTCTCACAGAAACAAAGCAAGGCTCCATTAATAGTCCTCGGGTGTTTCCCTTAGAACTGAACTGATATCATTATGCATTGACCAGACTTAAAGTTATTTAATGCAAATCAGTACACAATAGTCATCTAATGATCCCTCATTAATAAAGCTTTACCTCACTATTCTTTCCATCAACAACATAAGTACACAGGTGGGCAGTAATGTTACAAATGCCGTCGAGACCAATCATTTTTAAAAAGAAATTCAAACTTCTAGTTAATAGCTTTAAGAATGACACATCACGATTTCAGGTTTTAGGATGTTTACAGTAACAAATCATCAAAAACACTATTAACTAAACACTATTTTTGTAGGCAACTTGTACTTTAAACCACAGCCCACCAACGCCTCTACTTTCTCAGGAGGCTAAGGAAACTTGGCATGTCAGCTACAATTCTCACCAACTTTTACAGATGCACCATAGAAAGCATTCTTTCTGGTTGTATCACAGCTTGGTATGGCTCCTGCTCTGCTCAAGACTGCAAGGAACTACAAAAGTCCAGCCTCCCATCCATTGACTCTGTCTACACTTTCCGCTGCCTTGGTAAAGCAGCCAGCATAATCAAGGACCTCACGCACCCCAGACATTCCCTCTTCCATCTTCTTCCATTGGGAAAAAGATAAAAAAGCCTGAGGTCACGTACCAACAGACTCAAGAACAGCTTCTTCCCTGCTGCTGTCAGGCTTTTGAATGGATCCACCTTGCATTAAGTTGATCTTTCGCTACACCCTATCTATGACTGTAGCACTACATTCTGCACTGTCTTGTTTCTTTGTCTATGAATGGTATGCTTTGTCTATATAGCATGCAAGAAATAATACTTTTCACAGTATCTCAATACATGTGACAGTAATATATCAAATCAAATCAAATAATTAAAGACTATTTTTGTTGGTAACTTGTACTTTGAACCACACCTTCTCAAGGGCAACTAGGGGTGGGCAATAAATGCTGGCCAGCCAGCGACACCCATGTCCCACGAATGAATTTAAAAAATTACATTTTTTTTTGACTATTTTCCCAGAATCAATCCAAAGTAATGCTTAGTTCCAAAAGGTTTTCCCTTGTTTTTCCTTTTTCTCAGCCTGGTAACTTGCATCGTGAAGTTTTCCTTACCCAGCGACTCTCCTTATAGCTCCATCTAAGGTGAATATTCCAGCTTCATTGTAACTCCCCAATAATTTTGCTAGCTACTTTTCAATCCAAGCACGAGTGCCCCCTGCATTCCTGTGCAGTGGGTGATTCATTGAGGTTTTTGGTCTTGAGCTGCTTCCACTCTCCTGGGTCTAGGCAGCCTCAAAATACTGTCTGTGACATTCTCAAAAAGATTGCAACCAGGTCTGTACAATAGCTTCCTTTGCATCCTTCTCCGTGACAATGCAAACGACACTGGCCTTGTATCTAGGTAGAAATGCTAAGTATTTATCCTTCAGAGCCCAACTTCCTTTCATCTTGTAACTAAGAAGTTTTAAAGTTTATTTGTAAGTCTCAAGTAGTCTTACATTAACACTGCAACAAAGTTACTTTGAAAATAAATGGACAGTATAAAGCAAGACAATTTTCTGGGTCTTTGGAGGCCCACATTTGTTCACACACAGACGCTATTGTCTCCAAGCAGAAATAACTTGCACCACCTAATATATCTAATCCTTCCTTTTATCTCTAACAATCAAACCACTCAGGCTTTCTGTCAACCAGATGGCAAGCCAGATATGAGGACTTCCGTAATTTTATTTTATTTGAAAGACATGGTTCCAAAACATAACAATTTGTCAAACCGTAATATTAACATTAAACCAGGTCCAGTTTCCTCCCTTTCCATCTACTCCATTTACTGTCTGAGTCCTTTCCCTTGTATTTCAAAGCTTTTGTCCCCTGCCTTTTCAGGCATTGAGTAATGACCCAAATACTGAAAAGCTTTTTTTTTTCAAAATGCATATTATACCATCCAAGTATTAACTATTTTGAGTCCTCCTGGGAAACTTACAGTGTTCCTCCAAAGATAAAGGCAAAATACTGCAGATGCTGGAATCTGAAACAAAAACAGAAAGTGCTGGAAGATTTCAGCAGGTCTGGCAGCACCTGTGGAGAGAGAATAGAGCCAACGTTTCGAGTCTGGATGACCCTCCATCACAGATGTTTTCAAACAGTGACTGCACTTCAAACAAAGGGAATTCACTGGACACAAAACTCATGGCGCTATATAAATGCTAGCCTTTCATTTTCACAGGTCATAGAACCCCTACAGTGTAGAAGGAGGCCATTCAGCCCATTGAGTCTGCACCAATCGCAGTCCTAGCCAGGCCCTATCCCCATAACTCCATGCATTTACACTAGCTAGTCCCCCCGACGCCAACAGCCAATTTAGCATGGCCAATCCACCTAACCCACTCATCTTTGGACTGTGGAAGGAAACTAGAGCGCCCGGAGGGAACCCACGCACACACGGGGAGAATGTGCAAACTCCACACAGACAGTGACCCAAGCCGGGAATCGAACCTGGGTCCCTGGCGCTGTGAGGCCGCACCACTGTGCCACTGTGCTGGATGTATCACAGCTTGGTATGGCTCCTTCTCTGGCCAAGACCGCAAGAAACTATAAAGGGTCGTGAGCGAAGCCCAGTCCATCAAGCAAACCAGCCTCCCATCCATTGACTCCGTCTACACTTCCCGCTGCCTCAGAAAAGTAGCCAGCATAATCAAAGACCCTATGTATCCCAGACATTCTCTCTTCCACCTTCTTCCATCGGGAAAAAGGTACAAAAGTCTGAGGTCAAATACCAACCGACTCAAGGACAGCTTCTTCCCTGCTGCCATCAGACTTTTGAATGGACCTACATTATATTAAGCTGATCTTTCCCTACATGCTAGCTATGACCAAAATACTACATTCTGCACTCTTCTCCATTCCTTCGCCCCCATGTACTCTATGAACGGTATGCTTTGTCCGTATAGTGTGCAAGAAACAATACGTTTCACTGTATCCCAATACATGTAAATAATAAAATTTACATTAAGGCTGGAGGAAAACAAACAGAACTTGCATCTTCAAGCAGTAACTGTGTCTTCTAGAATGGCACAGTGGTTAGCACTGCTGCCTCACAGTGCCAGGGGCCTGGGTTCGATTCCCAGCTTGCATCACTGTCTGTGTGGTATTTGCACGTTCTCCCTGTGTCTGTGTGGGTTTCCTCTGGGTACTCTGGTTTCCTCCCACAGCCCAAAGATGTGCGGGTTAGGTTGATTGGCCATGCTTAATTGCCCTTAGTTTCAGAGGGGAGTAGCAGGGCAAATACGTGGAGCTATGGGGATAGGGTGGGGTTGTTGTCGGTGCAGGTTTGATGGGCTGAATGGCCTCTTTCTGCGCTGTGGGGATTCTATGAAAAGCTCAGTGATGGAGAACAGGGTTAAATCTCACAGTCCTGTGCCTTTTGATGCTGGAATGTTAACATCTTCTGTTGTCACTGGGGAATCCTCTGGATTTACTGCAGTGCCCAACAAACCACAGCTGTGACCCCTGATGTCACAGAGTCTATCGGGATAGTCTGACAGTGTTTACAATTCCCCCATCCCAACAAATGCGCACATCCTCAGGCAAGCAGACACACACAGAAAGAGCAGCAGACAGATCATATCATCACAATAGATCCCACATTTCAACAGCACCTAACTAATTGGATTCAGTGCTTCAAATGTCAACCTGCCCATTGAAATTGACACTCCACTGTCCATATCATGGATACATTTTACTGGAGAGGGGTGGGATGGAATTGAACACAATGATATCCTCCCACATGGAGTTTAAATAGCAGTAAATATTTCAGTGGGGCTGTCACAGTGTGAGCCCAGGTATAGATGTGTTTATGGATGTGTTGGGATGTTGCTGTATGCACTGTGTGTGTGTATGTGTGTACCTGTATGTATGTATGTGTGTATATATGTCTGTGTGTCTGTATGTGTGTTTATCTGTATGTGTGTTCTGTGTGTGCGCATCTCTATCTGCATGTATGTATCTGTGTGTGTGTGTGTGTATATACCTGTGTGTGGGTGCATGTCTGTGTATATTTGTGTGTGTGCATGTCAGTATATGTATGTCTCCGTGTGCATATTTGTGTGTGTGTGTGTCAGTGTGTGTATGTCTCTGTGTGTGTATTTGTGCATATCTGTGTCTGTGTGTGTGTAGATTTGTGTGTGTGTCTGTGCTGTATGTGTGTATCTGTACGCATCTCTGGGTGTGTCTGTGTGTATGCATGTCTGTGTATCTGTGTGTGTGTGTGTGTAACTGTGTGTATCTGTTTGCGTGTATCTGTGTGTATAAGTATATTAGTGTGTGTGTATCTCTGTGTGTCTGTGTGTATCTGTATGTGTGTGTATTTGTGTGTGTGTATTGGTGTGTATGTATCTGTGTATATGTATTGATGTATGTTGGTGTATATCTTGTCTCTATATGTGTGTATCAGTTTGTGCATGTACCTGTACATGTGTTTATCAGTGTGTGTATGTAGGTGTGTATCTGTATGTGTGTTTATCTCTGTGTGTATGTACCTGAGTATCTGAGTATGTGTGTGTATCTGTGTGTATATATCTGTGTATGTGTCTATCAGTGTGTTTGTGTATCTGTGTGTGTGTCTCTGAGTATCTTTGAGTGTGTACCAGTGTGTGTTTGTGTGTGTGTGTATCAGTGTATGTGTGTATATCAGTGTGTGTGTACCTGTGTGTGCCTCAGTGTGTGTGTATCAATGTGTGTACCTGTGTGTGTGTATCTGTGTCTGTGTGTGTGTATCTGTGTGTGTATCTGTGTGTATGTACGTGTGTATCTGTGTGTGTCTGTATCTGTGTGTGGGTATATATCTGTGTGTATGGCTGTGTGTGTGCATCAGCATGTGTCTATAAGTGTGTTGTGTCTGTGTGTGTATGAATCACTGCGTGCATGTATCAGTGTGTGTATCAGTGTATGTGTGTATCCGTGTTTGTGTCTGTGTGTATCTGTGTGTGTATGTGTATCAATGCGTGTGTATCAGTATGTGTGTATCTGTGTGTGTGTACGTGTATCAGTGAGCGTGTGAGTATCAGTGAATGTGTGTGTGTGTCAGTGTGTGTATCTATGTGTCACTCCCAGCCCCGCCAGCACTTACCCAGGACAGAGCCGATGAAGATGAGGATTTGCACCGAGGTGGTGAAGTCTCGGTAGGTCTGCTCCTCCGGGCCGCCCTGCCGCAGCTCCCCCCGGGCGCTGCTGTTGTGGGTCTGGTTGCTGAGCTCCGCTGCCCCGCTGCCCGGGCTCAGAGGGGAGCTGGCGTTCTGTTCCATACTACCTGCAGCCTCCTGCATGTGACACCTTCAACTTCATCCCCCACTCCCAGGCAAACATCCTGCCGGGGAAACGACAACACCCCCCCAAAAAAAAATAACCAGACAAGGCAACCCTTTCCCCTAGCCAAACCTGACAGCCCCCTTTCCCTGTAATTACAGAGAGGAATCCATTCTAACAATGTTCAAATAGTTTCCAATTCTGCTGCACATCTTGCTTCGCCCTGAATCCCCCCAAACTGGATACTGTGTTAATCTCCAACAACCACTGCACAAGACTTGATCAAAATTGGACAGGAATCGGTTGCCTGGTGACAGCAGTGTAACTGGAAAGACAGGGAGAAGGGGAGGAGAGAGAGAAAATGAGCTACTTTTATCCCATCCCCTCTCCTCCTTCTCCTTCTCCCTTCTTCCCCCCTCTATCTCCAGCCTTTCCTTTGAGGGGGAGTGAAGGTGAACCCCCCTCCCTCCCTCCCCTCTACCCCTGCTGAGACCACCCCCCCCCCCCTCCCTCCCTCCCCCTTATCTTTCCACTCCGTTTCCACAGGGGGTTTACCTGGCTGGAAGGATATAACTGTTCTATTTGGCTGTTATTATTAAACCAGGGCGTCATCAAAACAGCAGCTACAGAAAACACACACACAGCATCCCCAGTCAGTCTCTGTGCAAAAAAAAAAGCAGATTTCATTTTCTGAGCAAAACCCGGATAATTTAACACAGCCTGCCAACAGAACAATGGCGTTTCATTTCTTAGAGGGGCGCTGTGTACACATAATTGACAAGTATTTGTTTTATTTACAAATCACAACGCTGTCAAATTTCTTGCTCATTATTTAAACCATTGAGGTGAAATGATGCAGACTCCAAACCGATTTTTCTTAATTTAAAGAAACCCTCCAGAAACCCTATTTCATTCGACAAATGGAATGTTTGAACATTCACTTTGATTTGATTTGATTTATTATTGTCACAAGTATTGGGATACATTGAAAAGTATTGTTTCTTGCGAGCTATACAGACAAAACATACCATTCATTGAGAAGGAACGAGAGAGTGCAGAATGTAGTGCTACAGTCATAGCTAGGGTGTAGAGAAAGATCAACTTAATGCGAGGTAGGTCCATTCAAAAGGCAGCAGGCAAGAAGCTGTTTTTGAGTCGGTTGGGACGTGACCTCAAACTTTTGTATCTTTTTCCCAATGGAAGAGAATGTCCGGGGTGTGTGGGATCCTTAATTATGCTGGCTGCTTTGCTGAGGCAGTAGGAAGTGTAGACGGAGAGTCAATGGATGGGAGGCTGGTTTGTGAGATAGATTGGGCTACATTCACAACTTTTTGTAGTTTCTTGCGGTCTTGGGCAAAGCAGGAGCCATACCAAGCTGTGATACAACCAGAAAGAATGCTTTCTATGGTGCATCTGTAAAAGTTGGTGAGAATTGTAGCTGACATGCCAAATTTCCTTAGTCTTCTGAGAAAGTAGTGTTGGTGGGCTTTCTTAACTGTAGTGTCGGCATGGGAGACAAGGACAGGTTGTTGGTGAGCTGGACACCTAAAATCTTGAAGCTCTCACTCCTTTCTACTTTGTCCGCATTGATGTAGACAGGGGCATGTTCTCCTTTACGCTTCCTAGACTTTGTATGTTTTTTTTCTTGTTTCGCCATTTTGAAACCTTCCCATTATTATCTGCATTACCTTAGCTTGTACGGAGTGGTTTTTTATATTCATTCAGAATACTTACAGAATACTGAGAGGCCCAGATAGAGTGGACGTGGAGAGGACGTTTCCATTAGTGAGAGTGACTGCAACTCGAGGGCACAACCTCAGAGTGAAGGGATGCTCCTGTCAAACTAAGATGAGGAGGAATTTCTTCAGCCAGAGGGTGGTGAATCTGTGAAACTCATTACCGCAGAGGGCTGTGGAGGCTGGGTCATTGAGCGTCTTTTAAGACAGAGAGAGATAGGTTCTTGAATAATAAGGGGATCAAGAGTTATGGGGACAAGGCAGGAGAATGGGGATGAGATTTATTTCGGCCATGATTGAATGGCAGAGCAAACTCGATGGGCCGAATGGACTAATTCGGCTCCTATACCTTATGGGATGTGAATGTCACTGACTAAGCCAGCATTTATTGTCCATCTCTGAGGGCAGTTAAGAATCAACCACATTGCTGTGCCTCTGGAGTCACTTGTGGGCCAGACCAGGTAAGGACTGCAGATTTCCTTCCCTAAAGGACATTGGTCAGGACAACACCCTAGCTGGATGCTGACTCCCTCACCGGATTCTTACCAACGTTCACGTCGGTGGGATTTTCCCATCCCGCCGCAGTGAACAGAGATTGGGCTGGGTGCGAAATTCTCCCATTTCGCTGCAGCGGGAGCATGGCATGAATGGCTGGTGAGATTGCCCTTGAACTGGGGGACTTGTTTGGCCATTTCGGGGGGCAGTTAAGCGTCACATGTATAAATGCCACATTTCCCTCTCGAAAGGGCATGAGTGAACCAGAGAGGTTTTGTCAACAATCATTTCCATTACTGAAACTAGCTTTACAATTCCAGACTTATTAGTTGAATAAATTCAAGTTAAATTCCACCAACTGACATGGTGGGATTTGAACATGTTCCCTGATCCCTAAGACCAGGGACATTATCAGTACACCAACATTTTTTCAAGTTTAAGTTATTTATTAGCATCACAAGTAGGCTTACATTAACACTGCAATGAAGTTACTGTGAAAATCCCCTAGTCGCCACACTCTGGCAACTGTTCGGGTACATTGAGGGAGACTTTAGCATGGCCAATGCATGTAACAAATGTGCCTTTCGGACTGTGGGAGAGAACCAGAGCACCCAGAGGAAACCCACGCAGACACGGGGAGAACGTGCAAATGCCACACAGACAATGACCCAGCCGGGAATCAAACCCAGCTCCCTGGCGCTGTGAAGCAGCAGTGCTAACCACTGTGCCACCATACCACTTCTTGTGCTTATCCAATTTCCCCTTACAAGGCTCGATGTTGTTCACTCAGTAACTCACATCTGTCCCACGTTCTCACCAGTGGGACAGAGTTGATGGATTAGCTCATCTTTATCCTGTCTTCCTTCCTTGTGTGTTTGTATGTGGAAGTTGCAATTTGCCTGCATTTCTATGCTATAAACAAATGCTTCAAATGATTCAATCTGTTAAACAACACAAGGTTTAGTTGCTTAATGAATATGATACAGACAGATTGTCAACATTGAACCAGATGAGTGACTACCTTGCCAGAAAACAGTTTCCGAGTAATTAAAGAAGCGTAGAAGATTACATAACTTGCATTTTTGCTTGCAGTGTGCAGTTAAATTAGGAAATTAAACTGGAATGTTTTAAAAATCGCAGTACATGACTCTCATATATTATTCTCAATATGTTGCAAGGAGTAATAATGATAGAGACAGATGATAATATAGAAATCCCACATGAGTAATTCCAGAGCCTTCAACCAGCGGAAACAGTTTGTCCTTATCCAGCCTGTTCTGCCCTGCAAGCATTTTGTAGACTTTTATCCAATCACCACTCAACCTTCTGAATTCGAGAGAAAAACGGCCTAATTTGTAGAATCATACAATGCAGAAGAAGACCTTCATCTGCACTGACACATGAAATCTAATCTAATCTGTCTTCGTAATTTAGCCCCTGAAGCTCAGGTATCGCTCTTGTAAACCTGCATCAAACTCCCTCCAGGGCTAAAACATCTTTTCTAAGGGGTGGTGCCCATACCTGCTCACAGTACTCTAGGTGGAGTCTAACTAGGGTTTTGTGAAACTGCAACGTAACATCTGCATCCCTATACTCATGTGGGATTTCTATAGTGTCATCTGTCTCTATAGTTATTACCCCCTGCAACATATCGCACTCAACCCTGCACTCAACCCTGGAACACCTAGATGACAAGGACACTTACGACAGACTCCTATTTATTGACTACAGCTCAGCCTTCAACACTACTATTCCCAAGAAACTCACCTCCAAACTCCGTGGTCTGGGCCTCGGCACCTCCCTCTGTGATTGGATCCTGAACTTCCTAACTCACAGACCACAATCAGTAAGGATAGCCAACGACACCTCTTCCACCATCATACTCAACACCACTGCCCTCCAAAGGCTGTGTTCTCAGCCTCCAATATACTGCTTATACACCTATGATTGTATGGCTAAATTCCCCTCCAATTTGATTTTCAAATTTGCTGACGACACCACGGTAGTCAATACGATCTCAAACAATGATGAAACAGAGTACAGGAATGAGATAGAGAATCTGGTGAACTGGTGCGGCAACAATAATCTCTCCTTCAATGTCAACAAAACGAAGGCGATTGTCATTGACATCAGGAAGTATAAAGGAGAACATGCCCCTGTCTACATCAACGGGGAGAAAGTAGAAAGAGTCGAGAGCTTCAAGTTTTGAGGTGTCCAGATCATCAACAACTTGTCCTGGTCCCCCCATGCCAACACTATTGTTAAGAAAGCCCACCAACGCCTCTATTTTCTCGGACAATGAAGGAAATTTGGCATGTTAGCTATGACTCTCACCAACTTTTACAGATGCACCATAGAAAGCATTCTTTCTGGTTGTATCACAGCTTGGTATGGGCTCCTGCTCTGCCCAAGACCACAATAAACTACAAAAAGTTGTGAATGTCACCCAATCCATCACGCAAACCAGCCTCCCATCCGTTGACTCTGTCTACACTTCCCTCAGCAAAACAACCAGCATAATTAAGGACCCCACACACGTCGGACATTCTCTCTTCCACCTTCTTCCTTTGGGAAAAAGTCTGAGGTCACACAGCAACCAACTCAAGAACAGCTTCTTCCCTGCTACTGTCAGACTTTTGAATGGACTTACCTTGCATTAAGTTGATCTTTCTCTGCACCCTAACTGTGGCTGTAACACTTCTGCACTTCTTTCCTTCTATATGAACGGTATGTTTTGTCTGTATAGCACACAAGAAACAACACTTCTCACCTTATATTAATACATGTGACAATAATAAATCAAATCAAATATTGAGGACAATATATCAGATTCATGTACTGTGATTTTTTTTTAAATTCCTGTTTAATTTTGTATTACCTATGTAAGATTAAAAACTCCTTGACCAGGTCTCCTTACAAAGCACAGAGTGTATCTGCTAAACCTGGAAAATGAAAAGAACCTCACATTCACTTTGATGCGGGGACCATTTATCTTGCTGTTCCGCAGTGGGTAAAGTGTTATCAGCCTAAGCCATGAAAACAGAAAGAGCAAAAAGGATAAAAATAAAAGTGAATTACTGCGGATGCTAGCTGTGGAGAGAGAATAGAGCCAACATTTTGAGTCTGGATGACTCAGAGCAAATGCAAAATGCTTCACCTGCACCGTAATTAGGCAAACAGGTTTGGTTGACAATAAATATAACAAATGTGTCCAGTTCTGGGTGGGAGTATCTGAATTAATTTGGCTGCGATAGAGACTTGATTAAAACGTGTAACTTGACCAAGCAGAGAATTAACAAGTGACGTGGTATGATAACATTGTTATAATTCCTGCCTTTTGTGTGGACTCAAAAGCTAGTCTGGATGCCTATAATCAAATGCTTTCAATTATATGGAGTTTGCCCCGTTGTCTGTTTACCCCTCAAACTCTATCACCAATACAGAATATCTGACAGTTATCACATTCAGCAAGGTGGCACAGTGGGTTGGCACTGCTGTCTCACAGCACCAGGGACCCGGGTTCAATGCCGGCCTCGGGTCACTGTCTGTGTGGAGTCTGCACCCTGTGTCTGCGTGGGTTTCCTCTGGGTGCTCTGGCTTCCTCCCACAATCCGAAAAACGTGCTGGTTAGAACGTAGAACGTTACCTTGCAGTACAGGCCCTTTGGCCCTCGATGTTACCTGTGAAACCAATCTAAAGCCCACTTCATCTGCACTATTCCAATATCATCCATATGTTATACAATGACTATTTAAATGCCCTTAATGTTGGTTAGGTACTAAATTCTCCCTCAGTGTAACCGAACAGGCGCTAGAGTGTGGCGACTAGGGGATTTTCATAGTAGCTTCACTGCAGTGTTAATTGTGACACTAATAAATAAACTGAAACTTTCCTGTTTGTGAGATCTTGCAGCACACATTTCCTGCTGTGTGTGCTAATTTCAACAGTGACCACATTTCAAAAATGTTCCATTACTTGTAAAGTGCTTTGGAGCATCCTTAGATCATGAAAGGTGCTGTATGAAGAAAAGCATCACAATCAAAACACTTTGAAGAAACGCTTTTAGTTGCTGCTGAAATGTGAGTGCTATTATGGAGATACACCAATATATTCGCAGCCCCATTGAGCAGACAGCTTACTCACTATTTGCAGCCGAACTTGCTGAGTTTTGATCTCCCTCGCTTCCATTTGAAAAATGTTGTAATTTTCTGGGGTCTTTTTTTCGTTTGTGGATTAATATCCCCAAGCCAAGCCTACTGCCCACCTGGGTGGCACGGTGGCACAGTGGTTAGCACTGCTGCCTCACAGCACCAGGGAACTGGGTTCGATTCCTGGCTTGGGTCACTGACTGTGTGGAGTTTGCACATTCCTCCCGTGTCTGTGTGGGTTTCCTCCAGATGCTCCAGTTTCCTCCCACAGTCCAAAGACCTGCGGGTTAGGTGGATTAGTCATGTTAAATTGCCACTTAGTGTCTCAGGATGCGTAGGTTAGAGGGATTAGCAGGGTAAATGTGTGGGGTTGAGGGGATAGGCCTAGGGTGGGATTGTTGTTGGTGCAGACTTGATGGGCCAAATGGCCTCCTTCTGCACTGTGGGTGTTCTATGTATTTGCAGTCACTGCAGGTAAAGATTGTCAGGCAATCCATCCGAAGGCAAAAGAAAAATAGGAAGGCAAAGAGAGGATACAAAGCCCTAATTCAAGCAATTAGTCTATGGAAGATTACAGCAATTCCCTTTGTAATCTAATCCTACCAGTTAAAATCCAACACAAACTTTCGGAGCACTGCCCCTTCATCAGGTGAATGAAGAGTTGGGTTCACAAACAGGCCATATATAGACACAAACTCAATTACAAAATAATGGTTGGAATGCGAGTCTTAACAGGTAATCAAGTCTCTAACTCCCAATCATCAGCAATGCGATAGAAGGAACCACCAAGTCACCAGACAACACGTACTCACAATTAATTTGCTCCAAAAAGTACAATGTAAATTTCACCCGGACCCTGGAGGCGATTCTCCCAAAAGTGTTGAACTGGGGGTGAAACTGTTCTAGATCACAACTGTTTTGTCAGTTTGACGTCTTACCTGAATCTCCGCACTCTGTGCAGTGACAATCGTGAATATCATTAAAAACCCAGGGGGGTTGACGGGAGGGTGGAGGGGGGGGGCGCTTTTCACACTGGAGTTTGACAGTTCTAGACCTCTGCTCATGCGCAATGACCCTGGTCTGTCAGACTCTCCGTTTGTTGGCCAGCTCGATCGCTGGCTAACCCGGGGCTCCTGCAGTGCTGCCGCTCCAACCCCACAGCCCGATCGTGGCCCCCCACAACACTTCCCGGGCCAGTCCCGACCCCCCCCCTCCCTGCCCAGGAGCTCCCTGATGTCCAGCCTCCTGTACCCAGCTGTGGCCGATCCCCCACCCCCCCTCACTTCAGCAGATTCCCCCTGACCCCACCTCCTGCCCTGGGGCCAGATCTCCCCCTGAGAGGCAGAGCACCGCCCCCCCCCCCCCCCCCCCACCCACCTGCAGCCCACCCCAATCGCTGCCTCCTGCCAGCCCAGACCAATCGCCATGCGGAGTGGCAGCGGGATGCCCCAACCCTACCTATTGTCCCTAGGCCCCACCCACAATAGGCCCTGCCCCCTTTGCACTGCCTGATACCCTGTGGGCAGTGCCAGGGTGCCCCGTGGGCTGTGCCAGGGGGTGAGTGGGCCAAGATAGAGTGCTGTTTTGGAGGGTTGGGGCAGACTCGATGGGCCAAATGATCTTCTTTTGCACGGTGGCACTTTTATGTATTCGTATTCAGTTGAGGTAACTCAAGTTACCTTAATCTCCATCCAAACTATGACTCAATTCAAATGATGTTATCAATACTTGCCTTGCCATAATCAGTATTTGCAGGCTGGACCCAGAACTGATAATAGTTTGAAGATCTGAAACTAATGGTAATGTTGTTAATATTTCAGGCAAAGTGCTATTTGAATAAAAATGATAGGATGCCTGGCTTGTGAGTGTGTTAACAAAGGGTTTGTGGTATTAATGGTTATAATTGTTACAGTTCATTCATCAAAGTGTTATCAGTTAGCCTTAGCATGCATGTGTTTGAGTTCAATTGCTCCCTATTTGCATTCCCTTTCATTATCTTACAACCCAAATGGTATCTTGGCCTTCCATTGAGAGGATTTAAGTATAGGGATAGGAATGTTTTGCTGCAATTGTATAGGGCATTGGTGAGGCCACATCTGGAGTATTGTGTGCCGTTTTGGTGTCCTTACTATAGAGGGAGTGCAGTGAAGGTTTACCAGGCTGATTCCTGGGATGGCAGGTCTGTCATATGAGGAGAGACTAAGTCAGTTAGGATTACATTCACTGGAGTTTAGAAGAGTGAGAGGGGATCTCATAGAAACTTCTAAAATTCTAACAGGGTTAGACAGGATAGATGCAGAAAGAATGTTGGGGATGTCCAGAACTAGGGGGTCATAGTTTGATGATAAGGGGTAAACATTTTAGATGCAGAATCGCTGAGCAGAAACTTGATAGCCAAGTTCTGCACTCATGAGGACGGCCTCAACTGGGATCTTGGGTGCATGTCACGTTGTCTGTACACCCCACAACTTGCCTGGGCTTGCAAAGTCTCACTAACTGTCCTGGCTGGAGACAATACACATCTCTTTAACCTCCGTTTAACCCCCCGCTCCACTCACATTGGCTGCACCCGTAGAGACTTGATTACCGGTTAAGACTCGCATTCCAACCATTATCTTGTAATTGAGTTTGTGTCTATCTATGCCCTGTTTGTGAACCAAACTCTTCATTCACCTGATGAAGGGGCAGCACTCTGAAAGCTCGTGTTGGATTTTAACATGGTGTTGTGAGACTACTTACTAAACCTTTTAAGACTGAGGTGAGGAGAAATTTCTTCACCCAGAGGGTGGTGAACGTGTGGAATTCACTCCCACAGAAAGTAGTTGAGGCCAAAACAGTGTCTGATTTCAAGAAGAAATTAGATATAGCTCTTGGGGCTAAAGTATTCAAGGAATGGGAGGGGGGTGGGGAATAGGGATCAGGATATTGGATTTGATGATCAGCCATGATCAAAATGAATGGCAGAGCAGGCTCGAAGGGCCAAATGGCCTTCTCCTGCTTCTAATTAAGATGTTTCTATCACATAACTATGGTCCTGTGATTAACTCCGTGGCATATTTGAGGATCTGCACTACCGTGTTGTATAATCTTGCCCAATTTTCTGAAGAGTATTTGCATTATATCTGCATATAATGTTTTGCATCATTTCACAATTGAACACTTGGCACGAATGGTCCATGCTATAAGCCTCTAAAAATCCATTCACAAAAACAAATTTACTTCCACTATTCTCCAAGCATGAAGAATGAATTTCTCCCCCACACAAAACAAATATTCCTTCACTAAATCATAGAATCCCTACAGTGCCGAAGGAGGCCATTCAGCCCATCGAGTCTGCACCAACCTCAGGCCAACCCAGGCCTTATTCCCGTAACCCCACGTATTTACCCTGCTAATCCCCTGACACTAGGGTTAAATTAGCGTGGCCAATCAACCTAACCCGCACATGTGGGGGGAAACCGGGGCACCCGGAGGAAAGCCACGCAGACACGGGGAGAACCTGCAAACTCTCCACAGACAGTGCAGGCTGGGATTAAACCCGGGTCCCTGGAACTGTGAAGCAGCAGTGCTAAGCACTGCGCCACTCAGAACGACAAGAAAACAAACCATCTCTTTCAACATGTTCGCTGACGTCCTTTTTGCTGATGTTACTACATCCAGTATCTGAGGAGAAAGCCAGTGGTGGGCTTTGGGGATTGTCTATAACATGCAGACACAGCGTGGTGTAACAGCCTAAAGGTCAGCGAACACCAGTCTATCAGATCTGACATTGTCACAAGACAATCATCTCTCACCTGGAACACCAACCCTGTTACTACAAGGAAAACATTGCTTTAAGGGAAAAGATTTTTTTCGTATTCACACATAAAGGTGAAGACCGGTTGGTGACAGTTCAGAGGCTTCTCTGAAAAGAAGCTATTGAGAAATAAATAAATATTTGGTCAAAGCATTTGCCCGCTTTGTAACATTTGGTGATTTTTTTTTAGGTTTATGTTTCTGCTTTATTCAAGTGAGACTAGCAGCAGAATTTTGCATCAAGTCACAAGTAAGGCTTACATTGACACTGCAATGAAGTTACTGTGAAATTCCCCTAGTCAGGTCAATGCGCCTAACCCACACACCTTTCAGAATGTGGTGGGGTGGGACGGCAGCCATGGAATTTCTCCAGTGGCCCTCCCACCAGGTTCCCTGGTGTGTCACCGCAAGTTTACACTGGGGATGAGGCCCAGGCCGGCCCACCCGCCCCTGGCTCCAGTGGGGGCCCATCAAACAGGCAATTACTGACCACCTCAATGACATCTTCTGCCCAACCTCAATTTTCAGGCTGGCAGGAGGAGTTTAGGGGCAGGTGAGGCGGCGGAGTGGGGGGGGTTGCGGGAGTGGGGGGAAGAGGGATGGAGCCTGAAAAGTAACCCACATTAGGCCGTGGGCAAGAAGTGACAGTTGTGGGGGGCTCTCTTGGATATGATAGGGGACTAGGCCTAGGTAGAGTCCCCTTTTGGAGGGTTTGGGGGCAGATTTGATGGGCTGAATGGTCTTCTTCTGCTCTTTGGGGATTCTACATATTTGTAGTCACTGCGGGTAAAGATTGTCAAACAATCCATCTGAAGGCAAAAGAAAACTAGGAGGGCAAAGGGAGGCCATGAAGTTATTTCATGATACAATCCCTACAGTGCAGAAGGAGGCCATTCGATCACTCGAGCCTGCTATTTGGATTTTCATAGTAACTCCATCGCCTACTTGTGACAAATAAGTAAACTTATTTACTGAGTACAGTTCTGGTAACCATAGTTATAGAGACACCAGAAATGATTGCCAAGATGGTACCAGAAATGTGAAGTTGGTTATACCCATCGGGACAGGAAGAACAGGCAGCGAGTGAATCTTTTCTGTTGAAAACTAAAGACTGGGGGGGGGCGGTTGCCTGGTTTTAAAATATGAAAGGTTTTGATAAGAGTAGGCGCAGAGAGAATGGCTACCTTTACGGGAAAGAGGGAAACCAGGCACCATCACAATGCGAGCGTTACCAAGAAATCTAATTGGGAAGTCAGAAGCTCTTTACCCACAGAGCTAAAAATGTGGAACTTGTTACCGCAGAGATTGGCTGAAGAGAATAATGTAATTGTACTGAAGGGGAAGCACGATAAATGTGTGAGACACAGAGGAATGGAGAGTTCTTCAGATGGAGTCCAGCTGGGGTAGACCACCCCTGCAGTGCTGTTAGGAATGGAGTTCCAGGACTTTGATCCAGTGACAGTGAAGGAACGGAGATATATTTCTGAGTCAAGGTGATGTGTGGCCTTTTGGTGAACTTGCTGGTGATGGTATTCCCATGTGCCTGCTGCCCTCGTCGTTCGAGAAAATAAATCTTTAAGTCAAAATGGAAATATAAGTCAGAACAGCAGAAAAATATTCATTCAAATTACTTCCCTTGTTTGACAGTGTTTATTATTGTCATGTATTAGGATGCAGTGAAAAGTATTGTTTCTTGCGTGCACTACAGACAAAACATACTGTTCATAGAGAAGGAAAGGAGACCGTGCAGATTGTAGTGTTACGGTCATAGCTAGGGTATAGAGAAAGATCAACTTGATGCGAGGTAGGTGCATTCAAAAGTCTGACAGCAGCAGAGAAGAAGTTGTTTTTGAGTCGGTTGGTACGTGACCTCAGACTTTTGCATCTTTTTCCTGTTGGAAGAGAGAACATTCGGGGTGCGTGGGATCCTCGGTTATGCTGGCTGCTTTGCCAAGGCAGCGGGAAGTGGAGACAGAGTCAATGAATGGGAGGCTGGTTTGTGTGATGGATTGGGCTACATTCGTGACCTTCAAGCACGGGTAGAGCCCATTACCCAATCAAAAGACAGCTTTAAACACTGACGCAAATAACTGCTTCAATGAATTGCTCTCAATCAACTCCTCCCTTACATTTACTGCTATATTTTCCCCCTTTCAAGTGTTGCAGCTTGATATGTAAATGTATTCCCATTGCACACTCCTCTTTATTCCAGCCTGCTGTCATGGCATTTTGAGTTTGACTTGATTTGATTTATTATTGTCACATGTATTGGTATACAACGAAAAGTATTATTTCCTGCGCACCAAACAGACAAAGCATACCGTTCATAGAGAAGGAAAGGAGAAAATGCAGAATGTAGTGTTACAGTCATAGCTAGGGTGTAGAGAAAGATCAACTTAATGCGAGGAAGGTCTATTCAAAAATCTGATGGCAGCAGAGAAGAAGCTATTTTGGAATCTTAATGGCAAGCATTACCAATTATTTTATCACGAGTTAAATCCACGGTTGCCAGGGATAAGTTAGCTCAGTTGGCTGGATAGATTATTACCAATGGCAATGGGATTCAGTTGAGGTAGGCTCGAGACCTGCCCTCTTTACCCCACCCCAAAAATCACGGCACTTTGCTTTAGTCTGACAATTAATCACTAGTGACCCAACTTCTGGAAGAGAGAACTGAAGAAGAAATCCTTTGTTAAAATAGTTCCCTCTGTAAAACTCTGGCCTATGACTCTAAGGCTCGCAATACACACAGACTCACTGATTGTAAGTTACAGCAGGGCAGAGTTTGTTAGAGCTCAGGTTTGCAGAGGTTAGAAGATGGACGGCCACCTGGAGAACATTGGCACAATCCTACAGTGCAGAAGGGGGCCATTCAGCCCATCGAGCCTGCCCTGACCACAATCCCACCCAGGTCCTATCCTCATAACCCCATGCATTTATCCTAGTTAGTCCCTCTGACACTACGGGGCAATTTGGCACGGCCAATCCACCTAAGCCGCACATCTTTGGACTGTGTGGGAGGAAACTGGAGCACTCGGAGGAAACCCATGCAGACATGGGAAGAACATGCAAACCCACACAGACAGTGGGTCAAATCAGGAGGAGATTAAACGCGTGGATAAAGGTAAATACAAGAATAAGATGGACCCGTTTTTGTCCTGTATATTACCCCTCGGTGAATGGAGCGCTGCACATGCAAATTGGCTCAATATTAAAACCAAAGAGAATTTCAGAAGAAAAAGCTCAGAATATTGCACATAAAACTGTGGCTAGGAATCTCCGGACTCGTTCACCCCAGTACCACTGCCAGCAAGAATTTGATGCTCAGTCATTCACTGCAGCAGGACTGGAAAATCCCAGCTACGGATGAGGTCAGAGAATTCTAGCCTAAATCTGAAATGAAATCAAAATAAGAGATGATCTCTGAGAAGGGGCTGTGTTTGACCTACACAAGGACGGGTGGCATGATGGTAGGGTGGTAGGGTGCCTCACAGCGCCAGGGACCTGGGTTCAATTCCAGCCTTGGGTCACTGTCTGTGTGGAGTTTGCACATTCTCCCCGTGTCTGCAAGGGTTTCCTCCGGATGCTCTGGTTTCCTCCCACAATCCAAAGATGTGCGGGTTAGGCTGATTGGCCATGCTAAATTGCCCCTAGAGTCAGGGGGATTAGCATGGATTAAATATGAGGGGTTACGGGAATGGGGCCTGGGTGGGATTGTGGTTGGTGCAGGCTCGATGGGCTGAATGGCCTCCTTCTGCACTGTAGATTCTATGATCTCACAAATATGACTCTGGGGGCGAGGGATGGGTGGGAATTGTTTTTTCAGTTATGAGTACAACCCGCAACAAAAACAAAATTCATTTTGTACTTTTTGCGTAGCAGGAATGGCCCAAGGCGCTTCACAGGAACTTTATCAAAGAGATTTGCACACTCAGACACAAAGACAAATATCAGGACAAGTAGCCAAAAACTTGACCAAAGAGATAAGTTTGAATCCAGCATGCATCAGTCCTGATATTATGTTGACCACAGGGCAAGCTGTCCGAAATTGTAATGTTTCCTTTCACTACGTCTGTTGTCATTTTTGTTCTCCAAATGTCCAGTCCCAATGAGTCCCATGCAAGGACATAATACTACAGAATCACAGAATACTACACTGCAGGAGAGGCCCTTCGGCCCATCGAGTCTGTACCAGTGCATGAAAGATCCTGACCTGCCCATCTAATCATACTTGCCAGCACTTGGCCCATAGCCTTGAATGTTGTGGCGTGACAAGTGCTCATCCAGGTGTACTTTTTTAAAGGCATCATCCCACCTCCACCACCCTCCCAGGCAGCACATTCCAGGCCCTCACCACCCTCTGGGTAAAAAGGTTTTTCCTCATATTCCTCAAGGCTTGTGGCGAGGCTGAATCAACACTATGATCTTTCACTGGCGGGGGGAAAGTTTCATTTTCTTACACTTTCTCAGTTTTTCTCTCTGACTTGGCGATTCCTTTACTTTCCCCCGTTCATTTCCTCCTTTATCCCAAGGGTTCACCATTCATCCTGGTATTTGACAGAGGCCGGAGCATAGGGGAATGGCGTTGAGCCTGCTCCTCTCATTGGATATCCACATGCACAGTGGAAGGGGAGGATTGCACATTCTCCCCATATCTGCATGGGTTTCCTCCAGGTGCTCCTGTTTCCTCCTGCACTCCAAAATACATGTGGGATAGGTGGATTGGCCGTGCTAAATTCTCCCTCAGTGTGCCCGAACTGGCGCCGGAGTGTGGTGACTAGGGGAGTTTCACAGTAACTTCATTGCAGTGTTAAGGTAAGCCTACTTGTGACTAACAAATAAACTTTAATGTATTTTATCAGTCAGAGGACTGGACAGCATTAAGATGGGCCAAAGATGGCCCTAAATTAAGAATTAGCCTTTATGTAGCACCATTCACAATCTCAGAATATGTCAACATGACTCGCAATTAATGAAATGGCATTTTTTTAAGTGCCAGCGCAGTTGTTACATAGAAAAATACCACAACCAAGAGTCAAATAGATGGTCAGGTCATTTACGTTTGGTGATGATGGTTAAATAAAGAATCACTACATGGCAGAAGGAGGCCATTCAGCCCATCAAGTCTACACAGACTCTCTGAAAGAGCATCTCATCCAGGCTTTCACCCCCACCCTATCCCCATAACCCCACACAATTATCATGCTTAATCCACCTAACCTGCACATCTTTGCAAACTAAGGGCAATTTAGCATGGCCAATCCACTTAACCTGCACATCTTTAGAGTGTGGGAAGAAACCAGAGTACCCAGAGGAAGCCCATGCAGATACAGGGAGAACATGCAAACTCCGTGGTGGCATAATGGTTAGCACTGCTCTCTCACAGTGCTAGAGATGTGGGTTTGATCTGGCCTCGGGTCGCTGTCTCTGTTGAGTTTGCACATTCTCCCCATCTCTGCGTAGATTTCCTTCAGGTGCTCCAGTTTCTCGCCACACTCCAAAGCTGTGTGGGCTAGGTTGATTGGCCATGATAAATTGCCCCTTAGTGTCAGGGGTACTAGGAGGATAAATATGTGGGGTTATGGGGATAAGACCTGGGTGGGATTGTTGTTGGTGCAGACTTGATGGGCCAAATGGCCTTCTTCTGCACTGTAGTTTCTATGATTCTATGATTCCGCACAGACAGTAACCCAAGGCTGGAATCAAACCCAGGTCCCTGGCGCTGTGAGGCAGCCAACCAGAGTTCCACTGAGCCTCTTAATCTCATCTGAGGCAATTAAAACAGAATACCAACCACTGGTAGAGTACCGATTGTAGACGGAAGAACAGGACTTGCAGAGAGGGTAGAGTGACACGGTGGCAGAGTGGTTAGCACAGCTGCCTCACAGCAACAGAGACCTGGGGGTTCGATTCCCAGCTTGGATCACTGTTTGTGTGGAGTTTGCACATTCTCCCCTTGTCTGTATGGGTTTCCTCTGGGTGCTCCAGTTTCCTCTCACAGTCCGAAAGACGTGCATTGGCCGTGCTAAATTCTCCCTCAGTGTACCCGAGAGTGTGGCGATTTTTCACAGTAACTTCATTACTCTGTGAATGTAAGCCTACTTGTGACTAATAAATAAACTTTAAAACTTTAAGATTAGTTTGGGATAGAGGGATTGAAAATAAAGTGTGGGGATACAAAGTCAGTGATCATCAGAAAGACCTCCAAAAAGTGACCTCTGAATTAAGCAATTGTTTGCTTGAGGAATCCAACGATATTGGACACCAAAATAACAAACAAACTGAACGAGGGTAATGATTGCAAAAGGACTTCAACAATGACGGAGTTATTGTGTATCTGGAAAGTCAATCTGCTGATAAGAACATGCTTATCTGTTTTGTGTGTGCAGTGGCATCATTCTGACGTAACAGCAGGAGTGAGTGAATGTCCGGCATACGCCGGAATTAGTTGGGAAAGAAGCAAGGCTAACCAGGAGACGTGACAACACAGAAAATGCCGCCAGTAGACCTGACAGCTTACAGTGGGGCTTGAGGTGGAATCAACATTCCAGGTTAATGACTATGCATCAGAACTGAACAAAGGCGGGAGGGTGTGAACCAAGGCAAGGATGGAGAAAAATGAGACAGTTGACGTTGCTGCTGACGAGGAGGATGGCATTCAGGGGCACTGACCTGGCCGTCAGAGGGGAGAGTGTAAATAAATTGCATTGACCTTATCTGGCCTACATGTGATCCTTAACTGCTCTCTCAAATGGCCCAGCAAGCCATTCCCTTCAAGGGCACTTAGGGATGGGAAACAAACATTGGCTTCTCCAGCCTCGCTCGCATTCCATGAACGCATCAAGGAAAACATTGCTCCACAAAACTGAAGTCACCGGATTTGACTAGAACTATTGTAAGTGGTTCCGAGTTTTAGATACAGGAGCATGAAACAATTCTATCAGTTTCCGTGCAAGATAACATCTACAAATTCAAATCAACTAGAAAGAGGATGTGGGGAGAAAGTTGATGGTTTTGTAATGAGCTGCTGGAGGTGGGTTTTTGTACGGTATGGAGGGAAAGCTAAGATTGGAGAAACACTGGACAAGTTAACAGAGGCTACGAAGAAAAGCCAGGTGATAAAGGATGGATTGTCAGATCCAAATGAGAGAATGACATATGAATGTAGCTATCACTTCAGTCTAGTACTGAGTGAACTGTCACTGATATTAACCACACCCTGCGTTCAGAGGGAGCCAAGTGTTTCTTTATTATCCATAAGTTGAAGCTAAAGTTTATGTATTAATCACAAGTAGATTAACACTGCAATGAAGTTACTGTGAAAATCCCCTAGTTGCCACGCTCCACCGCCTGTTCGGGTACACTGAGAGAGAATTTAGCACGGCCAATGCATCTGACAAGCATGTCTTTCGGACTGTGGGAGGAAACTGGAGCACCCAGAGGAAACCCACGCAGACACGGGTAGAATGTTCAGACTCCACACAGGCAGTGACTCAAGCCAGGAATCCCTGGGAGGAACAGAGTCACAGGACCACTAATCAGTTTTAACAAAATAAAATCTATTAAGCATGAAAAATAAATTTGAATACAATAATCATTTACACATTACACATATGCTTTAAGATTAATACAGATGACAAAGTCCATTTGAAGCTACAATAGTCTCATTAACACCAAAGATCACCAAATATCCTTACACAGCACCTTCCAAACCCATGACCACTTCCATATAAAAGGACAAGGGCAGCAGATACATGGGAACGCCACCACCTGCAAGTTCCCCTCCAAGCCACTCACCGTCCTGACTTAGAAATATATTGGCCATTCCCTCGCAGTCAAAATCCTGGAATTCCCTCTCTAACTGCATTGTGGGTCAACCCACAGCATGTGGACTGCAGTGACTCAAGAAGGCAGCTCACCACCACCTTCTCAAGGGCGACTAGGGATGGGCAATAAATGCTGGCCAGCCAACGACACCCACGTCCCACAAATGAACAAAAAAATTAACACACAAAGTTAGTGTTTGTGGATTTCTCCCCAGATGATTGACATTGGAGGGTTTCCAAATTCCACTCCCAAAATACATCTTAAACTCTTCTCTCAAGGCAATACATTCAATTAGCGATCTGCATTCCAACATCCAGTTCACGTTTTCCAAGGGATGTTTTATTGACTAGTGTTTCCATTCCACTTTTAGCAAGACATCCATGCCAGGATTTTGGATCAACTCTGTCTGGTTTTCTCTGCCTTGATTGACTTTCACTGTTTGGCAGGGGCACAATTGATTTAACTTCCAAATCCCAGGTTCTTATCAAAATTACTTCAAATATTTCAGTTACCTCTGAAGACCTGACTCCCTATTTAAATCCAGTTAAGTGCACTTGTCTCTTTAACTCAGAGTACTGAGTTCCCTCTTCAGAATTCTTCTGAACCATACCTTAGTCTGTGTTCATTTCACTACAATTTCCTGAAATCTTCTTTCTGTCCTGGTTCTTTGGCTGCATGGACTGTCCCAGGCCCCTCTGGATCTGCCTTTCTTGCATTGTACAGATTTGATTTGATTTATTATTGTCACATGTATTGGTATATAGTGAAAAGTATTGTTTCTTGCGCGCTATACAAAGCATATCATTCATAGAGAAGGAAAGGAGAGGGTGCAGAATGTAGTGTTACAGTCATAGCTAGGGTGTAGAGAAAGATCAACTTAATGCAAGGTAGGTCCATTCAAAAGTCTGATGGCAGCAGGGGAGAAGCTGTTCTCGAGTCGGTTGATACGTGACCTCAGACTTTTTACCTTTTTCCCGACAGAAGAAGGTGGAAGAGAGAATGTCCAGGGTGAGTGAAGTCCTTAATCATGCTGGCTGCTTTGTCAAGGTAGCGGGAAGGATAGACAGAGGCAATGGATGGGAGGCTGGTTTGCGTGATGGATTGGGCTACATTCACTTTTGTAGTTCCTTGCAGCCTTGGGCAGAGCAGGAGCCCACACCAAGCTGTGATAGAACCAGAAAGAATGCTTTCTGTGATGCATCTGTAAAAGTGAGAGTCGTAATTGACATGCCAAATTTCCTTAATCTTCTGAGAAAGTAGAGGCATTGGTGGGCTTTCTTAACTCTAGTGTCGGCATGGGAGGGCCAGGACAGGTTGTTGGTGATCTGGACATCTAAAACTTGAAGCTCTCAACCATTTCTACTTCATCCCCGTTGATGTAGATAGGGGTATGTTCTCCGCCAAGCTTCCTGAAGTCGATGACAATCTCCTTCGTTTTGTTGACATTGAAGGAGAGACTATTATTCACCAGATTCTCTATCTCATTCCTGTGCTCTGACTCATCATTGTTTGAGATCCGACCCATTACGGTGGTGTCATCAGCAAACTTGAAAATCGAGTTGGAGGGGAATTTGGCCACACCGTCACAGAGAGACAGCTTTTCCAGCTCCCAGCGGAGCTGCCTCCTCACTCCTTCCCAGTCTCCAACTGCTGTTGCTAAAAACCAAAGGACAAAGAAAGCTGTTTCCTTTACAGGACCCCTACTTGTCAAGCAACTACCTTTCTTCATGACATAGCTCTCTCTAAACACAATAGTGTCTCAACTGGAACTGAAACTAACCCCCACACAGACAAGCACCTTCGTCCAGCATGTAATCTAATTACAACTCTAAGGATTGGAGGATTAAATTAAACCTACCTAAAACTACACCTTATTTCCAATGTTTTCCCATATAAATTGAGCATACAAAGAGACCATGTCAGAAACTCCAAAGTATTTTATGAAGTTAACCTGAATTCCAACTTTTTTTGATTTTGGCATTAGTGTAAACATAAGGTGCTTCACTACAGATGTAATTCTATTGACCCAGTTAGGAAGCTTTTATTAAAACAAACTTTATTTCATAACACAGTTAAATTGTAACAAAATGGATTAACATAACTGTTACCAACTGGAATACCTAAGCATGATACTGTGTAATTCTTAACAGCTTAGCTATCTCTATAGTTCCAACTTAAGCAATATCCCCATAGACATGCCTCCCTTTTCAGAATCAGTTAGCACACAAAAAAGGTTCACATAGATGCTAGATTTCCAGCCTTTTAAAGACTTATGATTTATGACTTTCATATAGTCACCTCCAGGGAAAGATCTGTCTTCAAACAGCAGAGCTCCAGAGAAAGAGAGACAGAGAGCAATTTCTCATTAACTATTCCAAGCAGCATCTGAGCGTATTGCTCTGTGTAAGCCTAGTCCCACTCAGTCACATGATTTTTACTGTCAATCAAATCAAGCCCCACTCTGAAAAACCCCAGGGGAAAACACTAAAATAATAGGATAGCATTAGCACAGATTAAAACACTTTAGCAATTAGGATCAATTATGCTTCTACAGCATCAATAGGGGCTGCCAGTTACAGACAAGGTGGCACCTGGTGATTAGAACTGACTGCTAAAAAAAAATCCTGCACTAGAAACGTGACACAAATATCTTTCTTAAAGGCACAGTATCATCACAAATATAAATCCCTTAAAATTACCTCTGGTTTCCTAACGTCTTTGGAAGTTCAATTTTCCTCAATTCCTTTTGACAGCTTGTGCTTGCAATGACACAAAGTAGCAACTCTCAGCTCCCATCCTGAATCTCTACCTCTCAGCTTGGTGCACCTTCTGTCTCTCAGTGCTATCCATAAATGCATTTAAAATTGCGGCAAGCCACACAGCAGTGGCACGTTTTCTGAGCCACATGTTCACGGAATATTTAACTCGGTTTAAATTCTGACAGAAAGAACACAGACAGAGATGACTCAGTGTTCAGACATCAGTGATCTTTTCCACATTGTGGTCTTTAATTCGTAATTACCGTGGCTGCATCTACCTTGTTCTTTTCCTCTCTCGTCACTTATTAATTATGCTCTGCAAATATAACATTTTTAACAAAGCTGGCATTTGCCAGCTCTGTGCAAATAAAGGAAATTAAAAATGTGCCCTAAGGTTGACAGTTGGTTCCTATGCTGGATTATTCTCTTCCTATTTTAGGCCACCACTCACAAACCAGTGTGATTGTAAACTCATTAATACTTACTGACACATTAACCATCACATGAGATTCACATCCAAGCTGGCAGTCTGGACTTTGTGTGTGAAAGATCATTTAACACTAAATACTTTGTTAAAATGCACATGGAGTATTTTGAAATGACACATGAGGAGGTGATTGATAGCCTAGTGGTATTATCACTAGACTATCTATCCAGAAACTCAGCTAATGTTCTGGCGATGTGGGTTCGAATCCCACCATGGCAGCTGGTGGAATTTGAATTCAATAAAAAGTATCTGGAGTTAAGAATCTACTGATGACCACGCAACCGTTGTCGGAAAAATCCATCTGGTTCACTAATGTTCTTTAGGGAAGGAAATAAGAACATAAGAACATAAGAAATAGGAGCAGGAGTAGGCCATCTGGCCCTTCGAGCCTGCCCCGCCATTCAATAAGATCATGGCTGATCTGTCGTGGCTGATCTGTCGTGGCTCAGTTCCACTTTCCCGCCCTCTCCCCATAACCCTTAATCCCCTCTCTTATCAAAAACCCATCAACCCACTTCTTAAAAATATTTAGCGAGGCAGCCTCCACCACTTCAACGGGCAGAGAATTCCAGAGATTCACCACCCTTTGAGTGAAGAAGTTCCTCCTCAACTCCGTTCTGAACCGCCCCCCCCAATCTGCCATCCTTACCTGGTCTGACCGAAATGTGACTCCAGAGAGACACAGCACTGTGGTTGACTCTCAACTGCCCTCCAAGGGCAATTGGGGATGGGCAATAAATGCTGGCCCAGCCAGCGACACCCATGTCCCATGAATGAATAAAAGAAAATTCTCCAATCCTAAAGCCAGATGGGCCTGAAAACAGGGGCAGAATTCTCCCATAGTCCCACCAGTGGGTTCAATGGCAGGGGTGGGGGAGGATTTGGCAGGAGGTGTGAATGGTCAAACGGCAGAGAAACTGAAATTAGAGGGTAAACTTTGACAGAGGAAGATGTGAGGGGAGGAGGGAGATGAGTGGGAGAGAGGTAAAATTGAGAAAAAGGGAAAGGAAAGGTACGAAAGGGAGGGATAAAAACAGGGGGAAAGAGTGAGGGGGGCAGAAAGACTCAAAACGTCAGCTCTTTTCTCTCCTTGCAGATGCTGCCAGACCCGCTGAGATTTTCCAGCGTTTTTTTACTTTGGAAGGAAGGATGTTGTTTATTGACAGCAAGAGCAGATGATTGGCTTCATGTTTTGATTGTGACTCTCAGGTTAACATGAGGCTGTGTGTTTGGGCAATAAATGTCATTAAGTTTTACTGTCAATGGAAGGCAGCCAGGGTTCTCACTCACTGTAAAAACTGGCTCAGAAATCGGAGAAAGGGGAAACCGAGAAAGGTAAATGAGAGAAGTAAACTGGAGAAATAAACAGCTATGTTCTGATTTGATTTGATTTATTATTGTCACAGGTATTGGGATACAGTGAAAAGTATTGCTTCTTGCACGCTATACAGATGAAGCACACCGTTCATAGAGTACACGGAGAGAAGGAAAGGATGCAGAATGTAGTCATAGCTAGGGTGCAGACAAAGATCAACTTAGTGTGAGTCAGGTCCATTCAAAAGTCTAATGGCAGCAGGGAAGAAGTTGTTCTTGAGTCGGTTGGTATGTGAGCTCAGACTTCTGTGTCCTTTTCCCAATGGAAGAAGGTGGAAGAAAGAATGTCCAGGGTCCCTAATTATACTGGCTGCTTTCCCGAGGCAGTGGGAAGTGTAGATAGAGTCTATGGATAGGAGGCTGGTTTTCATGATGAACTGGGCTTCAATCATGACCCTTGGTAGTTTATTACAGTTTTGGGCAGAGCAGGAGCAACATTAAGGCACTTTCTGACCTCCCTGCTGCATGCTTCTTCTAGTCATGCCACTACTAATGGGATTTATTATTAATTCCACCCCACGTTGCTGGGAAACCCAGAGCAGGGGTATGCCGTGTGCTGGACCAGAAGATCTCGCCGGCATGAACCACCAGAGAAGTCCGGCCACCATTTACCTTCTGAATTGCTTGCTGTACCTGCACATTGGCTTTCGATACCTCATAAACAAGGATACCCAAGTCCCTTTGAAATTCAACATTTCCCAGCCACTAACCTGGAGGGGGCCAGATCAGAAACCCCAAGGTATCTTATAAAGTTAGCCTAGGCCTTGACTGTTTTTGATTTTGGCAATAGTGTGAGCGTAATTTGTTTCACTTCAGGTGTCATTCTATTGACCCACTAGGAAGCTTTTATTAAAAATAACATATTTAACAATACAGTTTAACTATAATAAAAAGTGTAATTTTTACCAATTTAACTATTTAAACAAGGCCAGATACAATTCTTAACTGTTAACCTATCTCTATTAGTTCCAATTTAAGCAATATTCCCCACAGCAGCAAGATCCTCTTCAGAATGAGTTAGCAAAAACACACAAGCGTACATGAGTTGTCGGTCCTATAGCCCTTTAATATCTCTGGACAGAGATACAAAGAGACAGAATTGTCACTTGACTCTCAAACAGTGACCTCCAGAGAAAACCAGCCCCACCATCACCTCCTTAAATCATTTAACCCAGGTTGGCAGTCAGAAAATGAACATTTGCATAGCCACCATGAACACAAACTAAATATCCTAATGTGTTACACAGAGATGAGGGTCAAAATAACTCTACCCGATCCTGCACTAAAGGAAGAGAATGTTGGGGAGGGGTTTATAAAGCTTAGTTTGATCTGATTTAATTTGATTTGATTTATTATTGTCACATGTATCAGTGTACAGTGAAAAGTATTGTTTCTTGCGTCCTATACAGACAAAACATACTGTTCATAGAGAAGGAAATAAGAGAGAGCAGAATGTAGTGTTACAGTCATAGCTAGGGTGTAGAGAAAGATCAACTTAATGCAAGGTAGGTCCATTCAAAAGTCTGACAGCAGCAGGGAAGAAGCTGTTCTTGAGTCGGTTAGTACATGATCTCAGACTTTTGTATCTTTTTCCCGAAGGAAGAAGGTCAAAGAGAGAATGTCCGGGGTGTGTGGGGTCTTTAATTATGCCGGCTGCTTTGCTGAGGCAGTGGAAAGTATAGACAGAGTCAATGGATGGGAGGCTGGTTTGCATGATGGATTGGGCTACATTCATGCATGACCTTTTGTAGTTCCTTGCGGTCTTGGGCAGAGCAGGAGTCATACCAAGCTGTGATACAACCAGAAAGAATGCTTTCTATGGTGTTTCTGTAAAACTTGGTGAGGCCGTAGCTGACATGCCAAATTTCCTTAGTCCTCTGAGAAAGTAGAGACATTGGTGGGATTTCTTAACTATAGTGCTGGCATGGGGGGACTAGGACAGGTTGTTGGTGATCTGGACACCTAAAAACTTGAAGTTCTTGGTTGAGGAGATGTGTTTTACAAATGCTCTTAAAGGGAGAAAAGAAAACAGTGAGGAGGGGTGATTGGGAGGGGATTCCAGTCTAAGTGACTGAAGGCACACTCACCAAATTTGGGTTGAAGGTAAAGCGGGAAAAGGTATGTAGTGATGGCAGAGATAGGAAGTGGCAAAGACATGATGAGACTTAAGCACCAGAATAAAAATTTGAACGTTCAAATTTGAAATTTATCATTGGGTTGAATGGTTTAAGGAGATGATGGTCGGGGCTGGCTTTCTCTGGAGGCTGCTGTCTGGGAATCAGAAGACAAGTGTCTCTCTGTCCAGAGGTGTTAAAAGGCTTGGTGACTGGCAACTCATGTAAGCTTGGGTGTTTTTGGGTGTGGGAGAGGAGGGGATGTCACAAGCCAACTTTAGTCAGGGAGGGCAGAATGGGATTGGTGTGAAATAAGTTACAGGAGGTTGAATGAGTTTATGAAGGTTTTGTGAAGACAGCATCATATAAAATGGGGGTAGTTTTAAATCCACCAAAATTGGTGGGTTGAAGTCAGGCAAGGCAATAAAATTAATAAAATCTCTCATTCTTCCCTTTCTAACACAGAACATCACCTTACTGAGACCATCTAATTTTGTTTCTAGATCACAGAATTCTACAGTGCAGAAAGAAGCCATTCGGCCCATCAAGTCTGCACCGACCACAATCCCACCCAGACCCCATCCCCATAATCCCATGCATTTACCCAAACCAGTACCCCTGATACTAAGGGACAATTTTAGCACGGCCAATCCACCTAACCCACACACCTGAATCATAACCTGAAAGTCGCGCTGGGTGATGCGCATTGACCCAAACAGGCACCGGAGCGTGGCGACTAGGAGAATTTCACAGTAACTTCATTGCGGTGGTAATGTAAGCCTACTTCTGACTAATAAATAAATTTTGCTTTAGGAGGAAACTGGAGCATCCGAAGGAAACCCATGAAGACAGAGGGAGAACATGCAAACTCCACACGTACGTTGGCCCACGCTGGGAATCGAACCCGGGTCCCTAGTGCTGTGAAGCAGCAGTGCTAACCACTGTGCCACCGTGCCATCTGCAATCACACATTGAACCTGGGTCCTTGACGTATCTGCTTCAATCCTGATATCAAGGTTTTCTATATTTTCTTTGACTTTGATATCCAAGCTGCAACATGCGCAGGGTGCAAAAGGTACTAGTCATTCCAAACACAGCAGTACATATCGAACGTAATCTGATAGATTTTGCAAATCATCCGGTTGTTTGCTGCACAGCAAAACAGCATTAAACTAATTACTATCCAGTTTCCCGACTCATAAAATCCTTACAGTTCAGAAGGAGGCCATTCGGCCCATCGAGCCTACACTGACAACAATTCCACCCAGCCCCTATCCCTATAACACTGTTTGCCCTGTTTATCCCCCTAATCTACACATTTTGGAGCACTAAGGGTCAATTTAGCACGGCCAATCCACCCTAACATGCACATCTTTGGACTGTGGGGGGAATCCAGAGCACCCGGAGGAAACCCACACAGACATGGGGAGAATGTGCAAACTCCACACAGGCAGTGACCCGAGGCTGGAATCGAACCCAGCTCGCCAGGTTCAGTGAGGCAGCAGTGCTAACCCAGTATGCTACCGTGGGTGATTATCCGACCTGAAAAGAGTTGTCGGGCCTCCAGGGAAAAGGCAAAGCAGTGAGTCCGACTGAGATGTTTCTTGCAGACCAAGAAACTCCACTAGTCACCACACTCCAGCATCTGTTCAGGTACACTGAGGGAGAATTTGGCACGGCCAATGAACCTAACCAGGACATCTTTTGGACTGTGGGAGGAAACCAGAGCACCGAGCGGAAACCCACCCAGACACGGGGAGAACATGCAAACTCTACATAGACAGTGACCGTAGCTGGGAATCGAACCCGGGTCCCTGGCACCGTGAGGCAGCAATGCTAACCATTTGGCCCAAGGTCAGTTGGCTAGGAGAAAGTGCCCCTTAGTGTCAGGGAATTAGCAGGGTAAATACATGAGGAATAGGGCCTGGATGGGATTGTTGTTGGTGCAGGCTCGATGGGCCGAATGGCCTCCTTCTGCACAGTCGGGATTCGAATATTCTATGATAAGGTTCATTAGATTAATCTGGGATTTTCTTGTGAGAGATTGAGTAGCTTGGGGCCTGTACTCTTGGAGCTTAGAAGAATGAGAGAGGACCTCATTGAAACTTTTAGGATTCTCAGGGAGTTTGGAAGGGTGGATGCTGAGAGATTGTTTCTCCTTCTGGAAGAGTCTGGGACCACAGGGCATCATCTCAGGGTAAGGGGTTCACCCACTTAAGACAGAGATGAGGAGGAATTTCTTTTCTTAGAGGGGAGTGAATCTGGGAATTCTTTACCATGGAAGGCTGGGCCGTAAATTCAAGGCGGATTTTTAATCAGTAAGGGAATCGAGGGATATGGGGATAAGGCAGGAAAGTGGGAGTTGAGGATTATCACATCAGATCAACCATGACTTCATTGAATGGCGGAGCAGGCTCGATGGGCTGAATGGCCTACTTCTGCTTCTTATGGTTTTAATCTTCACCCGCTATGGGAGAAAGCCCCCACCTTTTCCCCCCCCTCATTATTTTTAACCAATGGTGAAATTTCTTTACCCAGAGGGTGGTGAATGTGTGGAATTCTCTACCACAGAAAGTAGTTGAAGTCAAAACATTGTTTGATTTTAAGAAGAAATTAGATATCGCTCTTGGGGCTAAAGGGATCGGGGGATATGGGGGGAAGGGTATTGAATTTGATGATCAGCTATGATCATAATGAACGGCAGGGCAGGCTCGAAAGGCCTACTCCTGCTTCTAGTTTCTATGACTAGCATTCAATTCCAAATCGTATTTGAATTCCACAAGCTGCCATGGTGGGATTTGAACCCATGTCTCCAAAGCATTAGCCCGGGCCTCTGGATTACTAGTCCAGTGGCTTTACCACAATCCCAGTGTCTTTCCCATAAAGTCTTCAACCCTGAGTGCTGGGGATACTTACCAGTGCTCAAGGGGCAAAGGGAGGGGTGGGGGGGTCAGGATATTCAATGATCAACTCTGGTGATAATGAAGGGCAGGGCAGGCTCGAAGGGCCAAATGGCCTACTCCTGCTTCTAGCTTCTATATTTCTATTACCCTTCACAGAATACCTGCAACAATCCACGCCTGAACTAGATCTATCATTCCCAGACGCAACGTCACTACAGAGTTCCACTGACTCCAAAATGTAATTGGTTTGACAAATAAAACTGCAGCTTTCCCTTGAGCTGCGATTCTCAAAGCTTGGAGCTCTTTCTGAACTGCAAACCAAAAAACAATTTCCCGTTTTAATTAAGGAAACACGGACAGAATGTTGACGAACCCGAATGCAAATGAAATGAAATATGATGTCAGCTGCGGACTTTCCATCATTAGAATCTGTGTCGCTGTCTGCACAGGGCATTCAATAGCCAGAAATTAATCCAATACAACACAAAATCACCTGCTAACTGCTGTCATTTCATTAGCACAATGGAGAAAATCAGCACAAAATCATTTCCTCTCATACACAGAACAGTGGTTCCAACGTCAGCAGATGCCTACCTTGGGGTGGCCGTCATCAAGTGCATCGCTACCAAGTATGTCATGTTGTGATTCTCAACTGGAGAAAATAACACCTTAAAAATAATTCTTATTAATCACAAGATTCTGCTTTTGTGAGTTTTCCAGTATTCTGTTCCTAAACGTTGCTGGAAAGAGAAACATGTTGCCGAAGCTTTCCATCTTGCACTCATCAGGACAAACGCAAGAATACCAAATTTCAAACAATCACAACATTCTATACTACTGGAGAAACAGGTGATGATTGGTTGGCAAGCAGACTCTAATTGGCTAGGCATTGCCATGGAGTAAGCAATGGGTTACTTATAGGCTCTCCATATTCCCAGTAATTTAAAAAAAACAAACGTACAAGGCTTGGACATGTTCCTTTTGAACTTTAAGGAGACACTAGATAACTTGGATTGTTTTCTGTAGAGCAGACAAGGCTGGGGGGGTGGGGTGGTGAACATGATTAGGTGTATAAGATTATGAGGGTTATGAACAGTTTGTGTAGAGAGCAGCTGTTCCCCATGGTTGAAGGGTCAATCACGAGGGGACATGATTTTAGGGTGAGGGGTAGGAGATTCCAAGAGGATTTGAGAACAGTTTTTTTTCACTCAAGAGAGTGGTGGGAATCTGGAATGTGCTGTTTGGGAAGGTAATCGAGGCCAGAAACCTTCTAACCTTTAAAAAATATTTGGATGAACACTTGAAAGATCATAAAATTCAAGGAAAGTAGGATTAGCATGCATTTAACGATAGATATTGTTAATACAGATTCAATGGGCCAAATGGCCTTTTCTGCACTGTATGAATCTATGACTGTGACTTTTGTTTGAAGAAAATGGGTTTCTCCAGATGAATGAATCATAGAATTCCTGCAACAACAACAATCCCACCCAGGCCCTAACCTCATTGCCCCATGTATTTATCCTGATAATCCACGTATTTACCTTAGATAATCCCTCTGAGGCGAAGGGGCCATTTAGCATGGCCAACCCATCTTGGGACTGTGGGAAGAAACCAGAGCACTCGGAGGAAACCCACGCAGACACAGGGAGAACGTGCAAACTCCACACAGACAGTGACCCAAGGCCAGAATTAAAAGCTTATTTATTTATTAGTCACAATAGGCTTACATTAACATTGCAATGAAGTTACTGTGGGGTCCCTGGCACTGTGGGGCAGCAGTGCCAGCAACTGTGCCACTGTGAGGCCCTTTTTATATGGCCCAGTCCAATCATAGAATCCCTACAGTGCAAAAGGAGGCCACTCGGCCCATTGAGTGTGTACTGACCACAATCCCACCCAGGGCCCCATCTCCATAACCCCACAGATTTACCCTGCTAATCCCTCTGACACCAGGATCAATTTAGCATGGCCAATCCACCTAACCCACACATCTTTGGACTGTGGCAGGAAACCAAAGCAAACCCACACAGACATGGGGAGAACGTGCAAACTCCACACAGACAGGGACCCAAGCCGGGAACTGAACCTGGGTCCCCGACGCTGTGAGGCAATAGTGTTAACCACTGTGCCACTCAGTTAGTGTGCATCAGAGCGTTGTGCAGTGCTGCTCTGGACTAGTACAGTTGTAGCGTGCACATAGGAACAGTGGCTTAAAATCAATGATTGACCGTGAAGGAAGGTGTATGATTTCACTTCCTGCTGCACTGTAATCAGAGACCCCCCAGTGTTTACCCGTGTCACACTCACACACTGGAAGCATTTACTATGAAGTAAACTTCCCATTCAGAATGGTCAGTAAAATAAAAATTCCTCAACGCTTCTACGGTTAAATTATATTTTAAAATAAAAATCGGCTAATTGCTCAGATTTAAATATTATTTTTTAAGAAGCCCCTTTAAGGGCTCTTTATCCCACTGGGTCCAGAAGTCAATTTTCGGCCTGGTTTTGTTTACACTTGGAGGACAGAGAACAGTGGCGACATTGTCAGATCAACAGCCTTATCAGCAACCACTAACTGGGGCAGTTGTGATGGAAATCTTTAGTCCCCAAACCAAACCCTTTTAAAGCCCATTGCCTAATTGGAAAACACTCCACAGTGGCCAAATATCAGACCCCAGGGGGGTGGCATGGTCTCACAGTGGTTAGCACTGCTGCTTTAAAACACCAGGGTCCCAGGTTCGATTCCAGCCTCTGGTAACTAACTATATAAGAACATAAGAAATAGGAGCAGGAGTCGGCCATCTAGCCCTTCGAGCCTGCCCCGCCATTCAATAAGATCATGGCTGATCTGTCGCTGCTCAGTTCCACTTTCCCGCCCTCTCCCCATAACCCTTAATCCCCTCTCTTATCAAGAACCCATCAACCCGCGTCTTAAAAATATTTAGCGAGGCAGCCTCCACCACTTCAACGGGCAGAGAATTCCAGAGATTCACCACCCTTTGAGTGAAGAAGTTCCTCCTCAACTCCGTTCTAAACCGCCTCCCCTTTATCTTGAGGCTGTGCCCCCTAGTCCTACTGTCTTTTTTGAGCGGGAAGAGTCTCTCCACCTCTATCCTATCCATCCCATTCATCATCTTATACGTCTCAATGAGATCTCCCCTCATTCTTCTAAACTCTAACGAGTACAAGCCTAGTTTATTCAGCCTCTCCTCATAGCTCAACCCCCTCAACTCCGGTATCAGCCTAGTAAACCTCCTCTGCACTCCCTCCAAGGCCAAAATATCCTTGCGCAGGTGCGGCGCCCAAAACTGCACACAGTACTCCAGCTGCGGCCTCACCAATGCCCTATACAGCTGCAGCAAGACCTCCCTACTTTTATATTCAATCCCCCTCGCTATGAAGGCCAGCATCCCACTCGCCTTCCTGACCACCTGCTGCACCTGCAAGCTGGGTTTTTGCGACTCATGCACAAGGACCCCGAGGTCCCTCTGCACCGTCGCCTGCTGCAGTTTTTCGCCACGTAAGTAATAGTCCTTCCTACTATTCTTCCTACCAAAGTGGACCACCTCACACTTGCCAACATTAAATTCCATTTGCCATTTCCTGGCCCATTTGCCCAGCCTATCTAGATCCTTCTGCAGACTCTCCACACCCTCCGCACAATTTGCCTTTCCCCCAATCTTGGTGTCATCAGCAAATTTCGACACCCTACACTCGGTTCCCTCCTCCAGATCATCTATATAAATGGTAAATAGCTGAGGCCCCAGCACCGACCCCTGGGGCACCCCACTAGTCACCAACCGCCAATCCGAATAGCACCCATTGACCCCCACTCTCTGCCTCCTATTTGACAACCAATCCTCTATCCACGCTAACACCCTACCCCCAACTCCATGTCCCCTGGCCTTCTGCAATAACCTCTTGTGAGGTACCTTGTCAAACGCCTTCTGAAAATCCAGAAAGACCACATCCACCGGCTCTCCTCTATCCACTGCCCTAGACACATCCTCATAGAACTCCAGTATGGAGTTTACTTGTCGTCAGTATGGGTTTCCTCCGGACGCTCCAGTTTTCTCCCACAGTCTAAAATTTGCAGGTTAGGTGGATTAACCAAGGTAAATGCATGGGGTTATGGGGAGGGGGTGGGAGAGGGGGCCTGGGATACAGAATCAATGCAAATCCAACTGGCCTCCTTCTGTCAGGATTTTATTATCTATGATATAAAAGTTGGAAATTGGGCCTGGGTGGGCCAGTTCAGAATCAGTGGGCAGAATGGCCTCCTCCAGCAAAACAGACTATTATTTAAATGGTAAAAGATTGCAGCGTGCAGCTGTGCAGAGGGACCTGGGTGTCCTTGTGCAGGAATCACAATGAGTTGGTTTGCAGGTGCAAAGGTAATTAAGAAGGCAAATGGAGTTTTGTCCTTTATTGTTAGAGGGATGGAGTTTAAAAATAGCGAGGTTATGTTGCAGCTGTATAAGGTGCTGGTGAGGCCACACCTGGAGTACTGTGTACAGTTTTAGTCTCCTTACTTGAGAAAGGATATACTGGCACAGGAGAGGGTGCAGAGGAGATTCACTAGGTTGATTCTGGAGTTGAGAGGGTTGGCTTATGAGGAGAGACTGAGTAGACTGGGGCTATACTCATTGGAATTCAGAAGAATGAGGGGAGATCTTACAGAAACATATAAGATTATGAAGGGAATAGATAAGATAGAAGCAGGGAAGTTGTTTCCCCTGGCAGGTGAAATTAGAACTAGGGGGCATGGCTTCAAAATAAGGGGGAGCAGATTTAGGACTGAGTTGAGGAGGAACTTCTTCACACAAAGGGTTGTGAATCTGTGGAGTTCCCTGCCCAGTGAAGTAGTTCAGGCTCCCTCACTGAATGTTTTTAAGACAAGGATAGATACATTTTTGAACAGTAAAGGAATTAAGAGTTATGGTGAGCGGGTGGGTAAGTGGAGCTGAGTCCATGAAAAGATCAGCTATGATCTTATTGAATGGTGGAGCAGGCTCAAGGGGCCAGATAGCCTATTCCTGCTCCTAGTTCTTATGTTCTGCACTGTGGGGGTTCTATGACGTATGATATAAAAGTTGAAAATCGGGCTTGGGTGGGTCAGTTCAGAATCGATGGGCAGATTGGCCTCCTTCTGCACTGTAGGGATTCTATGTTCCTAATTCTGCAAAGAAAGATCAGGAAGTGGCACTTGAAATTTCTCGGGCACACGAGAAGAAATCATGATTTAAGAAGTCGGACGCTGGCGATCGATGGGAAGAAAGATCAAGGTAGAGAGAGAATGATCCTTTTAAAGAGCCTCACACACTAGGTGCACGTATCACCAGCTAAGGTGATCCACACCTGTAGAGCAAGAATAACATAGGTGACTATGGTCACCAGTACCTTCTGAGGACAGGGTACCCAGAAAGAGTGGGAGAATGATTCTCCTTCTGCATTTCCCTCAGCAGCTGGCCAGGTTCAGTGGGATGGGCAGAGGGTGGGGTTGGAAAGCTAGCTGGGTGCCAGACTCTGATCGCAATTGAATGGCCTGTGCAGGAAAGTGAGCAGCTGTGGATGCTTTCGAGCAGAATTAAGATAGCAAACACAGTGACAGGCTGCGGCACCACGTCAGCAATGGACAAATCAGAGGCAAATGTGCTCAGAGTGTAGAGCAGTCCGATCATTAACCTGTCAGCAACAAGGGAAACCTTCAATCCCTATGCACTATTGAAAGAAAGCCTGCCATATTAGGCCTCGGAAAGATCAAAACACATGTAGCTTTTCCTTTTGCAATGGGAAAGTTGTCTGATGAGGGTGAAAGAGGGCCCGCACTCAGGGATTAGAAGAATGAAAGGTATCATTGAAATGTTTATTTTGTTAAGCAGGTTTGACAGGGCGGATGCTGAGAGGCTGTCTCTCACAGGCTGGAGAATCTAGAAGCACAATTTCAGGATAAGAGGTCAACCATTTAGCACTGAGGTAAGAGTAAATTCCTTCACTCAGCGGGTGCTGAATTTGGGGTTTTGTAAACAGGTTCTTTCATGGAATAGTCATTAGAAAGTCATCAGTTGTTGCCCATCCCCAGTTGCCCTTGAACTGAGTGTCTCCTTTGGCCATTTCAGAGGGCAGTAGAGAGTCAACCACATTGCTGTGGCTCTGGAGTCACATGGGGTGGCAGGGTGGCACAGTGGTTAGCACTGCTGCCTCACAGCGCCAGGGACCCAGGTTTGATTCCCGGCTTGGGTCACTGTCAGTGAAAATCCGCATGTTCTCTCCATGTCTGTGTGGGTTTCCTCCTACAGTCTGAAAGGCGTGCTGGTTAGGGTGCATTGGCTGTGCTAAATTCTCCCTCAGTGTACCCAAACAGGCGCCGGAGTGTGGCGACTAGGGGATTTTCACAGGAACTTCATTGCAGTGTTAATGTAAGCCAAATTGTGACATTAATAAATAAACTTAAACATGTGGGCCAGACCAGGTAAGGATGGCAGATTTCCTTCTCTAAAGGACATTAGTGGACCAGAGGGGTTTTTATGACAATGGTTTCGTGACCACTGCTTCTACTTCTATGTATCTATAGTTGAGGCTAGAACGTTGTGTGATTTCAAGAAGAAATTAGATTTAGCTCTTGGGGCTAAAGGGATCAAGGGATATGGTGGGGAAAGGGGGGGGGCATCGGGATATTGAATTTGATGATCAGCCATGATGATAATGAATGGCGGAGCAAGCTCGAGGGGCCGAATGGCCTCCTCCTGAGTCTAGTTTCTAAGAGTAGCTTTTAGTTCCAGATTTATAAATTGAATTGAATTCCTCATGGTGGGGTTTGAACCCATGAGTCCAGAGCATTAGCCTGGGCCTCCAGATTACTCCAGTGGCATTGCCACGATCCCAGTGTCTTTCCCATAAAGTCTTCGTACGTACCGATGATCAATTGACTTTTGAATGCCGAGGGATCGGAGGAATTGGGCAGGAGAATGAAGCTGATTTTGAAGGGCAGTAAATACTGGCCTGCTCAGGACCACCCACATCCCATGAATGACAAAACAACACCACCACTGCGGAGCAGACCCTTACTGGCCCTTTTAGAGAGTCTCCAGTGAGGTCCAGGCACCTGAACCACAGATTAAGTGAGCCAATGGCTCTGGCAATGAGAGGATCATGAATACTCCACCACAGGGTCAGACCCTCCTCAATACAGGAGCCCATCACAAGCATGGGTAGAGCCCATTACCCAATCAAAAGACAGCTTTAAAAACTGACGCAAATAACTGCTTCAATGAATTGCTCTCAATCAATTCCTCCCTTACATTTACTGCCATTTTCCCCCTTCCAATGGTTGCAGTTTGATATGTAAATATCTTCCCATTGCACACTCCTCTTCATTCCTTACCTTGCATTTTGTCATGGCATTTTGATTTTGATTTGATTTGATTTATTATTATCACATGTACTAGTGTACAGCAAAAAGTATTGTTTCTTGCGCGCTATACAGACAAAGCATACCGATCATAGAGAAGGAAAGGAGAGGGTGCAGAATGTAGTGTTACTGTCATAGCTAGGGTGTAGAGAAAGATCAACTTAGTGTGAGGTAGCTCCATTCAAAAGTTAGATGGCAGCAGGGAAGAAGCTGTTCTTAAGTCAGTTGGTACATGACCTCAGACTTTTGTATCTTTTTTCCCGATGGAAGAAGGTGGAAGAGAGAATGTCCGGGGTGTGGGGCGTCCTTAATTATACTGGCTGCTTTGCCAAGGCAGCGGGAAGTGCAGACAGAGTCAATGGATGGGAGGCTGGTTTGCATGATGGACTGGGCTTCATGACCCTTTGTAGTTTCCTGTGGTCTTGGGCAGAGCAGGAGCCCATACCAAGCTGTGATACAACCAGAAAGAATGTTTTCCATGGTGCATCTGTAAAGGTTGGTGAGAGTTGTAGCAGACATGCCAAATTTCCTTCGCTTCCTGAGAAAGTAGAGGCATTAGTGGGCTTTCTTAACTATAGTGTGACCCATTGGCTGTTCAGAAAGACCATTGCACCTGTAAATGATGCTTCACTGATGTTCTGGTTGCCTGAAGAAGCCAGGTGCTTCACCAACCAGCAGGAGAAAGGAAGAGACCAGGTTCCTGCACCAACGTCTATGTCCACCATCCTGCCAGCCCACTGGACACAGACCCCTCCACGCCAATTGCCTGGACACATCCAGGATAGTCCCACCTTAAACCAATCCCCGTTTGGAACGTCACAAAAATTGGAAAACATTGTTGCAGAGTTTACATCACTGTTCAGCCACAAGTTGACTCATGAGTGGATCTGAGCACATGTGTATGCTCAGGTCAACCCCTCCCAGCTGCCTCCCACACAAAATCCAGAGATGTGTAGATTCGGTGGATTGGTAGGGTTGATGTGCGGGGGTTATGTCAACAGGATGGGCCTGGGTAAGGTGCTCTGTCGCAGAATCAGTGCAGACTCGATGGGCTGAATGGCCTCCTTCAGCACTGCAGGGATTCTATGATTCAATCACACCACTTCTATTATCATTCTTTCCCCCAAACTAAATTAAACGTTGGCTTAATAGTTCAAAGCAACTTTTGGTAAATTACACCACAAATTAGACTGACCAGGAACACAAATCAGAAGGAAGAGGCACAGTGGTTAGCACTGCTGCCTCACAGCGCCAGAGACCCAGGTTCGATTCCGGCCTCGTGTCACTGTCTGTGTGGAGTTTGCACATTCTCCCCATGTCTGCGTGGGTTTCCTCCCACACTCCAAAGATGTGTATGTTAGGTTGTGCTAACTTGCCCTTTAATGTTTAAAGATGTGTTGAATGGTTGGATTGGCCATGATGAACGTAGGACAGAGGAGAGAGCCTGGGCAAGATCTTTCAAAGAGTCAGTGCAGACATGTTGGGCCGAATGGCCTCTTTCTGCAGTGTTGGAATTTGTTGGAAGTGTTAGAAGATAAGTGTATTACATGAGTCCAAATAAATACTGCACAATACATTGGTGAGTTAATTCGACAAGGGAAGGCTAGATTTGAAACTATAGCAGGAATTCCAGAACTTCCAGGTAATTTGTTTGATTTATTTTCATCCTGTCAAATAAACATGCCTTTAGTGTTAGAATTTCCTTTTTGTTTTACCTTTCCCAGTGCAGAGTGCAGCACGTTAGCAGCACTGTTGCTATAGTGACCAGCTGAATACTTACAGATATTAAGGAACCGTGTGTAACCCAGTCTCACGCCTCCCAATCTCAAAAATTAGTAAAACTTGACTGACGGCTTGTGAAACACAGATTCAACAGCAACTGCAGTGGGACATAGGCTTACCATTGGAGCTGTAGAGACATCCAGCAATTCTTTCCCTGGTCTAAAATCATTACAAAATGGGTGATTGCAATTACTTTTATGTCATAATTCAACAGATTAAAAATTAAAAATGCTGGAAATGCTTCATGTAGCATCAAACTTCCCTCTCCAACTTTCTCTCTCCCACCCGCCCATCAGCTTTGAGCTCTCCTCTCCAATCTTGGTTCTCCTATCCCCTTCCCCTGCACCAGCTTCCAGGCTTTCTCCAATTTCTTCCAGCATTTCAAGGCTGGCACAGTGGGTTAGCACTGCTGCCTCACAGCGCCAGGGACCCGGGTTCGATTCCCAGCTTGGGTCACTGTCTGTGTGGAGTTTGCACATTCTCCCCGTGTCCGTGTGGGTTTCCTCCAAGCACTCCGGTTTCCTCCCACAGTCCGAACGACGTGCCGGTTAGGTGCATTGGCCGTGCTAAATTCTCCCTCAATGTACCCAAACAGGTGCTGGAGGGTGGCGACTAGGGGATTTTCACAGAAACTTCATTGCAGCGTTAATGTGTGACACTAATAAATAAATAATAATAAACTAATAAATTACTCCCACTGCCTGAGCAGGCATTTCTCTCGAACACTTCTGTTATTTAGATAACCAGCAGACTGACATGTGCTGCACCTCACTGAGGCACTGGGCAGAATCCAAAATGAAAAGTTAGAGTATTCTGGGATGATTTTCACACACCAGGGACACTGTTTATCCTTTGGGGATAAGACTTTGTACCCACTATCCCCAGAAAACAGCAGTAAGCGCAGTAAATATTCTGTGCATCATCTAGAGTGCTGAGTGCAGATGATCTTTTACATTAACTACAAGGCAATGTAAAAAAACTGAGCAAAGTTCGCAATGGGAGGGTTGTACATTTGGTCCCTAAACCTGCACCCAGTCTGTGCCCCTTTGAAACTGATCTACAATGGGTCAATCCACAGAATGTGGGCTGCAGCTTTTAAGAAGGCTGCCTTCGCAAAGGCGACTAGGGATGGGCAATAAATGCTGGCCAGTCAGTAACACCCATATCCCAAAAATAAATTTAAGAAACTCCCAGAAGACCAGACAGAGTTTCTGAAGGATACATGTGGCCCATTCCTGTGGCTGCCTCAAAATCGCTACGTTTGCAGCAGGTCTGAATCATAGAACACTACGTAGAACTTTACGGTGCAAAAGGAGGCCATTCAGCCCATCAAGCCTGCACTGACAACAATCCTATCCTGACCCCATCCTGCAACACCAGGTATTTCATAGAAGGAGGCCATTCAGCCCATCGATGCTGCACTGACAACAATCCCAGCCTGGCCCTATCCTACAACCCTAGGTATTTACCCTGCTAATTCCCCTGACACTAAGGGACAATTTAGCACAGCCAATCAACCTAACCTGCACACCTTTGGAGTGTGGGAAGAAACTGGAGCATCCGGAGGAAACCCATGCAGTCACTGGGAGAACGTACAGACTTCGCACAGACAGTGACCCGAGGCCAGAATTGAACCCGGGTCCCTGGCACTGTGAGACAGTGCTAACCCAATGTGCCACCATGCCACCCACCTCCTAATGGAGGCAGATACATCTCACACCAAAAATGAGAGATAATTTTTTAATTCATAACATCTGGCAAGTGGTCCAGTCTATCCAGTTGCACCTTAACCCTGGACATTCCCTCGTTCTTTTAGTGTCATCCCAACATCTGTAAATCCTCTCATCTTTACCACAATTGTTAAGACTAGAACAACTGAAGAGGGTTTTTCTTTTCTGCACACTAGCCTGTTATCTGATACAGATTCATCCAACAACACACAATTTGTTCAGGGATATCACCAGACCAGCTTGAACTCAAAATCAACAGCTATGTTGAAATTCTGTACATTGGCAGTCATGACAATTGACACAACTTCCACTTTGTGCTTTTGTGAGTATAAAAAATACATATCAATGAACAGAAGTGAGTGAAATAGCAAACCATCATGACATTACTCTGTCTGTCCCCAAGCCCACTTACCACAACCCAAAGCCTGGTAGACGGGAGAAACAGAGTTTTAAAGTTTATTTATTAGTCACAAGTAGGCTTACATTAACACTGCAGTGAAGTTACCGTGAAAATCCCCTAGTTGCCACACTCTGGCGCCTGTCCGGGTACACTGAGGGAGAATTTAGATCGGCCAATGCACCCTAACCAGCACGTCTTTTGGACTATGAGGAAAAAGTTTATTTATTAGTTACAATGACACTTACATTAACACTGCAATGAAGCTATTGTGAAAATTCCCTGGCCGTTATACTCCAGTGCCCGTTCGGGTCAATGCACCTAACCAGCACGCCTTTCACATTGCAGGAGAAAACTGGAGCATCCAGAGGAAACCCACGCAGACACGGGGAGAACATGCAGACTCCAAACAGATAATGGCCCAAGCCGGGAATCGAACCTGGTTCCCTGGCGCTGAGGCAGTGGAACTAACCACTGTAACCCAGTGTTCATTTATAAATCAGACGTAACTACATGGGACAAACACAGAGTAATGTCAAACTTGTTCTTTGAGTTCTCAGCCTGAAGGCAAGGTCTTGTAATTAGTTGTTGAACCACGATATTTCACTGCAGGTGATGTGAGCTCTTGGGTTTACTTCAGCTGGAACAGGGATTGGACCCTGCAATGACTTCAATCGGGCCACTGAGGTTGGCCTATTGGAATATGAATTAAGGATCCAAAGAGTCTTTGCTTTGTATTTAACCAGGAGTGTCAGTTCCTCTGACACCCCGGGAGTTAGACTGCTGACTGCGAGCACTCTTGTGTACTGCTGTTAGAATTTGTTAATAAAGAGATTTTGGTGAAGGGACTTCTGTCTCTAAAGGCTTATTACCGACCCAGCCTACATTATTAACCCGACCCGTCGACTGAGCTCCGACCAGGCCATCTAGCCAGCTAATCACCATGACGAAATATTGTTCACCATCTTGAGTAAGTGAGGTGCTCATGAGCTCACTGAATTACATACGTGATGACTGGAAATGTGTTCGGAAGGAAATGAGAAATGAATAAGAACAGAAACTCATTAACACCATTGAGATTTTTTGTTGACGCACAACATCAATGATCAGAGTTGGTACTGACTTGATGGGCCGAATGGCCTCCTTCTGCACTGTATGATTCTATAATAGAAAGTCTCTTTATCATTGAATGATACACCCTAGCTATGACTGTAACACTACATTCTGCATCCTTTCCTTTCCCTCTCCCGAATGTACTCTATGAACGGTATGCTTTGTCTGTACAGCGTGCAAGAAACAATCCTTTTCACTGTATCCCAATACATGTGACAATATTAAATCAAATCAAAACAAAAAGGAGACCATTCAACCCATCGAGCCTTTTGGCTCTTTGGTAAAACAGTTCAATTATTTGCACATCACCGCTCTGACCCCATAACCTGGTCATTTATTTTTTCCTTTCTAATTATCTTTGGAATCTTATAACTGCGTGGTTCTTCACCCTTTCCCATGTACACCAGGCTTTGGAGTGAGTGTCACGATAGTTCAAGTGTCCCTTACTCTGTTCATTGACCCATATTTTGTGTACTCACAAGAGTGTACTCAACTCATGCAGTCTAGATTGCAACAACTTTAAATTTAAACTTTATTTATTAGTGTCACGAGCTGGCAATGAAGTTACTGTGAAAATCCCCCAGTCGCCACACTCTGGCGATTGTTCAGGTGCACTGACGGAGAATTTAGCACGGCCAATTCACCTAACCAGCATGTCTTTTGGACTGTGGGAGGAGCACCCAGAGGAAACCCACACAGACACAGGGTGAAGGTGAGGACTCTGCATAGACCCAAGCTGGGAATTGAACCCAGGTCCCTGGCACTGTGAGGCAGCAGTGCTACCCACTGTGCCACCGTGCCATTTCCTCAAAAGGCGATGGGAGCAGAGTCTTTGAATATTTGACATTGCTCGTGTACTGGCTGCATCATTGGCCAATCTTAATTCAGTGTCGCCTGGTTACCAACCCATCTGCCACTGGGAAACAGCTTATTCTCGATTATGTGAGCCAAACTATTTATGATTTTGAACACGCTATAGTCTTCTCTGCCAGAAAGAGAGGGGTCCCAAGCTTTCCGAGTTCCTGCAAACAACTCAAGTCCCAATTGAGCCAATTTTAGCCAATCCCCCTGCATCCTCTCCAAAGTCCTGACATGTAGAAGCACAGAATAGAATCATAAAATCCCTAATGGGGCAGAAGGAGTCCATTCGGCCCTTTAATCTTCAACAACTCAGTGACGGAGCATTTTATCTAGTTCTGCGGTGCCCTGGACTGAACTCAAGACACCACCTCTGGCTCATCCAAATGTTCCACAAAGGTCCAGGCAATAAATTCCCTGCCTCTGTCCTTTATTTTTCCATTGACAAAGCCAAGGATTCCATGTACGCGTTCAACGGCCTTCTCGATTTATCCTCCCACCATCAAGGGCAGACGCTTTCAGACCTCTCTGCTGCTGAAGATGTCCCCCCACAGGGCAGGGGTGTCGTCCACTAAGCCTCGTTGCTCTCCCACCAAAATGCACCACTTCATATCCCCTCTAATTCATCTGTCTTGTGCCTAGTGATGCCCGTGTATTGTGCCATGTCCCAAGAATGAATTTAAAAAGAAGTTATTTTGCAACTTTTGTCCATAAATTATTTGTTTCCCCGCCCACACCCCTTTCCTCCACCCCTCCCCACCCTCTCCTCGCTCTGAATTCCCAGTGTCTGAGTGTTGATAACATTTTGATACTAGATCCATTCGAACAGATGTAATTTCAGGATTCAAATCGGTGCCAAAGTGTTTAAGACGTCATAGCTGACTGGGATTTCAGGAACTTGCGGCACAGGAACTCAAATCACATAGATAGTCGCCAAAATTCGGGTGAAAAAGAAACAAGCCCACCTTTGTTGGCAAGATAGACAGAAAAGGAATCTGTGCTGCTTAATCAGACAGAGCTGTCCATTCCGATCTGTCAACACAGCTCCGTAACTAAAAGCAAAGATCAAAGCAGCAAGCTACTTGCATTTCCTTCACAGAATCACATGAATGATAAAAAAAACACCCCAAAATATTGCTAATGACATGATTCAGATCTAAGGAAGTGAAATACGATAGGGTGGCACAGCAGTTAGCACTGCTGCCTCGTAGCGTCAGCGACCCGGGTCCGATTCCTGGCTTGGGTCACTGTCTGTGTGGAATTTGCACATTCTCCCCGTGTCTGCGTGGGTTTCCTTCGGCTGCTCCAGTTTCCTCCCGCAGTCCAAAAGATGTGCTGGTTAGACACATTGGCCACGCTAAGTTCTCTCTCAGTCTGCCCAAACAAGTGCCAGAGTGTGGCAGCTAAGGGATTTCAACAGTAACTTCATTACCATGTTAATGTAAGGTTACTGATGATACTAATAAATAAACTTTAAACTTCATTTTGCGCGGCCAAACCTGCACATCTTGCTACATTAAGAGGCAATTTAGCATGGTCAATCCCCCTAATCAACACATCTTGGGACACTAAGGGGCAACTTAACATGGCCAATCCCCCTAACCTGCACATCTTTGGACACTAAGGGGCAATTTAACATGGCCAATCCCCCTAACCTGCACATCTTTGGACTGTGGGAGGAATGATGTGGAGATGCCGGCGTTGGACTGGGGTAAAACAGAAGGAAATCCCACAACACCAGTTTAAAGTCCAAACAGATTTATTTGTAGCGAAAGCCACAAGCTTTCGGCACAGCCTGTCCCTTCATCAGAACTCCCAGCCACCTGACGAAGGGACAGGTTGTCCCGAAAGCTTGCGGCTTTTGCTACAAATAAACCTGTTTGGACTTCAAACTGGTGTTGTGGGATTTCCTTCTGTGGGAGGAAACCAGAGCACCTGGAGGAAACCCATGTAGACACGGGGAGAACGTGCAAACTCCACATGGACAGTCACCAAGGCCAGAATTGAACCCGTGACCCTGGCGCTGTGAGGCAGCAGTGCTCACCACTGTGCCACCCTTCCTTGAACCACAATGTCGAGAAACCCGTAGCCAAAGAGAGGTTAGTGAGGCGGAAACCTCAGTAACAGCCAGTTCTGAAACACAGGAGGTGTGAGCACAAATTGCGTATTCATTTTTGTTTTCCACTTGCACCCAAAAGAAAGGTTTGATTGACTGAAATTTTCCTTCAATGCAGGATGCCTCTCCTCACCAAGTGTCCAATTCAACCACCGTCAGGGAGATTGAAGAAATACATATCCAAGGAACACAGCCATCCAGGTCAGGTTACACTTTTGACATAGCGGTCACTTTATTCTGCTATCCCTGGACACAGGGAAGCAAAACCCCAGCTCCCAGAAAAGCAAGGAGCTCAGGCTACTTACGAGAAGCCAATTAATGCTTCTAAACTTGGGAAACTATCGTAGGCAGACTCATATCTGTAATGTAGTGATGAAAGCAGAGTGCTGGAAATTGATTTGATTTGATTTATTATTGTCACGTATATTTCCATACACTGAAAAGTATTGTTTCTTGCGCGCTATACAGACAAAGCACACCGTTCATAGAGAAGGAAAGGAGAGGGTGCAGAATGTAGTGTTACAGTCATAGCTAGGGTGTAGAGAAAGATCAACTTAATGCGAGGTAGGTCCATTCAAAAGTCTGACGGCAGCAGGGAAGAAGCTGTTCTTGAGCCGGACCTCAGGCTTTTGTATCTTTTTCCCGACGGAAGAAGGTGGGAGAGAGAACGTCTGGGATGTGTGAGGTCTTTAATTATGCTGGCTGCTTTGCCGAGGGAGCGGGACGTGTTGACAGAGTCAATAGATGGGAGGCTGGGTTGGAAATAAAAATAGAAAATGCTGGGATGAAATATTTCCAGCAGGTCTGATAGCATCTGTGGAGAGAGAGGAACAGAGGCCTCGATTTTCTGGTGCCCCCTCGACAGCTTCTTCATCCCGCTGCCCCTGAGATGCCGCGGTGCCAGGAAAGGGGGGAGGGCCCGCCGAGGTGACCCGTGAACGCAATGGTTTTTTTCCCGCACCACCTGAAAACCAGTCCCAATGAAACCAGAAAATCGCGGCCAGGGTTAACGTTTCGAATCCGTCCCACTCTTCTTCAGATTTGTAACGGTTTGATCACGGTGCTCTGATAAAGCATAGATCGTAGAACGCGACAGTGCAGAAAGAGGCCCTTCGGCCCATTGAGTCTGCACCGAACACAATCCCACCCAGGCCCTACCCCCATATCCCTACGTATTATACCCTCTAATCCCTCTAACCTACGCATCCCTATACACTAAGGGGCAATTTCTTAGCATGGCCAATCAACCTAACCCGCACATCTTTGGACTGTAGGAGGAAACCGGAGTACCTGGAGGAAACCCATGCAGACACGAGGAGAATGTGCAAACTCCACACAGACAGTGACCCGAGCCGAGAATCGAACCCAGGACACTGGAGCTGTGAAGCAGCAGTGCTAACCACTGTGCTACCGTGCCGCCATCTGGTCCCAAAGTGCCTTGTCTGCTTTCTCTGAAGATAAAGTTTTTTTAAATTTATTTATTAGTGTCACAAACAGGCTTACATTAACACTGCAATGAAGTTACTGCGAAATTCCCCCTAGTCGCCACACTCTAGTGCCTGTTCGGGCCAATGCACCTAACCAGCACATCTTTCAGTCAGTGGGAGGAAACCAGAACACCCGGAGGAAACCCACACAGACACGGGGAGAACGTGCAAACTCCACACAGACAGTGACCCAAGCGGGGAATGGAGCCTGGGTCCCTGGCGCAGTGAGGCAGCAGTGTTAACCACCGTGCTGCCCTGTTTGAACACTTTTTTTTTCCAGGTGTAGTTCGGATTTCCGGGAGCTATGGTGTGTCCAGATATTTCCTGTTTTGTGCTCCAATTGAGAAAAACCCCCCATAAAATCAAACAAATAGAACTGAGCAATTACAGCACAGCAGAGCAAAATATGAATCCAATGTGACTGTGCAAAGTCGACAGAATAAACTACAGATTCATCTAGTGTAACCTCATCCACCAAGTCAAATCACACAACAGGGCAGAACGAGAGAATCAGATTCCTAGATTACAAGTCATCCACTGAATGTAGTAATATTAGCCTCCCGTGCCTTGTGCCACTTCTCAAAGCAGCTGCTTGAAACATTTAACATTTGGACAGAATAGTCGTCCAGTTTTGTTTTGGTTAGGCTATTTACATCTAGTTAATTTGACCTTCCAAAAGCAGTATTCCCACGTTCATCACTAATAGAATAATATCGGTACAATTTTTCTCAATATCTCTGCGTTTTCTTCTGCTCGGTATGTCTCTGTGTTGGTATCAATGTTCTGACGTGATTAGGTCACGAAGTATTCAATGTCATTCTCAATTCCTGCGATGAGTCCCTATCTGAATGCCCCGCAGGATACAGGCCAGAAAGGCTGGATTTTCCACTGAGTCTGGAGTCCACAGGTTCAAGTTCATATGAGAGACATAGGGCAATCATGTCACCAGCACCTTCAACCCAAAACCTTCAAGAAAGCCACTTCCAGATTTGCCTCTTCTGCGCTCTCCATCCTTGGAATCTGGAGAGATGTCCAATCAGAAGGTCTGCAGTGATATCCAATCAGAGGGCCAGCAGTGGTCCAATCAGAGGGGTTGCAGCGATGTCCAATCAGAGGGCCTGCAGCAATGTCCAATCAGAGGGCCTGTAGCAATGTCCAATCAGAGGACCTGTAGCGATGTCCAATCCGCAAGCCTGCCCTGCTGCCCAATTGGCAGCCAGACAGCAAGAAGCTCTACAAGGAGGTGCCCTTGATCATTGCATTGGGGCTACAGGTCTGAGGCAGGTAGGGCGATGGGTTTGAAGGGGCAGCCCCTCTGCTAGGCCTACTCATGGGCAGGGCTCTGAGGCCTATCATTCCCCTCCCCACCACCACATCATGTTTGGGGAATAGGGCCTCTGTGTCCAAGGGCAGCCTGCTCTGCTATTGCATGGCCACCAGGATTGAGATGGAAGTTTCTGCACATAGGGAGGTTGGGGTGAACACTTTGATTGGACCAACTGGCTTCCTGCCTCTATGGAGCAGACAACCAACCTGGTGAGTTAGGCAGCCTCCCCTGGCCGGCTTTAGATCCTCCACTCTACAAATACCGGAGTTCATCGAAAACTTTGCTGCCCTTCTATTAGCCACTCAGGGAGAAACATTGGGCTCGCGGAGTGTACATTGATTCACCAGTGCCTGAATTTCAAACTTCTCGTTCTCATGCTTAAATTCCTCCAACGCCTCATTCCCCTCCCCATCCACTCACCAACCTCCCACCCCCACCTCCAGCTTTTATTTCCTCCAGCAATGCAACCCTTCAAGAACCTCTGGGTTTCTAGAACACTGGCCTATTTTCTATTCCCCCACTCTCTTTGACCAACCATTAAATGTGAGGCCTTCAGTTGTCCGGTTAGGGTGATCGGACGTCCTGCCGTAACAGTCTGAATTTTTCAGTAAATGTTCCAATGCCCCATTGATTTTCGTAAAAACAATTCAAATGTTCCGATTTCCACCACTTCCCACTTTGTCAAATATAAATGGGGAGGGGGAGAAAGTTTTTGGGGTGCATTTCTCCCATCCCGCTACATGATTCTCCCACCCCGCCGCGAGATTCTCCCACCCCGCCGCGAGATTCTCCCACCCCGCCGCGAGATTCTCCCACCCCGCCGCGAGATTCTCCCACCCCGCCGCGAGATTCTCCCACCCCGCCGTGAGATTCTCCCACCCCGCCGCGAGATTCTCCCATCCTGCCACGAGATTCTCCCACCCCGCTGCGAGATTCTCCCATCCCGCCGCGAGATTCTCCCACCCCGCCGTCAGATTCTCCCACCCCGCCGTGAGATTCTCCCATCCTGCCACGAGATTCTCCCATCCCGCCGCGAGATTCTCCCACCCCGCCGCGAGATTCTCCCATCCCGCCACGAGATTCTCCCACCCCGCCGCGAGATTCTCCCACCCCGCCGTCAGATTCTCCCACCCCGCCGTGAGATTCTCCCATCCTGCCACGAGATTCTCCCACCCCGCCGCGAGATTCTCCCACCCCGCCGCGAGATTCTCCCATCCTGCCACGAGATTCTCCCACCCCGCCGCGAGATTCTCCCATCCTGCCACGAGATTCTCCCACCCCGCCGCGAGATTCTCCCATCCCGCCGCGAGATTCTCCCACCCCGCCGTCAGATTCTCCCACCCCGCCGTCAGATTCTCCCACCCCGCCGCGAGATTCTCCCATCCCGCCTTGCGATAAATCTCCACCCCCATTACCATCTCCCACCTCTCTGGCGTGATGTTACTCTGGTGGTTTACCCTAGGTGTATAGAAATTGAGAGTTGGCATGGCAGTGCTGAAGTACGGAGGTAGGTTTGATGGAGCTGCGGCCCCTGGATTGCTGGGGTGGGGTTAGGTGTAGGGCCTGGAGGTTTACTGTTCGCTGTGGGGAGCTTCCTGGAGATCTTCAGGTGCTGTGCCCTGGCCCTGTGGGGTGGGATGGGGATCTTAACAAGTGCCGTCCAGACCGCTGCCTGCAGTCTGTTCCTTTGTTCTGGCTGTGGGGTGTGGTGAGGGACTGGACAGGGTGCTGGGGTGTTAGGGAAGGGGGAGGGGGGAGTGTACCATGTGCTGTTTGAGGGCTCATCAGTTCAGGCAGCTGGTGCTCCGAGCAAGGGTGCTCAGGCACTCACACTGCAGTGAACGGGAAACCATTCTGTGCTAATTAAGAGTCTGTCCCTGCCCCGTGTCCCTGACCTGCAGTACATGCCTGGAAGGGAATGCCGTACTTGCACTCATGGCTCAAGAGATTGCAGTGATCACACCCACGTACCAACCTGAATGCTCTCCCTGCCAGCCATACTCACGATGCCAGTGGCAGGCAACCTAATCAGGTGACGCATGGCACCACCCCAGCTTGTGTTGTGTTGCCAGCATCCACAAGTGAGAGTACTGGACCTAGTGAGGGTTGGGGGGGGGGGGGGGGGGGGGGGGGGGTGCGGGTGAGTCCGTGGGAGTTGTGAGAGAGAGGGTGGGAGGCCAGCGATATCTGCGAGCAGTTGAGGCCAGTGATCTTAATGCTGGGAGGTCTTTTACTGATCTCCCAGAGTTGTGCGCATGTGCGGAGTCCCACTCATCGCGCCAATTTCACCCCCTAAAGTCCGCTGGTTTTTAATGAGTTTTTAATCAGTCCATGGGAGATGTGAGGGAGAGGGTGGGAGGCCAGCAATGTCTGCGAGGAGTTGAGGCCAGCGATCTTAATGCTGGGAGGTCTTTTACTGATCTCCCAGAGATGTGCGCATGTGCGGAGTGCCACTCATCGCGCCGATTTCAGCCCCTAAAGTCCGCTGGTTTTTAATGATAATCAGGCCTCTGCAGTGCACAGTGTGCGAGATTCATTTCAGGAACCACGCTGAGAAAAACCAGGTGATTTACTCCAGTTTTCACACAAATTTGAGCTCTGGAATTCTCTCTCTCTCTGTCAACCTCTCTCCCAACCTTTAAACCCCACCTCACTGCTTCAGTTTCTGCTCATTTCTTCAATGTTTCCTTCCTCAGTGTAGCGTCACCTCAGCTCCTGCATCAAGACTTAAAAAATTGTGTTTGTTGATCGCTGGTACAACTTGACATTGTTCTTTGACCTGTTCACTTCATCTGAATATGTCACTGACCGTTCGACAGATCAATAATTAATTTGCGGTGACAGTTTATAAGAACATAAGAAATAGGAGCAGGAGTTTAGCCTGCACGAAGAACAAATTTTACATTTTGCACCATTAATGATTACAATGAGTTATTCATTGTTAAAGTGAAAGAACAGCTTATCATAACCAAACAAGTCAATCGTGTCTCCGAATAACAAATATTTGGTATCCAGATTTAGTTAATCAATAATAAATATTTCCACACATTGTCCAACAAAGAACTCCAGCCAACACATCAGTGCACAGCCCCAAGGTTATCCAGAAAGCAACAAGTTGGCTACAAAATGGTTGCCCCTTCCCTGCCCTCCCTCAACTGAAGTCAAAACAAGGATTTAATCCAATGTTAGTCAACTCAATTTTCATCATTTTAATATTTATCGCCACCCCACCCCCCAACCAAACTTCAACCATAGCGAGAACTTTTTTAAAATGGGCAGCACGGTGGTTATCACTGCTGCCTCGCAGCATCAGGGACCCTGGGTTCAATTCCCAGTTTGAGTCACTGTCTGTGTGGAGTTTGCACATTCTCCCCAGCTCTGCGTGGGTTTCCTCTGGGTGCTCCCGTTTCTTCCCGCAGTCCAAAGATGTGCAGGTTAGGTGGATTGGCCATGCTAAATTGACCATTAGTGTCAGGGGGATTAGCAGGGTAAATGTGTGGGGTTATGGGGACAGAGCCTGAGTGAGATTGTGGTCGGTATAGACTCGATGGGACGAATGGCTTCCTTTTACACTCTAGGGATTCTAAGATTCTCGTGTGATCTACATCTGGAGTGACCTAGTTCCCCACCAGAAAGAGTTGAAATGGAAATTGAGTTCCTCTCTCCATTCCTGTATATCCAAGTGGGTGGCACTGGGGTTGGAACTGCTGCCTCACAGGGACCTGGGTTCGACTCCCGATTTGGCTGACTGTCTGTTTGGAGTTTGCACGTTCTCCCCGTGTCTGCGTGGATTTCCTCTGGGTCCTCTGATTTCCTCCCACAGTCCAAAGGTTAGATGGATTTGCCACTCTAAACTGACCCTTCGTGTCAGGGGATTAGCAGGATAAATATGTGGGGCTAAGGGGATAGGGCCTGGGTGGGAATGATGTCGGTGCAGACTCGATGGGCCGAATGGCTTCATTCTGCACTTTAGGGATTGTGTGGAAATCAGCAGAATCTGATAAGTGAATGGTTTCACCCAATCAATGGTATCCCCTCTGTAAAGACCAAAAGAAAAGCACAAAGACATTCTTTTCCACGTCTAATGATTATTACACAGACAGCAGTGTACATGAAGCTTGTGGTTATAATATTAGCAAGTATTGAAAGTACTCATCCTCAGGTCACGCAGCATGAGAAACATTTCAGGTCAGTGATCTTTCTACAGCGGGAATCACGTCGGGATCATAAGCAGCAAAAGTGGGGGATGGTTGACATTGTTGGAAACCAATCTCCTCATCCCTAGGATATTGGTTCCTCAGGATAGTGTAGGCCCAACTGCTTTCCCATCACAAGGTCAGAAGAGGGAATGTTTGCTGACTATTGCACAATGTCCAGCACCATTTGCAACTCCTCGGAAGCAGTCCATGTCCAAGTGGACAATATTCAGGCTTGGGCTGATAAGTGGCAACTAAAATTGATGCCACACTATTGCGAAGCAATGGTCATGTGACTTGGACCCGCAAGGTAGACTGGTCAAAAAGGTGAAATCCCATGGGACACAGGGCCACAGGTTGGATCATGAGACATGCTGGAAAATCTCAGCAGGTCTGGCAGCATCTGTAACGTGAGAAAAAACTTTTCGAATCTAGATGACCCTTCGTCAAAGCTCTTGATCTAAAACTGGCTCAGTGACAATGTGACTTGGCCAGTGTTGTCTACCTGATACGCTGCAGGAAAGGATGTCCCGGAGCTTAGTACATCATGAGACTATGCAGACGCTACAATAACAGATGAACGAATACCACGTGGCAATCGTCAGGTAGGAGTGTTCCCTTCCAGTTGGGGAACACTTCAGCAGTTACGGGCATTCAGCCTCTGATCTTCGGATAAGCGTTCTCCAAGGCAGCCTTCAAGACACACGACAATGCACAATCGCCAAGCAGAAACTGATAGCCAAGTTCCGCACACGTGAGGACGGCCTCAACCAGGAACTTGGGTTCATGTCACACTATGTGTAACCCCCACTATACTGCCTGGTGCAAAATCCTACAAATTGTCCTGACTTGAGACAATTCACACCTCTTTAACCTGTGATTATTCCTTTCTCCACTCCACTGTAAAGACTTGATTAACTGTAAAGACTCGCAGTCCAACCATTCTTCACATTCCAATCTGTAAACATCTTGCAGTTGTGTCTTTATGTGTTGTGTTTCTGAACCACTCACCTGAAGAAGGAGCAGTGCTCCGAAAGCCCGCGATTCTAAATAAACCTGTTAGACTTTAACTTGGGGTTATAAGACCTCTTACTGTGCCCACCCCAGTCCAACGCCGGTACCTCCACATCAGAAAACAACAGATAATGGTTAATGAATGCTCTTGTGAAAATAGTTTCCGTTGGTGTTCCACAGGGCTCAGTGTTGGAGTCCTTGCTGTTTGTTGTACATAGTGATGTTCTGCACTTAAATACGGGAAGCATGATTAGGAAATGTGCAGGTGACACAAATATTGACCGTCTAGTTTAGAGGATAGCTATTGTCTCCAGAGTTATATCAATTGTTTAGTTCAGGGGGTGGAAAAGTGGCAAATGGAATTCCAACTGGATATGTGTGAGGTGTGCATTTGGAGAGGGCAAGCAAAGAAGGGAATACTAAATAAAGCAGAAGATATTGAGAGGGGTTGGAGGAAGTTAGAGACCTTGGGGTGCGAATCCAAAAGGTTTTGAAGGAAAAGTGGGCTAGATGGTCAAGAAAGCATATGGAATGCTTCCCTTTATTGGGTGACATGTTGAATACAAAAGCAGGGATGTAATGATGGAACTGTTTAAAATGCTGGTTAGGCTGGGATTTTGTGCGCAGATCTGGTCACCACATTACAGAAGGACAACATTGCCCTGGAGAGAGTTCAGAGGAGGTGAACGAGAATGTTGCCATGGCTTTGAAAATTGCAGCTCTGAAGAGAGATGGGATAGGCTGGGGTTCTTTTCCTTAGAACAGAGAAGGCTAAGGGGTGAACTAACTGAGGTGTACAAAATTAAGAGGGATATAGACAGGGAAGACAGGAGAGACTTGTTTTCCCCTAGTGGAGGGGTCAGTTACCAGGGGGCACAGATTTAAAGTGATTGGAGGAAAGATTAGAAGGAACGTGTGGAAGAACTTGCTCACCCAGAGGGTGATGGGTGTCGGGAACTCACTGCCCACATTGGTGTAGAGACTGAAATGCTCAACTCATTGCAAATGTACCTGGATCTGGAGTGCCGTGACCTGTATGGCCATGGATTAGGGCTAGAAAGTGGGAGCAAAATGATGGGCTGAGTGGCCTCTTTCTGTGCTGAAACTTTCGGTACTGCACTGGAGTTGCAGCTCATGGTAAACTCTCTGGAGCAGGACTCGTACCCACTACCTTCTTACTCAGAAAGAATGGGTGGCACAGTGGTTAGCACTGCTGCCCCACAGCGCCAGGGATCCGGGTTCGATTCCGGCCTCAGGTCACTGTCTGTGCGGAGTCTGCACGTTCTCCTCGTGTCTGCGCGAGTTTCCTCCGGGTGCTCCGGTTTCCTCCCACACTCCAAGGATGTGCGGGTTAGGTGGATTGGCCGTGCTAAACCGTCCCTTAGTGTCAGGGGGACTAGCTAGGGTAAATAGTTGGGGTTGTGGGGATAGGGCCTGGGTGGGATTGGGGTCGGGGCAGACTCAATGGGCCAAATGGTCTCCTTCTGCACTGTAGGGAGTCTGTAATCAGACTGGAACACGAGGGGGAGAAAGGATTAGGTTATGTGAAAGGGTTTGATGAACGAGTGTGAGTGGGGGTGGGGGGGAGGGAGGGGGTTAGAATGCTGCTGAGCTTAAACCTGTGGGTCGAATTTCCTTTCACTGGGTGCACATTCCATATAACCCTTCACCCTCTCAAACAAACCAGTAGGAGATGAAAGCGCTACTGTCCTGTAAACTTTTTTTTTCCCACAGCAAAGGTCACGAGAATTTCCCTCGCATTAAGGGGAGGGTTTCTCTGCTTAGAACTTGACAGTAGATATCTCGATAGTTGGAAATGTTACCGTCTCAGCCTTTACCCGGAGGTGGGGTGGGGGGGACACATCGAAAGCATCAAAGTTAGAATTCTCTGAAAGTGAGCCCTGGAGAGGGGGGTGGGGGTGGGAGAGGGAGGAGGAACGGAAGGGAACAGTTCAGTACACAAGTTTGTGCCTCTCAGGTTTCTCACACCATCCGATAGGAAAATTCCCAAATCACTTACAGTGCCAGCCAGCGAGTGCATCAAGAAACACTCAGCGATTTTTTTTCCCAGCAGGGTGGGATAGAACAAGCAAGCACGGCACCCATTGGCTGGGGGTGGGGAGAGGGGGGGGATGGTGGCTGGTGTGCCTGAACCTATTGCGTTCCTCAGCTGGGTTCACTTTATGCCGATTGGTCCTCCCTTTCCTCTCTCTCTCTCTCTCCCTAATGATTGGACAAGCCCTGTAAGTTACACAGCAAGAGTAAACAGATTGACCTCTCCCAGCTCCTACCGTCTGCACAGGCAGGGTGGAATTGGATGCATTAAATAGCTGCAAAAGCAGAACGAGTATACAATAAAGTCGAAACAGAGATGAGAGTTAAAGGAGGATGCATTAAATTTTGGCACGGTGATTAGCGCTGCTGCCTCACAGCACCGGGGACCTGGGTTCGATTCCCAGCTTGGGTCACCGTCTGCGCGGGGTCTGCACGTTCTCTGCGTGGGTTTCCTCCGGGTGTCTGTTAAAGACGTGCTGGTTAGGTGTATCGGCCGTGATAAATTCTCCCTGCGCCGGAGTGTGGCGCCTAGGGGATTTTCACAGTAACTTCACTGCAGTATTAATGTAGGCCGACTTGTGACAATAAATGAACTTTCTGTAACATTTTAGTTGAAACTACAGACTCAGGGACTGAACAAGTAACAATAAGCTGCAACTTGCGCTCGGGAAAAACATGACACATTCCCAGGGTAGCAGTGTTTTAATACAGTCATTGCAGTTGCTATGGGGATAAAAAAATTTACACTTGGCAATCTAGTTCCAAAATAAGTGAGTGAATGATCAAACATCCTGCTAAAAGGCCATTGGCCTGAAATGTTAACTTTGTTTCTCTCCGTGCATTCCAGACCTGCTGAGTTGTTGGCATTTTCCATTATCGTTTGTGTGTGTGTGTATATATATATATATAATCAAATAATCTATTGGCTGTATAGGCATCTCCCTACTGTGTGGTTGAAGCATTAAATGACTATCCTTATCCATGGATTAGGCATTCAGCCTCCAATCTTCCGTTAAGTGTTCGCCAAGACACAAGATAATGCAGAATCGCCGAGCAGAAACTGATAGCCAAGTTCCACACACGTGAGGACGGCCTCAACCAGGATCTTGGATTCATGTCACACTATGTGTAACCCCCACCATACTGCCTGGACTTGCAAAATCTCACTAACTGTCCTGTCTTGAGACAATTCACACCTCTCTACCTATGATTATCCCTCTCTCCACGCACACCGCCTCTGTAAAGACTTGATTCCCTGCAAGGACTCCCATTCCAACCATTCTTCACATTCTAATCTGCAATGATCTTGCAACTGTGTCTCTGCCTATATATGCTGTGTTTGTGAACTAACCTCCACTTACCTGACGAAGGAGCAACGCTCACAAAGTTCGTGATTCCAAGTAAACCTGTTGGGGTGGCACAGTAGCACAGTGGTTAGCACTCCTGCTTCACAGCATCAGGAGCCTGGGTTTTGATTCCTGGCTTGGGTCACTGTCTGTGTGTACATTCTCCCCGTGTCTGTGTGGGTTTCCTCCGGGTGCTCCAGTTTCCTCCCACCTTCTGAAAGACGTGCTGGTTAGGGTGCATTGACCCGAACAGGCACTGGAGTGTGGTGACTAGGGAAATTTCACAGTAACTTCGTTGTAACTTACATTAACTTCAAGGTTAATGTAAACCTTACTTGTGACTAATAAATAAACTTTACTTTTAAGCTGTGAGACTCCTTACTGTAATCTTATCCATATTAAGCAGGCTGGACTTCACACTAGCCTGGAGGCTCCAAGGGTGCTTTCCAACCTTTTATCTGTCGTGACACAGCTCTATGCTATATAAAGATTTTGAGAGACGCTGCCTACTCTGTCTGTCTTCTTTCCTTACTGAGAATATCATTTTTAACTTCTCCCTGTCCTTACTCCCTGGTTTTTTATTAACCTCTCACTTCTGTGCCCTTTTTGAGTTTCCATTTTTATTCTGAGGCCTCGCTGGGACTTCAACTCCAAGTCCCGTTGGTCATGCATGTGAGCCTGGCCAGCGTTAAAAACTTAAACCACACACATGCAGCTGTTTTCCAGCCACTGCCCATGGCGGGAGACCCAAGATTCATCGAGCCTTAGAGGTACCGACCAAAGAGCTGAATACAAAGGTTAAAAGTTAAAAAAGGGAAAGTTTATTTATTAGTCACAAGTAAGCTTACATTAACACTGAACGTAAGAAATAGGAGCAGGAGTAGGCCATCTAGCCCTTCGAGCCTGCCCCGCCATTCAATAAGATCGTGGCTGATCTGAAGTGGATCAGTTCCACTTTCCCGCCTGCTCCCCATAATTCCCTTGTCTATCAGAAATCTTTCTACCCGTGACTTAAATATATTCAACGAGGTAGCCTCCACCACTTCAAAGGGCAGAGAATTCCAGAGATTCACCACCCTTTGAGTGAAGAAGTTCCTCCTCAACTCCGTTCTAAACTGTGCCCCCCCCACCCTTATTTTGAGGCTGTGCCCTCTAGTTCTGGTTCCCTTTCGATGAGGAAAGAATCTCTCTACTTCTACTCTATCTAGCCCCTTCATTATCTTGTAAGTTTCTATAAGACTCCCCCCTCAGACTTCTAAACTCCAACAAGTACACTGCAATGAAGTTATTGTGAAAATCTCTTAGTCATCACACTCTGGTGCCTGTTCGGGTACACTGAGGGAGAATTTAGCACGGCCAATGCACCTAACCAGCATGTCTTTCGGACTGTGGGAGGAAATCGGAGCACCCAGGCGAAACACATGCAGACACAGGGAGAACATGCAAACTTCATACAGTGACCCAAACTGGGAATCAAACCAGGGTCCTTGGCGCTGTGAGGCAGTCATGCTAACCACTGTGCCGCCATGTTAGTTTAGTTCATGTCTCATGAACTTGATCGAGTTTTTCAAGGAAGCGACGAAGATGATTGATGAGGGTAGGGCAGTGGATGTTGTTTATATGGACTTCAGTTGGGCCTTTGACAAGGACCCTCATGGCACACTGGTGCAGAAGGTAAAGTCGCATGGGATCAGAGGTGAGCTGGCTATGTGGATACAAAACTGGCTCAGTCATCGAAAACAGAGGGTAGCAGTGGAAGGGTGTGTTTCTGAATGGAGGGCTGTGACAAGTGACGATCCTCAGGGATCAGTGCTGGGATCTTTGCTGTTTGTAATATATATAAATGATTTGGAAGAAAATGTAACTGGTTTGATTAGTAAGTTTGCAGTACGACAAACAGGTTGGTGTATTTGTGCATAGTGATGAGGACCATTAGACAATACAGCAGGATATAGATCAGTTGGAGACTTGGATGGAGCGGTGGCAGATGGAGTTTAATCCAGACAAATGTGAGGTAATGCATTTTGGAAGGTCTAATACAGATAGGAAATATACAGGAAATGACAGAATCCTTAACAGTATTGATGGGCAAAATGATCTGGGAGTACAACTACACAGGTCAGTGGCAATGCAGGTGGAGAAGGTAGTCAAGAAGGCATATGGCAATGCTTGCCTTCATCGGCCAGGGCACTGAGTTTAAAAATTGGCAAGACATGTTGCAGCTTTATAGAACCATAGTGAGGCCGCACCTGGAATACAGGGTTCAATTCTGGTCGCCACACTACAGAAGGATGTGGAGGCTTTGGAGAGTCTACAGAAAAGATTTACCAGGATGTTGCCTGGTACGGAGGGCATTAGCTATGAGGAGAGGTTGGAGAAACTTGGTTTGTTCTCACTGGAACGATGGAGGTTGAGGGGCAACCTGATAGAAGTCTACAAGATTATGAGAGACATGGACAGAGTGGATGGTCGGAAGAGGGGAACATGGGTTTTTTGGGGGGGGTGACAAATCTTATAATGAAACCTCCACGAATATGTCGAACCACAGTTGGTAATTCTTTCTGCCCGGTAAGCCACCAATACAACATTCACTTAATACCACACACTAGCAGTGTGGAATTGAGATTACTCACTCAGATTGATAGCAAGGTTTAACTCTTATGTTTTGGTGCTTGAAGTAGTCACACTTTTTGGCATGGATCCAGGAACTTTGAGAGTTTATTTCTTCCATCTCCCCATGTGAGTTGTGGATACATTGTTAGTCCAGTGCACAGAGTGTAACACTGCAATGATTTTGCATCCTGGATACTAATGTATACATGAACATAACAATATCACTCCCTAACTTGTTTCAAATAACATTGTAAGAAGTCTCACAACACCAGGTTAAAGTCCAAAAGGTTTATTTGGTAGCATTAGCTTTCAGAGTGTTGCTCCTTCTTCAGATGAGTGAGGATCTGTGTTCACAAACAGGGCATATATTGACACAAACTCAATTTACAAGATAATGGTTGGGATGCAACACTTGACAGGTAATCAAGTCTTAAAAGGTACAGACAACGTGAGTGGAGAGAGGATTAAGCACAGGTTAAAGAGATGTGTATTGTCTCTAGCTAGGACAGTGAGTGAGATTTTGCAAGCCCAAGCAAGTCATGGAGGTTACAGATAGTGTGACATGAACCTAAGATTCCGGTTGAGGCCGTCCTCATGTGTGCGGAACTTGGCTATCAGTTTCTGCTCAGTGTTTCTGTGTTGTCGTGTATCATAAAGGCAGCCGTGGAGAACGCACACCCACAGATCAGAAGCCCGCGACTGCTGAAGTGTTCCCCAACAGGAAGATTGTCGAGCGGTGTTCATTCATCCATTGTCATTGTGTCTACTTGGTCTCCTCAATGTACCAAGCCTTGGGCCATCCTTTCCTGCAGCGTATCAGGTAGACAATGTTGGCCAAGTCACAAGAGCATGTAGCGTGTACCTAGTGGATGGTAGATGATGGCATCCATGTCGATGATCCAACATGTCTTGCAGAGGTTGCTGTTAATAACATTAACAGCTTAACAGGTCCACAATTCCATTCTCACTGAATCACTTCAACATCTGACATTGATTTACACTTCAAGTTAAGCAAGCATTTGAAAGCAATTCATTGTTAAATAATGCACATTAAGGCTCACATTGTCCTCTTATCAAAAATCACCCTTATAATTTTTTTAATAAATTACCACTATAAGTTTAAATAAATCAGCATTATGAGTTAGTTTTCACATTGCTTTTTCAAAGTTTGCCAACATTTTTGCTTTCACTCATTTCAAATGTATCAATTATGTGGTTCCAAATGTAAACACTTTTAGAATTATCCCCCATTCTGCTGTACTTGGTAAGGAAGGCGTTCCTTCAATCTCTGGTAAACAGATACTTGGCTACTGTTGAAAACAGAGTGCTGGCAATTGGGCAGATAATTAAGCAATTAGCGATGTTTGTGGTTTCAGTATTCAAATCTTGGGGATGAGTGGAATCAGTACAGAGGCATCGCCTTTTAGACTGCTGTGCATCCAAGATCAGTCTTTTTTTATTCATACATGGGACATGGGCATCACTAGCTGGGCCAGCATTTATTGCCTATCACTAGTTGCCCAAGGGCATTTGAGAATCAACCACATTGCTGTGGCTCTGGAGTCATATATGGGCCAGACCGGGTAAGGACGGCAGATTTCCTTCCCTAAAGAGCATTAGTGAACCAGATGGGTTTTTACAACAAGTGACAATGGTTTCATGGTCATCATTTGACTTCTACTTCCAGAATTTCCAGTGAGTTCAAATTTCACCATCTGCCACGGTGGGATTCGAACCCGGATGCCCTGAGCAATCCCCTGACCCTGTATTACTAAAAAGTTAAAGCTTATTTATTAGTGTCACAAGTAAGGCTTACATTGACACTGCAATGAAGTTACTGTGAAATTCCCCTAGTTGTCACATTCCGGCACCTGTTTAAGTCAATGCACCTAACCAGCATGTCTTTCAGTCCATGGGAGGAAACCGGAGCACCCAGAGGAAACCCACGCAGACACGAGGAGAGTGTACAAACTCCACACAGACAGTGACCCAAGCCAGGAATCGAACCAAGGTCCCTGGAGCTGTGAGGCAGCAGTGCTGACCACTGTGCCACCGTGCTGCCCCAGTGACAATGCCACTTCCTCCCTCTGCTGGGAGGGATGGGGTTTTATGGACTATGGAACATTTAATGAATCATTTGGAGTTGTATTTTCAACTTTTCCAAGTATCACATTGTATTAAAATGCAACCACTCCCACACAAATATACAAATAAACAAACCCAGATGCATTTTACACCTAGCTTCTGCTTGGAATGAGAAATAGTATACAACTGAACTTCCATGGAGCCCTGCTAATCTAGATCACTGAATTAGTTGGCACTTTGTTTGGAATAGGTATTTCAATCAGTACAGCACTGCACTTGACACATCGAAAATAGCAAATGACTCAGTTCACAATGCCAATAAAATTCTTCTCTACTTAACCTTGAACACGAGGGATTGTCATCAGAGTTGAGCAACAAAAGAGAGGGACTAATACCCATGAAAACTTAGGGCAGTATGGCGGCACTGTGATTAACACTGCTGTCTCACAGTGCCAGGGAACTGGGTTCAATTCCAACTTCAGGTGACTGTCTATGTCAAGTTTGTACGTTCTCCCTGTGTCTGCGTGCGTTTCCTCCCACACTCCAATGATGTGCAGATTAGGTTGATCGGTTATGCTAAATTGCCCCTTAGTGTTGGAGGATTAACAGGCTAAATACACAGGGTCACGGGGATAGAGCCTGGGTTTTTGGGACCGTTGTTGCTGTGGGTTTGATGGACTGAATAGCCTCCTTCTGCACTGTGGGGACTCCACGAAAAGACAGCAAGGGAGAAGAAAATGGGAACGACAACCTTAGTGTCCTGTGATGCGATGGTTAGAGGGATTAGCGGGTAAATACATAGGGATATGGGGGTAGGGCCTGGGTGGGATTGTGGTCGGTGCAGACTCGATGGGCCAAATGGCCTCCTTCTGCACTGTGGGGATCCTATGATAAGTGGGAGCCAGTATAGATCAGAGATGACATGGATCATGGCTAAGTGGACTCAGTGTGAGTTAGGGCAGGAGCAGCAGGGTGGATGATCCAAGTTTACAGAGGGTGGAATGGGGAAAGTCAGCCAGGAGTGTGTGAGGATACTGAAATCGAGAGGTAACAAAGAGAATGTGGGGAACATGGTAAAATAGTTTAAAAGTGCCTCACATTTTGTCACTAGGCCACATGGAATCCTGACAGTGCAGAAGGAAGCCATTCAGCCCATCAAGCCTGCACCAACAACAATCCCACACAGACTCTATCCCCGTAACACCATCTATTTACCCTGTTAATCTCTCCAACATTAAGGGGCAATTTAGCATGGCCATTCAAAATAACCTGCATATCTTTTGAATGTGGGAGGAAACTAGAGCACCCAGAGGAAACCCATGCAGACACCGGGAGAACGTGCAAACTCCACACACTCAGTGACCTGAGGCTGGAATTGAACCTGGGTCCCTGGCGCTGTGAAGCAGCAGTGCTAACCACGGTGCCACCATGCCACACATGAAGGAGGTGTTAGGTGAAGTGACAGAAAAGCTTGGTCAAAGATGGTCGGTTTTAAGGAGTGGTCTTAAAGGAAAAGACAGGAGGCTGAAAGAGCTTAGAAACAGCATAAAAACCAGACTACCAATGGTGGATCAGTGAAAATCAGAAATGTGGAAGTTTCTGTTCTTAAGCAAATCTCATTAGATATTTACAATTTTAGTATCTCATCCCAGTGACGCAGACCAATGGATCCCATAAAGAATTCATCAAATCTGCTTTTTTTTGGGGTTAGTTTGACAGTCAACTTGTCTTTTTTGTTATCCTATCTCTTCGTTCTTCGCCACCCTCTCCTGTCCATTTTCTAATCTGATTCTCCTCCTACCCCTGCTCCTGCTGCATGGCTATGACTTTGCTGTTTCTTAATCTACTGACCTTAATCATAGGATCATACAATCCCTAGAGTGCAGGAGGCCATTCAGCCCATCGAGCCTGCACTAACAGCAATCCCACCCAGGCCATATTTTTCTTCTTATTTCTTAAACTGCATTGGTCTGTTCCGATTTCCTATTTTTGTATTCTTTCCTAAAGAAACTGAGAAACTAGATTGGAATGGTGTCACTCGTCTTCATTGTGAGAGGTTGCGAGTCCAGGAGCAGGGATGTGTTGTTGCAATTACACAGGGCCTTGGTGAGGCCCCACCTAGAATATTGTGCGCAGTTTTAGTCTGAGGAAGGATGTTCTTGCTCTCAAGGGAGTGCGGCGAAGGTTTACCAGGCTGATTCCGGGGATGGCGGCACTGATGTATGTAGGAGGAGAGATTGACTAGGTTAGGATTGTTTTTGCTGGAGTTCAAATGAACGAGGGAGCATCTCATAGAGACTTGTAAAATTCCAACAGGACTAGACAGGGTAGATGCAGAAAGAATGTTCCCGATGGTGGGGGTGTCCAGAACCAGGGGGTTACTGTCTGAGGATACAGGGTAGACCATTTAGAGCGGAGATGAGGAGACATTCAAGACTGGAACTCATTATCACAGAAAGTAGTTGATGCCAAAACACTGACTGTATTCAAGAGGTGCTAGACATAGCACTTGGGGGAAAAAGGGATCAAAAGTTAAGGGGAGAAAGCAGGATTAGGCTATTTAGTTGGACCATCAGTCATGATCAAGATGAATGGTGGAGCTTGGCTCGAAGGGCTCCTCTGCTCCTCTCTTCTATGTTTCCATGTTTCTATGAAAACCAAAGTGTTCCTCTTTTGAAGGGATGGATAATAAAGAAATACATCACATAAGCAATGAGAATTTAAATAATAACATAATTGCGGTTATCTGCGATGCGTGGATGGGTGCTGCAGTGCAGGGAACCAGGGTAGTCACTCCCATGGGCCCGTCCATCCCAAAAATCTAAATGACCAGCCCCTAACCCCAGGTGAGATCCCATGGCTTGCCTGTAGCTCCTCCGCATCAGCTGGCCAAAGGTCAGGATGAGGGTACAGAAGTGGATCCAATGTTGAGGAGTGATCTATTGAGACAGCGAAAGAGGGAATGCAGCCTTCTGCATTGAGCAACAGAAATGTGGAACACCAGACTCACCCAGAGCTCAAAGGTTGAGAAGCAAACTGAAGCTGGCTGAAGTAACTATTAAAAAGTATTGCTTCATCCAATATTCTGCACCCTAGCTCCACAGTGAAGACCCACTTACAACACAGACTGCAGCCACTGTTGAACAGCAACATGCATGTCCGGGGTGAGACTGAGGTCTCCTTTCTCAGGAGGCTAAGGAAATTCAGCATGCCCGCTATGACTCTCATCAACCTTTACCGATACATCATAGAAAGTATTCTTTCTGGTTGTGCCACAGCTTGTTATGGCTCCTGCTCTGCCCAAGACCACAAGGAACTACAAAGAGTTGCAAATGTAGCCCAGTCCATCACGCAGCTTCCCATCCATTGACTCTGTCTACACTTCCTGCTGCCTCAGCAAAGTAGCCAGCATAATCAAGGACCCCACCCAGACATACGCTCTTCCATCTTCTTCTGTCAGGAAAAAGATACAAAAGTTTGAGGTCACATACCAGCTGACTCAAGAACAGCTTCTTCCCTGCTGCCGTCAGACTTTTGAATGGACCTACCTTATCACATAGAACACTACAGTGCAGAGAGAGGCCATGTGGCCCATTGAGACCACAATCCCACCCAGGCCCTACCCCCATAACCCCATGCATTTACCCTAGCTAGTCCCATGATTTAGCAAGGCCAATCTACCTAACCTACACATCTTTGGACCGTGGGAGGAAACACACACAGACAGAGAATGCAAACTCCACACAGACAGTGACCCAAAAAGGGAATCGAACCCGGGTCCCTGGCACTGCGAGGCAGCAGTGCTAACCACTGTGCCACCCCCTTATATTAAGTTAAATTTTCTCTACACCCTAGTTATGATTGTAACCTCACATTCTGCACTCTCTCCTTTCCTTTTCCCTATGTACTCTGTGAACAATAAGTTTTGTCTGTATAGCACGCAAGAAACTTTTCACTTTTCACTGTGTCCCAATATGTGACAATAGTAAATCAAATCAAATAATAAGTTGAGGGAGAGGAGAGGAAGCAGGAGCAGTCTACTTTGAAAGTCCTTCTGCACTGTGCGAGATGGGGATTTCCATAAGCTGGATGGTCTTTTCAAATAAAAGTCCTTGTACTACCCTGGCATGACTAGGTTTAAGTCAGCATATCCCAAATTCAGTCTATGCCCAAGATATAATTAGTGTTGCCAACTGTGATTAAATGCATTCCTGGAGGTTTCATCACATGACTTGTCCTCCCACACTCCAGCCATTATTCAGCCAACACATCCATTCTTGTGATGCATTCCCTTCCTACACCAACTGGAAAGCAAAAAGACTCATCACCCAGTTTATTAGTCGCAAGTAAGCCTTATATTAGGGTACTACCAGGACTTGATGGTTTGAGTTATAAGGAGAGGCTGGATAGACTGGGACCTTTTTCTCTGGAGCGTAGGAGGCTGAGGGGTGATCTTATAGTGGTCTATAAAATAATGAGGGGCATAAATCAGCTAGATAGTCAATATCTTTTCCCAAAGGTAGGGAGTCTAAAACTAGAGGGTGTAGGTTTAATGTGAGAGGGGAGAGGGTCCAGAGGAGCAATTTTTTCACACAGAGGGTGGTGAGTGTCTGGAAGGAGCTGCCACAGGTAGTAGTAGAGGTGGGTACAATTTTGTTTTTTAAAAAACGTTTAGACAGTTACATGGGTAAGATGCGTATAGAGGGATATGGGCCAAATGCGGTCAATTGGGACTAACTTAGGGGTTTAAAAAAACTGGATGGCATGGACAAGTTGAGCCGAAGGGCCTGTTTCCGTGCTGTAAACCTCTATAACTGCAATGTAGTTACTGTGAAATTCCCCTAGTCGCCATAGTCCGGCGTCTGTTCAGCTCAATTCACCTAACCATCAGATGATGGATGATGTTTTACTGTCATGGAATCCCTACAGTCCAGAGGAGGCCATTTGGCCCATCAAGCCTGCACTGACAACGATCCCAACAAGGCCCTAACCTTGTAAACCCATGTATTTACCCTGCCAATCCCCCGACACTAATTTAGCACAGCCAATCCTCTCAAATCTTTGGACTGGGGAAGGAAACCGGAGCACTCAGAGGAAACCCATGCAGACACGGGGATTCCCAGGATCATTCCCGTGAACCTCTTCGGGACCCTTTCCAAGGCCAGCACATTCTTCCTTAGATATGGGGCCCAAAACTGTTCACAATATTCCAAATGGGGTCTGACCAGAGCCTTATACAGCCTCAGAAGTACATCCCTGCTCTTGTATTGTAGCCCTCTCGATATGAATGCTAGTATTGCATTTGCTTTCCTAACTGCTGACTAAACCTGCACATTAACCTTAAGAGAATCTTGAACAATGACTCCCAAGTCCTTGTGTTTATGATTTCCTAAGCATTTTCCCGTTTAGAAAATAGTCTCCATTCCTCCATGCAAAGTGCATAACCTCACACTTTTCCACATTGTATTCTATCTGTCCACTCATCTGATGAAGGAGCAGCGCTCTGAAAGCTCCTGATACCAAATAAACCCGTTGGACTTTAACCTGGTGTTGTGAAACTTCTTACAGTGCTCAGCCTTATAAAGTCTGGGCAGCAGGTCTCTGCTTTTGCATTTCAGTGCTCTCGAAATGAATGCTAACATTTGCCTTCCTAACTACCAACTCAACCTGCAGGTTAACCTTACGAGAATCCTGAACTAAAAGAGACCCCAAGACCCCAATATCAAGTGAATCTCCGTGTGCAGATGTAATATCTATCTATCTAGGCAAGGGGGAGGTACTCACCATTTGTGGAATCACAGTCCTATAAGGGAGGGGGGCGGAAATCAACAACTTTCAAAAGAAATCTGCAGCTTGGGTCTTTGGTGCATGCAGCGGGAACGCTAAGTTAGGAAGATATTTTTAAACTCGTCCAGCCTTTACACTGCAGGGATGTCTCCGCTTACACTATTTCCCTCTCTTCCACCCTCTGAAAAGCTCCTCCCTTCGGTGCTCGGGGCCAATTGGAGAGGGTTGGAGAGCGGTGCATTTATAAAAAGCAGCCAGCTCCCAGCGCTCGGTATTAAACAGGAGCGATGTCTTTGCAGAGAGGACTAAGGTGCTTATTGGAGAAACAGCTTGGCTGGTTCCCCAAGCAGAGACGATCGGTGCATTCAGTGGGAATAATAGGAGCACCATTCTCCTACGGCCAGGTAGCTAGCAAGCGTTATTTAATGTTTATTTGGATTTGGATACTGAATGTATCTGTTCCCATTGTAGCTTTTTTTTGCTACATTTCAATCCACTGCTGGGGTGAAATTGAATTGCCGGCTGTCTTTATCTCTTTTTTTTGTTTAACAAACATGATTGATTTCCCGGCCTTGTTGTTACTCACACTACAAACAGCGACAAAAAAAACACAAATGTTTTTCTGTTTTGCACAGAAGCGGCGAGGAGTGGAAGGTGGGCCCCGAGCGATCCGGGACGCCGGCTTAGCGGAGAGGCTATCGGGGCTGGGTGAGTGCTGTGAGCTGGGCTGCCACTCTGGCCTCAGGCACAAAGCCAGACATAATGTGAGAGAGAGAGGGAGCTCTGCATTCATGTGCTCCGATCGCCCCTCTTTTATTCAATTTCCCCACGCAATTGGAGGGAGCTATTCCTCAGCCAGCATTGTTATATTATCAAATTTCGGGTTTCTTAGAAAAATAAACAAGTACGGTAAATAACTTTGAGCTGCTGCACTCTTTTCCCCCTCCCTTCCCTTTTGATTTCTATTATTAAGACCTTACACCACATGGTGTATCCATTCTAGAATGTGATGCGCTGCCCCACACACAGACAAACACAGGAGGTTACTGTGTACAAAGTGTTGGACTTGCTGTTGGGAGCCTCTGCTCAGGGTCTGTCTCTTTCCTTGGCCCCTGCTCTTGGGGAAGCTTCAGGCAGTGCAAAAACAAACAATTGCCCCTCCGTTAGGAATGCAGGGCAGTAAACTTGCATCGACCTGTGGGTCTGAGAATTGACTAACTTTTTCTGGACTGGGATGCAAGTTAATGTTAACGCTGCCTGACCCGTCTTTCTGTTGCATTTGCAATTTTTGGTTACTTTTTTGTGTATGAGCTACGGTATATTTAAAACCTTGTATCTCGTTTGTATAAAGTTTCTTGTTACATAAAAACTAGAAGCAGCAGTATGCCATTCGGCCCATTGAGCCTGTCCCAGCGTTTATCTTTATCAAGGCTGATCTTTGTGTTCGTTATCCTGATAGCACCCCCGCCTTCATATCCCTTTAGCCCCAAAAGCTATATCTAATTTCTTCTTGAAATAACAATGTCTTGACCTTAACTACATTGTGGAAATGAACCCCACATATTCACCACTTTGGGTGAGGACATTTCTCAGTCCTAAAAGATTTACCCCTTATCCTCAAATTATGACCCCTAGTTCTAGACTCCCTTACCATTGAGATCATTCTTTCTGAATCTACTCTGTCTAAACCTGTTAACACTTTAGAAGTTTCTACATGATCTCCTCTCCCTTTTCTAAACTCGAGTGAATATAGCCCCAATCGACTTCGTCTCTCCTCGCATGATAGACCTGCCATCCCAGGAATCAACCTGGTAAACCTTTGCTGAACTCCCTCTATAGCAAGGACACCAAAACTGCACTCAATACTCCAGATGTGGCCTCGGCAACACTCGATACAATTGCAGCAAAACATCCTTATCCTCATACTCAAATCCTCTCCTTTTAACTACCAGATTTCAGTGTGTTATTAATTACCGCTGGTGCTACACTGGTAACATTCTTGCTTTTTGCTCCAGGGACTTGGAGCACTAAATCCTGGCAGCACTCAACTGTTGGCCCCCCTCTCAGATGAGGGACAGGACACAAGTGACCTTGTTTCATCATTTAGACCTGGTGTCCTGATCAGTATCTCCTCCCCTGTGAACAACATCACTATATTTTTTTACTTGTAGGAGATTTTTTGGTTTGTCTGGAGAAGTCTTTTTGTTGCTGCTTAAATGGGGATTTATTTACTTTTACTGGGATATCTGACTCCATTGTTAGGAGAAAAACTGGTTGGCAGGTCAGGTGATGGTGCTCTTGTTTTCAGTTTGAGCTGCTGTTTAGTTTTGGAAGGGACAGCACGCTGAAAAGAAGTGTTTCTCTCTCCCTGTTCTATTTGGAAATTCGATTGGTTATCTGATGGGGGTTGGGGAGGGAGGAGGAGAAGAGAATCAGCTGTTGGTGGTTTGCCTAGAGTTTGTGGTGTTTTGGGAAGCTGTTCTGAGTATCTAGAGAATTGCAGGAAACAATTCCAGTATCACATGAGTGTTGGTGTATACTGTATTAAACCTGTTTTAAAGGGTCTTGTTTATGGGTTCGGTTTGATTGGGACAGCTGCTATATTTTAAGGTTATACATTTTCATGGTTTTTGGGTTTTTTTGTCGTTGATAGAAGTTAAGTTTATTTATTAGTGTCACGTGGATTTACATTAACACAGCAATGGAGTTACTGTGAAAGTCCCCTAGTTGCCACACTCCGGCACCTGTTCAGGTACGTGGAGAGAGAATTTAGCATGGCCAATGCACCTAAGCAACACGTCTTTGGATTGTGGGAGGAAACCAGAGAACCCGAAGGAAACCCACATGGGGAGAACGTGCAAACTCCATACAGTGATCCAACCCTGGAATTGAGTCTGTGTCCCTTGCGCTGAGAGGCAACAGTGCTAACCATTGTGCCATCATGCTGCCAGTTATTACTAATATTCTTACTATAATGTTAACTATATTCTTAAATAAACTTTAGTAAAAGCTCCCTGGTGGGTCATTTGAATCATACCTGAAGTGAAACCTATCATGCTTATCCTAGCCAAATTCAAGATGCAAAACTTTTGATTCAGGCAGGCTCCACAAAATACTTGAGTTTTTGATCTGAATTATAACAATATATAGATTGCTGTATTTCCCACAATACTGATAATGTTTGAACTCAAAATGCTTGTGCTCAATCTGAACTAAACAGCTTTGGGATATATCCTGATATTGAGGCCTGATAGCCATGATAGAGTGTGACGTGGGCTGCATGAGTGGCCCTCCATCTCAGTGGGCCATGAGATTGAAATCGGGCTAACTGCAATTCCATGAGTAAGACTGAATTCATGTAATACACGCCAATTATTTCATAATGAGTTCTAGAAAATGCTTAATCATTGTGTTCCTCTAAAATATGTCAATGTTCTAGTGGTATTATCGCTGGACAATTAATCCAGAAACTCAGCGAATGTTCTGGGGACCTGGGTTCGAATCCCATCACAGCAGATGGTGGAATTTGGATACTATATTTTAGGAAATCTGGAATTAAGAGTCTACTGATGACCATGAAACCATTGTCAATTGTCAGAAAACCCCATCTGGTAATCTCATTCTAGAGAAGGAAATCTGCCATCCTTACCTGGAGTGGCCTACATGTGACTCCAGAGCCACAGCAATATGGTTGTATCTCAACTTGCCTCCAAGGGCAACTAGGGATGGGCAATAAATGCTGGCCCAGCCAGCAACGCCCATGTCCCACAATTGAACAAAAAAAACTGTCAGCAACTTTAAATGGCAAAAATAAGGATGTGGACACAGGGAGCGCACAGCTCTCAGTCAATGTTTTGAGCACCCTCCTCACCTCACTCGCCCCTTGCTTTATGTGTGAATCACTTCAGCCACGCTGGCAGGAGGAAAAACTACATGGATGGAAATCAGTGAAATGTGATATCCTTGCATTTGTGCAATGGTCAACAATGTCTCGTGGTGCTGTATTCAAAATACTACTGGGAGCCATATCCATACAATCGCCTACAGTGCAGAAGGAGGCCATTTGGCCCATTAAGTCTACACCAACTACAATCCCACCCTGGCCCTATTCCCATAATCCCACATTTACCCTGCTAATCTCCTGACACTAGGGTCAATTTAGCATGGCCCATCAACCTAACTCACATCTTTGAAATGTGGGAGGAAACCTATGTAGGCACATTGGCCCCAGGCTGCTCATTGCCTTCCACTGTGCCGTAGCAATGCAGACCCGTTGCTGCCTAACAGAGAAGGAACAGTTGTTATGACTTGAGATGGGAATTTGCAATGAAAAGACGTTGAGGGGCAAAATAACTGAAAGATGTCATTGGTGACTTATCTGCTAATCTGGGGAGGAGCTCACTGCATATCAATGGATGCATGGCAACTTTTTTCTATTTTCCTTTTTTGGTTTGGTAACTGTGCTGTCTCATCAGGCTGCTCTGAAAAAGTGTCCGGCATCATGCTGGAGTCTACCACCCCCAATAGCAAGATCAGTGCAAGGTTAGGGTTGACATTTGTTCCAGTCCATCTACATCAATCTTCTTCCTAGTTTCTTCCAATTCATTCCTTCCAACTCCCTTGTTTCTGACACTTAATTTGCTGAAGTTAGAAGGATGGAGGTAGCCAAAAGTAATTGTAACTCCGGCTGGCTGCCTCAGAAGCCTGGGTAATGGGTAAAGCTCTGTGGCTGAAAACCCAGGCTTTTGAAATGAGGATGCTAAGACGTGGATGGTAATATGAACCTGTAGAGTTGAGGAGAAACTACTTCTCAAAGGTTGTGAATCTATAGAATTCGCTACCCCAGAGTGTTGTGGATGCTGGGACAGTGAGTAAATTTAAGGAGGAGTTACCCCAATTTTTAACTGGGTGGAAGGGTTACGGGGATGAGGGTCATCTCAGTTATGATCAAATGGCAGAGTAGAGTTGATGGCCGAATGGCCTATTTCTGCTCCTATATCTATGTCCTTATAAAGAAGATAAGTGAAGTGCTTAAAATTACAAGAGGATAAAAATAAACTCTCTTTTATATAGACATCCAGAAAGAGTGTCAGTATTTCACTCACTTGATCAGCGCTGAAAAATTAGAAATCTTGTGTGGAGGGAGCAGAAAGAGGGGTAGGTGTGGTTGGATGACACGGGTGAAGTCAGAATGGTTGCAGGTGAACTGCATTGGATGTGTGAGGATGGTGTGACATTGCATGACAGCAGAGCTCCTGGTAGGAATAGCTACAAACAACAGCCGCTGACACTTGTTGGAACCCAGTGTATTGTTTGGGTAAATGGAAAGAGCTGCTTGTTTTGTTTCTGACACATTGGCATAAATCAACATCTTGTGCTGGTTTTGCTAGTTTTGTATTTGATGATCCTACATTCCAAGTTTGTTTTTTAAACTTGGAACCAAATTCTTACCCTATTAAGAGTGTGGTACAAACAATAGTGACTTACAACATCAGTTGAAACTGGAGCAACTACCTGCTTTTTGTTTTTCAACAAAAACTTGAGATTGAACTATTTTAAATTAAATATTTTTAATAAACATTTGCTTTCTAACTTGGTCATTTCTGTCCTTTCCTAGTTTCTCTTGTGTTCTGGTTCCATGTCACCACCCTTGTTTTGTAGCCATCCAAACATCACACATCTAATGCTGCTTCTCCTGTCATGATGTCCAACTCTAGGTACTTCTGGGGTTCCATTGTGGCTCCTTCATAGATTCTCCTGGTGACTTTGTAATGGAAAATGTAGCCTGTGAGGGATACCTAAGGCCACCAGCAAACCAACCTCCCATCCATTGATTCTGTCTACACTTTCTGCTGCCTTGGAAAAGCAGCCAGCATAATCATGCACACTGGACATCATTCCTTCCACCTTCCTCCATCAGGGAGGAAAAAGATTCAAAAGTCTGAGATCACCTACCAGCTGACTCAAGAACAGCTTCTTCCCTGCTGCCATCAGACTTTTGAATGAACCTACCTTTTATTAAGTTGATCTTTCTCTACACCCTAGCTATGATTGTAACACTACATTCTGCACCCTCCCCTTTCCTTCTCTATGAATGATATGCTTTGTCTGTGTAGCGTGCAAGAAACAATACTTTGTCACTTGTATTGGGATGCAGGGTAATGATAAATCAAAATCTTACTGTGTGGTAATACTAAATGACCCACAACTTCTCATAAAACTTGACAATACCAAACTTGGAGATGTGGCAAACCAAAAGGAAAATTGGTTGATTGCAACAGAACGTGGGCTGAAGGGATGGAACTTAATCCCACAAATGTTGATGTGATGTATATAGGGAGAGGCAATATGGATATTGTGCTGCTTAGTTTGTGTGTGTGCAGAGACAGCAGGATCCAAAGTAAGTGGCAAGAGTGAGTAGTTAGCAAATTGTACAGGATCTTGGGCTTCACAATTAGAGGAGTTTTTTTAACTAGTCACAAGTAAGCTTACATTCACGCTGCAATGACATTACTGTGAAAATGCCCTGGCCACCACACTCTGCCATCTGTTTGGGTACACTGAGAGAATTTAGAATGGCCAATGAACCTAACCAGCACATCTTTTGGACTGTGGGAGGAAACCCACACAAGCACTGGGAGAACAAGCAAACTCCACACAGACAGTGACCAAAGCTGGGAATCAAACCCAGGTACCTGGCGTTGATTAGCACTGCTGCTTCACAATGTGCCACCAACAAGTAACTTTTTAAAATTCTGGTCACCACACTTTACAATGTGTGGGCTCGGAGTGCAGAGGAGATTTACCAGAATGTTTCCAGAGATTGAGAGGAGGGAGTGGATTTAAGCTACAAGGTTAGGCTAGAAAAGGTGGGATTTTCCCCTTGGAGGGAAGGAGACAATGTCATTGACACCTTTTTGCGCAAGATCAACAAGTAGCTGATAGCAGAAGGACTAAGGACAGGGTTTTAAAGTTTGGGCAATAAACAAGGGGATCATGAAGAATTTTTTATGCAAGATTGGGTATGGCTTGGAACCTGCTGCCCATGAGGGTGGTGGAAGCAGCAATAATTTCAGAACAAAATTGAAGGAGATAGAGGTGCAGGCTGCAGAGAGAGGAATGAGACTGACTAGATTGTCTATGGAGACTAGGTGTGAACTCGTTGGGCCGAGTGGCCTCCTGTGCTATAATAATTCATTGACTATTTCTTGGTTCCTGCTGAAAGCCACTCTAGCTTTTCATTCCATTGAATTCAGTGTGAGTGAGCAATGTTTACTTATCTTATCAGGAAGCTGTTTGGATTTATGTAAACGCTTTTGCAATTTCATCAGTTTGCAGTGTTCTTTGCTGCTCTTGAGGCAAACCTGTCCCAAATCCTGTCCATGCTGCATCTTGTACCACATGCTATTCCCACATTATGCTTGTCCTCTCCTAGTTCCTTGTCCATTCCAGCAAATTCTTCCCAGATATTATTGATCACAGGCTGAACTCACCAATCCATCTTCATTAACAGGGCCTTCACCTGCCTTGCTATTATGGCAATTCTTGCTCTGCATCTCATAGTTCCAACAGCCTTCTCTTAAAAATATGCCTTGCTATTTACTGTGAGCACAATAAATTAAGCTGGCCCATCTAATATAAATTATTAATCATTTGTTGCAGCCAAGGAAGCCATTCAGGCCATCTAATCAGTGCTGGCTCTCAACAAGAGCAACTCACTTAGTCCTGTTCACCTGTCTTTTCCCAATAGATTTGTCAGATAATTATCTGATTCTTTTGAAGACATCAATTGAATCTGCCTCCACCACACTCCCAGGCTGTGCATTCTGGATCCTAACCGTTTCACTGCACCATTGCTTATTTTGCCAATTGCCTTTGGGGTGTTTCTGGTTATTCATTCTCTCCATGTTTAGTTGCCTCGACCTTGTGATTTTTGGATATTTCGATCAAATCTTCTCTGGGGAAAACGGGTTCAGTTTTTCCAAGTGCCAGGGACCCTGGTTCAATTCTGGCCTCAGGTAACTATCTGTCGGTGTGGAGTTTGCATGTTCTCCTTGTGTCTGTGTGGGTTTCCTCCAGGTGCTCTGGTTTCTTCCCACAGTTCAAAGCTGTGTGGGCTAGGTGGATTGGCCATGGTAAATTCTCCTTTTCACGTCAGGGAGATTAGCAGGGTAAATACAGGGATATGGCCTCAGTGGGATGATTGTTGCAGGCTCCATGCTGAATGGCCTCTTTCTGCACTGTAGGGATTCTATGAAGTATACAGACAATATTAAACCTTAATTATAACTTGCACCCCTCTTAATCACAAGGCTATTGTATGGCTGGGAATTAATTCCCATTACAACCTACAATTGCTGTTGATGTAAGCTAGCCTTCTCTTTCCACTTCATAATATCATTTCAATTCTGGTTTAAAACTTTAGCAAGCAGGACTAATCAAGGCAGATTCCTCATCCACAGCCCTTTGCAAAATCCCAAGCTTGATGGAGAACCGAGAAATGTTTCAGACTATCAACAGGTCATAGTCTTAGGAAAAGGGGTAGCAAATTTAAAACTGAGTTGAGGGGAATCTACTTCTCCCAAAGGGTTATGAAATCTGTGGAATTTGCTATCCCAAAGTGCAGTAGATGTTGGGACAGTGAGTAAATTTTAAGGAGGAGTTAAACAGATTTTTAATTGTTGGGTTGAAAGGGCAGAAAAATGGGGGTGATCAAATGGAGTGGACTCGATGGGCTGAATGGCCTAATTCTGCTGTATATCTCAACTTGCGAACATCAGATTTTCGATTTTGCATCGTCAGTCTTTCCACATTTTCCCTGAACTCTGTCACGATGGCCTTAAACTTTGCTTTGCAAAGCAGAGAAGGGTGGTGAGAAATGAGTGTAGATGTTCAGCTGCTGAAACTGGTAGCAAGTGTCCTCTAATGGTTGCTGATAATGTCAGGTCAAAGGGAAATATAAATATTTAAACGCTCATTAACTATTAATATGGAACTTGCTGTGCGTGCTCCTTATTTGGCATTACTAATCTTCCAAGTCACTCCTGCAACTACACACTTTCATGACTGGATGGAGCTTCATGAGCTTTGGCCCCTTGACACTATCAACCACATCAGTAACACATCACATCCCCTTATTTGAGAAGGGATATACTGGCACTAGAGGAGGTGCAGAGGAGATTCACTGGGTTGACTCCAGAGTTGAGGGATGCCTTACGAGGAGAAACTGAGTAGACTGGGGCTATACTCATTAGCATTCAGAAGAACGAGGGGAGATATTATAGAAATTCTTAAAATTATGAAGGGATTAGATCAGATGGAAGAAGGGATGTTGTTTCCACTGACAGGTGAAACTAGAACTAGGGGGTGTAGCTCAAACTAAAGGGGAGCAGATTTAGGATTGAGTTGAGGAGGAACTTCTACACACAAAGAATTGTGAATCTGGAATTCCCTGCCCACTGAGGCTATCTCTCAATGTTTTTAAGGCAAGGATAGATGGTTTTTTTTTTTGAACAGTAAAGGAATTAAGGGTTATGGTGAGCTGAGTCCACAAAAGATCAACCATGATCTTATTGAATGGCAGAGCAGGCTCATGGAGCCAGATGGCCTATTCCTGATCCCAGTTCTGATGTTCTTCAGTTAATTTGCTTTGTTCTGACTTGTGATCAAAAGAACAGGAAGCTTTTCCTATTTCTCCCCTGCCCCTGCAGATAATTGTAACTTGTGGGCAACCCTTGGTGGCATTGTCCAATATACATGTTCCATTACAAAGTGAAAGGCTTTTTGTAATTGGGCAGTACCTCTGGGAGAGAACATTAAGATTGTATTGGCTGCAAGAAACATTCCTAATTTGTCTTGGGGGTGTGTTTTTTTTGTTCAGTGCTGCAGCTGGTTATGGATCTATACCTGACGAAGGGGCTAACCCGAAAGCTAGTGAGTTTACTATCAAATAAATCGGTTGGACTGAAACCTGGTGTTGTCAGACTTTTTACTGTGTTTACCCCAGTCCAACGCTGGCATCTCCACATCGTAACATCCCACTATCAGCAGAGTAGTGACTATAAGCAGAGATTGTGTAAATTAGAGGCAGTCGTGCAATGATCTTCAGATCCTGCCCAGGGTAAAGCTTTCCCCTGTAGTATCAGAGGACCCAGGTTATAACTGAAACACACACAACTCTGGGACTTGCTTGGGAAGAACTTTGTTTCTGCTTATTGGGGAATGTAAAAGCATCACATCAGGATAAGGAGCCAATCGTTCAGCTTTCAGATGAGAAGAAATTATTTCACTCAAAAGAATATGGACCATTGGAACTCTTATTATCCCACAGCATTGTGAATGTTTCATTTTTAAATACATCTTAATTGGTTTATTATTGTCACATGTAAAAGTATTAATTCTTGTGTGCTATACAGATAGTGTACTCTTCATAGAGAAAGAAAGGAGAGAGTTCAGAATACAAAGAAAATTATAGCACAGGAACAGGCTCTTCAGCCCTCCAAGCCTGCAATGACCATGCTGCCCAACTGAACTAAAACCCCCTACTCTTCTGGGGACCACATCCCTCTATTCTCACCCTATTCGTATATTTGTCAAGACACCTCTTAAAAATTACTATTGTATCTGCTTCCACTGTCTCCCCCAGCAGCAAGTTCCACGCACCCACCATCCTCCATTTTTGAAGAAAAATCTGCCTTCTACATCTCCTTTAAACTTTGCCCCTCGCACCTTAAACCTATGCCACCCAGTAATTGACTCTTCCACCTGGGGGGAGAAAGCTTCTGACTATCCACTTTGTCCATGTCCCTCAATCTTGTAGACTTCTATCAGGTCGCCCCCTCAACCTCTCTTCTTCCAGTGAGAACAACCAAGTTTCTCCAACCTCTCCTCATATATCTGATGCCCTCCACACCAGGCAACATCCTGGTAAATCTTTTCTGTGCCCTCTCCAAAGCCCCCACATCCTTCTGGTAGTGTGGCGACCAGAATTGAACACTATATATTCCAAATGCAGCCTAACTAAGTGTGACTTGCCAATTTTTAAACTCTGTGCCCTGGTTGGTGAAAGGCAAGTATGCTGTATGCCTTCTTGACTACCTTCTCCACCTGCATTGCCACTGATCTGTGTAGCTGTATACCCAGATCCCTTTGTCAATACTCTTAAGGGTTCTGCCATTTACTGTATATTTCCTTTTGTTAGACCTTCCAAAATGCATTACCTCATTTGTCTGGATTAAACTTCATCTGTCACCTCTCCACCCAAGTCTCCAACTGATCTGTATCCTCTGGCCCTCATCGCTATCTGCAAACCCACCAACCTTTGACGTCCGCAAACTTACTAATCAAACCAGTTACATTTTCCTCCATCATTTATTTATATATTACAAACAGCAAAGATCCCAGCACTGATCCCTGAGGAACACCACTTGTCACAGCCCTCCATTCAGAAATGCTCCCTTCCACTGCTACCCTCTGTCTTTTGACCGAGCCAGTTTTGTATTCATGTAGCCAGCTCATCTCTGATCCCATGCAACTTTACCTTCTGCACCAGTCTGCCATGAGGGACCTTGTCAAAGGCTTTACTCAAGTCCATGTAAACAACATCCTCTGCCCTACCCTCATCAATCCTTTGTCTCTTCCTCAAAACTCAATCAAGTTAATGAGACACGAACTCCCCTTAACAAAACAAAGTTGCCTCTCACTAATATGTCCACTGATTTCCAAGCGGGAATAAAGCCTGTCACAAAATCCTCTCTAATTTCCTTACCACTGATGTAATTACAGGCCAGTGAACTTTACAAAGGAACAACATTGGCTATTCTCCATTCCTCTGGGACCTCCCTTGTAGTTAGTGAGGATACAAAGATTTTTCTCAAGGCTGCAGCAATTTCCTTGCCTCTCTCAGTAACGAACGTAGTGTTGCAGTCATAACTAAGGTGTAGAAAAAGATCAACTTAGTGCAAAGTAGGTCCATTCAGCAGGAGGGAAGAAGCTGTTCTTGAGTCGGTTGGTACGTGACCTCAGACTTTTGTTCCTTTTTCCCGAAGGAAGAAGGTGGAAAAGTGATCTGGGTGCATCCTTATTTAGGCAGGCTGCTTTTCTGAGGCAGTGGGAAGTGTAGACAGTCAATAAATGGGAGGTTGGTTTGAGTGATGGGCTATGCTTCGTTCATGGCCCTTAGTTTCTTTGGCTCCTGTTCTGCCCAAGAGCCGTACCAAGCTGTGATACAACCAGAAAGAATGCTTTTTATGGTGCATCCGTATAAGTTGGTGAGGGTTGTAGTGGGCATGCCAAATTTCCTTAGTCTTCTGAGAAAGGCTGGGACAGAGTTTTGGTATCGCACGGAATCAAGGGACTCTCAGGCTTTTTCCTGGACTGGAATGGTTGCTACAAGAGGACACAGGTTTAAGGTGCTGGATGAGTACATGGGACTTAATAGAATTGAGGGTTACAAGTAAGCCTAGTAGGTAGGGATATCATCAGTGCAACTTGTGGGCTGAAGGGCCTGTTTGTGCTGTAGTTTTTCTATGCTCCCAATATTGTAGAGACAGGTGGGAGAAAGGAGTTGCAGCCCAAGATTGGCCATGATCATGTTGAATGGTGGCGCAGGATGAAAGAGGTCAGATGGTTTAGTTATGCAATGTCCTGTGACATTTCAGTAATGTCTGTGGCAGGAACAGCTTGGTTTGTGATCTCTCCTCAGCACTGGGAGTACTTGAATACATAACAATTTTAAGTAAGGTTGGGAAATGTGGCCAAGAGAGAACAATCTTGTCATGGTGGTTAGCACTGCTGCCTCACAGCACCAGAGACCCAGGTTCCATTCCAGCCACACTGTCTGCGTGGAGTTTGCACATTCTCCCTGTGTGTGCATGGGTTTCCACCAGGTGCTCTGGTTTCCTCCCACAGTCCAAAGATGTGTAGGTTAGGTGGAATGGCCATGCTAAATTGCCCCTTAGTGTCAGGGAGACTAGCAGAGTAAATACATGGGGTTACGGGGATAGGACCTGGGTGGGATTGTTGTCTGCACAGACTTGATGGGCTGAATGGCCTCTTTCTGCACTGTAGGGTTTGTATGATTTTATTTTGAGACTTTTGGCCAGAAAGCAGCATTTTAGTCTCAAAGAAAGGAACTTTGTGTGGCCTTCCAGCCTTTAGCTGGGCTTATCTGTTCTAGAAGTTGGGTGCCAAAAAGGGGACATTAGTGTGCATTAGCAGAGAGCAAATAGACTCATCCCAATTAGTTGCTCACTAGAAAGTGCTCAATACATAGCATCAATCTCACGTCATTTAAGAATTTCCACAGGTTTTCTTGTATAGCAAGCAGGAACATGTTAAAAGTAACTTATGAACAGAGACATTTACTTTGTGTAGACTCCCTCTTTTTGGTTCACCTCCTCTTGAACTATTTTGAATATATTTGGAAGGTTTTGCTTCTGTGCTAAAGACAGGAGGATTAAACCAGGAACCCCAGCAAAATCATTGAGCCCTTTTCAGTTGTACAAGGTTTGGCATTCTGTGTTGTTCTGTGACTTGTACTGTGAATGTAGCACATACATACAAAAGGAACAGTGAGGGATCAGAGTTCCTCTACCTGTGTCTAAAACTGATGTTAGCCTGTCAGTGTAATTTAATCTAGTTATCAAAACTGACAGCACAATTATTAGATTAGTGCAACTAAACAGTTCAAATGGGGAACATGTTTTTTGTCACTTGTTTTCATAGAATCCCTACAGTGCAGAAGGGGGCCGTTCAGCCCATCGAGCTTGCACCTACAACAGTCTCACCCAGATCCTATCCTGGTAACCTCACACTTATCCTGCTAATCCCCCTGACAATTTTAGCCTGGCCACTCCACCTACCCGCACATTTTTTTTTTGGACTGTGGGAGGAAACCCAGAGCACCTGGAGGAAGTATACACAGTCACAAGGAGAATGTGCAAACTCTACATGGTGACCCAAGCCAGGAATCAAATCCAGCTCTCTGGTGCCGTAAGGCAGCAGGGCTAATTACCATGCCAGCGTTTCCTCCTATACAGTGGACTAGTGAGCAAATTGGGTCAGTTGACCAGAGACCTAACTTGGCCAGTCATGTAAATACTTTGGCAACTAAAGGAGGCCAGAGGCTGAGAATTCTGTGGCAAGTAATTTGCCATCTGATTTCCCCACAGTCTGTCTTGGTACACCTGTTGCACACAGGCAGTAAAGAACAAAGAACAACACAGCACAGGAAACAGGCCATTTGGCCCTACAAGCCCACACCGCCCATCTTAACACTCAGTGCCTCATTCCAATCCTCCTCCTACCTACGACTTTTGTCTACATCTCATTGTCTACTCCACAGTAAAGGGGTATAAATTTACAGAATTATGTGCACTAGATTAAGGGAGATCCAATTTGGGGACAATTTATTAACACCAATGAGCCTAAAAGCACGTTTTTTGGGGTGCGGTAGGAAACCGGAGCACCCGGAGAATGTGCAAACTCCCACAGACACCAACCCAAGTCGGAGATCCGACCCGGGTCCCTGTAACTGCACAGCAAGCAGTGATAATCACTGAGCTGTCGTGTTGCCCGTCAGTTGGTCCAGTTTAAGCGTATGCTAACGACGTGAAGCACTGGGCAACTCAAAGCAACAACCAAGAGCAGCCCTTGCACGACCCATCGCGTATATGCCCCTTGTTGGCCAACAAGGTGGACTGAATCACCTGTGGATGTAAAAAAAAAACATCAATAAACATACAACAGCCTTTACAGACATTCACAAAAGATTCCCAGTAGCTCCAATGTAAGAGACAGGTGAGCCTTAAAATATGCTGGATGGCCCATAGGAATCTGATTGCCAGGAACGTCCTGAGGCTCTTGATCCTTAACTAGAACGTTCTTTTGTATCCCTCCATCTCTAGTCTGCTCATGTGCCTATCTAGGTAAGCCTTAAACAACTCTAGCGTGCCTGCCTCCACCACACTACTTGGCAGTGCATTCTAGGCCCCTGCAACCCTCTGTGGAAAAACCTCCCTCTAACATCTGAATTATACCTCGCCCCTCTCACCTTAAGCCCGTGACCCCTTGTGATTTTGCATCTAACCTGGGAAAAAGCTTCCCACTGTTCACTCAATCTATACTCTTCTTAATCTTATACACCTCTATTAGGTCTCCCCTCCTTTCTCCTTTCCAGGGAGAACAACCCCAATTTGCCCAATCTCTCCTCATAGCTAAGATCTTCCATACCAGGCAGCATCCTAGTAAATCTCATTGAAGGCAAATGGCCTTCAAGTAGGAGGATTTGTGTATAGGAAAGTGTTTTACGGCAATTGTATATGGTGTTGGTGAGGCCATTTTTGGTGTCGTTATCTGAGGAAGGATGTCCTTGGTATGGAAGGAGTACAGTGAAGGTTTACCAGGCTGATTCCTGGAATCACAGGACTGTCATGAGGAGATCCTAAGATCGTTAGGATTATATTCACTGGAGTTTGGAAGAGTGAAGGTGGATTTCATAGAAACTTAACATTTTAAACAGGATAGATTCAGAAAGAATGTTCTTGATGGTAGGGGAGTCTAGAACTAGGGGTCATAGTTTGAGGATAAGGGGTAAACCTTTTTAGAACTGGATGAAGGAATTTCTCCTTACCTCAGAGTGGTGAATGTGTGGAATTCACTACACAAAGTAGTTGAGGCCAAAACATTTGACTTTAAGAAGAAATTAGATATAACTCTTGGGACTAAAGGGATATTGAGTGGGGGGGTGGGGGGTGCAAAATCAGGATATTGAGTTGATCAAAATGAATGATGGAGTGGGCTTGAAGAGCCAAATGGCCTACTCCTGTTTCTATCAACAAGGCACGAGTCAGGAGTGTGGTGACATACTTCTCACTTAGCTGGATAAAGCAGCTCATTTGATCAACGTCCTAATCTCCATCTTAAAATTCACCTGCCTCCACCACTAGAAGATCAGTGACAACAGTTATGTACTGTATCAAGCTACACTGTAGCAATTCTCCAGGGCTCCTTCAACAGTACTTTCCAAATCCCCCAACTTCAGACTAGTACACCAGGATAGAAACACCACCATTTACAAAGAACAAAGAAAAATTACAGCGTGGGAACAGGCCCTCCAAGCCTCCACCGACCATGCTGCCTGTCTGAACTAAACCCCCCCCCCCCCCCCCCCACCTTCCAGGGACCATATCCCTCTATTCCCATCCCATTTGGGCATTTGTCCAGATGCCCCTTAAAAATCATATGTTGTCATTTCTTCACTACTGGGTCAGAGTCATGAAACTCCCTCAGACGTCACTGAGTGTGTGCCCACATCACATAAAGGAAGCCTTTAGCACCAGAATGCGGCCAAGCCACATTCCATAAAAATTAGACACTTGAATCTACAATGATGTCTACCTTCTGGGTTTTAAAAACATGTAAGAAGTCTCACAACACCAGGTTAAAGTCCAACAGGTTTATTTGGTAGCACAAGCTTTCAGAGTGGAGGGGGGGGACTGTAATGTTAAAATGGCGGCGTGGGCTCGTTGGGCCGAAGGGCCTGTTTCCCAGGCTGTTTTTGTTCTTTATTCACTGCTTCATCAGGTGAGTGGGAGTTGTGTTCACAAACAGGGCATATGTAGACTCTCAATTTATAAGATAATAAAAACAACCCAATCCTTTGGAGAAGCAGGTGGGTCTCATTTAAATGACAAGTAGAAATGGAAATTTGACTAGTTCCCCTCTGGCAGATCTGCCAGTCAAAACAGCCAAATACATCCTAATCCACTAAAATTATAAGTTTCTTTCCTTCCCTCACCCAACCTGGCTCAAAGTCTGTTTCTATAAAAGTAGACTCGGAACACCACCTTCCTCAGAAAACTAAGGCGATTTAGCATGCCGACTACCCCACACTCCAACTTTTACAGATGCACTATAGAAAGCGTTATCTCTGGTTGTATCACAGCTTGGTATGGGCTCCTGCTCTGCCCAAGACCGCAAGAAACTATAAAAGGTCATGAATGTAGCCCAGTCTGTCACGCAAACTAGCACCCCCCAATCCCATCCATTGACTCTGTCTACACTTCCCGCTGCCTCGGCAAAGTAGCCAGCATAATTAAGGACCCCACCCACCCCAGTCACTCTCTCTTCCACCCTCTTCCTTCAGGAAAAAGATACAAAAGTCTGAGGACACATACCAACTGACTCGAGGACAACTTCTTCCCTGCTGCCATCAGACTTTTGAATGGACCTACCTCGCATTAATTTGATCTTTCTCTACACCCTAGCCATGACTAACACTACATTCTGCACTGTCTCCTTTTCCTTCTCTATGAATGGTATGCTTTGTCTGCATAGTGTGCAAGAAACAATAGTTTTCACTGTGTATACCAATACATGTGACAAAAATAAATCAAACTAATATTCTTTCCACATTCCAATTAATGCTGATAACCAATATTTTATAGCTGATCTGAATTGAATGCATATTGATTGGTCGACCCATGTTGGACGCGGGGGGCTCGAGGAAGAGTTCTTGGAATGCTGCCAGGATAGTTTCCTCGAACAGTGTGTGTTGGAGCCGACGAGGGAGCGAGCTATCTTGGATCTGGTGCTATGTAATGAGGCGGGTAGAATTAGGGACCTTGTGGTGAAGGATCCTCTTGGGGAGAGTGATCATTGTATGGTGGAGTTTCTGGTGCAGATGGAGGAGGAGAAAGTGGGTTCCCGGACACGCGTCCTTTGTTTGAACAGAGGGGAGTACGGTAGGATGAGAGAAGAATTGGCGAATGTGGACTGGGGGAGCGTGTTGGAGGGAGGGTCTGTTGAGGAGCAGTGGAGGATCTTTAAGGAGATCTTTCTTGGTGCTCAGCAGAAATTTATTCTGATGGTCAAAAAGGATAGTAGGAGGAGAGGTAATAAGCCGTGGATAACGAAGGAGGTGAAGGTAAGTGTTAAATTAAAAGCGGAGGAATTTAGAGTAGCTAAGAGTAGTGGGCAAGAAGAGGATTGGGAGAGGTTTAAATGTCAACAAAGATTGACAAAGAAGTTGATAAAGAAGGGTAGGAGAAACTATGAAGCTGGGCTAGCGCTTAATATAAAAAAGGATAGCAAGAGTTTTTATAAATATATAAAAAGGAAGAGGCTGGCTAGGGTGAATGTTGGTCCTTTAGAGGATGAGAAAGGGGACCTAGTGGTAGGGGATGGGGATATGGCTAAGGTATTGAATAACTTTTTTGTTTCGGTCTTCACGGAGGAGGACGTGAATAATTTGCCGGGTGTTAGCGATGGAAAGGTGGTAGGACTGGAGGGTCTTAATGACATTACTGTTACTAGAGAGGCGGTGCTCGACAGACTGGAGGGGCTGATTGTGGACAAGTCCCCAGGACCGGATGGAATGCATCCGAGGGTCCTGAAAGAAATGGCGGAGGTGATAGTGGATGCCTTGGTGGTTATTTTCCAGACGTCGCTGGATTCCGGGGAAGTGCTGGATGATTGGAAAACGGCTAATGTTACGCCGTTGTTTAAGAAGGGTGCCAGGCAAAAGGCGGGGAATTATAGGCCGGTTAGTTTAACGTCTGTGGTAGGTAAAATGTTAGAATCTGTCATTAAGGAGGAAATTGCGAGGCATCTTGAAGGGAATTGCTTGATAGAGCAGACGCAGCACGGTTTCGTTAAAGGAAAGTCGTGTCTGACAAATTTACTGGAGTTCTGAGGATGTGTCTAGGGCGGTGGATAGAGGAGAGCCGGTGGATGTGGTCTTTCTGGATTTTCAGAAGGCGTTTGCCAAGTACCTCAAGAGGTTATTGCAGAAGGTCGAGGGACATGGAGCTGGGGGTAGGGTGTTAGCGTGGATAGAGGATTGGTTGTCAAATAGGAGGCAGAGAGTGGGGGTCAACGGGTGCTATTCGGATTGGCGGATGGTGACTAGTGGAGTGCCCCAGGGGTCGGTGCTGGGGCCTCAGCTTTTTACCATTTATATAGATGATCTGGAGGAGGGAACTGAGTGTAGGGTGTCGAAATTTGCTGATGACACCAAGATTGGGGGAACGGCAAATTGTGCGGAGGGTGTGGAGAGTCTGCAGAAGGATCTAGATAGGCTGGGCGAATGGGCCAGGAAATGGCAAATGGAATTTAATGTTGGCAAGTGTGAGGTGGTCCACTTTGGTAGGAAGAATGGTAGGAAGGACTATTACTTACGGGGCGAAAAACTGCAGCAGGCGACGGTGCAGAGGGACCTCGGGGTCCTTGTGCATGAGTCGCAAAAACCCAGCTTGCAGGTACAGCATGTGGTCAGGAAGGCGAATGGGATGCTGGCCTTCATAGCGAGGGGGATTGAATATAAAAGTAGGAGGTCTTGCTGCAGCTGTATAGGGCATTGGTGAGGCCGCAGCTGGAGTACTGTGTGCAGTTTTGGGCACCGCACCTGCGCAAAGATATTTTGGCCTTGGAGGGAGTGCAGAGGAGGTTTACTAGGCTGATACCAGAGTTGAGGGGGTTGAGCTATGAGGAGAGGCTGAATAAACTGGGCTCGTTAGAGTTTAGAAGAATGAGGGGAGATCTCATTGAGACGTATAAGATGATGAATGGGATGGATAGGATAGAGGTGGAGAGACTCTTCCCGCTCAAAAAAGACAGGAGGACTAGGGGGCACAGCCTCAAGATAAAGGGGGGGTGGTTTAGAACAGAGTTGAGGAGGAACTTCTTCACTCAAAGGGTGGTGAATCTCTGGAATTCTCTGCCCGTTGAAGTGGTGGAGGCTGCCTCGCTAAATATTTTTAAGATGCAGGTTGATGGGTTTTTGATAAGAGAGGGGATTAAGGGTTATGGGGAGAGGGCGGGAAAGTGGAACTGAGCAGCGACAGATCAGCCATGATCTTATTGAATGGTGGGGCAGGATCGAAGGGCTAGATGGCCTACTCTGCTCCTATTATGTTCTTATGTAGTCAACTAACATCCAGTGTAGCAACAATACGACTTGAGGAGAGAATGTCTTTTACGTTTTAGTGAATTAGTAAACTGGTATGTTGGAAAGGGGTAAATTCCTTGTCAGACTAAGCACAAAGATGTTGCATCAAACCTGGCTACCCAAGTGAGAATCCAATGAAAAGTTTGGAAATGGGCATTCACAAGTCAGCGAAATGTCATTTCTAACGTAGACTGCTACTTTTCCAAAATTCATTAAAGACTTGATTTTTCAGGTTGTAAAGTGTATGACTATGGAGACCTGAATTTCACCACTGTGCCTAACGATACACCGTATAACAATGTCCACCACCCAAGAACGGTGGGTTTAGCCAACCAGTCGTTAACTGAAGCAGTCAGCCGAGCGGTTGGTGATGGCCACCTAAGCATTATGCTTGGAGGAGACCACAGGTGAGATCACCAACAGCAGTTCCAAAAGTTTGTTCATTTGTTAGTCACAAGTGAGGCTTACATTAACACTGCAATGAAGTTACTGTGAAATTCCCCTAGTCACCATGCTCTGGTGCCTAACCAGCACGTTTTTCAGAATGTGGAAGGAAATCTGCACAGACAGTGTGCAAACTCCACACAGACAGTGACCCAAGCCAGGTCCCAAGTCCCTGGCATTGTGAAGCAGCAGTGCTAACCACTGAGCTATCGTGCTGTCCCTAAATTCTAAAATGATCTCTGTCTGAAAATGAATTGTTGCAAGAAGTTGATTGCAGTTTAAGTTGCATTAGAATTTTGTTGGTGGGGGGGGAGGCTTGGACCCTGGCTAAATCTGAAAATGCTGTTTGTTCTTACCCATGCAGTGTTAGTTTTTCAAAGCACGTTCATCATTTTCTTTTCCTTTTTTTTATCATTAATATCCAGTTTAGGAATTGGTTCGGTCCATGGACACGCACAGCAGCGACCTGATTTATGTGTCATATGGGTGGATGCACATTGTGATCTAAACACACCTCTTACTTCAATGAGTGGTAACCTGCATGGACAGCCAGTATCATTCCTTATTCGAGAGCTCCAGGACAAGGTAACATTTTATACCGACATTAAACCAGTTAAGTGACATCTTGTCAATTTTTTGTCTTAAATGTCCCAGCAAGATTTGCTCTGGCTGCATTTGACCAGTGTAAATTTGCAGCCTAAATTAGAAGTGACTCTTTTTCCTTTAATTTAAAGATACCATCACTTCCTGGATTTTCCTGGGTCACTCCTTGCATCTCCACAAAGGACTTGGTTTACATTGGAATACGGGATGTTGATCCTGCTGAATTGTAAGAACATTACTTAAATTTTATTTGTTAATGTCACAAATAGGCTTACATTAACACTGCAATGAAGTTGCTGTGAAAATTCTCTAGTCACCACATTCTGGTGCCTGTTCAGGTACACTGAGGGAGAATTTAGCATGGTCAATGCACCTAACCAGCATGTCTTTCAGACTGGGAGGAAACCCACACAGACACGAGGAGCACATGCAGACCCTGCACAGTGACCCAAACCAGGAATTGAATCAGGGCCCCTGGCTCTGAGGCAACAGTGCTATCCACTCTGCTGCCTATTTTATTTTCAATTTTAGTGTTACTATCTTTGTGGTGAATTTGATTTATTGTCTTGTGTATAGGGATACAGCAAAAATTATTGTTTCTTGTGCACTGTACAGACAAAAAGCATCTCATTTGTAGAGAAGGAAACGAGTGCAGAATGTAGTGCTACAGTCACAGCTAGGGTATAAAGAAAGATCAGCTTAATATTTGATCTATTATTGTCATGTTAGTATACAGTAAAATATTGTTTTTTGTTTCTTGTGCACTACACAGACAAAGCATACCATAAACAGGAGAAGGTGCAGAATGAATGTTAGTCCATAGCTAGGGTACAGAGAAAGATCAGCTTAATATTAGGTAGGTTGAAACAGACACAGTTTTGCTTTAGGCGGCTGAAGTATCGCTGAGGGTCTAGCTGATTTAAAATTGAAACTATATATTTGGCCTATTGCTTAAACTTCTATACATTTTAATATCAAGTTCCTTTATTTAAATCATTATTTCCATTTGGATATGCAGGACACAGTAAACCACATTTTGTAAAACATAATCCCACCCACCCCAGTGCTGCAGTAGCACCTGTCTTGTGGATTTAAGGCCACTTTAGGGCTTACACACAACTTTCATTCAAAGCATTTGCAATTTTAACTTGGCAAACATTTTTCTTTTTTCTTACCAACAGCTACATCCTAAAAAACTTTGGCATCCGATATTTCTCTATGAAAGAGGTGGATCAACTCGGAATACAAAAAGTAATGGAAAGAACTTTTGATCACCTAATCGGAAAGTAGGTTTCAACAGAAGAATCAAATGTTGCAATGTTTTGATTTGGAAAATGACCCCTATGTTCCAGACTATCCAGACAGCTCAGCACTCCTTGCAGTGAGGTTTATACAGCCTATGGGTTAAATGATGAAACTTAATGCAAACTAAAATCAGAGATGTGGCTAGAAGGGCAAAAAATAGATGTGGAGATGATAGCATTGGACTGGGGTGGGTACAGAAGGAAGTCTGAACACCAGGTTAAAGTCTGGCAGGTTTAGTTGATAGCACAAGCTTTCGGAGCACTGCTCATTCAGGTGAGTGAAGAGTTGGGTTCACAAACAGGACATATAGGCACAGACTTGATTTACAAGATAATGGTTGGAATGTGAGTCTTAATAGGTAATCAGGTCTTTATGGGGCTAAGACCTGATTACCTGTTAAGACTTTGTCTTTGGTCGCCCACAAGGACTAGCTATTTGAATTTGCTGTAGGGCAATTTGTAAAACATTGTCATGTGGATTATAAATCTGAGTAACACAATGGGGAAAGCATAATTGTGCTGGATCACTTTCTAACCCATTATACAGTTTAATTAGCAGAGAGATTAGAGATGAGTAATTTGTCTGCCTTCTCACAGGCACAGTCAATGCCTTCCATGCCTGCTGGGCACCACAGGGGCTGGGGCGTGTTACAGACCCTGACAATCGCATTTTGATTTGTCTTGTGTTTCCTTTTGTACTTTTTGTTTGGGCTGATCCCCTTCTTTTCGGTGAGCTGCCCCTTTTACTTTGTCCTAATTTAATTTGAGTTTGTCTACTTTTTTGACCTAAACAAAAAACTGGGAACGGTGTAGCATCAGTTGGGATATGAGTCTGGGTATTTAAGATGAGTTGGTCCCACTTGTGTTTAATGTCAGAATCTAGAGAGTTAAAACCATAATTGGCTTGGATTGTTTTCTTTAGAGCAGAGAAGGCCAGGGTGGTGGAGAGACAGGGAGGGGTTTGGACAAGTTGGGAGCAGCTGTTCCCCTTGGTTGAATGGTCAATCACAAGGAGGTATACTTTGAGTGAAGGGCAGGAGATTCAGAGGGGATTTGAAAAAAAAACTTTTCCACACAGGTGGTGGGAGTCTGGAATGTGCTGCCTGGGAAGGTAGTGGAGGCCAAAAGCCTTTATATAAAAAAAAATTGGATGACACTTAAAATATAACATCCAAGTATATGGGATTAGCTTGCCTTTAGTGGGTAGTTACTGTCAGTGCAGACTCAATGGGCTCTTTCTGCACAGTATGACTAAGCATAGATTAGCAATTGTTACATGCATAAGTATGCAAATCTAATTTGGAATGTGTTCTTTTTCAGACAAAAAAGACCAGTGCACCTGAGTTTTGATGTGGATGCCATTGACCCATCTTTAGCTCCTGCAACTGGCACTCCAGTGATTGGAGGATTAACTTATCGGGAAGGAATGTATATTGCTGAGGAAGTTCATAACACAGGTATGAAACAAATAGCCGAAAGACAGCTAGCTGTCTATCCCAAGTTGGGGAGGGTGGAGGGAATACAATTTCACTCAGCCATTCTTGGGCTTTGCTGGTGTGAGGTGACTCATTTTTCTTAAACTGGCTGTTTGCTTGCATTAAATTGCAGTGATGTCTTTATTTCATGTGCAGGGATGCTGTCTGCAATGGACCTGGTAGAAGTCAACCCTAAGCTTGCAACTTCAGATGAGGAGCTTAATGCTACAGTAAACATTGCTCTGGATGTCATCTCCTTTTCTTTGGGACAGGCCCGAGAAGGATCCCATGGCAAATGTGATGAACTGCCAACACCCAGTGCAACATATGGGACAAATGAACAGACATTACGGCTTTAGGACCTTGGTTGGAGAAAGGAATCGCTGTCGCATTTGTACAAATTCATATTCCAGAACTGAAATTTAGGAATAGTATTTTGTTCCACATACACTTTACCCTTGGGACACACAATGGGGCACAGTGTGTTCTCAGCCCTTCCCTCTTTATTCATAAGGTATTGTGAACAAAACCCCCCTGATCTTTTTCTATACATTCCAGTGTGAAGAATAGGATGAATATCATTTCCCTATTCAACCAGCTGGAGATAAATTTGAATAAACTTGTCAAAGTAGCTGTTTTCTAGCCAGGAGAGAAGCGCAAAAGCTGTGCTTGTTTGCATAAAAATCCTTTAAAGTTGTTGGAGGGATAATTTGGTATACTGTTAATAATGTATATTAAATTTTCCCTCCAGACAATAACTTAAGACCAATAGGACACTTGTTAAATATCAAATGACTTTATTAAAAGTTTGTGCACATTACTACAATGTAGTTATTGGCAATATTTAAGAGACTGATCAAATGCAACTTAATTTGTTAAGTTTCTTCATCTTGCTCCAAGATACTTCATCAGCTGCAAGACCCATCAAACCACAGGGAAGTCCTCTGAGCAGGCTGAGTACATGATGAAGAATGGAATGGTTCAGCAATAAAAGTACTTTAATATGCATCCTCAATGTCTCATCTTTCAACACTGCAGTTCAGTCAGAAACCTATTGCCTTCAGAGGAAGTACTTCAGCAGGAGTTCAGGACACTGAAACCACATAGACTATACATGCATGTACATTTTAAGTTAGTGTTTGCGGAAGAATTTTAAATATACAACAGCTGCCAGAATGGAAACTTCCAGAAGGATGATAATACCCAGAAGCAACTTGTTTGTCATAACCCTAGAGATCAAAAAACAACCAAGTCAGAAATGAATGCATTTCTCAATTTCTACTTTTGATAACATGTAAAACATTGGGCAGGTGATAAGAAAGCTATCTATCCACAAGAGATTGTTAATATTAAAAAAAATTAACTGAGGATGGGAAGAAAGACCTCTACCATTTCAAGTTTATTTTAGTGCCACAAGTAGGCTTACATTAACACCAATGCAATTACTGTGAAAATCTCCTAGTCGTCACACTCTGGTAGTTGTTCAGTAGCCTGAAGGAGAATTTAGCACAGCCAATGCACCCTAACCAGCATGTCTTTCGAACTGTGGGAGAAAACCCATGCAGTGACCCAAGTCCCAGTTGCCACCTTGAGACAGGAACTAAAAGCACAAAGAAAATCAATATCTAAATTATTTCACTATTAATAGCAGGAGGTAATGTACCATTTTGAAAATCTTTCCCTGTATACACTGCTCCACCAAGTCTTCATGGAATATCTTAAGTACTATCTATAACTGACAGTCAAAACACTGCCCACACCAAATCTTGTCCACACATCACACCAGGTTAAGCAATACTTCAATTTTAAAATTCCCTTTTTTTTCCCCCCCATCCTAACACTAACCCCACTCCAACCTTAAGATATCCTGCCGTCACGGGGATTCACATTCCCACTCTCCATCCTCCTTGGCCACTGATATTGTGGTGCAGTGGGCAGTGTCCTACTGGATTTGAGTCCCATTCAATGTGTAGACTAAGGCACTCCCAATTTTCACCCTTGATGCAGCAGTAATGATGTATAGTTTTGTTGTTATTTTCACAAGATTTCTCTGAAACTTACCTCCTGGACATGGCGCGCAGCACTTTGCGACTCCGGCTCAGATTCTCACCCGTGTTTATTAGCTTAGGGACAAAAGAAAGGGGCAAAGTATCAGTTTAAAGTTTTCAGACAGAGCAATATTATACTTCTCACCAAAATGCACATACTCTGTGTAACAATGAGAACTCACCCTGTCTTTTGACCGTTCCAGTTGCTCGCGTTGTCCTCCAAGTTCCGCGATTATATCCGAACCTATGTGATCTGTTTCTGCTGCTATCCTATGAGAACGGTCTATACTCTGAGTAGCTCGGTTAAGACTGTCTGTACCTTGCAAGAGCAAAGCACGCTGAGAAGATAAGTAATTCTGGGGGGGGACAAAAAGAAAATGTTGAGGCTTGAGCTGTTTTAACAAAGAAACAGACACTGGAAAAACATGATGGCTTTAAATCTTTTCAAAGCGTTTTCTCACTCACTGAATGGAACAAGAATTTATTTATCAATTTCAAAGGTTTTGCAGGATACGTTCTGCCACTGGCAAGTCAGTCATTTACTTTGTCACAAAACACCTGTCCTGAACCTAATGAACATGTTTTCACCTTCCCTTTAGAGAATAATGGAGACTCTACAATTATAGACTTATTTGGCCTTCAGAGAGGGGAGAAAGCACGTTCCCCTTTATACCCCCCCACCCCCATCAAAACATGATTAATTTTTAGCATATTGGAAAGCATAGCTGGAAAACTGAACATGGGGCACTGATCAGGAAGCAGGTTAACTACTGGGAATCAAGCCCAGACCAGTGGAAGCCATATCTTCTGTCTCTGCAGGTTACAAGGAACAAAGTCCAACTTCACTGCACATAGTCCAAACTGGCATAAGACACAGGAGCACAATTAGGCCACTCGGCCCATTGAGTCTGCTCTGCCATACAAGGGGCAACAAATAGATTAAGTAAGAGCAAAAAGTACAGCACAGGAACAGGTCCTTTGGCCCTCTAAGCCCGTGTCGATCATAATGACCTAACTAAACAAAAAAAAAACTGCCCTTGGTCTGTATCCCTCTGTTCTATTCCCTTCCTATTTACATACACATTCAAATGCCTCTTCAATATTACTAATGTGCCTGCTTCACCACCACCTGTGGCAGCACGTTCCAGACACCCAGTGAAAAACTTCCCCCACACATCTCCCTTAAACTCCCCGCCCCCCCTCCATCTTGAACTGTGTCCCCTTGAAACAAATAAGTTGCTGTTTCAGTGAATTTCATTGCTAATGAGCTCTACAATTTGCCAATAAAAATAAAGACATTTGTTTAGTGAACTAAAAGTTAACTCTAATGTGAAGAGAATAGTCTATTAGCAATACATCATGTTATATTAAACCTAGATGATCTCACTGAAACGTGTATGGCTTGATAGGGTAAACACAGAGACTGTTACCACCGGTTGTGGAACGTAAAACACAGGGACACAGTCTCAGGGTAAGAAGACGACCTTTCAGGACCCTTTCACGAAAAGGGTTGTGAATCTTTGGAATGCTTTACCCAGAAGGTTGTGGATACTCCATCGTTAATTCAGAGGCTGGCATAGACAAACTTGGTGTTTCAGAATCAAATGATACGGGGTTCAAATCCAAGATAACCATATTGTATAGCACAGCAAGATCAATGGGCCGAATGGTTACACTTCTGCTCCTATTTCCTGTGTTCTTGCGTACATAGAAATATAGAATCCCTGCAGTGCAGAAGGAAGCCATTTGGCCCATCGAACTGCACTGATGACAATCCCACCCAGCCTCTATCCCCATGGCCCCATATATTTACCCTGTTAGTCCCCCAACACAAAGGGTCAACTTAACATGGCCAATCCACTTAACCCACACATCTTTTTACAGAATTGGATTTACATTTCAATTCTCATGAGATAAAGGAGAATGAAGTTGCTACAAATTTTTTTTTAGTTGCAGTACTTACACTTTGTTCATTTTCAGTATTGTACACAGTGTACTTAACATCACTATGTACTCCATATCCAGCATCACTGCTTCTAGCGTCCCGCTGTAACTTGCTCACATCTTTTCTGTATGAACGAATTTTGACATTCATCTGATTACGGTATGAGGGTGGTGCTTTCTTTATTTCCTTTTCCATTCCATCCAGCTGGAAACAAAAGCACACAGCAATGAAAGGTGCAAACTCTCAAATAATAAGTGTTGCTGCGTTCCCTGATAAATTAAACTATTCCACAGTCCATCACTGATTCGATTTGTTCAGTAAATCAGTCAATGCACATGGTTTTGAAAGCCGCCTGAGGGTGTCTAATAAAACGTCACACTTCAATTGTCCAGAGAGGTACTTACAACTTCGTTGGTTTCATCAACTTTTTCATCTATTTCTCGCAGAAGCCTTTTCTTCTGTTCTGCAAAACATCAGATGGAAGACAGATAATAGTAAATGAGTGGCCACAACTCTAATCAGGCTTTACACTCTCCCCTTTTACCCCAGTGACTAATAAGTCAAAGCTGGGGGAGGGGGGGGAGGGGGAGGGGGGGGGGGGGGGCGCGGATCCGGTAGTGAAGACCGCTTGCCATCGGCCACAGGCAACACCTTATGGTCCTGCCAATACTTTATGAGGCTCACACCTCCACTACCAGAAACCCGCCGCAGAGGGTGGCCATCAGCGAGACAGGAAGATCCCGCCAGCAGGAAGGAGCATGAAGACTTTTTTTTTAATTCTCTGAGGGTCACCAAGAAGAAAGTGTGTGATTTTTAAAGTTAAAATTTTTAACGTTTACTTATTAGTCCCAAGGCTTAAATTAACACTGCAATGAAGTTACTGTGAAATTCTCCTAATCGCCACTGTCTGGCACCTGTTCAGGTCATCGCATCTAACCAGCACGTCTTTCAGAATGTGGGAGGAAACCAGAGCGCCCAGAGGAAACCCATGCAGACATGGGGAGAACCTGCAAACTCTGCACAGACAGTGACCCAAGCCAGGAATTGAACCCAGGTCCCTGGCGCTGTGAAGCAGCAAGTGCTAACCACTGTGCTTCCGTGCCGCCCCTGATTTTTTGCAATCAAAACATAAAATGCCCAAAAAACTCAACAGGTCTGACAGCGTCGGTGGAGAGAGAATAGAGCCAATGTTTCAAGTCTAGACGACCCTTTGAGGGGCTCTGGTGAATAGTCAGACTCGAAACATTGGCTCTATTCTCTCTCCACAGACGATGTCAGACCTGCTGAGATTTTGCAGCATTTTCTGTTTTTGTTTCGGATTCCAGCATTCGCAGTATTTTGCCTTTATATTGGCGTGGTCTTGTGAATTAACGTGGTAAATTGGAGCACTGTACCAGGGAGTGACAAGCTGCAATTGTCTGCTTTATTTGGAGTCTCACGTGTTCCCAAAGGCACTTAATTGTCAGCAGGAGACACTGTAGCTCGAAGGGATTACCCAAAGGGAGGAAGAGGAAAATTTAAGGAAGTTGTAATGTAAACTCCTCTGGCACGAACTGCCAATGTGTCTTCTCATCCGTGTAATGCCACACTAAAGAGCAGGAGAAAAACACATTTGAAATGGGGCACAAGTAGACTGATCCTATCATTGGTATTGAGGGAGAGTTTCCATTGTAGAATTTGAACACAGCAGAAAGCCAGGACAAAAACTGTTGCAGTGTCACAAAAATTATCCAACCCATTAAAAAAATGAAATCACAGTAGCATTACTGTTCTTTTAAAAACAAACCACATCAGCCTATGACATTTTGATAGTATGTTATTCCACTCAGGGAAACCCTTTGAGAAGAATCTGAACTCTAGCAATTTTAAAAGTATTTGATGTGTGTATTCTAATCAGCAGTTACAATTAGGTATCTATACCTAAGCGATTTCACAATCAAACCATTCTCTGATCTCTCGGCTGAGGGATACACAAATATTGACTCAAGAATCTGGTAGGATTACCAGGTTTGTTTAAACCGTTTAAACAGTAACTTGCACCCACCCTCACCATAACAACGTTTCTGCAAATCTCTAGGCTGAATTATTAAAAACGAATTCATGTGGGCATCGCTGGCTAGACCAGCATTTATTGCCTGTCCCTAATTGCCTTGGACTGGGAGGTGGTGAGCTGCCCTCCTGATGTGCTGCAGACCTACGTGTTGTAGGTACACCTGCAGTCTGGTTAGGGAGGCAGTTCCAGGATTTTGACCCAGCAACAGTGAAGGAACGGTCACTATATTTCCAAGTCAGGATGGTGAACGACTTAAGAGGGGATCTTCCAGGTGGTGGTGTTTCCATGCATCTGCTTCTCTTGTCCTTTTAGATGGTAACAGTCGTGGGTTTGGAAGGTGCTGAGAGTTGCTACAGTGCACCTTACAAATGGTACAGACCATTGCCACTGTGTGCCGGTGTTGGAGGGAGTGAATGGCACCCCTTCCACAAACAATCAAGCAGCTGCTTTGTCCTGGATGATGTCAAGCTTCTTGAGTACTGTTGGGAGTTGCATTCATCCAAGCAAATAGAGAGTATTCCATCACATTGCTGACTTGTGTTTTGTAGATGGTGGACAGACTTTGGGAAGTCAGAAAGTGAGTTACTTGCTGCAGGAGCCCCAGCTTCTGACCTGCTCTTGTAGCTACGATATTTGTATAACTAGTCCAGTTCAATTTCTGGTCAATGATAACCCCCACACAGCATGTCAGTAATCGGGGATTCAGTGATGGCAATGCCATTGAATATCAAAGAGAGATGGTTAGATTGTCTGTTGATGGATTCTGGCACTTGTGTGTTCCTTGCCACTTGTCAGCCCAGGCCAGGATATCGTCCAGGTCTTGCTGCATTTTGGCACTGACTGCTTCAGGATCTGAAGAATCGTGAACGGTGCTGAACATTGTGCAGTCATCAGCGAACATCTCCACCTCTGACTATTTGATGGAAGGAAGGTCATTAATGAAGCAGCTGAAGATGGTGGGCTTAGATCACTGTGCTGAGATGAGGCACAAGCTGTGATTTTATGTTTCAGTTGATGGGCAAAACTGAATATGTGTGTTGTTGATACAGAGCTATCTTTCCCCTTTGCATTTGTCACAAATACAACTGAACTAGTATTTATTTTATTTATTTTTGGCATCACATCTGCTGACATCACTAAACACTGCATTGTCTTAATCCTCACAAAATCCAGCTTACTTTCATTCTACTGTTTGAACTAATTGAAGTATTTATTACTCGTGGGACATGGGTTTAGCCATTGAGGCACTGCACACACAAGGCTTTGTTCTTCACTAGTCACATTAGGCCCATTTGTTGGATAAATGCAGCAGATTAACAGAACCATTATATGTTACTCCATTAAAGGTAAATAAAAACAAGAGTGATTGTTACCTTAACTCTCCTGCTGTGGTCATTCAAGTGGAATTTGTTAGAAAAGAGTAAGAACCTGTCGCTGACATCTGACCTGCCATTAACCTTTGAATGAGCTTCTTAGTGTTGCCCTCACAAAACATGTATCACCCCCATCTTTCAGATTCCTGTCTCTTCTCACATTATTCCCGCTGCTTTCAGATCTGTCCTCCTGCACATCTCTTCATGCACTTCAACCACAGCATACAAAAACCACCAAGAGCAGAGATTTACAATAAACATTGAAGAACATCACCCATTAACAAACCGTCCTGACAAAAAGGAACAACCAAAGCTTAAACCCGGCTCATCTCTTTAGAGGTATTGATGCACTTGGCATATTTTGGGGCGGCACGGTGGGTTAGCACTGCTGCCTCACAGCGCCAGGGGTGGGTTCAATTCCTGGCTTGGGTCACAGTCTGTGCAGAGTCTGCACGTTCTCCCCGTTTCTGCGTGGGTTTCCTCCAGGTGCTTCGGTTTCCTCCCACAGTCAAAAAGACATGTGGATTAGATGGATCAGCCATACTAAATTACCCCTTAGTGTCAGGAATTAGCTAGAGTAAATGCATGGGGTTATGGGAATAGGACCTGGGTGAGATTGTGGCTGGTGCAGACTTGTTGGGCCAAATGGCCTCCTTCTGCCTGCAGGATTCTAAGATTTCCATCATTTAGTACACCCTCCAGCTTTTATACTTTTCCTTTGAGTGCCTGAGATACAGACATTGCTGATGCAGCCTGTGGCTACTTGTGCCAAGAGATCTGTTACCATGGTATGTCATACTGGTCAGTCTCACACATCCACTGTAGCTCATCTGGAATCGCTCTATGACATCCATCACCCAGCTAGGCCTAGATCGGCCCCTCATTCTGCTCCACAGACACGTGATGTCCTTATTGAATCCTACAGTGCAAAGAGAGGCCCTTCAGCCCATCGAGTCTGCACTGACCACAATCCCACCCAGGCCCTACCCCCATATCCCTACATATTTTACCCGCTAATCCCTCTAACCTACGCATCTCAGGACACTAAGGGGCAATTTTAACATGGTCAATCAACTAACCTGCACATCTTTGGACTGTGGGAGGAAACCCACGCAGACACGAAGAGGATGTGCGAACTCCACACATACAGTGACCAGAGCCGGGAATAGAAACCAGGTCCCTGGAGCTATGAAGCAGCAGTGCTAACCACTGTGCTACCATGTCGCCCATATAGCTTTCCAGCTCTGATCAATTAACTGAAACACTGATTTTTTTTTCCTTGGATGTCACTTCTTAGACTTCTTTTTGCTTTTACAATTTCAAGCAGCTCTTTATTTGTCTTCTGGTCTGAATGTGGCATTTTAAACACGCGTCTTAGCATCCACATTTCAAAGGCCTGTGATCTTTCACAGATCTTTCCGTTTCTGAGACAGAGGGGAAAGTGGACTGAATGTAGCATCTTACAAGTTGCTTCTTTGGTACAAACTTGCATTTCCTTGTAGTTAACATATCTTCCATCTTCACGCAATTCTTTCTGGCTATCTCTATGCTTCTTCTGACTTCAGCATCACCGCCATCATAATCTCTTATCATTCGTGCTAAACTTATCGACTTGTTCCAGAGTGAATAAAAGTTTCAAAGTTCATTTATTAGTCATAAGCAGGCTTACATTAACACTACAATTAAGTTACTGTGAAAATCCCCTAGTTGCCTCACTACGGCACCTGTTCGGGTACACTGGGAGATAATTTAGCATGGCAACTGCACATAACCAGCACATCTTTCAGACTATGGGAAGAAAACAGAGCACTTGGAGGAAACCCACGCAGGCACGGGGAGAATGTGCAGACTCCACACAGATAGTGATCTAAGCCGGGAATCAAACCCAGGTCCTTGGCGCTGTGAGGCAGCAGTGCTAACCACTGTGCCACTGAGCCGCCATCCACATCAGCCTTCTCATTAATTTTTTCTAACGTATTCCTTTGTCTTTTTAGTTTCATACACATTCCATGTTCTAAGCTTCTCAATTTTATTTGATCGTAGACATTGCGGGAAGTTTCAAAATATAATTTGATATCCAGATCAGTGGCTAAGACAGCGTTACAATAGCTGAACATAAATCTATGTGGTGCCTTTGACCGATGGTAAGTTAGTACAGATTTCAGGTAGTGATCAGAGTTTAAAAAGCAAACACAGAGCACAAGAGATAAATTGCAGCATGTGAGGAGAGGGCATCAAGATTTGGAAGTCTGTTCTGATTGAAGAGAGGCACAGTGTTATTGTCCAGGCCGGGAACTCCAAGGTGTTTGTGAAGTTAGCTAAGACCCTAAGTTTTGCATTTAATTTTGCCATTGGTGAGCATAAGATGTTTCACACCAGGTATGATTCCAGTGACCCACTGGGGAACTTCTATCAAACAAAGTTTATTTACGAACACAGTTGGAAAATAACAAAAAGAATTAGCATTAACTTTTATCAATTATAAGAATTAAGCATGACACAGTATAATCCTTAGTTGCTAGCTATCTTTGTTGTTCCAGTTTAAAGCAAAATCCCATAGACATACATCCTTCTTCAGAATTAGTTAGCACTAAAACAAGATGCTAGATTTCTAGTTTTTAACACCTCTCTCCCTGCAGCCTTCCAAAACAGAAACACTCAGATAACAGAACCTCCAACTCCAGAGAGGAAAACAAAAACATTGCTCTCTCTCTGTCTCATGTGCAAACAGCATCTGAAGCAGCAGCACAGTTGGAATTGTCTGTGAAAGCCTAGCTGTCTCCAGTCATATGATCTGATCTGTCAATTATCCCAATTAACTCTACTCTGCAATTCCAGGGAGCACTAAAACATCAGAGCACTGCATCCTTTCTGATTAAAACAAATGTAAGAGCAATTATACTGCTGCAGTAACAATCAAGGACATCAGCTGCAGACAAAACGGCACTGATAAGATGCCAGAGACTGCTCGAAACATCCTGCAGTATTTTAGCAACAGGGGAGAGAGGCAAGGACAGGACAGGAGGGATTTCAGATAAGTCTATTTAGATGAAAAACGTAGAGAAGGTCAAAGCAGCCTGTTTGATTGACACCCCATCCACCATGTTCAACATTCACTCCCTCCTATACCAGCACATCAAGGCAGCAGCATGTACCGTCAACAAGATGCACTGCAGCAATTCACTAAGTCTCCTTCAAAAGCACCTTCTAAACCTGCGTCATCTACCATCTAGAAGGACAAGGGCAGCAGACACCTGGGAACACCACCACCTGCAAGTTCCCCTCCAAGTCACTCAACATCCTGACTTGGAAATATATCATTGTTCCTTCACTGCCACTGGGTCAAAATCCTGGAATTTGCTTCTTAAGAGTGCTGTAGGTGTAGCAGTTCATCATTGATGATGCAGCAATGCACAAGCGATGCATAAAAAACAGAAATCAGTGGACGAGGGATGGAGTAGTGGGGTTTGGTTGTGGTACAGGTGGTGTTAGAAATAGAAAGAGAAGAATTTAAAGAATACAATGATTATTTTAAATTTAAGGTGTCACAAGATTGGTAGCCAATGTAGATCAGACAGGACAGCTGGGCGAGTGGGACTGGGTGCAGAATAAGACAACGATTATCAAACTGGAGTTCAGGGAGGCCTCAGAGGGCTTCCAGTGGGTGTGCAATGTAGGGCTGGCATTACCATCTGGGCAACTGCCAAGGGTGCCATGATGAAGAGAGAGTGAGTGACTCAGGAGTAGTACTCATAGGAGTAAACCTCCCCCATCCCTCATGTTCCCCCATCATTCCCTACCCTCCTGTGTTCCCCCGTTCCCCCCACTCTCTGTACCCACTACTCCATGCTTCCCCACCCTCCCTCCCTCTCTCTCCACACCCTGTGCCAGTTGCCAGTGACATAAAGGAATGGCATGGGGAAAGAGTTATTGAAGTGGATGATCAGCCATGATCATATTGAATTGGGGTGTAGATTGGATGGGCTAATTGGCCTACTCCTGTTCCGATGTGGTCAAAAGCTGACAGATGAGGGAAGCGAGGCAGGAGTAAACAGATTTCCCAGGAGAGATGGATCAGGTCATGGATTGGAGAAACAGTTATAAAACTGCACTTTGATTAGAGGTCACACGTATCCTGCACATTCTCTCTTCCACCTTCTTCCGTCGGGAAAAAGATACAAAAGTCTGAAATCACATACCAACCTACTCAAGAACAGCTTCTTCTCCACTGCCACCATATACTAAGCTGATCTTTCGCTACAACCTCTCTGTAACTGCAAAAATATATTTTGCACCTTATCTTTTCCTTCTCCCCAATGTACTCTATTATGCTTTGTCTATATAGTGCGCAAGGAACAACACATTTGACTGAGTCCCAATACATGTGACAATAATAAATCTAATCAAAGCATAGACAGACTCGAGGGTTGGCGCTCACAAGTTCCTCACAGGGTAGGGGAACAGGGGGTAGGGGAACAGGGAATAAAGTGAGATGGTTTATAGCAGAGAATGGAAGTTTTTTTTAGTTTCTTTATTAGTGTCACAAGTAGGTTTACATTAACGCTGCAATGAAGTTACTGAAAATCCCCTAGCTGCCACACTCCAGCACCTTTTCGGGTACAGTGAGGGAGAATTTGGCATAGCCTAACATTGGATAAATAGAGAGAGCCTCCAATGGGCCTCGTGAATATTTTTGTCACAGTTCACCAATAGGTGTTTGGACAGAGTCTTTTGATTTATTATTGTCACATACGGTGAAAATTATTGTCAGAAGGGCTGGTCAGTTGGGCAGTGATTGTCTGCGGCCAGTCAGTATGTTGTGTTTTGGGTGGTTGGGGGGGGGGGGGGGGGGGATTGACAGTAAACAGCAGCTCCCTCACCTCCCGGGCAGCCCGCCAGCTGCTCACACTGGCGCCTCAGCTCCTCATACACACAGCCGAACGCTTCGTGCAGCTTCTCAAACTCCTCGGAGGACATCCTGACTCTAAACAACAGACTGACCCTGAGGGGGAAACCCGGCAGCAGCTACAGCAGCATCCCCGCACACTTCCGGCTCCTCCTCCCGCAATCAGCTGACACCCCCCGCGGCCGGCCTCCTCCACACAGCCGCATCCCGCTCCGGCGCCATGGCTTCAGCCCGTCACCTCCCCCAGCACCGCGGCAATGGCCGGGGGAAGCGAGAGGGGGACGGACTGGGTCTGAACCCCGGGGGAAGGGAGAGGGGGACGGACTGGGTCTGAACCCCGGGGGAAGGGAGAGGGGGACGGACCGGGTCTGAACCCCGGGGGAAGGGAGAGGAGGACGGACCGGGTCTGAACCCCGGGGGAAGGGAGAGGGGGACGGACCGGGTCTGAACCCCGGGGGAAAGGAGGAGGACGGACCGGGTCTGAACCCCGGGGGAAGGGAGAGGAGGACGGACCGGGTCTGAACCCCGGGGGAAGGGAGAGGGGGACGGACCGGGTCTGAACCCCGGGGGAAGGGAGAGGGGGACGGACCAGGTCTGAACCCAGGGGAAGGGAGAGGGAAAAGGACCGGGTCTGAACCCCGAGGGGAGAGAGGGACGGACCGGGTCTGAACCCCGGGGGAAGGGAGAGGTGGACGGACCGGGTCTGCGCCTGGGCCGGGGGAAGGGAGAGGAGGACGGACCCGATCTGAACCCCCGGGGAAAGGAGAAAGGAAATGGAGCGGGTTTGAAAGGGAGAAGTCTGATCCCGAGGGACGGGGAAGGCATTCTGAGTGTTGTAGTTTTCTGCTCTTTCCGGTCCCGCGATATTGATTGACAGCTCAGACCAGTTCCTTCCGGTCCCGGGAGGATGATTGACAGCTCAGATCAGCCCCTTCCGGTCCCGGGAGGCTGATTGACAGCCCAGACCAGTTCCTTCCGGTCCCGGGAGGATGATTGACAGCCCAGACCAGCCCCTTCCGGTCCCGGGAGGATGATTGACAGCTTAGATCAGCCCCTTCTGGTCCCGGGAGGATGATTGACAGCTCAGATCAGCCCCTTCCGGTCCCGGGAGGCTGATTGACAACCCAGACCAGCCCCTTCCGGTCCCGGGAGGATGATTGACAGCCCAGGCCAGCCCCTTCCGGTCCCGGGAGGATGATTGACAGCCCAGACCAGCCCCTTCCGGTCCCGGGAGGATGATTGACAGCTCCATCCCCAGCTCTTTCTTGCAAGAAGTGCTGCAGTCTCAGTGAGGATGCCAGACTTATTCACCATTATTGGGATCTGTGCAATCACTGCTCTTCTTTTGGCAGCATTTGGCCCCTATATCAGGTTAGTATTTGCAACAATTCTGTAACCTGCTTGTTGTCAAACTGAATATAAATTGTATCTAATGTTGCAATCTGCTTTTCCTTACCAGTGTTGTCAGTTACGTTTTAAATTAAATTGGATTTAAAAATTTGATACATTTCCACGTTTGATTATATGAACAAAAATTGAATGAATTATGGGAGGGAGAATAAAAAATGTAGCTTTTCTAAAAAAGTATAGATTGATGTACTTTGGATAATATTTTGAATGAATGGGGATAATTTGCTGGTTTTAACCTCGTTTTTTTGTCTGTCTCCCTGAGTGAGCGTTTGCTGCAACGAAGTAAATCACAATCGCCCTGCGTCAAAAAAAAAGATTAATTCCTTTAGTCTGTGCTCAAATTAGGCTGAGTTTGCAGGGCGGTTGAAAGGCCCATTAGTGTTTTGAGCATTAATTGCAGTTCTGTTAGTCGGGAACATTGCAAAGATACACAGCACGCTGCAACTGGACAAAGGTGAGATCAGATGATGGGTTTATGGGAGGGATTTCATCTTTCCTCTACTTTCATTGGCTGTTTGGTGTTTCGGCTGATTTTCGGTCACTGCATTTCAGATTTATTTTCCACTGCCCACGTCAGATCAAAAGCATTTCAACTATCAGACACTTGGGTTGTGGAAGATGTTGTATAATCCAAGCCCTTTTCCTCTGGGGAAAAATTGGGATGTTGTAACGAAATCCTGAAATGCTAATAGCAATAATAAACAAAGCCAAATAATTGTCACATTTCAAAAATTGCGGCATTTTAACTTGACTTTCACTTCTCATGAAAGTAAAAGTTTTATTCATTAGTCACGAGTAGGCTTACATTCACATTGCAATGAAGTTACAAACATCTGGGATGTATTTGCAATCTTGGCTTTCGTAGAATAGAATCATAGAATCCTGACAAGTGCAGAAGGAGGCCATTCAGCCCATCAAATCTGCACCAACTCTCCGACAAGAGCATCCTATTGAGGCCCTATCCCCATAACCTCATGTATTTACCCTGCTAATCCCTCTAACCCATGCATCTTTGGCCACTAAGGGGCAATTTATTGTCGCCAATCCACCTAACCTGCACGTTTTTGGACTCGGTAAGAAGCCTCACAACACCAGGTTAAAGTCCAACAGCTGTATTTGGAATCACAAGCCTTTGGGGCACTGCGCCCTCATCAGGTGAGTGGCTTGAAGGAGCAGCACTCTGAAAGCTTGTGATTCCAAATAGACCTGCTGGACTTCAACCTGATGTTGTGAGACATGCCCACCGCATGGTAAAAGGTCTTTGGACTGTGGGAGGAAACCAAAGCACCTGGAGGAAACCCGTGCAGATATGGGGAGAATGTGCAGACTCCACATAGGCAATGACCCAAGGCCAGAATCAAACCTGGGTCCCTGGCACTGAGAGGCAGCAGTGCTAATCACTGCGCCACCGTGCTACTTTGTTTTGGGGAGAAAAACTATTTTTGGTGCATTCTGTTAATACGTAGCTTGGGAAATTGTTAACATTTTATTTTCTGTAACGCACCAGAACAAGCTATGAAACAAATAGCATTTTAATTACTGTCCACACCATTCTCAAGACATGTAATTTTTAAAAATTTATTCGTGAGACGTGCGCATTGCTGTCAAGGTCAACATTTGCTGCCTCAGTGATCTCTCCTGTGTAGCAGTGCAGGCTGTGAGACATTGCTTGTTTCTGTAGCAGCAATCTGGAAAGGACTTGACATAAATGTTCAGAGCCACAGTCACCTTGCCCTCCTTTGAGATTTCAAATATGGCTGCAGAAATTCACAGCTCCAGGAACGCAGGTTCAATTCCCAGCGTGGGTCACTGTCTGCACAGAGCCTGCACGTTCTCCCTGCGTCTGCATGGATTTCCTCTGTGTGCTCCGGTTTTCTCCTACAGTCCAAAAGACGTGCTGGTTAGGTACATTGGCCGTGCTGAATTCTCCCCCAGTTTACCCAAATAGGTGCCAAGTATAGCGACTAAGAGATTTTCACCGGCACTTCATTGCAGTGTTAATGTAAGCCTATTTGTGACACTAATAAATAAACTTTAGGTGTGTGATCTTCTTCAGAGAGTTTGAGTACAAGAAGAAAGATCAGACGTATAAGATGATGAATGGGATGGATAGGATAGAGGTGGAGAGACTCTTCCCGCTCAAAAAAGACAGTAGGACTAGGGGGCACAGCCTCAAGATAAAAGGGGGGCGGTTTAGAATGGAGTTGAGGAGGAACTTCTTCACTCAAAGGGTGGTGAATCTCTGGAATTCTCTGCCCGTTGAAGTGGTGGAGGCTGCCTCGCTAAATATTTTTAAGACGCGGGTTGATGGGTTTTTGTTAAGAGAGGGGATTAAGGGTTATGGGGAGAGGGCGGGAAAGTGGAACTGAGCAGCGACAGATCAGCCATGATCTTATTGAATGGCGGGGCAGGGTCGAAGGGCTAGATGGCCTACTCCTGCTCCTATTTCTCATGTTCTTATGTAGACTCACTCACGTTACAAATGAAGACTGTCAAAGTGACATTCCTGTACTTTTACCGACTGCACCTGAGTGAAAGAAAAGGTGTCACGTTTTCCGATTGTTTGACAGGAGATGCGCTGGTGGTGGGGTGTGTTCATCCAGCGCCAGACTGGATGGGAAAACTGTCCTGATTACGGGGGCGAACAGCGGAATAGGGAAAGAGACGGCACGTGAGCTGGCACGGAGAGGTGAGTCACCGCTGGGCAGTTATTTCAACAGTGTAAGAGTGTTTGAATGTGACACCAGAATATGCTCGTAACTTAAACTTTGTTCAATCAAAACTGGACATGTCTAATGCCTCCCCCAAGCACTGGCCCAGCGTAAAAACAGAGACATCAGCCCTGTTTCTTCTCTGGAAATCTCTGTCTTCATCTCTCTAAGAAGACAAGCTGTCGTAGCCCTCAATTCACACATGTTGCCCCTTCGTTATGGTCTGGAGACTATGAACAGAAAATGAAGTGTTTTCCTTATAAACATCCAATATAGAAGTTATTTTGATATCTTGTTTCCTGTACCAAGATGACCTTGGCTATTTGGTTTCACACACAGCTGCGCCAGACAGACTGAATGTTATATCCGGTGCAGGAAATATGTTTAGACCCACTTGATGAAGGGGCGCTGCTCCGAAAGCTCGTGCTACCAAATAAACCTGTTGGACTTTAACCTGGTGTTGTGAGACTTCTTATTGTGACCGCCCCAGTCCAACGCTGGCATCTCCACATCAGGACAATAAAGGACAGTACAGCACAGGAACGGGCCCTTCCGCCCATCAAGTCTATGCTGACTCATGATGCCTTTCTAAACTAAAGGCCTTTTGCCTCTACGCGGTCCGTATCCCTCTATTCCCTGCCTATTTACGTAGCCTTTTAAACATTGCTATTGTATCTGCTTCTCTTTCCAGGCACTTACCACCCGCTGTGTCAAAAACCTGCCTCCCTCATCTCCTTTAAACTTTCCCCCTTTCACCTTAAGCCCTGTTTCCCCTCGTGATTGACATTTCTACTCTTGGGGGAAAAAGACTCTCTATCCACATCTCTCATAATTTTGTAAACTCCTATCAGATCGCCCCTCAGCCTCCGACACTCAAGTTTGTCCAACCTGTCCTCATACCTAACACCCTCCAAACCAGGCGACATCCTGGTAAACTTTCTCTGTGCCCTCACCAAAGCCTCCATTTCCTTCTGATAGTGTGACAAACCAGAACTGTATGCAATATTCCAAATGTGACCTAACTAGAGTTCTGTGAGTTTTATAAGGGAGGGGATTGGGCTGTCTTGTAGATTGTTCGTGCTATAACTCATTTGTATACATTTATTTTGTGCAGTTGTAGCGAGAGAAAGTGGCAAGGAAAGGTGAGATCGGCACTATTTGAAGAAAAGGATTATTTTTAAACAACGACATTCTTTAAGAAACTAGTCATTTATTTCCTTTCTGCACCATCTCAACAAGAGAGAAGGAAAGAACGAACTCCTCTTAATGTTTCGCTACATTACAACTATCCCAGGGATCTGGGTTCAATTCCCGGCTTGGGTCACTGTCTGTGTGGAGTCTGCACGTTCTCCCAGTATCTGCTTGGGTTTCCTCCAGGTGCTCCAGTTTTCTCCCACACTCCAAAGATGTGCAGATTGGCCATGGTATATTGCCCCTTAAGTGTCCCAAGGAGGAAAGATTGGGTAAACTGGGGCTCTTTTCCTTAGAAAGATGGAGATTGAGGGGGGATCTGATAGAGGTGTATAAAATAATGAAGGGTATAGATAGAGTAAACAGTGGCAGGCTTTTTCCTAGATTGGAGTCAAATATCACGAGGGGTCACGAGCTAAGGGTGAGGGGGGAGAAATATAATTTGGATACTAGAGGGAGGTTTTTCACACAGAGGGCCGTGGGGGTATGGAAGGCGCTACCAAGTAAGGTGGTGGAGGCAGGCACGCTGGACTTGTTTAAGGTTTACTTAGATAGGCACATGAGTGAAACAGGGATGGAGGGTTATAGGAGACAGTTTTAAAAAAGGTCAGAGCCTCGGGACGTTACTGGAAATCTAATGCTACATGTGTTGATGTTTTGTCTCTTTTACTCCGCAGGTGTGTCGGTCCACCTTGTTGTCTAATGAGGGGCATGCACACGGTGGGTCGTGCGTGGGCTGCTCTTGGATGTTTCGAGAGTGGCCTAGTACTTCGCATCGTTTGTGTATGCTTAAAACTGGACCAGCAGATGGGCACCACAACAGCTCAGTGACTATCACTGTTTGCTGTGCAGACACATGGATTTGGGCCAGTGTCTGCAGGAGTTTGTGCATTCTCCCTGTGCTTGTGTGGGTTTCCTCCCACACCCCAAAGATGTGCTCTTAAGCTGATTGGTGTACCAAATTGTCCCTAATTATTCTCCCCTGAATCTGGTTTCCAATGGGGGTACCATACGCATACACACAGGTCAAGGTAGGTGTAGGAAAATGCTTTGATAAGATGGCGGCGCGGGCTCGTTGGGCCGAAGGGCCTGTTTCCTGTGCTGTGTTGTTCTTTGTTCTTCTTTGTTTTTTGTGTGCAGGTTAGGGGGATTAGTAGGGTAGATGAAAGGGGTAAAGGGAATAGGTAAGATGCTCTTTCAGAGAGTCGGCACAGGCTCCACGGGCCAAATGGCACCTTCTCAACATGTCACCGGCTACAAAGTGCTTTGTGACTGTTGTGATTGTGGTGCCTGTCTCTTTAAGACAGACGAGTACAGCAAAAGAGGATCACCTGACTTGAGGGACCAATGGGAACTGAGAGTGAGTGATCACCCCAGAGGGTGGAGTCCTCTCTTGGTTAGAATAATTCAGGCAACCATGTAGTCAACATGTGAAGGCTGGAGCGCTGCCGTGGACAGCAGCTGCTTGGAGATATAGATTACTGTCATCAATTAATACTAATCAGTCCTAGCAAAATCTGAAGCCTCTTGACAGCACCTGAGGTGTGTGTGGCTATTACTCTGACATCCTGAGGCAGCAAGACGATTTTCTTTTTCTACAATAAGATTTTACTCAGAATGGCCAAACAATTAATTTAATCTCCTCTCTCCTTCTCTCTTGTCCTTGATGGTTTGTGATTGACGTAAACAGTTCTGCTGACCAGCTGAGTTACACAAAGTAGAGTCAACCTTAGCGATGCCCATGAGGTGGGCCTCTTTGAGTATGAGCTCCCTGATTGAGGTAATGTTTGCCTGTCCAATCATGGGGTCTCACCTGTGGATATATAGAAGAGTCTCAGGGCTACTGACACTCCAGTTTCTGACTTTGTACCTGGAGCACTCCCAGGAGTGGAATAGACTTTGTAAACAAAGGGAATCTGGTGAAGGGACACTGGCTTCTGAGAAGTTATTTGATTTTATTTATTATTGTCACATGTATTATCATACAGTGAAAAGTATTGTTTATTGCATGCTATACAGACAAAGCATACTGTACATAGAGAAGGAAAGGAGAGGGTGCAGAATGTAGTGTTACAGTCATAGCGAGGGTGTAGAGAAAGATCAAGTTAATGCGAGATAGATCCAGTCGAAAGTCTGATGGCAGCAAAGTCTGTAAGAGATTGTTAAAGAGTTTAGAAGAGGTAGAGTACAGTTTTAAAAGCAGAGAATGAGAATGAAAGATAGAACTGGAGGGTATGGTGGGGACAGCTTGCAAGAAGTCACCATTATGGATTCCATCAACCATCTAAAGGTTCACAGACAAATGTAAGCATTACAGAAATATCCCACTCTGTTTCTGTACAGAGCATCATTTTAATCAGTCCCTGAAGTGTAGGACACTTAGAGGTGATCCTATGGAGGTCTGTAAAATAATCAGGGGCATAGATCAGCTAGATAGTCAATATCTTTTCCCAAAGGTCGGGGAGTCTAAAACTAGAGGGCATAGGTTTAAGGTGAGAGGGGAGAGATACAAAAGGGTCCAGAGGGGCAATTTTTTCACACAGGGAGTGGTGAGTGTCTGGAACGAGGTGCCAGAGGTAGTAGTAGTAGAGGTGGGTACAATTTGGTCTTTTAGAAAGTGTTTACATGGGTAAGATGGGTATAGAGGGAAATGGGCCAAATGCAGGCAATTGGGACTAGCTTAGGGGTTTCAAAAAAAGAGGTGGCATGGACAAGTTGGGCCAAAGGGCCTGTTTCCATGCTGTAAACCTCTATGACTTTATTCTTCCCCCCCAGTATTTGGTCAGTATATGATGTGTTTGTAATCAGTCACCTTTGGGACTAAAACAGGAAGTAATGCCAATGTGGCCCTTCACAGGGGCTCGAGTGATCCTGGCCTGCAGAGATCTCACCAAGGCTGAGGCCACGGCCCAGGAGATTCGTGAAGACACCGGGAGTAAGCAAATCGTTGTTCGGGAGTTGGATCTTGCGGACAAAGTGTCTATATACCAGTTTGCTGAAAATGTCCTTCAAGGTAACGCAACAAGTCCCTTTCTCTCTCTATTGGGGGCATGGTTATTTATTCAGTTTAGACTCATTAAATTGTGAAAGAAATAATATCTTGCTGACAAATGAAGAATCAGAATTGACACAGAGATGCACGATGTAAGTTGTATTTTAGTGAATAGTTACTTTGCCTCGGGATTTACCAGGGAGGTTATTTGCCAGGGAGATTACCAAGGTCGACAAGACAATAGAAAAATAAATAAAACATTAAAGATCCATGGAAAAGGGGGATGATTATTAAACAGAGTGGATAAGGCCCTGGATGCAGGTGCCTCACATCTGTTTTCCTCAAGGAAGTTAGACTTGGAGGCCGGTAAATGATTGAATCATTGAATCCCTACAGTGCAGAAAGAGGTCATTCAGCCCATCGAGCCTGCACCTACAGCACTCCCACCGAGCTCTATCTGCATAAACCACATATTTACCCAGGTTCAGTTCCAGCCATGGGTGACTGTCTATATGGAGTTTGCACATTCTCCCCATGTCTGCAAGGGTTTTCACCGAGTGCTCTGGTTTCGTCCCACAGTCCGAAAAATATGCGGGTTGGGTGGACAGACTGAGATAATGCCCCTCAGTGTCCCAAGGTGTGTAGGTCAGAGGAATTAACAGATAATGCCTCTGACCCGAAGGGGCAATTTAGCACAGCCAATCAACCTAACCTACACATCTTTGGACTGTTGGAGGAAACCAGAGCATCCGGAGGAAACCCACGCAGACACGGGGAGAATGTGCAGACTCCACATAGATAGTGACCCGAGGTCGGAATTGCACCCGGGTCCCTGGTGCAGTGAGGCAGCGATGCTAACCACTGTATCACCTAATAGTGGCTCTTGTCACTTTTTCCAAGGAGGAGGGTGGTGGTTGTTACTGCGATTGTCAGAACTGCTGCTTCACAGTGTCAGGGACCTGGGTTCAATTCCGGCCTTGAGTCACTGTGTGCGAAATCTGCTCGTTCTGCCCATGTCTGCATGGGTTTCCTCCAGTTTCCTCCCAAAGTCCAAAGGTGTACAGGTTGGGTTGATTGGCCCTGCTAAATATTACCCCTTAGCATTAGGGGGATTCCTAACCTACCACCTTGGGACAGAAAAGGGTCAATGAATGCAGAACAACAAATTACATCAGAATGGCTGCAATTAAATAAAGCCTGAGAATGGGGAAATAATTTAACCCGAGGTTGCAGTCATTGGTACAATTTGAGCCAACCAGGGAATGGTAGATACGGGGCTATCAACTCTCTGTTCCACTAAACTCCTTCCTTCAGTCACAGTGCAACTAAAAGGTGGAGGGAAGAGTTGGAGGAGCAAAGAACATAAGAAATAGGAGCAGGAGTAGGCCATCTAGCCCTTCGAGCCTGCCCCGCCATTCAATAAGATCATGGCTGATCTGTCGCTGCTCAGTTCCACTTTCCCGCCCTCTCCCCATAACCCTTAATCCCCTCTCTTATCAAAAACCCATCAACCCGCGTCTTAAAAATATTTAGCGAGGCAGCCTCCACCACTTCAACGGGCAGAGAATTCCAGAGATTCACCACCCTTTGAGTGAAGAAGTTCCTCCTCAACTCCGTTCTAAACCGCCCCCCCTTTATCTTGAGGCTGTGCCCCCTAGTCCTACTGTCTTTTTTGAGCGGGAAGAGTCTCTCCACCTCTATCCTATCCATCCCATTCATCATCTTATACGTCTCAATGAGATCTCCCCTCATTCTTCTAAACTCTAACGAGTACAAGCCTAGTTTATTCAGCCTCTCCTCATAGCTCAACCCCCTCAACTCCGGTATCAGCCTAGTAAACCTCCTCTGCACTCCCTCCAGGGCCAAAATATCCTTGCGCAGGTGCGGCGCCCAAAACTGCACACAGTACTCCAGCTGCGGCCTCACCAATGCCCTATACAGCTGCAGCAAGACCTCCCTACTTTTATATTCAATCCCCCTCGCTATGAAGGCCAGCATCCCATTCGCCTTCCTGACCACCTGCTGCATCTGTATTTGAACTCACAACTCATCTACAGAAATAATATTCCAGTGAATGACAGGTCAATCTACGGAACAGACTCCGAGCTGCGGGAGCAATTGGTACCAACTTGTTCGAATGCACGTTGAGTTGTTTCAAAGGTAACATTTTGGGGTAATCTGAGACACGATAATTGAGAGGCTGATGGACCCATGTTCCCCAAAGTTCTCCACCAATGGGATCAAAGCAAAATATTTGGACGCTGCCGACCTAGAATAAAAACGGAAAGTGCTGGAAGGACTCTGGTTTCTCTGAGAGAGAAACGGAGCTCCTGTTTTGAGCCATATTAGACTCAAAGCTTCCGCTCTCGGTGGAATGTTCCAGTCCCTCTCACCGGCAGGATCTCTCGGTCGAAGTCAGTGGACATACGAATGGCTCACCGCATTTTCCAGTCCTGTCCCTGCCACAAGGGGCCTGGAACATTCTGCGCTCTCTCTCCACAGACACTGCCCATGTGGGAGAGGAGTACTTATCTCAGCAGGGCGTTGGCTGGGGGGGGGGTCAGGAAAATTAACACGTGGGCAGCACCACCCTCACTGTAGACTGGCTGTCTCTGCATATACGTGAAATAGACAGCGCAGACAAAGGAGGATGTTTCAGTATATCTATCAACAGGACACAACTGAATGTTATTGCTAAGGGCACTGAAACTGTAATAATGACACGATTAAGTGACCTTTTTCCGAACGGACATTCCATCCGTCTATACGATTATGAGATTACCAATGAGATGCAAATAAACAGCTATTGTCCTGAGCTCCCTGTTTGTATCAGATGTAAATAATTTACTGGTGCGTGTGATTGGAAACAATTATCTTTACTAGAAGTTGTGTTCTGTCAAAAAGGCTGACTGTACACAACTGGGCAGAGCAGACTGAAGAAGCCTGAGGAATTCTTCAGTTCTCTCCTTATCGTTAGGGCAACAAGGATCGATCACGCACGATGTCCAAATATCTTTTTAGCTCTGACACTCCACCAGCTGAGTTTTTACAGCGTTCTCAGTTTTTATTTCCACCAATGGCGTTTGCCTCGTGTCATTTCTGGGTCAGTTGTGGTTTGATTGGTCCAGTTATCTCCTGGTTGGTGTAGACACGGCGAAGCCTCGGCCTTTTCTCACCTTGTGAGGAGTCCTGTGTCCAGCTGCCCTTTCCCAATGCACGAGGGGGAGGGGGGTTAAATAACAAAACAGGGAACAGAAAATGCTGAGAGAGCTCAGCAGCTCTGGCAGTCCCTGTGTAGAGAGAAACTGAGTTAACGTTTCAGCTTGATGGCTTGCTGGAAAGTTCTGGCACTTCCTGTTTTTATTTCAGAGTCTCAGGATCTGCAGCGTTTGTGTTAGTGAACAGGTAAAACTGGGTAGGAAATATATACCCTGATAACCTGGCACCATTTCAAAAAGAACCAATCTGATTAGAGAGGCACGGTGGTTAGCACTGCTGCCTCCCAGCGCCAGGACGCCAGTTCGATTCCCAGGTGGGCAGAGTTTGAATGTTCTCCCTGTGTCTGCGTGGGTTTCCTCTGGGTGCTCCAGTTTCCTCCCACACTGCAAAGAGGTGCAGGTTAGATGGATTGGCTATGGTAAATATTTGGGTTGGTGATGTGGAGATGCCGGCGTTGGATTGGGGTAAACACAGTAAGAAGTCTCACAACACCAGGTTAAAGTCCGACAGGTTTATTTGATGGTAAATGCCACAAGCTTTCGGAACGCTGTTCCTTCATCAGGTGAGTGGAAAGTTCTGATCAGAAACAGAGCATATAAAGGCACACACAGTTTACAGAATACTGATTAGAATGCGAGTCTTTACAGCTAATCAAGTCTTAAAGGTACAGACAATGTGAGTGGAGAGAGCATACACAGAGATGTGTATTGTCTCCAGGCAGGACAGTAAGTGAGATTTTGCAAGTTCAGGCAAGTCATGGGGGGGGTTACAGATAGTGTGACATGAACCCAAGATCCCAGTTGAAGCCGTCCTCGTGTACGGAACTTAGCTATCAGTGGGTGGGTTTACAGGGATAGGGTGGGGGAGAGGGCCTGGGTAAGGTGCAGACTCAATGGGCTGAATGGCCTCTTCTGCACTGTAGGGATTCTGTGTGAATTGGCATGCTCTCGTTTTGTGAGTAATTTTCTAATTCCCAATTCTGTTTACTGACAGAGGAGAAACAGATCAATGTTTTGATCAATAACGCTGGTGTGATGATGTGTCCCTTCATGAAGACACGCAATGGGTTTGAGATGCAGTTTGGTGTAAACCACCTGGGTAAGTTAACAGTTATCAAACTACTTTAACACTTCGGACCCTGTTGGGGTTCGCCAACAGTGGCTATTGTAATGAATTAATATATTCTGGCAGATTCTGAGGATGCAAATTAGCAAATGCATGTTCTCATTTTCAAGTGGATGTAATTTTTGTCAGCCTCCGAATCACACCCAGGTTACAGTCCCCCCCCCCGCGCCGGGGTTACAGTCCCCCCCCGTGCCGGGGTTACAATCCCAGTGTTAATCTTTATTTGAGGGTTTGGACAGTGATCAGCTGCTGGTTCGTGACTGTGAGGCGGTGGTCGGACCAGTGTCCAATTCCTCAAAACACACAGGCCTCCAGGCCACTTTGTGTCACCTGCAACACACCCCTTGCTGAGAAACCTCGTTGCAGAGAAGGTGTCCCGGGGGAACACGGGACACCTCCTCTGCTGTATGGACGTACACACCAGCATGTGTATTAGGAGGAGTAGACCAGACCATTTGGCCCATCGAGCATGCTCTGCCGTTGGATAAGATCGTGATTGGCACAGTGGTTAGCACTGCTGCCTCACAGCGCCAGGGACCCGGGTTCAGTTCCAGCCTCAGGCTGTTACCTGTGCGGAGTTCTCTCCGTATCTGTGTGGGTTTCCTCCGGGCGCTCCGGTGTCCTCCCACACTCCAAAGATGTGCGGGTTAGGTGCATTGGCCATGTTAAATGGGGTTACAGGGATAGGGCGGGTGAAGAGGGCGCAGGTAGAGTCAGTGCAGACACAAAGGGCCGAATGGCCTCCTGCACTGTAAGGATTCTATGACTGTGGCCTCAACCCCACTTTCCTGTCAACCCCCTCCCCATACCCTTTAATTCCCAAACCCTATTGAACCATCAATATGTGTGCTTCATTGTGAGACGTTAAATGGTATCTGGACACAATATTATTTTTGTGTGAACATTTTTTTCAGAAGTCTTTCCAATTTATACAGTGTTTCCCAGTAAAGGAATTCTCTTCTCAGCCACACAGTGACTGCAGAGAGAGTGAAGCAGGGAACCGAACCTGTGGAATAAATCTCACGGTGCACCAGCTCTTGGCTTCCACTGGATGGCAGCTCTGAGGCACGGAATTAAAACCAACCCTGGCTATGAAATGCCACAATGTGGAGGTGCCGGCGTTGGACTGGGGTAAACACAGTAACAAGTCTCGCAACACCAGGTTAAAGTCTAACAGGTTTATTTGTTAGTACAAGCCACTAGCTTTCGGAGTGCTGCCCCTTCATCAGGTAAGCTCGAAAGCTAGTGGCTTCTGCTACCAAGTAAACCTGTTGGACTTTAACCTGGTCACTCTTAATATGAAATGCCAGCAGATTCTTCTGCCACAGTCATGGAATGGGACAGCACAGAAGGAGGCTGTTTGGCCCATCGAGTCCGTGCAAGCTCCTCAAGACCAATTTAGATAGTCCACTCCCCCCACTTTGAGGTAATCCCCGTAAAACGTTCATATCTTTACCTCCTTACTCGGTGGGTGATCAGTTGCTACTGTTACATGGCCAGTGGTTTCTGATGGACCTTGCAGGAGAGAGAGGACAGTGGAGACATAACTTATTTGTTCAAAGCACAGCCATCATGAGAGCCCAGACAACTCGGTGTGGCCACGAGGGAGGGGATTTTCACAGTAACTTCATTGCATTGTTAACGTAAGCCTACTTGTGACATTAATAAATAAACTTCTTAAGTTGGATTTCATCCCAGTAATCTCGGCAGAGGCTCGAGGGAGCTGCTTCTCTGTTGAAGGTGCAGTCTCCCGAAAGTGGGGCTAAACAGAGGCTCTTTCTGCCTCTTCCAGTGGTTCAGCTCGAGAACAAAGATCCCACGGCGCGATTCACAGCAGGAGACACAAGTCTACCGGTAGCAGTCACCGAAAGTAAAAGTAGTTATTTCACTGCCCACAAGCTCACACTGTATGCAAACTAGTTGCATGTTTGCCTGTACAATAAGTTTATTGTTACAAAATATTTTGGAACTTACGATACTCCTTAACTGAACAGTAATAACTCTCAAACACCAGATTAAAGTCCAACAGGTTTATTTGGAATCACGAGCTTTCGGCACACTGCTCCTTCATCAGGTGAGTGGAGGGTAATTCACAAACACAGCATATATAAACAAAGACACAATTGCAAGATAATTACAGATTGGAATATGAAGAGAAGTTGGAATGTTCACTTATCTTTGCAAATATAAGCTGTGTTTGTTAATTAACCTCCTCTCGCCTGATGAAGGAGGAGCGCTCCAAAAGCTCGTGATTCCAAATAAACCTATCGGACTTTAACCTGGTGTTGTGAGACTTCTTATTGTGCCCACCCCCGTCCAACACCAGCATCTTTGCATCATCTTGCACTGTAAGTCTTGGACATTAGGAGGAGAAACATCCAAAGCTGAATAAAAGGTCATCAACTGAAATTTTAACTCTGTTTCTGTCTCCACAGGCACTAATTGACCTGCTAAGTATTTCCAGCATTTTCTGTTTTAATTCCAGATTTCCACTTTCTGCATTGCTTTGCTTCCCCAAATCTTAATTAGTGATAACACAGAATCTTTACCATGCGGAAGGAGGCCATTTGCTCCCTCGTGTCTGTACTGGCTCTGCAAACGGGTATCATGACTTTGTGCTTTTTCCTGTGTGTTGTTTCTATTCAGATAATCATCTAACGCCCAGTTGAATGCCCTGATTGAATCTGCTTCCAGTCAGCGCATTCCAGATCCCAACTACTCATAGAATCCCTAAAGTGCAGAAGAAGGCCATTTGGCCCATCGAGTCTGCACCGACCACAATCCCACCCAGGCCCTATCCTCATAACCCATGCATTTACCCTAACTAGTCGTCCTGATACTAGGGTTAATTTAGCATGGCCAATCCACCTAGCCTGTGGGAGGAAACCGGAGCACCCGGAGAAAACCCGCATGGACACAGGGAGAACATGTAAACTCCACACAGTGACCCAAGCCAGGAATTGAACCTGGGTCCCTGGCGCTGTGAGGCAGCAGTGCTAACCACTGTGCCACCCTACGTTCATTGTGTAAAAATGTTTTTCTCATATCATATTTGCTGTGCCCCTCTCGTTCTTGATGTTTTTCTGAGCGGGGACAATTTCTCCCTACCTACTCTATCCAGCCCCCTCATGATGTTGAACATCTCTATCAAATCTCCTCTTAGCCGCATTCTCTCCCAGGAGAAAAGTTGTACATGGTGGTCAGAGTACTTACTGAGAATTTTGACTTTATAACAGAGCGTGGTGACAAGAGTTCTTAAATGCAACACGACATGTCCCGGGGCAATGGAAAATCAAAGCAAGACCACAGACATTGAATGTTTTCCATTCTTTTCCGTCAGGTCATTTTTTGCTGACCTACCTTCTCCTGGATCTCATTAAAAGCTCAGCTCCTGCTCGCATTATTAACATTTCATCCTTTGCTCATGTCTTTGGTCGGATGAATTTTGAAGATCTGCACAGTGAGAAGAATTACGAAGGGGGACTGGCTTACTGCAACAGCAAACTAGCAAATATCCTGTTCACCCGGGAACTGGCAAGGCGTCTGAAAGGTAAGATGCAAATCGTATCTCCACAAAATGCAGCCAAATATAAAGCTCATCCATTTAAAATCCATCACAATTCAACTGCATGAATCATAGAATCCCTGCAGTGCAGAGGGAGGCCATTTGGCCCATCAAATCTGCCCCGACCACAATCCCACCCAATCCCTCTTCCCACAATCCTACATATTTACCCTGCAAATCCCCCCCACCCCCCTGACACAAGCGTCAAGTTAGCATGACCGACCAACCAACCTAACCCACACACCTTTGGACTGTGGGAGGAAACTGGAGCACCCGGAGGAAACCCCCATGTTATACAGGGGGAGAATGCGCAAACTCCACACAGACGGTGATCCAAGCCAGGACTTGAATCCGGGTTCCTGGTGCTGTGAGGGAGCAGTGCTAACCACTGTGCTACCCAATGGCTAATAGATTCTGGCTTTTTCTGTTTCATCAATTTGACATTACCCTATCTTTTGTCTAAACAGATTTGATTTGATTTATTATATTGGGACTTGAGAAGTATTGTTTTGTGCATGCTATACAGACAAAACATTACGTTCATAGAGTAGAGAGAAGGAAAGGGGAGGATGCAGAATATAGTGTAACAGTTAGTTAGGTTGTAGAGAAAGATATAACTTAATGTAAGGTAGGTCAATTAAGTCTGATGGCAGCAGGGAAGAAGCTGTTCTTGCGTCGGTTGGTACGTGACCTCAGACTTTTGTATCTTTTTCCCGACGGAAGAAGGTGGAAGAGAGAATGACCGGACAGCGTGGGATCCTTAATTATACTAGCTGCTTTGCCGAGACAGCAGGAAGTATAGAGAGAGTCAGCGATTGGGAGGCTGATTTGTGTGATGCGCTGAGCTATATTCACAACCCTTGGTAGTTTCTTGCAGTCTTAATCAGAGTAGGAGCCATCGGAAAGGATGCTTCATTCTATGGCACATCTGTAGAAGTTGGTGAGAGTCGTGGTGGACATGCCAAACTTCCTTAGCCTTCTTAGAAAGTAAATGAGTAACAGACCTCTGGATCAAGGAAGTGGCAGTGTATGATTGTTGGTGTATGGTCTCAGTCTGTGCAGTGACAGGGAGGCTACAATACATGTGTGTGTGAGAAGGGCAAAACATGCAGCGAGAGATCAAACTTCTAATCACATAAACCGTGACACCACTGTGAATACCATGCATATATGGACATGATCAGGCTTGACTCAAGGTTTATTATTCGAAAGATAGGGATTTAAAAAAACACTATTTTAACCGGGGACTACATCCCAAAGTTTCAAAGAATCATCCCCACTTTCAATTGTCCCTTAGTGTCCCAAGGTGTGAGGGTCAGATGGAAGGAAAATGAAAATGTGTGAAGTTACACTCTGGGGGAAGGGGAGGACCTGGCTGAGATATTCCGTTGGAAAGTTGGTGCAGACTTGATGGGTTGAATGGCCTTTTCTGCACTGTAGGGATTCTATGATTCTACCAACAAATCTGAGGGAACATGTTCAAGTCTTGGTATTAAGACACTCACTCAGCCCTGTTGTCAACACAAGGATCGATCCATATCCCATCACTCAATTACTCATTAGCCTCTAAGGTCATTGTCCAGAAATATCCATCTACCTGTCCAAAACTGGCTGCAATGCATTTTTTTGATTTGGTTCATTAATTGTCATATGTATTAACTCAGTGAAAAGTTTTGTTTCTTGTGCATTGTACAGCCAAAACATACCCATCATGGAGAAGGAAAGGAGAGAGTGCAGAATGTAGTGTTACTGTCAGAGCCAGGATGTAGAGAAAGTAAAAACTTAATGCAAGGTAGGTCTGTTCAAAAGTCTGACAGCAGCAGGGAAGTAGTTGTTCCTGAGTCGGTCGGTACGTGACCTCAGACTTTTGAATCTTTTTCCCAACAAAAGAAGGAATGTCTGGGTTGCATGGGGTCATTGATTATGCTGGTTACTTTACCAAGGCAGAAGGGAAGTGTAGACAGAGTCAATGGATGGAAGGCTGGTTTGCATGATGGATTGGGCTACATTCACGATCTTTTGTAGTTCCTTGTAGTCTTGGGCAGAGCAGGAGCCCATACCAAGCTGTAATACTACCAGAAAGGATGCTTTCTGTAAAAATTGGTAAGAGCTGACATGCCAAATTTCCTTAGTCTTCTGAAAAAATAGAGGCATTGGTGGGCTTTCTTAACTATAGCATTAGTGTGGAGGAACCAGGACAGGTTATTGGTGATCTGGACACCTAAAAACTTGAAGCTTTCAACCAGTTCTGCTTCATCCCTGTTGATGTAGACAGGGGCATGTTCTCCTTTACTCTTCCTGAAGTCGATGACAATCTCCTTCGTTTTGTTGACATTGAGGGAGAGATTATTGTTTATGTCCCTTTCACTGAGCTGAAGGCTTTGCTGCGGCTGGAAGCTTTGTTTGAAGACACGTTTACGGTTTAATTTGGATCAATTCTATTCTTTCCTGGCAGTTAGTGCACAGTCCGTTTTAAGAACAAATTTCGGACAGTCCTTAGGACATCACTCCTGCAATTTGTCAGGTCTCACAGATGATGATCACCCAAAGAGTGGCACAGTGGTTAGCACTGCTGCCTCAGTGCCAGTGACCTGGGTTCAAATAGTCAAGGGTGGCATTTGCACGTTCTCGTATCTGCGTGGGTTTCCTCCCACAGATTGCAAGAATTCCAATATCCAGGGAAGCAACATATTTATCTTGTGCAAGTGTGAGGTTATCCACTTTGGCAGGAATAATAGTAGGAGGGATTACTATTTAAAGGGCAAAAAGCTGCAGCATGCTACGGTGCAGAGGGACCTGGGGGTCCTTGTGCATGAGTCGCAAAAACCCAGTCTGCAGGTGATCAAGAAGGCGAATGGGATGCTGGCCTTTATAGCGAGGGGGATAGAATATAAAAGCAGGGAGGTCTTGCTGCAACTGTACAAGGCACTGATGGGGCTGCAGCTGGAGTAGTGTGTGCAGTTTTGGTCGCCACACTTGCGCAAGGATATTTTGGCCTTGGCGGGAGTGCAGAGGAGGTTCACTCGGCTGATACTGGAGATGAGGGGGTTGGATTATGAAGAGAGACTGAATCAACTGGGTCTGTACTCGTTGGAGTTTAGAAGGATGAGGGGGGATCTTATAGAGACATATAAGATAATGAAGGGGATGGATAGGGTAGAGGTAGAGAGATTCTTCCCGCTCAAAGAACAGCAGGACTAGAGGGCACAGCCTCAAGATAAGGAGGGGGACAGTTTAGATCAGAGTTGAGGAGGAACTTCTTCACTCAAAGGGTGGTGAATCTCTGGAATTCTCTGCCCTTTGAAGTGGTGGAGGCTACCTTGCTGAATATATTTAAGACACGGGTAGATAGGCAAGGGAATTAAGGGTTATGGGGAGAAAGCTGGAAAGTGGAACTGAGCCACTTCAGATCAGCCATGATCTTATTGAATGGCGGGGCAGGCTCAAAGGGCTAGATGGCCTACTCCTGCTCCTATTTCTTATGTTCTTAAGAAGAGGGTGCTGATTGATTGGTATAGGCATCACCATGAAGAATGCATCAGTTGACAGTGACTGAAGTTAACTGCAGAGTATTGTTTGACTCTTGTTGGCCAAGGTATTGCCCAGTGTAATGAACCAGTAATGTTGTTTTCCCTGACCTTATTGCAATTGGCCTGATGAGTGCAAGATGAAAAGCTTTGACAAAATGTCTTTTTTATTCCAGCAAAACTTGTTATATTTCACTTTGTTTCTTTTCTGAATACAGACACTAAAGTCACTGTGAATTCTGTGCATCCGGGCTGTGTTAAATCAGAACTAATCAGGCACTCCTCTACCATGTCCTTGGCATGGAGAGCTCTCACTTTCCTCATCAAAACACCAGAGCAGGGGGCACAAACCAGTATATACTGTGCTGTAGCTGAAGAGTTGCAAGAGATTTCTGGAAAACATTTCAGGTTTGTGAACTAACATTGTTGAAAATTTAGGAGACACCGGCCTAGTGGTATAGGCACTGGACTAGTAACCCAGGGTAATGCTATAGGGTTCAAATACCACCATGAGATCGTAAAATTCAAATTGTTAAAAATATATGGAATTAAGAATCTATTGGTTTCATGGTTATCATTGTTATTTGTCAGAGAAAAAAATCTTGTTCACTAACATCTTCAGTGAAGGAAATCTGTCATGGTGGCTAGCACTGCTGCCTCAACACCGGGGCTCAGGATTCAAACCCCAGCCTCGGGTGTCTGGTGTTTTCACATTCTTCCCACAGTCCAAAGATGTGTAGGTTAGCTGGATTGCCTATGCTAAATTGTCCTTTAGTGTCAGGGGGACTAACTAGGGTAAATGCATGGGGTTATAAGGATAGGCCTGGGTGGGACTGGAGTTGATGCAAACTCAATGGGCTGACTGACCTCCTTCTGCACCATTTGATTCTCTGGTCCTTGTGCTCAGCAGCACCATAGGGGAGGCTGTGGCTGCTTCCAGAGCAACAGGTACCTGGATTACTAGTCCAGTGACATTGCCGCCATTTCACCATCTCCCCTTTTTGCTCACCAGCTGTACCTATTAAAGTGAAATGTGTTATAACGAGTGAGACATGACATGGACCCCACTTGCCTGTTTCCATTCTCAGCATGAGATATATGTTTGGTTTTCTTCAGTGACTGCAGCCCTGCATTTGTAGCACCTCAGGGGAGAAATGATGCAACAGCCAGGAAGCTATGGGATATCAGCTGCAAACTTTTAGAAATTCAGTGGGATTGAATCAAGATGAAAATGAGTGGGAACCAAGAACATAAAAGATGCAGACTGAAGCCTGGATTTCTATCAACTTTGACAGCTATTCAAAAACAATGCAGAATTTGCAGCTTCTTGATAATGAAGTTGATGTTTCGGAAGTTGCTCACTGCATCAATGCCATCAGCAACCAATATCACAAGTCCAGTCTGGAGAAACCACACTCAAATGAACCATACCTCTCTCAAATATGGTCTGGACTGTTTAAGAAGTGGGGAAAAGCTCAAGTTTTGGACCAATTGCCAAAATCTCAACATGTGATCACAAATATTCAAAGCTGCTACAGCACTAACTGCAACCTGTTTATGCACAGAAGCATTGCTTTAATGACCAACATTGTTTTGTGCTTTAGAAACTTGGTGTGGGTCTTTTTTTAAAACTGGTGAACAGGAAGTAAACTTTGCACCAATGTGAAGTGAGAAAATTAAAATAGTACAATAAATTGCTGTGATTGATGTAAATTTGAAAGTTCTTTGAAGTTGTCACTTGTTGGGGGGAATGGAGATGTTATCCTCGGTTTGTCTCTCAAGTCACATCACAAAAACAGATTATCTAGTCATTGTACACTGCGTGTGGTAAAGTGGCTGCCGTGTTTCAACAGTGACAACGCTGTGAAAGTAGTTTATTGGCACTGTGGGGCATTTGGTGGCCATGAAAGGTACAATATAAATGTACATTTTAATTTGAAAACCTACAGCTGAAGTTTGAAGTCTTCTGCCCTGATATGTAATCGATCAAATTTTGCTTCATGCTACACTTACAACATTTTACAACTTCATAGGTGCTATATAAATTGATAATGATTGTATAGCAGCAGTTATGGTGAATGCTCTACAAGACCATGGACGTAAATTCAGCACAATTAATGCTATATCTGAAGCAGTGCATTTCTCATATAAACCACAAATTGTATATTTGACAATAATGCATTTATATTAGTCATGAAAATTATAAATCAAAATTCCAAAAAGTAGACACAAGCATAAAATTGTAATTTTGACAAAGTTAATTGTAATTTTGACAATTAGCAAAAACTGATAAAGTACACAAGCCTGATGTCAGATTCCAAACATTCACAGTAACTATTAAAGGATTATCCAGAGCTTTTAAAACGAAAGTCCAGTTTAAGAAACGTTAGCAAAATAATTCCAAAGTATTTGGCATCTAAGGTTAATCTCAGTACAGCTGGGTTGAGTAGCTTCACAGGTTAAAGTGCTTTTTACAGTGCAACTCTGCAAACAATCACAGAGGCTAATACCTCACAGTAAAACAAAAAGATGCAGTTTATTTGAATTGTATCCAACAAACCAATGATAAACTTTGCATAGCCTTTCACATCGTGAAGCCCTCACAATGCAATCATCATTCGTCATCAATTCTGCTGTGCCTCAATTTAAAGTTGCCAAATAAAAATCTCTCCACCGTCTGAAAGCTTCACCTACCGTTAGATAGCTTCATGCAGTGACAACTTTAACGTGGAAGTCATTCTGGATTGCTCAGGCAAGAGCTGTGAAACCATTCGATTTTCCATAATTATGATAGCCAAGGTGACACAGTAGTTAGCAACGCTGCCTCATAGCACTAGGGACCCAGCTTGGGTCACTGTCTTTGCAGAGTTTGTACAATCTCCCCGTCTGTGAGAGTTTCCTCTGGTTTCCCCCCTCAGTCTGAAAGACGTGCTGGTTAGATGCATTGGCCATGCTAAATTCTCCCTCAGTGTACCCAAACAGGCACCAGAGTGTGGCAACTAGGGGACTTACCCAGTAACTTCACTAGTGTTAATGCAAGCCTACTTGTGACACTAATAAATAAACTTTAAAACTTCTTAGCCTAACTTTTTAAAACTATATAGAAAAGAGTAGAATTTAAATAAGATTGTTGTCCAGATTTTAAGTCTTGAATGGACAAAGGACAAAATAGCCAGTTTGTTACAGTATATTAAAATGTACATAAGTGAAATGTTCAATATCCCAATCTTTATGCAGCCCAACTGAATCTTTATCTTCTAGTTAAGTATTTGCTAACTTCACCACACTAAAAACAAAATCATAAAGGTTCCCCGCAGCAAAAATGTTTAATGTTTTAAGAATTAAAATGTCAGGGGACTGATTTGCTCCAGGGAAAGAGGATTTAAGTTTATTTATTAGTGTCACAAGTAGGCTTATTTACATTAACAGTGCAATGAATTTACTGTGAATATCCCCTAGGCACCACACTCCTGCACCTCTTTGGATACACTGAGGGCAAATTTAGCATGGCAAATGCACCTAACCAGCATGTCTATCAGACAGTGGGAGGAAGCCAGAGCATCTGGAGGAAACCCACGCAGACATAGGGAGAATGTGCAGACACCACACCAGGCAGTGACCCGAGCCAGGAATCAAACTCAGATCCTTGGCGCTGAGAGGCAGCAGGGCTTATCACTGTGCCACCTGAGCTAACCAGTCTGCTGCTTCCAATGTAATCAGTGAAGTCAGTGCCACAAAATAACTCTTACTGAAGGCAGGAAGCAGGCAGTGGGAAATGCGAAAGGTACATTTCTACTTAAGCTCCTCAGCAGTGAAATCTCAGGAATTTTTCACATTTCATTCTCTGTTGAGTCTTTCTGAATAAACACTAGAGCTCTAGAGGAATGATAACTGAAGCCTGAACAGGAGCACAAGCACTGGCCAGGATTTTCCAGTCCAGCTGTAAGGGGTTCCCCTGCAGAGGATGTGGGGAGCCACTGAAATGTCCTCTGACTTTGGCAAGTCTGGCTTTTGTCATCAGTTTTGTACTTTCATCAGTAAACACATTAAAAAGCACAGTCAACTGAAACTGCAGTGGAGCCCAGTGACTGTGCCTGTTAACACTGCTGTTTTAAAACAGGAAGCTATTTTTCAATATAAATAATGTAACCTTGTTATAAAAACATTTCCATCGGATCAATTTAACTCCATTTCAATGTATACTTAATTCCAGAACTAACCCAGTTCCCAAGAGGATTAAAATTGAGTGAATTAGTTTCCAAGAGTTAAATCATGTGACCAAGCTTACAAATGGCATTTACTGTGTCAAGCTTCTCCCAGTCCTATACGCGTGCACACACACAATTCTTTAGCCATATGCATTTAGTTTAATTTATTTCTAATTTCAAAATCTGCTGCCCTTTACAGGGTTTCTTATTCTGTTCAATTTGCTAATTTTTTTTTCTAATTACATGTTTGTCACAAAGCTCTGTCAAAGTTCTTGTGACAGGCAATGCATTTCCTGATGAAAACTGGGAGGGCAACACAAGGATTCCATTGGACAATGAACCTCACCGCACAGCAATATGGAAAAAGTGTGCAGTGTTTCCAAAAGAATGGTTTTAAAGTGATTTAGTCCATCAGCCAAAGATGCATCTTCCCACAAGGAAAAGCACCCAGTCATCATGGCACAGCCCTCCACTGTGCCACTTCTTTCATGTCCTGCATTTATTTCTAGAAGCAGAATGAGATCTGTGTTTAGTCCGGATAACAATATTTTGGATATTTAATTGAGTGCGGCCGTGTCCCAACCCAAATATAATAAACCCGGACTTCATCTAGACAAAACCATCAATATTACAAGACAGAATATGAAGCATATTTACAGCCCTGGATCATTGTGAATTCTAATATTTACGTATGATATTATACACTGTACTATGGAGGATACACTATTAATGAATGTTAATACTGCACAATGCAACATGCCTCGGATATACATTCTTTACAGATCAACCTTTACAAGACTTATTATGCTGACAACTCCAAATATAGTCCCTTAGAATTTAAAATTTCCAAATATAAAAATTTAAATTGTACGTTATAAAAATAAGGCGTCTCTAGGAAAGCAGAGGAAAATATTAATCTTGAGAAAAGGAGAGGGTGCAGCTCTATTATGTGGTCACTGCGTCAATAAAGATTGGGTTTCAATTCTGACTACTTACAGTACATACTATTTTTTATAGATGTATTCTGTTCATTCAAGTTGCATTATTTGTGCAGAGATAAACTATCATTTTAAATGCATCTAATCAGTCCTTAATCAGAACACCAATAGGCACTATGATATTCAGAGTTTAGCAATGAAACAGTCTGCATGAAAATGTGAAGGTGCATTTTCACAAAATGTCGCCAATGACGTGTAGTCATTATGTCTGGCATTGGACATACAGCTGTGAGCTCAGTATTGGTTCCTAAATTGGTGAGGTAACACTTTCCAGGTACCCTTTTCCACTGAAAGTGGTAAACAAAGGCATACCTTTGTCCAGCAAGTCTTTGGACTCTGTTACCCTCTACTATAGCAGTGATCCATCGTGACAATTTGGTGACATTCTGCAAAAGGTGCAGCGGAATTCTTATGCTTTTGCATAATGACAAGACCATTTCATGCATATGTCACGCAGATAGCCATTATTTATCCAAGCTGATCAGAGAAGTTACAAATAGGAAAACTGGGTTCAATACTTCAAAATATTCACCCTTTGACATGGGGAAGTATGCACACGTTTGTCTTTGAATCTACATTATTCACCCTTTGACATGCAGAAGTATATATGTGTTTGTCTTTGAATTTGCACAAATAGGACTTTAGGTACTTAAAATACAAAGGAACATGTCTTTGTATTTTAGTTCAATCTCAAAAGAGTGTCAAGGCATTCTGAAATTAATAAATTTGTGATCATACATTTATTTTTCTCTCCAAATTACTCCCACTTTAGACATGCAAACAAATTAATCCCCAAATCCAACTGATGACAGAGAGTGAAGCGGTACTTTTAGTGTGAACAGTAATAAGTCAGCTTTGTGCCAAATTGGCTGATCTCAGCCAGGACAGCTGGAGAAACTCTGTAGCTAGTTTCTGAGGCTGGGTAAAGAGGAGCAGAAGGGGGGAAAGCCCTGGGTGTTCTGCCATTCAGTGACTTTGCTGTGCGGAGATAGAGTGAAAACAGGGTCACGCACAGGCCATGATGGCCCCACAGTGGAATCTGTCACCAGGACAAATCACACATGGCGGCATCTCTGTGAGGTACCAGAGGTCTACAGGCACCGCGGAACTGTACACAGTTAAGAGTCAAAGAGAGAAAAGGAATGGGGGAAAACACACTGCTTCTAACTTGATCATCTTTAGATAGGTCAGTCAATGTGGGTGTACGTAAGATTAACAAAGTTTAGTGACAACAGCAGAAATCATGACAATTTCTTCGTTTCACTAGTGAAGCACTTTGCTGACCATGATACTGACATTTAAGAATCTTTGTTCAACTTGGAGGGGGTGGTGCTCACAGCCCACAGCTGAAATTCAACAGTGGAATTTGCCACTCGGTGGAAACTGCTTTGGAAATTGATCAGTTCGCTATCAATTTGGGTACAGCAACTTCAGGTTTTCTGTCAAGGTGATCTCGAACAAATCAGTGTCGGGACCAACCAGAATTCAGCCTCTGCAACCACAACTAGCAGCCACAAGACATGCTTTTGACCTCAATTGATAACCCAGGAAAGCTATTTTCAAATGAGATCACACCTCTTACAAAGCTGGAGCATTAGTAACCTACACTCTTTTAAAGCTCTGCTATCACTAAGCCAGTTATTACAGTGCCACTTCCAAGCAGCTGCTAGTGGTCAACGTCTGTCTTGACAGCAATCAACAACTTAACAGCAAATAAACTTAGAATAAGTGTAGAATCAGAATGTGGTGGGTGATGGGTGGTGGAGAGAGAGAGAGAGAACAGAAAGAGCTCAACAATTAACTTTCTAAAATTCAAAACAAAAAAAAAGATTTCTATCAGGTAAAGCAACAAAAATATAATGCCATTCCCTTAATTGTACAAACAATTCTTGGGACCTTTCTTCCCTTTGTTGAGTCAAATAATGGTTTGTGGTAAATTTTCTTGAGGTAGTAATCACAATTGCTTTGTCCTCATGCTCTTTTCAAATCACTTGCTGTGGGTTTTGTGTGGTAAAGTCTTAAGCTGATGTGACTTCAGCCAATCTCTACAGATCTTCGGTATGAGTTCATCCTCAGCTCTCTCGGCAGCTTCCAGAACTTCCCGTACAATATGCACCGCCTGCACCGGTTCAAGCTTCACAGCAACCAAGTAAGCAGAGCGGTACTTACTACATAACAAGAAAGCTTTAATCTGTGGATGCATTCAAAACATTTGAGTTACAAGGTATCTCCTGGAAAGTACGAATCATCAAACCACTGCAGAAATTAAACATGCACAAAAGTATGGTTCTGTCAAGAGAAGTTCAACAATTCTGCTTGCGTTCATTTACCATGTGTCATGTGTAGTGACAAGTTAAATGATCAGTTAATGATCAGCAAGGAGGTAGCAGTTGTGTGAAGTAGATTCTTTTCTACTGTGAATTGGTTTTGCAATTGTCTATGTATTCCCACAGGACAGAATGCACATATATTTTACTATTAGCATTGACCTCCAACCATCGCAACTGTCTCCCTTTGTGCCAGGTATGACTCCAACCGGCGGAGACCACTCCTCACTATTGACTCCAGTTTTGTTAAGGCTCCTTGATGCAACACTAGGTCAAATGCACTCTCACCTCATCTTACATGAAATTGAGTTATAGACATGCTGAATTTCACAGAGGAAAAAGAACAGGACGTTAACCAGGAAACCACTGGGAATAGCAGCAACAGAGATAATGAGGGCATATTTCTGACTTTCAGCAGCCAGTATTTGAGAGGTTGTATTGTTGATACTGGGGAAGTTGCTAGAGTCTGCTATCAAGGATTTCATAACTTGGCATTTGGAAGACAGTGGTATAATCAAAGTCAGTAAGAAGTCTGACAACACCAGGTTTTAGTCCAAACGATTTATTTGATAATAGACTCACAAGCTTTCGAGGTTTCCCTCTTCGTCAGGTGAATGGAGAGTTCTGGCCTCAGACAGAGCATATAAAGCACAGACAGTTTAGAGATTACCGATTAGAATGCGAATCCTTACACCTAACCTGCTGTTCAAGACCTGAAGTGGCTGACAATGTGAGCGGAAGGAGCACTGATCACAGGTTACAGAGATGTGTATTGTCTCGACAGTACAGTAAGTGAGGTTTTGCAAACCCAGGCAAGTCACGGGGGTTACAGATAGTGCGACATGAACCCAAGATCCCTGTTGAGACCGTCAAGACTGATAGCCAAGTTCCGCACACGAGGACAGTCTCAACAGGGATCTTGGGTTCATGTCGCACTATCTGTAACCCCCGTGACTTGCCTGGGTTTGCAAAACCTCACTTACTGTACTGTCTGGAGACAATACACATCTCTGTAACCTGTGATCAGTGCTCCTTCCACTCACATTGTCAGCCACTTCAGGTCTTAAACAGCAGGTTAGGTGTAAGGATTCGCATTCTAATCGGTAATCTCTAAACTGTCTGTGCTTTATATGCTCTGTCTGAGGCCAGAACTCTCTATTCACCTGACGAAAAGGGAAACCTCGAAAGCTTGTGAGTCTATTATCAAATAAATCATTTGGACTAAAACCTGGTGTTGTCAGACTTTTTACTGTGTTTACGCCAGTCCAACGCCGGCATACCCACATCATAATCAAAGTCAGCATGGATTTACAAAAGGGAAATCATGCTTGACAAATCTATTGGAATTTTTTGAAGACATAACTAGCAGAGTTGACTGAGGGGAACCAGTGGATGTGGTTTATTTAGACTCATAGACCAGACTACTATGTAAAGTTAAAGCACATGGGATTGCAGGTAATGTCTTCAGATGGATAGAAAGCTGGTTAGCAGATAGGAAGCAAAGAGTTGACATAAATGGGTCTTTTTCTGATTGGCAGTAGGTGACTAGTGGGATTCCACAGTGATCTGTGCTAGGATCCCAACCGTTCACATTATATATTGATGATTTGGAAGCAGGAACTGAATGTATTATCTACAGATGATACAAAGTTTAGTGGGACAGCGAGCTGGGAGGAGGATGCAGAGATGCTTCAGCGTGATTTGGACAGGCTGTGTGTGTAGGCATCTGCATGACAGATAAGATGGAGACAGTGGATGGGTTGAGCTAGCTCATGGAGGTCGGGTTGGGTTGGGTTGTTGTCAACCTAATGTATAGAAGTTGACCCCATGTCGGCAAATGAATTGTGGATGAGGAAGAAAAATAGTTAAGGATAGATCTTATCACAGCACAGTGGCATAGGGGCGGCATGGTGGCACAATGATTAGCACTACTGCCTCGCAGTGCCAGGGACCTAGGTTCAATTCCCGGCTTGGGCCATTATCTATGTGGAGTCTGCACGTTCTCTGTCTCTGCGTGAGTTTCCTCCAGGTACTCCGGTTTCTTTCCACAGTCCAAAAGACATGCTGGTTAGGGGCACTGGCCATGCTAAATTCTCCCTCAGTGTATCTGAAGTGGCGCAGGAATGTGGCAACTAGAGGATTTTCACAGTAAATTCATTGCACTGTTAATGCAAGCCTACTTGTGACTAATGAATAAACTTGAACTTAAATCGTTGGAAGCCTCCAGAGCAAACAATGCAAGTTATGGGAAAGAATTCAATGCACTGAACTCAACTCAGTTGAAAGAACTCAACTCAATGTAGCTAAGTATTTTGGCTAACAATGGAACAGAGAGAGGGGGCAGTCCCACAATGCTGGGTAAGAGGAGGATGGTGTTGTTGACTGGGTCAAAGGCTGTGGTGAAGTTGAAGGGGGATAATAGATCACAGTCACTGTAATAGAGGATGGAATTTATGACCTTGGTTGGGCACTGTCGCAGTGCTGCCAAAGGGATGACAGATTCAAATTTAGTGAAAACAGAAGCCAATTAATACATTGGAATTGGAAATTTGGTGCAGGAAATTTGACAGAGAAAAGACAATCTTTTACTACGTAGATAGATTTCCTGAGCAAATGTCTGGGTATTTTGTGTACAAGTAGAGCCCATTACTCCTGTTATGTTACTGTTTGACCGGGCTTATTATTATTCTGCTGCTTACCCTGCATCAATGTTTGTTTCTCTGTTTCATTGTCCTTATGTAACTCTGTTTGTGATCATAATATTTCTGTGACTGAGCACAAGGATCTTTAATTCTATACAGTTCAACTGGTGCCTGGATACATTTGCTGAACAAAGGGCCTATTTACCTAACAAGAATGTCAAAAACATCTTTACTAGATGACAGAAAAGTTTCCGCTTGCTTACCTTATTTTCATCTTTCTTCATTTCAAGAATCAGTTTTTCTAGGTCTTTTGACTGTAACAAAAAGAGCATTAATCAACCTGTTAACAAAGTAACACATAGTCAGTTGCTATTAATACCTCTCAGAATTTGTAATATTTCCTCAACAAGGCCATACTTGATTGCAAATTATTCAACATGATAATAACAGCTGGTTTTGTGCTACTCATGCATAAACATTAAACAACAAAAGGCTAACAAATGTATCGCTCACCAAAAAGCACTGTCCTTTTAACAACTGACTCTTGAGAGCACAATAACAAGCAACAAAACAGAGTTTTCAGGGAAAACCATGCAACTACTCTGATCTCAAGATATGCCATCCAAAACTTAACACAAGAACTAGGAGCAGGAGTAGGCCATTTGGCCCTTCAAGCCTGTTCTGTCATTCAATAAGATCATAGCTGATCTTTTCATGGACTCAGCTCCACTAGTCAACCCGGTCACCATAACCCTTAATTCCTTTACTTCCAAAGGGAGAGGGAATGGGAAATAAAACAGTTTACAAAACAGAATCTTGCATGTTCTCGGTAGAGTCCCTCTCTCAGCATGGGCTCACAAAGAAAGAAAGATTAATCCCTTCAGAAATCGGCTGCCATTTCCTCCCCTGCCACCCCATGTTTGAGATATAAGAAAAGAAATTCAACATCAAAGGTTTCTTAACTGGCCTTGGACCATCCTGTACAAATGGTAAAATCATTGCAACACGTGTTTTTCAGATGCAGAGTAGATCACTGGAAGCACAGATGTCTCAAGAATAAATCTCAGGAACAACTTGAGATCAATTCAGATCCAAGTAAAAACTAAACACATTTTCTAAAACACTTATAAATTAAAAACGTGGCCTTTTAAATGATTTGGAGCTGCCCTGGATTTTGTTCTAGAATGTTACCTTAAGTAACAATCAAAGTATTAAAATAGTGGTGCATGGGAGCTTTGTGTTTCATAAAAGAAAGAGGTCAAGCTACAAAAAGATTTGATGACAAGTACTCATTCATCTAAAGCTAATCTTATTTTCTATGTTCATTATTCCATGATTGGCCATACTTCTAAAATTATTCCACAGTGAATTTTTTTTTAAAAAAAGATAACCAAATTTTTCACCGCTGAAGTTGTGTTTAAGTAAGGTGCTCATCACTTATTTTTCCTCAAACTGAGAAACCAGGATCAAGAGTTAAGTCCACTGTGCAACAGACGAGCAAGGCTTATAAAATCATTGAGCTTACGCCAGCAAATAACAGGCTTGAGTTTCAGATGCCTGAAGGGAAAATACTTGGTGAAGTGAGGCAAGGAGTTCCCTATTTGCAGCACCCGAAAAAGGTTATTTTGAATTTGTCTCTGGTACGTGAGAAACAGCTAAGAATAGAGAATGCATAGGAAATTACACTGGACTCATTCTGCCTTGAAGCTAGAAGTTAAAAATCCATGGCTAAAAGATTCTTTTCCCCAAAATGTGTTGAGGAAGAACAATCCAAGCCACATGTTGGCATCTAGTGGAGAGATTTAGCTTAAGTTCTGAATGATGCTTTTTCCACCAAAGGACACTATTGCTTCTTCACTCTGCAATGAAACATTCTGGCCAGAACAAATTTAGAAAAGTTAGCAACTTAGAACCATACAAAAGTTGCAGCACAGAAGGCAGCCAATCAGCCTGTGTTGTCCATGCCAGCCAATGACACCCTTTCCAATCTCGCCTTCCTGTTCCCAGCTCTCAAGGTGCCAATCCAGGTACTCCTCATAAGACCAGTAAAGTAAGACTAATGCAGAGCAACTTTTAAATGCAACCGTCTGATAGAAAGAGGTTACGCTTTATTAGAATTTTTTTTTTAGAAGTGAGGCACACTATCCCATTGGTTAAAGATTAGACTGTTCTCACCTGTGAAAGGTGTTCATCACCACCTTCAATAAAGCGGATGAGGAGGTTATCAGTATCATCGCTGCTCGCTACACCCGATTCACTAACACATTTCAGTAACTGTTTGATTTGACAGAACTTGCGATGCTGCAGAAGATGCTTTGCAGTTTTATCGTATACAGCAGCTGCATCCAGCTGGAAGTCCTGGGTCAGAAATAAAATAGGATTGGAGGAATACAAAAGTGACCAATGATAATCTCACTGTTCTTTAAGAATGTATAGCAATTTGGAAAAATGTGTTAAGTGTTTCAGTAAACAATTTTATGATGTTAGGACAAAAGCAAAATAATAATCAAAGAGAAATTAGACAAACTGGAACAATAAATTCCTCCATCAAATCACCCATTGAATAACAAATCTACATTGCAAGGCCTGGTAACTGTACAATCTCAATATCCATCTCCTCTGGCAGAGTGCGATACTTAACGCAAGTTCCAATCTCACTTTCCACTGCTAGCTTATCTCCGTTATCTCTTATTAGCTTTACTCTAGCTGTCATCTTATTAAGAACGTACCTTTTCATTGCTATATATCGTCTGTTTAACTCCTTAACTTTACTGTTTTCCTTTTTGCAGTTCTTTTTAATATTTGCTTTGAATTTTCATTTAATGCACTTTTCCAATTTCAAATCTGATGGTATCCCTCTGTTCACCTGTCGGTACTAAAGAGACACCCCTCAAAACAGTACGTTTAAGGAGATGCCTTTTCCTCTGCTAGGACATGGTGTCTTGTAGGGATAAGGTGCCAGGGATCTCAGCTTCTCTCCAATGTTTCAACCAGATTTCTTATTAGTAAATCTGGACATTTGCACAATGTTCCTTCTTATCCTGAGCTAACAGCCATTCATATACACCTTCCAGCAGAGCCACAGAATAGGATTCAGAAGCAGAATCTTAACTTGAGGATTTTCTTCTCCTGGAGGTTAACTGCACGGATTTAAGTGTAGCACCTCAACATCTGTATTACCAAGAGCGAGCAACTTAAAATAAGGATCAAAACTGGACCCTTCAAAGCCATACAGCTACATCACAGGAACTGAAAATAAAAACTGAAATTCTATGGACGTTGGAAAGCTGAAATTTAAAAAGAAACAGAAAATGCTGGAAATACTCAGCAGGTCTGGCAGCATCAGTGGAGACAGAAACAGAGTTAACGTTTCAGGTCTGTGACCTTTCATCCGTACTGAGAAAAGTTAGAAATGCAACAGTTTTTGAGTAAGTGAAAGGGATAAAGGTGGGAAGAAAAATAAGAAAGGATGGTGGGGAGATGGATGGCAGGGAAATTAAATGATAAGGTTTCATGGTGTAAGGCCAAAGGGAGGGGTAATGGGCCAAGAAGCAAAAGATGCGACAAGAAGAGGTGCGAATGGCAGGATTTTGAATAGCTGCCATCTGAGAGCAAAAAAACAAAACTGCAAAGAACAACAAAACAGACAGGTCAAGATCTAGAATTATGAACTTTTAGTTTATTTATTATTAGTTACAAGTAAGGCTTACATTAACACTGCAATCAAGTTATTGTGAAATTCCCCTAGTCGCCACAATCGGGTCAATGCACCTAACCATCACGTCTTTCAAACTGTGGGAGGAAACCCACACAGACACGGGGTAAATGTGCAAACTGCTCACAGACAGTGACCCAAGCAGGGAATCAAACCCCGGTCCCTGGCGCTGTGAAGCAGCAGTGCTAACCACTGTGCCACCCAGGGCAATACTGAGTGCTATAACATAATACAATGCAATATTTGAATGCAATACTGAGTGCTATTACATCAGAAAAATAACATTTCATTACCTGAATAACTCTGAAAGAAATTCCAAAGCCTTCTTCAATATTTTTGCCACCAAGAAGCACCTACAGCAGAGAGCATGAGTATCAGTAAAAAATTATTGACAACTAGATCGAAGTATTAGTTATATATTAAAATGGTTCTTGGTATCTTCATATGTGCTCCCATGAATAATGCTTCAGAACACAATGCATCAGGATAACACACCTTGCATGCAACTTCCATCTTCATTTTGGTACTTCCAAAGAGATTGGCAGGTGGACCACTGCTCTTCGAAGTTCCTGAGGTCTCACAGCGATGTAGGAACTTGGTTACTTCAATTTGCAGCTCAATTGTATTTATGTATCTATAATAAATAGGCAAAAAGATCCTGGTAGCAAATAGGTCAAATGGTAGGCAACATTGAGCTCTGCAGTTATAACTTTGATTTGCATGCCCCATGTGCATGCAATCCGCAATCTCCCTGTACTCTTACAGCAGCTCAATTAAAACTGGCAAACTATTGACATGAAAGAAAGAAGCTCTTTTATACTTTGTCATTCTCCTTTTTAAAAAAAGTACAATAGCAAGCAACTGGTAGACACTAAAGACAGTAAGAAGTCTCACAACTTCAGTCTAACGCCGGCATCTCCACATCATGACACTAAAAACAGCATTCAACTTCTTCCTCCTTGAACACACTCTTTGTGACACAGAGGGGAAACAACATCATCAGACTATTAATCCAGAAACTCAGCTAATGTTCTGGGGGCCCCAGGTTTGAATCCCACCACGCCCATGTCCAATGAATTAAAAAAAGGGTGAGCTACAGTTGACCAAACTAAAACTTAAGTGATGCCAATCAAACTGATCAAAGTTTTTTTTTAATTTATTCTCAGGACGTGAGTGGTACTAACCAGGTCATATTTATTGCCCAAGTCTAATTGCCCCAAGGCAGCAATGATGGGCTCCTCCTTCACTGACTGCTGTTATTATAGTCACTGTGATCCCACAGTGCTGAGGTACAGGATTTCAAGAGATTGATACAATATGTTAATGAAGGAATTTGCGATCTCTGTCTCTTTCACTTGACACATTATCCCTAGGGTGGCAACTCTATCATCACAGAACGATAAGGATTTTTCTCCTGTAGCAAGAGATTTGAGGGAGGTTCCTTTTTTTTTGTATTCAATAAATGGTACACGCATCACTATTCCATTTCCCAGAATTTCATTGCCATATTAACAGTACAGGAAGAGCTGGTCACATTCATTTATAAATGACTACCATAATTTTCTCCAATCTAAAGAGATCAGAAACAAGCTTATTAGACACGTTCTAATTAGCAATGGTAACATTCCTATAGGTTAGGAAAATTACTTCAACATTTGGTGGGAATTTTCAGAATTTTGAGAACTGCAAGTTATTGAAAAACAGAAAAGCTTTTTTAATATTGGTACTTGCATCACTGGTTGATTTTTGCTCAAGAATTCATTGGCAGGTGAGGAGGAACTTCTTCACTCAAAGGGTGGTGAATCTCTGGAATTCTCTGCCCATTGAAGTGGTGGAGGCTACCTCGTTGAATATATTTAAGTCATGGGTAGATAGATTTCTGATAGACAAGAGAATTAAGGGTTATGGGGAGAAAGTGGGAAAGTGGAACTGATTCACTTCAGATCAGCCATGATCTTATTGAATGGCGGGGCAGGCTCGAAGGACTAGATGGCCTACTCCTGCTCCTATTTCTTATGTTCTTATGCAAGAGCTCAGTGCCAACAACTCGGCCTGAACTTAGAAACATAGACAGGTTACAGCACAGAAAGAGGCCATTCGGTCCATCACGTCTGCGCTGGCCAACAAAGGAAACTAACCGCTCATTTTAATCTTAATTCCCACTTTCCAATTTGCATTTGGGCTCCCAAATATGACAAAATGATACCAAAGCTTACATGTGTGAGTGCATATCAAAGTTTAAGTTTATTTATCAATGTCAACAAATAAGGCTTACTAATGCAATGAAGTTACTGTGAAAATCCCCTAGTCACCACACTCCGGCACCTGCTCAGGCACACAGGGAGAATTTAGCATGGCCAATGCACCTAACCAGCATGTTTTTGGACTGTGGGAGGAAACTAGAGCACCCGGAGGAAACCCACGCAGACACGGAGAATATGCAGATCCCACACAGACAGTGACCCAAAGCTGGGAATCAAGCCCAGGTGCTGTGAGGCAGCAGTACTAACCACTGTGCCATCGTGCCACCCTATAGGACTGTAGATTTTTTTTTAATTTGAGAAAACAGTAATGTCAACAGACTAGTAATCCAGAGAACCAGCCTAATGCTCTGGGAGCACAGTCTCAAATCCCACAACAGCTGGTGGAATTTAAGTTTGTTAACTAACAAATTCCAATTAATTGAAATCTAGTCTCAGTAATGGCAACCATGAAGCCATTATTGATCATCATAAAATCCCACCTACTGTACTAATGTCCTTAAGAGAAAGAAATCTGCCATCCTTACCCAGTCAGGCCTACATGTGTCTCCAGGCCTAAGGGATTATGACTGATTCTGAACTGCTTTGCAAAATGGTCTAGCAAGTCACTAAGCTGTCTCGTATCGCTGCAAAAAAGTTGGATTACCACAGTTCAAGGCGGCGACTCACTGCCGTCTTCTCACGGGCAATTAGGGACAAGCAACAAATGTCGGCCTTGCCAGTGACACCCACATCCTTCAATGAATTTTTTTTAAAAATCTACCTGGAGACATCTGCTGCAGACATTTTTTTGCGATAAGAGCTGGCAATTTTCTTTCTCGACGAGCTGCGATTAGATACTTCTTGCAAGTATGTTTTCAGGTGACCTTTAGCTTCCGTCAGCCAGTGTTGGTTGGCTCCCAGTTCTCTGTAGGATTCAGCTTTGTGACTGAAAAACCTGATGCATGTCATGGCTGCTCGCATGTAATCCTGAAATGAACACATTACAACACGTTGTTCCGTACATCTACTGAAATCCCTCAGAAAAAGGATTATCACACAAGACAAATATAGTAATTACCTTCATAAATTGCTGCAGATCGTACAGAATGTTGAAAAATCCCTTTGTTTGCAAATGCTTGCAAGATGCAATTAAATGGCAACTCCATTTCTCCAGGCTTGGATCCATGTGTTCCATCAGGTTTTCTAATGCATGCAGTTTTCCAGTTTCATAGCTTGGTTTAAAAATCCCTTGTATGAACACCTCTTCAGGGCAACCCTGAAAGTGAGAGGCACACACCATCTAAAACACAAGCCTGCGCTTCAATTACAACTCAAGTTAGAAACAGTGAATTAAGCATGGGAAAATATAGCAGGCAAATAAGGATCTGAAAAAGTAAGTCCAGACCAGGTGAAAAATCACTAACCTAAGCCACCTCTTTCTGATTACCGATTGGCCTGCAGTTTATTTGCAGAATATTCTCTTTCTATTTCAAATTCCCACCATCAACTTTTTTTAAACTTCAAAAGCCAGAAATATTAAGCTTAAACAGGTTTCCACTGACCCACTCCAGAAAAACAGACCATTTCGTCCAACCAGTATGATATCTGCTGGTATTTACGCTCCACACAAACACCATCTCATCCCTCTTCATCTAATCCCATCAATATATCCCTCTATTCCTTTCTCTCTCATGCGCTCATCTAAATTAGCATTAAAGGCATCAATGCTATTCACCTGAACCACTCTACATTCTACCCAATTCCTGGTTAAAGAAATCTCTCCCAAGTTCCCCATGGGGTTTATTATTACCCTTCGATTTTATAACCTCTAGTTTTAAGATTCCCTGGCAATTACAGCAAAGTTGAGATTCAAGAAAATTTTGGAAGCTGTTTTGCCACACACTGTTTGAAAAAAGTAAATATTCAGAGTGTTAAATGACATTGTTCGTGGGCATTCTCAAATTTCCCACATTGACAAAGCAGGAGGCGTCCCACATTCCCGTCCCTGGCCTTGGGTGGGAAATTCTGCAGCTGAATCCACACAATCAGTATCCAGGGTGCATCAGTGCAGCATATTACTACCATCCCTTTGCGCCACAGTAATCTTATACAGTACGCATTGTTGTTTGATAAAGCATTTATCCAAGTATGGCAACACCAATGTCTTACCTTATCCAACAAATGCTGCAATGCTTCTCTCATGCAATTGTGTCTCATATAAAAACTAATGATGGCCAGGTTAGTACCATAAGTTTGCAAGTAGAACAGGCACTCCTGGTAAAAGACCTGATGCTTGATCTTCCCATCCCCCATATTTTCAAAGCTTGCACCTTCACCCTTCAGGACAGCCTCCAATTCTCTCAGTGAGGCAAGGATGTCGTCATCCTGCTGATTAATTACAAATGAAAATAAACGTAAAACCATCAGATTAAAACAACGGGCTCACATTTCCAAACAACTTACCCTGAACCGGTCCAACTAGAGAAAACCATCAAGAAATTTTTAAGATCACGTTACTTCCTGCATCAATCAAGTTTTCATAAACTTTTATGACTGCTCAAAAATATCATGCTGGAAGCCAACTCCTCTCATAACTGTTCACAGATCCAAATCGATTCCATCAACATAACAAATTTTCACTACCTGGGTCAGTTTGCAACCAGAGCAGGTCTTAAAAGTAAATATTTGTTTTTGAAAGATAAGATGCATTGATATTAAAATTACTCAAGGTACCCATTAATTGGTTACTTTACAGAAATGAAGTGGTCCTACGTAGTTTTTAAAGCTATTTTCAGTTATTTAAAAATCAGGATATTTGCACGTGGTAGATAAGACGACTTTTTTTTGTGATAGACCCATTTCCAGCTATATGAATAGAACTGCACTGAGTCACTATTTTTCAATACATGGAGATTATTTTTTTAAATTCCGAGCAAGGACAATTATTTTCTAGAAAATAGACCAATTGCAGCTATCCATGAAAGGTTTTACTTTTGAAGGGAAGGGAATGAAGGGAAATACAAGCTTCACTTCAGAAAGCTAGCACGATTTTCATCCCATTTGTGGCCACGTGCCAATTCCTCTCAAAGTGGGCACCCTTGCTCAAAATCTTTACTCTTCCATCAACAATCGAGTTGATTCTAGATGCAAGCATCTATAACACTCATATATAGCTTGCATGTTTCCACTTCCTGAAAGAGTTGCTTTATTCACTGAGATTTTCCCTGCATTAAAGATGTGAGAAACTTTAACTTCTGGATAGTAGTGGCTGTGTGAATTCCAGAGACTTGTTCACAAGTCCGCAGACCTAGTGGAAGGAAATCCTCCCATGTATCTTTACTTTATCCACTTTTCCTTATGCAAATCAGCTGCAACTTTCCAAGCTTTGTATTATTCAAACCTTTGTTGAAAAGCAGCTTGAATTTAAAAGCTGTGAACTGCTAGCTTCTGTCTACAGCCAAGCACCATGTTGCAGTTCCTTCTTTTCTTTAACATTAATTTTAGTTATTCACTGTGCAAATTCCATCTGGACAAATGAATGGGAATTATTGCATACAACAAACAAGTATCTGGTTCCAACCCTACAGCCACCTGGTTTCAATTTTCCAAGGAAAGCGTGATCTGCCCTCTACAAATTCAGGAGTGGCCATGGCCCCTGCTTGGTCAACCTCCACAAATGGGGCATCAGTACCAGCCCCCTGTGTGAGACAGTAAGCTGTGCAGCACATCATAGAAGAGCGTCCAATCCACAAGTTCAGTGGGGTCTATCCGCACTCAACACAGGAGGATCAGAAGAAACTGCTCGGTTTAGGGATTTCACATTCACTGAATAAAACTATGCAAATCACAGAAAGGTTGATCTTTGATGAACATTTTATCTTGGGGGAAAAAAAAGGGCAGCATATTTTAAGGAAAGACACTAGAAATACAATTAATTTTTCTAATATCAATAACTTTTATATACAACTGTCAAAGTAATCATATTTACATTGGGCCTCAGCTCTCTGATCATTTTAACCTAGCTTTGAATTAAATAAAGTAAATATCTAATGCTGCAATGACTTGAGACAAGAGATTCTTCCTGAAGTACGTCCCTTGTTTACTGATGACCCATTCAGAAGTGAGATAGTTTCATTTCTGGTAATACTACTTACGCTTAAATCATTGTAGATGGAAAGGGGAAATCTTTTAGCAAACATAAACAATGGACATTTAATACCGTACGTCTCAGAGGATAATGTCAAAGCCAAATTAGTCGGCACAGTGGCACATAACTAGGTTTAGCATTTTCAGATGTTGATACAAAATAAAAGCACTCATTACCACGGGCAAAACTGGTTTAACAGACGTCTCCAGGTGCTGCACTATTTCTTGCAGGAGTGGAGGACCAAGACTCAGTTGGTTTCGATCGAATGGTGACTTTAAGCAGCGACTGAATTTCTCCCGAGCTGCACACAGGTTCCCCACTTTGAGGCAGGCTAACCCCCAAGCATGCCAGACTCCACCTGGATCAAGTTGACTCTTAGTTGAAACCTAAAACATGAAAGCAATCAACATTATCAAACAGTCACTTGTCACAATACAAACTGACCACCATTTTATTTCCACATCTTAAAGTAACTGCTTTAGCTTCTTAAAGAAGAACATACCACAAAAATATTACTGTCAAAATCCAACACAACAGGGAATCATATGAGTTATTTACAAGGTCAGGAGGAAAGAAAGCTCTGGAAACTGGTTTAAAAGAAATTAGTTTGCATCAACAAACTGTGGGCTGGATTAAAAGTTTAGTTCAGGAGTTGAATTGAAATCTTCCTAATAGCTTAAAGCCTAGGGTACCATCAAGTGGTTGGTTCAGCAGCAGCATGTTAAACCTACAGTTATAACATTGTGGACTCAAGTCTCAATACAGGAACTGAAAGAATCATCTAAAATGACATTGCAGGGCATCGCTAAGTAATTGGTTGAATGTCAGAAGTATTCTGGATTCTGAGACTAATCCGAATAAGGATACAGATAGCAGAGGGCAGTCACACGGCCAGCGACTCAAGGTCACGGAGCTGGCCAGAGATTGGGAGGCCAGCAATGCAGCCTACTGCATATGTACAGATCAGTGTATGCACAGTGGCCCACTCAGCACTATGCTGCTGGCCTCTCCAGCAGGACCAGACCCTGCCCACTGATTGATAGCATGATTCAAGCTAGGGTCTCTGTGATGCGCGAGTGCGAAAAATTCATTTTGAAAAAACCAGCGGGATTTATTCCAGCTTTTACGCAAATTCAACACTTTGAATCTTTTTGGGAGAATTCTGTCCCTTAAGACCATGTGTAACAAAGGCATGGATGTAATATAGCCATAGTGGCTTCAATTCTCCTATAATTAATTAAATGTGGAGTTTTTGAATAGCACTGCAAGAAGTTTATAGTCCAGAGAGGCAATTTCCCAGTACTTTGAAATCTCCACAACTGTTACAGCTTTATCAAATATTAAATTCATTTCCGACCGAAGAAAAGCAAAACATCTTGACTAACCTCAACAGCCAGTTCATAGTATTCCGTTTCCAAAAGCTTATTCCTCAGTCTTGTGATAGCTGCTGGCTTAAGGATTTGTTCCAGAGAAGGCACATCCTGATAATTAGCAGCAACTAAAATCTTCACCACATCCACCTTGCTGATATAGCTGCACGAAGGGACAGAAAGCAGAAAATTAAACCTGAGGGATATTTCTACAAGAAATCCTGAGTTTTTTGGACAGCTTGTTTAACTTCTATATCTCTTAAGGTGACAAACTGACACAAGATGCCACAGAGATTTTCTACACATTTTCAAGTGGAGCAAACACTTAGACAAACTCTTTAGGGTCACCATGTTGCACAGGAGCAGGCTACACAGTCTGTGATCGAGTTTTGAGGCACAACATAAGAGACTGAGGTTCACAACATGCCTGTTGCTACCACTTTGCAAGTACATGGACAAAGTGCAACTGAAATAAAATTCTATTTATATTGCGACAATTCCTCCAGGGCTTCAAGAACATGACCTGTTTTTGAAGTCAGTCATTATTATAATGTAGGGAAACAAAAGTGAGCCCACTTTAAAAGTAATTAATTGGTTGTGGAACTCTGAGGAATCTGAGAACATGGTAAAGTGTTACTTAAGTCCAAGCTTTATCCATCAAAGAGCGGCATGGTAGCACAGTGGTTAGTGTTGCCACCTCACAGCACCAGCAACCCGGGTTCAATTCTGGCTTCGGGTCACTGTCGGTGCACAGTCTGTACATTCTCCCCGTGTCTGCATCGGTTTCCAACCACAGTCCAAAGATATGCCGGTTAGGTGGATGAGCCATGGTAAATTGTCCCTTAGTGTCAGGGTGATTAACAGCGGGTAACTGAGATAGGGCCTGGGTGGAATTGTCATTAGTGCAGGATCAATGGGCTGAATGGCCTCCTCTGCACTGTAGGAATTCTATCAACTACATTTTATTCGGTTACCACTGAACTGAATACAGTATGCAATTTCGAAACAGACCAGCACTTGTCATGTTAACATTTACACTGCAATTGTTGGTTATATCACGAATAAGATAAACTTCTACTCACAATACACCCTGAAGCAGAATTCAGATACATTTCCAGAATGACAAGAACTTATTTGGGCATAAATAAGAATGGTTTACTATCACCATCAGAGTTTATGATTACGCAAATTATTCCCGCTTGAAGGTGACCCAGAAACCTGACTGTAAAAATGCAATGAGTTTATGGGGAGTGAGCAAATTGAAAAACGTATCATGCTTGAGTTGCTCATTAATAGCAAGTTACAAGGTGATCTGAGCAAAGGCTGAAAGTGAATAAGGATTGAGTCAACGTTTGCACTGTGCTTCACACTCAAAATAGAACATAGCTTAAAGTTAGATTCATTTGGTGCTGATTTTGTTGAACAGTACAGTACAGCAGAGGAGACCAAAACTGGTGATGCTTGCTTGCATCAGAATTCAATACCACCAATGCACAAGGCTTTTCACTACTCATTTAGTCCCTTGATGCCTGCAAGTTATAGGATCCAAGAATGGTGCTGGCAGCAGCAGCCTTGCAATAAATGGCTATTCTGCACATCCAAATGTGGTCTAGAGTAGCAACTACATTTGATATAATCAACAGTCCGCCCTCATTTAACATTCACATTTTTCCAGGATGGGTTCATTTTTCCTCTGTTTTCCCAGGAATCACCAAACAACACCCTCAAAAGCCAACGCTGGAATCCAAAATCAAAACAAAAAGGTGCTAGAAATATTCTGCAGGTTGGGCAGCACCCACCAAGAAAAACAGTAAATATTTCAGGTCAATGGATCCAATGAAACGTCATCGGCCAGAAACGTTAACTCCGTTTCTCTCTCCACAGCTGCTACCTATTTCCAGCATTATCTATTTTAACATCCACCTCACTGTCCATAAATCTGGGGCTTCCTGGTAAAAAAAAAAGCTCAATGGCACTATGAGCTTATTGAGCAGCTTGGGAATGGCAGGGGGGCGGTGGCAACCAAATTTACAACAAATGTTAGCAAGTGGCACAGTGGTTAGCACTGCTGCCTCAACTCCAGGGATCTGGGTTGGTCATTGTGCAAACTCCACATAGATATTCTCTCAGTGTTGCCCTGGGTTTCCTCTGGGTGATCCTGCTTCCTCCCACAGTCTACAGATGTGCAGGTTAGGTGCACTGGCCAGGCTAAATTGCCCTTTAGTGTCCCAAGATGTGTAGGTTAGAGGAATTAGTGGGGTAAGTATGTGGGTTGCAGGGATAGGGCCTAGGTGGCATTGTTGTCAGTGTAGACACAATGGGCTGAATGGCCTTCTTCTGCACTATGGAGATTACACTGCGTCATGGAATCCATGAGTGCGTGAAGAACTGTGGATAAGTCACAGCACACTGCAGATTCAGTTTAACACCGTAAGCAAGGAAAATCCCAGCTTTCAAGGAAGAATTTCCAAACGTAAAATGTGACTCACCTGTCACAAAGGGCCAGGTCTTGGCTCCTGCCCGCTTTGACGAACATCATTTTTGCACTGAACAGAAGTTGCTTCATGATATCCATTAAGAGACAGGAATCAACTTCTGGATTTGTTAGTGCTCGAGACAGTCTGCTGCAGTGATCTATCAGCTGATGTCCACACACCATACAGTTACTGTGCAGATTCAGGATGGCAATGCACAAGGAGGCACTGGGAGCCTGTGAAACAAGTTTATATATTTTAATTCAGTGCCCTCATTTCTACAGGTTTCCTACCATTCTTCAAAGACAACGTGCTTCCAAGCATTTCCTGCATCCTGTCCAAAAGAAGCTGCAACAAAATGAAAGCAGTTTTCAAAATAGCTTGTCCTTCAGCTCCTATTACCCATGGCTCCTCACTACCTAGTAGGGTTTTTGAGGAAAGATCACAAACAGTAACCAGGAAAAAAAATCTTGGAACAATTATATCCCATGCTAGCTCACGGACATTCACAACAATTGTAGTGTACTGCCTGCAGTCCCATTTACCTTCCTACCCATCCTGCAACACACGTCATATATCACAGAATTGTTACAATGCAGGGGATCATTTGGCCCATTGTGTCCGCATCAGCTCTCCAAACGAACATGATTTAGTGCTATTCCCCTGCCTTTCCCGCATACCCCTGAACATCAAGTAATCATCTAATGCTCTCTTAAATGCCTCCATCACACATCCAGACAGGGCATTTCTGACCCAAACCATTTAGTGTGAAAAAGTTTTTTCTCACATCACATTTGCTTCTACTGCAAATCACTTTAAATCTGTGCCTTCTCGTTCTTGTACAAGCAGGAACAGTTTCTCCCTAGTCCAGCCCCCTCATGATTTTGAGCATCTCAATCACAACCCCTCTAAGCTGCCTTCTCTCCAAGAACAGTCCCAACCTCTCCAATCTATTCTCATGATGAAGTTTCTCACCCCTGGAACCATTCTTGCAAACCTCCTGCACTCTTTCCAATGGGTTTGCATCCTTCTTATAGTGTGGTGTCCCAAGCTGTACACAATACTCCAGCTGAGGTCTAACTAGTATCTTGGATAAGCTCAACACAACCTCTTTACTCTTGAACTCTATGCCCCTGTTAATAAAGCTCAGAATACTAAATGTTTTATTAACTGCTCTCTCCACCTGCCCTGCCACCTTCAATGATCCATGCACAAATACACCCAGGTCTTTCTGCTCCTGCACCCCTTAATTATACTACCTCTATTTTTCTATTGTCTTTCCGTGTTCTTCCTACCAAAACGCATCTCCAATTCGAACCTCTTTCTGCCTACTCCAACACTTTGTCTAAGTCCTTCTGAAGTTCTTAAAGGCACTGTCTGAAAACACAAGTGTTGTTTTTCTTTTGAAACAGCAACATTTTCTATGGTTGCAAATCGCACCCGAGATTCATATTTCAGAAACTGCATCTAATTGAATTTGTTACTGTCAGGCATTCCTGCAATAAGTGTAAGAAAGGTCCAAGACCAAGTCAATGGGTTTATATCTCTCACCTGCTCATAGAAAAACTCACAGCGCTCATTTTCATTCTCATCTTCGTTCAGAGTCAGGTTCCATTGTGTTTCTGACATCCGCGGCATCTGGAGTGCTATAGCAAGATCTGACCCACTCTCACAACTTATGGGATCTATTACACAGAAATAGAATGGCAAACATTGGTCATTTAGTTAGGAAAACAAATCAGAACATTTACACAAACTATCACCTAGCTGTTCTCACCTTCTCCTTGATCGAGTTGTTCTTTTTCACTATAGGAAATAAAAATAAACACAGTGAACAAAGATCATAAAATAATCTATAGAAATACAATGTCCAAAATCTGGCACATTCAGGACCACGACCATGCTGGATTTCAGATTTTTCATGCCCAATCTGTACAGTGCCTAAAATTGAGAGCCCCTGAAACTGGACTAACACACCATTTCAAAAACAGGAATTTATAAAATAAGAGTTGATTCATTAGGGTCACAATAGTTTTCAGTCAGCCAGATATTGCACCTGTATTCATATAGAATAACTGATAAATTGCAAGACACTTTCTATAGACAGTATAATTAAAGTGGTACACTCCATCATTTAGAAATGCATAATTTATTCATTTTGTAAATAAGCTAAGTTTGTAGAAAAGCCTGAAAAATACCATCTTTCTTTTAAATTATATTCGTCAATAAAGAAAAACAATTTTCTCTCAAATGTACCAATCTCCATTGGTTTCCAAGGAATAGTTCCAAAAGGAACCCCATGCCTTAAGTGGAAATTTGTTCTTTACTTTCCTTGGCAAACTGTTGTACAAGAAGCATTTTCTACTGACTGGGGAGTAAATAAACCATGGAGTGTAAGCACTGAGCCAAAGTAGTAAAGTCAAGGTTCAATCTCCAGTTTGTGCTATTTACAGGCTTAAACCATGGTACAGTCAGAGCCCTAAATCTTTCCTTCAGCACCACTGAATGGTATCTCTGAACTATCGCAAGGGAGGGAAATCATGCTTTAATTGCACACCCCTATCAGTTGTGGTACTGTGGCAAATCAAATATAGATACAAGAATTTATAAAGTAGAAGAGTTTATTTATTAGTGTCACAAGCAGGCTTACATTAACACTGCAATGAAGGTCACTGTGAAAATCCCCTAGTCACCATGCTCCAGCGCCTGTTCAGGTACACAAAAGGAAAGTTTAGCATGGCCATTGCACCTAATCAGCACGTCTTTGGACTGTGGGAGGGAACCGGAGGAAACTCACACAGACATAGGGAGAATGTGTAAACTCCACACAGACAGGGACCCAGGCCAGGAATCGAACCCGGGTCCCTGGTGTTGTGAGACAGCAGTGCTAATCACTGTGCCACCGTGTGGAAACATTTAAAAAAAGGAAATAACATACAACCCTGGAGACTAAATCAGATAAGATACAGGTTTTCACATCATTAATCACCCCAATGATCACTACATCAGACAACAAAAACAGAAAAATGTTGGAAAATCTCAGCAGATCTGATAGCATCTGTGGAGAGAATAGAGCTAACATTTTGAGTCTGGGTGACCATTGTGACGAAGGGTGATCCAAAATGTTAACTGTGACTCAAAATGTTAGCTCGATTCTCTCTCCAGATGCTGTCACATCTGCTGAGATTTTCCAGCATCGCAATATTTTGCGTTTACTATATCAAACCACTAATCCATTTAAAAATCCATTTGAGAACCACTAACCCAACATGTCTATTGCAGTTGATGCAACAAGCATTTGTAATCATGGAAAAGGTGAAGGAACCATAAACAGAACACCAAAAAAAGTGCAGCAGATTTCACCTCAGAAATGCCCACAATGTGCACTTTAAAAACACAAATACTACAAGCAGTATTAGTTTTCTTTTCAATGTTAATGCTTCACCAAGGGGTGCATAGAATTAATTTACACATCCATGCCTTACCATTCTGTGAAACAGTGCCTTACAGTACTGCCACAGAAAACAATGCTTCAATCTTTTAGAAATATTCTCAAAAGTAGTTGAAAAGTTTTCTGAAATATTTAATCATGCCTTCATGGAACATTTGAGCAGTACTGATTTTCACCAAATTGGTGGCACAGTGATTAAGCACTGCTGCCTCACAGCGCCAGGGACCCGGGTTTGATTCCCGGCTTGGGTGGGTGGCTTTGTGGAGTTAGCATGTTCTCCCCATGTCTGTGTGGGTTTCCTCCAGCTGTTCTAGTTTCCTCCCACAGTCCAAAAGACATGCTGGTTAGGTGCATTGCCCATGCTAAATTCTCCCTCAGTGTAGCTGAACAGGCACCAGAGTGTGGCAACATGGGGATTTTCACAGTAACTTCACTGCAGTGTTAATGCAAGTCTACTTGTGACACTAATAAATAAATACACTTTAGATGGTCACTGTGTAATTTGGAAATAAATACAGGCAGTCCTCAATTTTTGAGTTACAATGAATGGCAATTATGTTTAGAAATTGACTCCCTGTTTCAACTTTACAACCCCAGACCAGAGAAGAGTTGGCCTTTATCACCTGTTGTGTTTCTTTATGTTCCATCTTTCACAACCTCCGGAAGGGTAAACTGCTTCTCAGACACAAGATAGAAGTATCTCTGAAAGTGTAGACGCTATTATATCATGGAAAATGTACAACTGTAATTGTACTGAAGCAAGGTCTCAAACCGTTCAGTATTCAGTGAAAGTGCAGTATCACACCTTGGTCCATGGACCAAACCCCCATCGTTCCTATGAGAAAACCGATTCCCATTTGCTACATTATGATGCAGTCTTCAGAAACCAATTGTGTCCCAAGTCCGAGGGCTGCCTGTAGTTATTACTCTGTTGCTCCTCACATTGTTGACATTACATGTGAAATCATGACCACAGCTGAGGCAAGACTTACTTTATATGATAATAACTGTAACATTGGTCACAAACTCGCGCTGGGCTCTCCCTGCAGTTCTCAACCACCATATTGTTTGTTGAACAAGACTGGCAAACAACACGTCCACAGCGTCTGCAGTGATGCCGTCGATTGAACTAGTCAAGAAAGAAAGTTAAATATTCAGGTACGGTACAATGACTGAAAAAACACCGTATTAAGGTCCTGAAGACTAATGAAAAATGCTTACAAAATTCACCATGGTTAGTTTAGATCACTCCTCAAGGCTAGTTGGGCTCCACAGATCTCCTGGAGGCCCTCTAGTATGCTGGTCTCAGAGTTCATTCTTTATGGTGCGTGAGCCCAGATCCTGAATATTAGCAAACAATTCTATCACTGGAGACAGGAGACAGCTGCCATCCTAATCCCGTCCCAATTCCTTCATGTGTACTTTTGTGGCAGCTGCTTTATAATTACCTGCAATGGCTGATTTTTCCCACTCTAAGATGATAAATTTCACAGGAACTTCACTGCAGTGTTAATGTAAGCCTTACTTGTGGCTAATAAATAACAACCTGGCAGAAACTGAGTAACTCAGCACAGGCTAGGAACCATGAACCTCTGTTTTCATCTGCGATGTGCTGCCTTTACTGACAAGTTTTTGGGCTTAAGGAAGTAAAATGTATTGACCTTGAACTGAGTGGTGTGTTAGGTCATTTAAGAGTCAGCCACATTGGGTGGAAAGGCCTGGTTTGAGGTGGGGATGGCAGGAGAGAGGTTGGAAGCACCGGGGACAGGAGTGTGAGTAGTCAGAAAAGGAAGCCGCTTCTGCACTCTCCCCTATCATCTTGTTGGACTCAATTGTGTGGAATGAGAAGCAGCCATTAAATGGGCAAAAATTGGCCTCTTCTGAGTATCAATAGGGGCGAGGGTCAGCTGACCAGCTTAGGCTTCACTCCCCAACCCCAAAATTTCAGACAAGTCGGGGGGTGGGAAGGGAGGACGAGGACGAGGAAAGTAGTATGGGTTGGCTTGCATGGTACAGATGGGATCTATAAAATTCTGCTCAGAATGTAAACCACTTCTGGAAAAATATAAAATGAATTTAAAAAAATGCAAAAACTTCAAAAGTACAACACAAGTTCACCCTTAGTTTATTGAAAAAAGTTTATTTATTAGTCACAAGTAGGCTTACATTAATAATGCAATGAAGTGACTGTGAAAATCCCCTAAACGCCACACTCCGGCGCCTGTTTGAGTACACCGAGGGAGAATTTATCATGGCCAACTCACCTAACCTGCACATCTTTGGACTGTAGAAAGAAACCAGAACACCCAGGGGAAACACACACAGGCAGGGGGAGAATGTACAAACTCCACACAGATAGCGACCCAAGCCAGGAATCAAATCCAGGTCTTTGGCGCTGTGAGGCAACAGTGTTAACCACTGTGCCACCATGCCATCTGCTTTTAAAAAGCAAGACAACATTAACAGTGAGATTTTGCTTCTCCCTAGTTAAAACACCAGATAATTAGTTACAAACTCCACCCTTCATTTCTTTTAACTGACACTATCATCCAATATGCACTTCAGTATTAGAGAACAGTAGTTGATGTAAATTAGTTGCTGTTCACCACATGAATTACTGTACAAGGAATGAATATCCAGGTATTGGACTGTTCTAACCAAGATTGCAGAAATGTGTTTTATTGATGTCAGTAAAACAGACTCTCACACTCTCTGAAATCTATTTTATTTTATAGTCCCTCCAGTCAGGCATTAATCAGGACCAACTGCTATTATTTTTATTGTGCTCTTCAGCTGGCTTTGCTAAACTATTGTTTTCTCTGTCTGCAAGGAAAGTCTCAGAATCATTTTATAAAGGTCACATTTAAGCAAAAGCTTTTGGGGCTTTTAAGGAAATAGGGCTCAAACAATTGATCTGGACAATCACATACTCCTTTTATATGTTCAATGAGCATATAACTTGTAACCATTTTGGGTAAGTATTTTTCACCAAGTTGTGGATCCCAGTTGACACTTTAAAATTAAGAAAAGAGGAAGAACGAGGATTGAAGTAGTACAAGGCCTATAATACAGTGGAATCATAACGGAATGTTGGAAGACCATTGCAGAGCTTGCTTACAATTGTCTGCAACGCTGTTTGTGGAAACAAATTCAGGGATTAGCTGCTTTGTCACTGTGAAAATGACAAAAGTGCTATTTTCCCCAGATCCATAAAGACGAAATGATTTAGCAAATTTGCAAGACCTCCCCATGTCAGCATCAATTTGTTCTGAGTGTTCCAGTTCCCATCCACAGTCCAAAGATGTGCAGATTAGGGGGATTGGCTATGCTAAATTACCCCTTAGTATCCCAAGGTGAGTAGGTTGAGGGAATTAGTAAGGTAAATATGCAGGGTTAAGGGAATGGGTGCTTTTTCAGAAGGAACCCTTCAAATGCAGACAATAAAAATACAACAAAACTTATTTCAACTTATATATAAAAGGATTTAATAAAGAAACTTCTTTACTCCAAACTTGGGGTCTCGCCCTGGGCCAATCAGGTTCTTATTTATAAAGAGGTTTTTATCGATAGTGAGTCAACTGATCTTCATATCATTCTGTAATTGGTTCCATGATTTACTGGGTCAGCTGACTCTTATAGCTTGTTACTATTGGTCACATTACATCCAATACAAAGTTGTCGCTGGTTACATTCTAACGTGAGGCTGGGATGGGTTCGGGTAAGATGCTCTGTGGGAGAATCAATGTAGATTTAATGGACTTATGGTCATCTTTTACACTAAGGATTCTATGATTCTAAATAACTTTGTGCACACTTGTTGCCAACTGCTTGCGCCTGCATGTCCGAAGATAAATGGTATAAATGGCTTCAACGGTGGATGGTAACATAATTTGCTAATCTTCTGGACATGGATGTAATTCTTTTCAACATTTATGTCCTTTTGCCCAATAAGTTTGAAAGTAGCAAGCTGCCAGAGGCTAACACAGGGTAGAGTGCAAGGAGCCCGTTTCAAATTCTATTCTATCAGTTCACTGAAACCACTGAGTGAGAACAAAATAAGTGGTTGGAAGATGTGATGGATGTTTTGGTTAATATTTTTCCTTACCATGGTAAACCTCTCTTTCCAACAGACCATGCAAAACAATGCCTTATCATCGGGAACCCAGTCTTTCTTATCAGGTGGGGTTTCAGGAGGAACAAATTCACTGATTGATTTGGACCTTCGAAGGGATCCTTCTCGAGGGGTAGCTGGTCCTTGGAGAGAGGAGCTAACTGCAAATCAGAAACACACAGATTTAGAACTGAACCAAAATCAAATAGTGTTCAGTGGATAGTATAGCTGTAGGTCATGATGTGGAGACGCTGGCATTGCACTAAGGTGGGCACAGTAAGAAATCTCACAACACCACGTTAAAGTCCAACAGGCTTATTTGGAATCATCTGATGAAGGAGCAGTGCCCCAAAAGCTCATGATTCCAAACAAACTTGTTGGACTTTCACCTGGTGCTGTGAGACTTCTTACTGTAGTTTTAGGGCAGGATTCAAGTTTCATCTATACAAAATCAGGTTGTATTGGCTAATTTTTAAAAGTCAGTGTCTCACAATAACTACTTGTCTACAAATGCATTTCAAGCAAAGCAAATAAATTAGATGAACATCTAGCAAATTAGAACACTTATTTCAATCTGTGGGGTCAGAGTTCAAACACAGATGAGAAGGTTTAAATGTCTTTTCTCTGCCAACTCTCAGACACCATTCTCTGAATTCAGGGCAATGCAAAACTGGCTGATATTGATACCAAACATTCCAACTCCTTGCAAAATGTAAGTACATAAATACTCAGAGAAGGTAAACCATAATGTTTTTCCAATTATACTCCTCATCCTGGGTTTAAAAAATCTCTTAAATTTCCCCTTTTCTTCCCTACTCTTGTCTCAGCATCTTCATAATTGCCATTTCCCATGTCTGGTATTGGCCTGATGAATTTTTTTTTATCAATCTCATTGTGGAAACCCAAAAATAGTGGAGTAATAGTTCAATGTGGAATACAAATTTACTATTTATATTACATTCCTGCATTCTGTGTCTAACACCCAAAGTATCCTTTGCAAAACGTAGGGCAGAGTAACTCAAGGTGTGCAGGATTATCATATAAATCTGTTCATTCTCTGTTAATCTGAGGTGAAATGAAATATAAACATTATTTTTCATTTTAGGATATGTCAGTTGGTTTTACAAGCACCGTTCTATTTGATTTGATAATCATTGATCTAGATTCCACCTTTTGTTTTCCCCAAATGAAAACTGCGAAATCATCTGAAAGAGAGATAGATGTATGGTTATGGGGGACAGCAAGGCAGTGAGATGAACTCTGAACTAACTGCTCTAACCAAGAGCTGCCACAGATGCCATCATGGACCAAATTATCTCCTCCTCCACCGTAAATCTCTACGGGGTTTATAAAATTTCCCTTACCAGAAGACATACTTGGTGTTCGCTCAATGTTTGGGGACAAGGCAAAATTCTCTGGTCCCGCACTTTGAGTGAGCAAATCTTGTAGATTGATTACAGAATCTAGACAGAAGGGCACAAAACAACATTGTACAAGTTTAAAATTAATGTCATGTAGCAAACCTAAAAAAATTATCAGCTCAGTCTTTGATATACATGAACTAAAAGTGCAGTGGTTTTCAATTTACAATGAGATAAATTCCAAAAGGGGTGGAAGCGAAGTGGCGGTGGTACCTGAACATGTTATTAGTCAAGTAATTTGATTTAGCTTTGACATAAGAGTATTGGCAGGCTTTTATATCTGAGCAATAAAGTCAAGGCAGATCACATTTCACTAAATCCTAGGACAGGTAGAAGAGACATAGAACTCCAAAAAGGTGCACAAATGTGACAGCATCCATTAACATTCTAACGCTCAAGCCATTAGATTTCAGGGTCTGCAATCAAACAAAGGAAGTCATACACTAGGCGCTCCAGTTTTTTGTGAGCATGTATACATATGTACAGGTATTCCCAAGTTACAGAGCAAACTCCAATGGGTGTGTAGGTATAACCCTGCTGGTGCTCTGCAACATAAACTATACATTTAATTTAAATCTTAGTAAGTTCACGGTGAACTTGTTGAAAAAGGTTAACTCTTATGTCTGTGGAAGAAACAACGCTGATGTGAAGCTTTCATTTATTTAGATTCCACAAAATTAATTTAATCAAAAGCAGAGATTGACTTGAGGAAGTTCATTGCAAAAAAAATACAATTTGTCATGATCAAAAAAACCCTTGTCCAATAGAGTATGGGTAATCATAAAGGAAAAGCCACTGATAGAACAGTGAAAAATTGTTTCTTCAGCTCACTAAGGATAGAAAGTAATTTTTCCCGGTCACTTTAAATGTGCAACCCAAATATGGAACATAATATGAAGTTGAAATGAGACAGAGGGGCAATTATGAGACAGGAACTATAGACCTGTCAAAAATAGATTCTGCAACATAGCAAGAGATTTTGCAAAGGTTTCTGATCAAACAATAAATATCACCATAAAGTCTCACAAGTAACTCACTCCTCCAAGCAGCTTTTTGTAATTGGTCTAAACTTAAGAGCAATAATGGTGACACAGTGGTTAGCAGTGCTGCCTCACAGCGCCAGGGACCCGGATTTGATTCTGGCTTGGGTCACCGTCTGTGTGGAGTTTGCACATTCTCCCCGTGTCTGTGTGTGTTCCCTCTGGGTGCTCTGATTTCCTCCCACAGTCCAAAGATGTACGGGTTAGGTGGATTGGCCATGCTAAATTGCCCTTTGCTGTCAGGGGGATGAACTCGGGTAAATACATGGAGTTTATGGGGATGGGGCCTGGGTGACAATTTGGTCGGTACACACTTGAAGGGCCGAATGGCCTCCATCTGCACTGTAGGGATTCTATGATTACAGCTTCAATGGTGGTCCAATATAAATTAAAACAAATTATGCTTCACATAGAAATAAAAGCAGGAAAAAAACTTGTTACCTGATCGTGCCTTCTCCCGCACAGCGTATGGAACTTCAAGAGCCTTTGTTGCGTATTTAGAAAGTAGACAATCAATATCTTCAATGGCAAAACCAGCTTCCTGTCCCATAAGCAACCGATGAAGTGTCTGGACAGCCACTGATGCCCAATCTACTTTCATATTCATGAGTAGCTGCTCCAGCATCAGCAGTGGGTTTGATGACAGATGTGAATAGACGTCACGTGCTGATTCTGGCAGAGTTAGTAAAAGCTGCCAAAGGAAAAAAAAAATCAAAGGATTATTGCACAGGAAAACTGATGAGCACAGCAAAAAAAAACCCTTGACCCTTTAAGACTTCAACTCAAGAACTCGTATCATTAACTCAACTTGAAACAAAGCTCACATAAGTAGATCACACTGTCAAAGTGCAGTGCAGCAGCAGTTGATATGTTTGTAACAATACACTATGGTAGTGAAAGCTAATGCTTGTATACTTCATTATGGTACCACAGCTTCATATTTGTAGCTCATATTGTTCCATCAACAACAAAACAAAATTCAAGCTCCCTGCCAGAAAATTCATTCTGTGCAACTCCCAGAGGCAAACAATTTTCCGATCAAACACACCACTTTCCTTGCAGTCACAATCAAAATTAAATACGCAGGACATTCATATCACTGTAATACGGAATTATTACTACTGCATTTAGGCCTTCTCAAAGTTAAACAAAACTGTAGTTGTCAATACTCCATGAGGAAACTAGAAGATACTTTACAACTACAAATGTAAAACACTAGTATGGACCTTCTGATAACGTGAAGGACTAGTGGACAAGTGATACTGACTCTTTCTTACCTTCGATCCAATGCGCATGGATTGAATTTCATGATGGCGTGCAGCAGACAGATTCTTGTGAAAGTGCGTGGTAAGGTAATCAGCTAGAAAGTGGCAAGCAGCTAGCCCTGGATGCTGATCCAGAGCCTGTTCACATACAGCTTGGCACATGTCAGAATCACAAATTCCCTGCAAGAGCTGGCAGAACACAAAGAAGGGAGTCAAAACTCTGCATATTTCAGCTATTTTTAAAAATCTACTTTATTAATGGTTTAGATAATGGACAGAAAGCCACATATCCAAATTTGCAGAGTGGAACTATAAGCATAGTGAATGGAAGAGTAACATTACAGAAAATTATTGATAGATTTAATGAATGAGAAAAGTTGCAGGAAATGGATTTCAGTGTACACAAATATTGAAAATAAAAAGGATTTGACAAGGTACAATCTAAAAAGCGAAAAGCTAGGAACTGTGAAGATCCAAAGAGCCTTTAAGGTCCAGGAACACAGAACGTGAACAAAGTACAGAAAATAATCAAAGAGGTGAATGGAATTCTGACCCTTATAACTAGAATACAAAGGGGTAGTGATCATGTTTCAGCAACACAAAATCCTGGTTAGGCCACACTTGGAGCATTGAAAGAAGGGCAGCACACCTTCGGAAGACTACGTTGCACTTCGAGGGAAACACAGCAAGATGTATCAGAATGATTCCTGACTCCGAGGATGTAATTACAAGGAACAAATCAGGATTGTTTTCTCTTGAATTCAGATAGCTACTGGATGGCTTGGTTGAAGGTTTCAAGATATTAAGGAGAACTGACAGTATAGACAGAGAGAAACTATTCTGGCTGTTTCTGAAGTCCAGGGCTAAGAGGCACAGTTTTAAAATTGGACCGAGACCTTACAGGAGTAAAATCAGGAATTATTTCTATGAAGGACAGTAGAAGTTTTGAACTCTTTTGCAGATGGCAAGTAAAGCTAAATCAATTGTCAAGTTTAAGACTGAGATTGCTAAGATTTTTATTAACTAAAAGCATCAAGGAACTTCGACAGACACAGATCCTTTGCATCTGTGAGTTACAAAAGTAACTTAAGTATTGACATTTTTAATTAATACCTTCTCTTTAAACGGAATCATATTTTGTCCCAATACAGAACAGAAACATTTTTGAAAGTTTTCTATTGTAGTACTTGCCTGGAATGCTCTCTCTACATCTCCTTTCTCAAGTAGGTGAAGGAGATATTCACGCCGGAGTTTCATAGTAAAATGTACCGACACGGGATGCAGCTGGACCCAAGCTTCGCAAAGCTCAAACTCCTGCACACAATTTATCGAGCTTTTAGCAAACAGAATCCAATGTGTGTGCAAAGTGAAAACAACAATGTAATCGGACAAGACAATTCATACCAAGGTTAACTGAAAAAAAAATTTATTTTGATATCACCTCTCAAACTATATCATTTACCATGCATGGGTGAGAGCACAGGCTCAGATTGAGAGAGCTCAAATGGATTTAAAGCAGGTTCAAAGATTTGCCTAGCTTGGGGTAGAGGGAAAGAATCTCCATTGTAACTGTCACAATAAAAGTCAGTTCTGGGATTAGAGGTTATCCAGCTGGGTAAAGAAAGCAGGCCGTGTGAAGCTGAAGGTAAATTGGGACTGATACCTGATACCCACAATTTATTCTGATGTTTGAGATTTTGGCAAATTAAGATTTGGAAAGCATTCTATTCTATCATTGACTAATTGAATTGCTTTCAGATCTAACTACTATTTCAATGTTTTCATTCAGGAACTCAGTGATCCTTGGAGTGTGCCCTTTGACAGCTTTTGTAATGCAAAACAAGTCTTCTTTTGCTTCCTAATTTTGGCAAATTTCATACCTACCTCTAATACACTAATTTTATTTTTCCACAAATGTTTGGCATCATAATCACCTACATATGGTTTATTCTCACATTTGTTACAATCCAATAGAGACCAATAATTTTTAAAAAGATATTTGAACTTCTAGTGACTGGAAGCGTCACTTAAGAGTTTCAAGTTTAAAGACTCCTACTATAACAAACAAATTAAAAGCAACATTGTCTAAATACTATTCATTAGGTAACCTGTACCCTGAACTACAGTCAAGAAATGCCCCTTTTAATGACTGAATATTTACAATTATACTTCATGCTGTCCCTTAACAGAATACTTTATCTTCCAGGTATTAGTCCCAATTTACCCTCAGCTCCCCACAGCCTGTTTATTTTACCCAGCTGGATAACCTCTATTCCCAGAACTGATTTTTATGGTGAGTTACAATGGAGATTCCTTCCCTCTACCCCAAGGTAGGCAAACCTTTGAGCCTTCTTTAAATCCTCTCAAGCTCTCTCAATCTGAGCCGATGCTCTCACCCACTCATAATAAATGATAGAGTCAGCATTTTCTTTTCTTCAGGCAAAGGACTGGCTCCATTCATCTCCTCTCTTTGCCTCTAAGATAGCTGCAGCCAGTTCAGGGGATATCTTAGAAAACCCCCAATCTGATACTAAAACAGCTTCCTTTTGACTCTTCCCTTCCCAAAGTCTACCACCGTAGCAACCTGAATCACATGGGCCTTGTATCCAGGTAGAAATACTAATTAGCTATCTTCTGAACTACCAATTCAGTTTTATCTTAGTAGTAAATAAATTGCCTGAAGTAGAGACATTTATAAAGCCTGAAGTTCCTAATACCTCCATGTAAGAGTTGAAGGCTAACACTCTGCCTTAAGTTAGCACAACTGCTCCTCTCACTGTCTATGGGGCATGAGCATCTTTCGCCTTTTTCAAGCAAGTTAACCTGGCCCCATTGTTTCTCAAGCAATCAAGCTACTCAGACTTGTCAGGCTAAATTCAGAGTAGGCAACATGACTTCCTTCATTTCTCAATTTACCTTAAAGTCCCAAAACAAGCAATGTCATAAACTTTATATTCTTAACATTCTTAATTTAGTCTCTTTTCCATTAAACATATGCAATTTATTTTAATTTACACTTTTAAAATAGAACAATTTTGTTATAAATGAAACAAGAACAATCTATTCTAAATTCAATAAATGCAATCAATTGCCCCCACAGCACCTATCAATTGTAGCTAACTGTAATATAACTCTCCCTTTTCAAAAGTGACAAGTAATTGGTAGTCAATCATCCTGAAGATTATGAGCCATTCATTAAGTAAGTAAATGCAGGTTTGACTGGCCCCAGTTCATGTACCACTTCATCAATAATCAGTCAATTTTAAAAACATTTACAAAACAATTTAATTCTCATGCCAACAATTATGACTCTCCAAGAGAGATCTTAAAAGTACAAGAAAACATTTCACTTACCTCAGCCTGCAAAATGATGTCCATCACAGTCTGTGGGTTTACATTAGATTCAGTTCGCAATTCCTGCCAGCCAGACCAAGGTACCGGAGATTCTAGATTAAGGATCTATCAAAACAAACCTTCAGTTTAGAACCCAAAACACCAATTAAAGAATTGTTACGGTGCTAAAGGCCATTCGGCCCACCATATCTGCACCAACTCTCCAAATGAGCATCATAACTTAATGCCATTCTCTTGCCTTTTCCCCATATCCTTAGCAATTTACTATATTCTGAGTCATTTCTGGAACAAAAGCATCGTAAATGAAGAGTACCTGTTTGACAGTTCAGCAAAGTAATTTTATCACATTAAAGTGCATTGAAAAAATTTGACAAACTAGCAATTTCAAATAACTGATCAGATTGTATACATTCAATAATTCATTAACTGCGACTGTACAGCTCTAACAAAACATAAAACTGAAAGCTTGTTTTCAGAAAAGCAGTTGAGGGGTGACCTGAGAGATCTTTACGAATATGAAAGGATTTGCTCAGTCAGACAAAGGGAAATGCTATTTCTTATGTTATGTTCTTATGTGCTGAAAATACTTCTATGTGTGGAGACCAGAATTAGGGGTCATATGAGTCTCTAATTTGGCAAAAAAGTTTCTTTACCCAGGGAATAGTCAGCATGGAGAAATTGCTACCACAAGTAGTTGAAACAGATGCATTTAAAGGGAAGCTCAATCAACATGAGGGAGAAAAGAAGAAATGGTCATACTTCTAAGTTGGTGGGCTGATGTTAGTGTTGAATTTTAAATATCAGTATGGAATTCGGCCAAATGGCCAATTCTATGCAAGTCCTGTGAATAATGCAATTAATTGACAATATATTTTTTCCAGTACTCTGTTACCAATTTCATATTAAGGTGGGGTTGGAAGATGATGGGCAATTTCCCTCTGTTGCTTTTGAATGCATGGTGACTATCAAAATGTGGCTATCTTTCTAATACATCCTCATCATCGTTAATTTTTAGCCCCTCCAGTAGCTGAAACTCTACTGAAAATGCAAACGCTCCTCCCAGTTAGTTATTGACATATTGCAGGTCCCAGCCAAATGAAGGAGCTGTGGAGCAAGCTTTCCAATACTCACTTCTAGAACTTTCTTTCCAGCTAACTTTTCACCCATTTCGCCTTTCATCTATTTTTAACCTATTGTCTCACTTGTTTTGGTTTCTTATTTCACAGTTCACCACTCCATTCTCCCAACAATGATTTGGACCCTGGTGCCCAGAGTGCTCAAAAATTTCCTCAATTAACCTTTGCACACTCCCCAATTCCTCACTTGTCCCTTGATTCATCTTCCACCTCAGAACTGCCCAAATCTGTGGCCTTTCACCTGACCTAGATCCTGTTCATCTATTCATCAGAAGGATTTTGGACCTTCAATATAAAACCCAAGTATCCATCTTAAGGAAACTAAAACGATGAGCTGAATTAGCTCCTAAAATGGCAGAATACAGTTACAAGTAGTGAAACCACAGGATAAATCATGGCGCTGTGGCTGTTTAGGAGTTAGATGAGATGAAGTTCATTTAGAAATTCGAAAGCCTATTGGCAACTGTCTTCAACTTTGCGTTTCTAAATGAAATTCATTTCATTTAGCAAGATAAAATTGAAGACAGCTGCTGGTAGGCTTTGAAAAACTGGAGAGTTGCTGTAAGCATCAGATATTCTAAGCATCAACTTGTTTCAAACCATGAGAAAAAGGATAAGGCTCGTAACTAAAGAAGTTTGTATTTGCGTTAGCAAGTACACTAAAAAACCCTCCATTTTATTAAGTTCAAAGAGATAGATCCAGATGAACCAATCCTCTTCAAAAACAAAATAACATCACTTATGGTATGGGGATGAAGTGGAGATGGTCAAGAGCTTCAAGGTTTTTGATGTTCAGGTTACTGACAATCAGTCCTGGACCCTCCACGCCAACATTACATTTAAGAAAGCCCACCAATGCCTCTACTTTCGCAGAAGGTTCAGGAAATTCGGCACGAATACAATTCTTACCAATTTTTACCGATGCCCTATAAAAAGCATCCTTTCCAGTTGTATCACAACTTGGTATGGCTCCTACTCTGTCCAAGACTGCAAGAAACTACAAAGAGTGCTGAACGTAGCCCAGTTCATCACACAAACCAGTCTCCCCATCCATGACTCTGTCTGTGCTTCCCACTGCCTTAGGAAAGTGGCCAGTAAAATCATGGACCCCATGCATCCTGGACATTCTCTGTCCCACCCTCTTCCATCAGGAAAAAGATACAAAAGTCTGAAAACACTTGCCAACAGACTCAAGAACACCTTCCTCCCTCAAGTCATCAGACTTTTGAATGCTCCTATTACACATTAAGCTGACCTTTCTCTTCACCCTACCTGCAACTACAACACTATATTCTGCACCCTCTCCTTTCCTTCTCCCCTATGTACTCTATGAATGGTATGCTTTGTCTGTATAGTGCACAAGAAACAATACTTGTGCCGCAATACATGTGATAATAATAAATCAAGCCCAAGATCGCTCTTTAAACATGTTGTGTTTTAACGCTAATAAAATAAATTGTTAAAAAGTTCTCAGTCTTGGTTGATTCTTATCTCAGCTTACCCGAAAGAGTAGAGAATTTTTTTTTTTTAAAAGCAGCCTATCCTTCAGCCTTTTAGCAGGTCGACCAAACCAAGTAAGCACAAGGCTTACAGGTGAGATGTTAACTGCACTTCAGCAGTTTCTGTTCAATTGGGCATATCTGAGGTAATTCTTGGTGTGCATTGTGAACATGTGACTAGTTTGTGGAGCACTGCTATTCAGTAAATCAACCTATCATTAATTCAGATACTAATGGAAACAGCTTCTTCCCATCTTCATAATCAACACCCATCATAAACATCGCTATTAAATCTCCCTTCATCTTTAATTTCTTGAACGAGAAAAATTCCAGCTTCTCTGGTCTGTTATCTCTCCCATTTCTGGTTATGAATGTTAACACGTTTGCTCTTACGTCACCACTCTGCATCCATTCTTCACCCTCTATTGTGCCACTCACTATTGAGTTTGCATTTATCAGTTGGCTATTCACGATGGGTGAATTTTCCTAAAATTGTACAGTGTTGGATCAGGCAGGAAAAGCTATGTGAAACTCACCACCTTCATAGATGCCTTTTCTAACTTGATTTAACAGTAGCCTGCAATTTCAGAAAATCACACAGCTAGCTGGAGGAGTGGAGCCCATCATGCCAGCATCGCCAGAGTTCTGAGATCAGGGCACCATTTTTAAAGCGTACCATATCTTAAAAGTTGAACGAAAGCATGTACCCCCATGGGAACTGGCACCCATGGTGGACAAGGAGAATGCCCCCCAATCATGCAGGAGATCAAGCTGCTTACCACAAGCATTGGTTGTGACATGCCGCCACCCACACTCCCCCACTCCATTGAGTGCCTGTTCCTGACAATGTCAGGCCATTGCCCAGCCCTGTCCCTCACCACCTGGCTGCTATGTTCCCTTCCACACCCCCACTATAGTCATGACAGGTGTTCGTTTTGAGAACAAGTGGTGATTCGTGACTTGTTATGCCGACTGGGTGAGAGGATAAATTGCAAGCGGGCATTACGGCAGTTATATAGATGTTAATTTATTAAAAATGTATGGAATCAGGTGCAGATCTCACCGACACAAATCACATTTTCAGCCACTCACAACAATTAGTTGCCATTGTAGGATTTGCACCTGTGAAATAACCATGGTCAATGTGCAAAAAAAATTTGACCTAGCCACTAAAACTAGTGTTGTTGACATTTCCCTGCATGATATAAACATTCCAAATGTTAAATGATAAAACTACCAATATTCTGATCCATTCTGAAAATACAGCACTCTGCAGTATTTTCTGCATATATTTTAAAATAAACGCATTTGTTTAATCACCATAAATGTCACTTTGGATTTTAAGTGTAGCAACATCGAACAAAATGACAGCAAAATGTTGATCTGGAGGAGGGAACCGAGTGTATGGTGTCGAAATTTGCTGATGACACCAAGATTGGTGGAAAGGCAAATTGTGCGGAGGGTGTGGAGAGTCTGCAGAAGGATCTAGATAGGCTGGGCGAATGGGCCAGGAACTGGCAAATGGAATTTAATGTTGGCAAGTGCGAGGTGGTACACTTTGGTAGGAATAATGGTAGGAAGGATTATTACTTACGTGGAGAAAAACTGCAGCAGGCGACGGTGCTGAGGGACCTCGGGATCCTTGTGCATGAGTCGCAAAAACCCAGCTTGCAGGTGCAGCAGGTGGTCAGGAAGGCGAATGGGATGCTGGCCTTCATCGCAAGGGGGATTGAATATAAAAGTAGGGAGGTCTTCCTGCAGCTGTATAGGGCATTGGTGAGGCCGCAGCTGGAGTACTGTGTGCAGTTTTGGGCGCCGTACTTATGCAAGGATATTTTGGCCTTGGAGGGAGTGCAGAGGAGGTTTACTAGGCTGATGCCGGAGTTGAGGGGGTTGAGCTATGAGGAGAGGCTGAATAAACTGGGCTTGTACTCGTTAGAGTTTAGAAGAATGAGGGGAGATCTCATTGAGACGTATAAGATGATGAATGGGATGGATAGGATAGAGGTGGAGAGACTCTTCCTGCTCAGAAAGGACAGTAGGACTAGGGGGCACAGCCTCAAGATAAAGGGGGGGGCGGTTTAGAACGGAGTTGAGGAAGAACTTCTTCACTCAAAGGGTGGTGAATCTCTGGAATTCTCTGCCCGTTGAAGTGGTGGAGGCTACCTCGCTAAATATTTTTAAGAAGCGGGTTGATGGGTTTTTGATAGGAGAGGGGATTAAGGGTTATGGGGAGAGGGCGGGAATGTGGAACTGAGCCACGACAGATCAGCCATGATCTTATTGAATGGCGGGGCAGGCTCGAAGGGCTGGATGGCCTACCCCTGCTCCTATTTCTTACGTTCTTATAGAAAGGGTTAGAAACGTATTTGTTACTTTCAAGAGTCCCTTGTCATGTCCCCCACCCAAGGAAATACGCTTTAACGTGTTTGTAACCACACATAAAGCATCAGATGCAAGTAGTCAAAAGCGCATACTGTAAAGGACCCCATAACAAAAGAGTATATTTGTAGTGGGGCATTAATGCAAAAAAAATCTATGTTTTTAAGAATGATTCTACAGCTAGTCGCATGTCCGTGTGACAGTTAAGGAGAGAGTGATGGAAAATAAATCATTCTGTAGCAAGGAGTGAAACAAATTCCACGATCTGGCATCATTTGGCCAATAATTTCCAATGATCCTGTGCTATCCAACATCCTTCATAATATCACATCAATTGATTATCAATGGATGCCCCATACCTTCTCATAAACCTGCAGTTCCTTCTTCCTGGCATGTAGATCTGACTTTAACTCGCTTTTATCTGTACTGGGGTCACTTAGGCAATATAGCAGAACTTCAAGGCAAGCATCAAGCGGCCACTTCTCTGAGCTGTGGAGAACAAGCTTTGCCCGCAAAGTTGCATTTCTTATACGGAACAGGTATTTCCAACCTTCTTTCTCTGCCCATGTAAGAGAAATACATCATCAAAATAACATTAATTACCAAGGTGATAATTAAACAAGTGACTCTCATTTACGAGGGTGAACCACTTCACTATCAGAATTCAAAAGGAAGTAAATGCTACAGTATTTGTTAAGTTGGATAATAGCGTGTGAAAACAGCATTTGTAGACTGTTATTTTGTGTGACATGTCCTTGTCAATCTAACATGGACAGATCGGATTACAATATAGTGGGCAGCAGAAAGACAAGCTAATGTGGAAGATTGCTTCCAACGTTTGGTTACAAAACATTGGCAAATACTAATCACCCCATGCAATGTTTCCATTGTAAGAGGACACTATTACAACACAATATATTTACAGTTTCACACATAAATATGGGCACCACAATTTGTAATGGAAAAGACTGACACACTGACTGAAGAACTTGAACGTACCACAATGTTACATGGGGATCAAAACAAAGTGTACCCAACTGTACTGGAGCAAAATGATATAACATTCTGAATTCATACGTTCTGTCTTTGTTTTCATGCACTTCTATTACAAGTTCCTTTGTTCACATTTCCAAGGGAAACTACCTACATAATTCTGCACTGTAATTAGTTCTCCTACCAGTAGTGGTGCACAGCCTCCACTGGCAGGAGGGCAAGTACAGCAACAAGCCACACAGGCAATCTCTGAAATGTGAACAAAAGAACAATGGAAAATTCTGACAGAAATGGGCATGCAGATGTTAACATGTTTTATTACAAACTGATACACAAAGAAACAATGTGTACTTTGGGGGTGCTATAAGTAATAATTAAGATATTACAGATTCCATGAGGGTATTGGAAAGAGCAGATAGGGAGAAACTTCCTGCTCGTAAACAAGAATGAGAGAGCATAGATTTAAAGTGATTTGCAAAAGAAGTAAATGCGATGAGAAAAATATTTTTCACACAAGTGCTTTGAGTCAGGACTGCACTACCTGGAAGTGTGGCGGAGGCAGGTTTAACCAAGGCATTCAAGACGGCATTAGATGATTATTCGAACAGAAATGATGTGCAGGGATATGGGGCAAAGGAACGGAAATTGCTTTGAGTCAGGAGGCTCCTTTGGAGAGAGAGATGGACTTAATGGTCTCCTCCTGTGACATAACAAATCTGTGATTCCGGGAAAAAAAAACACATCTGGGAGTTCAATTTTGTCAGGAAATCCCTTAATGTTTTTTATATAAAAGGAATAGAGAATGTCAGTAGCTGTCAGTGTAGAAAAAACTCAATGTAGAGATCAGCAGAGGGCAGTTTATTTTATTATATGGATATCCTTAAAAGGATTAAGGATTTTTGGAAAAACACTCAGTTTTTGCAGGATTTCAACATAGGCATAATGGGGAAAACACCAAATATGTTTTTGCCACATTAATCTACATGAGGTGGAGATGCAATAGCTACATATTTTAGACATGTGCTTTCTTGGAAACTATTCTACCCTTCCCAGGTAGGCGTTTACATTTTAAGTTGGACTCAAATGCATAATGGATCTGACGATTCACGATTATTTGTGAATGTGTTATAGCTTTACCTTCCATGACAGAACAGCTGAGCAGGATATCTTGCAGTTTCTCAAACTCGTCATTCTCAGCACCATACAAATCAAGAATTTTCAATGCTCTGAGCCAGTGACCATCACACAGGACTTGTCTGAAGGCTTCTGCAAGTGTGCTTACAGCTATCTCTGAATGAAGACCTGATAGCAAGAAGGTGGTGCATGGGTTACCACACAAAGAGTCCTCAAGGCTGGCAGCTTCTTCACGAGTTCCAAGAAAAGGTTCGGCCATTGTAGAAAGGTAGTGGTTGAGGATCGGAAATTCCTTCATTAACTGCTCACACTCCTTGGCGATCTGTTCCACGTCAAGGGGTGCCTCCGTACGACCACTTAAACGCTCCTTCCATGATGGACTGTGCTTGAGTGCCCTTTGACCCTGTGTCGCCGTTAGACAGACAAGGACTGCGAGCAACTCTGAACGAGACTTGATGAAATTCAGGGCAGAAGGAATGAGAGAATATTGTCCCAAGGAAAAATCTGGGGATTCATCCTTTAGATTTTCTTCTGCCCATGAGCTTGGGAAGCTGATTCCCAAATCAGGCAGGCAGTGTTTTGTATGTTCTTCAATCAATCCAGTCACTTCACTGAGAAACCTTGGGTACTGACTGAATTTCCTGGTGTTCCACAGAGGAAGATATTCACAGCAGCAGTTAACAATAATCTGCTGTATATTCAAGTTCAATTCTTCCTTGTGCAGTAACATAAACAACCTATGGGTGAGAATACATTTCATGTAGCCATAAACAATATCAATGCACTCAATAATACCAATAAATTACTGTTTGAGAACCAATTCTCATGCAGACTGGATACCATACTGTCAACAATAAAATCTAAACACATAATATTCAGCATGTGCAGTACTTTGAAGTGTTTAATTATGTGATTAAGATGTGATATAATGTCTTAAATATGGCATTCATTATATCCTAAAACATTCAGATGTCTTCAGAAGAGTTATGCCATGTTCAGAATATACAAGCCAGTTTTCAGTAATTAGATTTTCAGTACTTTAAACAGATGCTTATTTGTACATGTTGAAAAGACAGGCATGATGCCAAAGCTTTGCATCTCGCACTCATCAGGACAAATGTAAGAAGGCCAAATTTCAAACAATCACAACAATTTATACTACATGAGAATAAGGTGCTGATTCATTGGCAAGTTGATTCTAATTGGCTACAGCATTGCCATAAAGAAAGCAAAAGAGAACTACAGGTTCCCCAAACTCCCAGTTAATTTAAACAAAGCACAATGCTTGAACAGATTCCTTTTGATTGGGTAACACTTGTCAAACAATCCTGAGTGCTATTGGCTACACTAACAACGAATTTAGGATAATCATATAATCTCAATGTGGCTCATTTATGCTTACTCAAAGCAACATACATTTATATGAGGGACTTGTTCTCTGCAAACAAAAGGAATATGTTCAAGTCTTGCACTTTTTTGAATATAGCATTTCACAGCAGCATCTTGTGTTCAATTCACTGGATATTTTTAGCACTGCACATGAACCAAGTACAGCACTGAAGTACAATTCTTTCCAATGCTTATAAAAACCTCACAGCTGTTTCTGTCATTGGTTCTGAATCCAGAGACATACAAAATTAATAACCAAAAATTATCCTCCTCTCAAAGTAGCAACAGAACAAAATTAATTAGTGTTCAGTTTTTGACATGTTTCTTTCAATTCCTAAAAGGGTTAACAGGTTGAAAGCCACTCAAGGACAAGAAACACCAATGACCCATCACAGTTCAGCTGCTGGTAATCAGATATTTTAAATTATTTCAGGGTTTCCATTTCATTTAACACACCTGGAAATGCATTTCCACAGAGCCTTACAATCCCTACTATACAGGAGACCATTCGGTCCATAACTTCTACACCGACTCTCTGAAAGAGGATCCCCCACCCCATCCCCATTTCATCTGTTCACCTCAACTAAAGTTGCCTCTCCCCATTTTGAATTTATGGCTTCTGAGTTTACTGATATGTGTTTTCCTTTGAAGTAGGGCTCCAGTATCCCTTTCTACCATCTTATAAACCTCTAAAAAGTCACTACTTGGATTTCCAAGTTAGAAACATTTAGCTTTTTCAATCAACCATGATCTAATTGACAGCAGAATAGGTTCAAAGAGCTGAAAAGCCTTCTCATATATGGAGTGAGCAGACCAATAGAGGGTATATAAGACGACAATAAACATCATGCAAAAATCTGACAGCTCATGCTTTTTGCATTAAATAATAGAACAACTGTTGAAATCATCACTCCTACCGATCAGGTGAAGTTGGTTTCTCAAAAAGTAGTTGTGCAAGTAGCTGTGATGGGGTCTGTTGCAGAACTATGAAGGGATTTCCTACTTTTACTTCTGCAGATTGATCTAAGATGAAGAAAAGACAATTAGACTTGGTGATATTGCACTAAATCAATACAATGCTGGCCTCATGGTCCTAATACTCAGCAACACCAATTTACTGAACAGCTTTCTGCTGCAGCACACAATGTTATTCTGTTCCTTTCTCCCTACCTCTAATCTTCTGCAAATATGTCATTCTTTGCATTCAGCTATTTTCCAAAAACAATGGACGGTTACCAATTTATTTTAGAAACATTACTACAATTTTAAGTCAATTTGTTATGGGCCTTACCCATATCTCGGTTCATACTTCGAACAAGCACCGATGCAAGTGTGTTAATGTAGTCAAACAAACAATGCACATAGTCTGCTCTTGTCTGGTTTTCTATAATGTCATGAGCCTGCTGATCTAGATTCTTCAACAATTGCTTCATCTGGTTCCAGGCAGTGTGCCCTTCTGGATCCTGAGATCGAGAACTTGTTTGTTCCAAGCATGTGAGTATATTTCCTTTTGCTTCTGAAACAGTAAAATGGTTTTTAGAGTTTATTTCAACCTACAAAAGCATTAATCATGGCGTGTATTATGCAATGCTATTTTCCAGAGATCATGGGAAACTCCTACAGCCCGTGTCCAGTTTCTGCAAAACAAGCTGCTCCTTAAAAAAAATGCATTAAAATATAGTGCTACAATACAGTGGACACACAGGTTCAGGACTGACCATGGCCCCCACTTGGCCAACCTCCACAGATGGGGCATTAGTGCCAGCCCCATGTGCCTGTGGGAGACTGCAAGCTATGCACATCATAGAAGAGCATCCAATCCACAGACTCAATGGAGGCCAATCGGTACTCAATACGGGACCAGAAGAAACAGATTAGCTTAGGGACTTTGCATTCGTTAAAATAAATAATTAATGGACAAATCATTCCACAATCCTTTTTTTTTGGCGAGCTATAGTTGCTAAATTGAACTGTAAATACTCCAGCCAATACATTAATAGATCTTAGAAAAATCAAAAATAGTTCTATAAAAATTATGAAACATTAATCTCAATTCTAAAAATGTTCCACAGCTCTCAACTCTGATTTTGAAAAGTTTATGGCTATTGTCTGAATCCTACCACATGCTTCAATTGAGTAGCAATGGAAGCTACAAGTTAATGCACCAATATATGGAAAGAGGGAGAAAATACAAGTCTGTGTATCCATCAGTCCCCAATTAATAGGGCAAGCAATTCAGAATTTTAAAAAGTTCAAAATTCCCATGAAATGTATTTTTGTAGCAAATTTTGATTTGTGTCAAATTCTGATTAAATGCAGGTAAAATAACAGCATTACAATCTGTGTAGCATCAACCTGTGTAGATCAATAATTGCTTGTGCGCACTGCCAAACAATCCAGCAGTATGGGATGGATTGTAATAAATTAAACTTTATATCATGAATGATGCATATGCTTTCAGTGCTGTTTCTTTGCTAATTAGTTCAAAAGATGGCTGGGAATAAACCTATATTTGTTTGGTAGGCAGATTTTTAAAATTTTAACCCTAAATCAAACTTGTGTGTTATTGATAGTTCAGAACCTCTGGCGGCATGGTGGCACAATGGTTAGTGCTGCTGCCTCACAGCGCCAGGTACCTGGGTTCAATTCCAGCCTTGGGTCACTGTCTGTGCGGAGTTGGCATATTCTCCCTGTTTTTACGTGGATTTCCTCTGGGTGCTCCAGTTTCCTCCCACAGTCCAAACATGTGTGGGTTAGATTGATTGGCCATGCTAAATTGACCCTAGTGTCAGGGGGATTAGCAGAGTAAATATGTGGCATTACAGGGATAGGGCCTGGAGGGGATTGTGGTTAATGCAGACTTGATGGGCCGAATGGCCACCTTCTTCAGCGTAGGGATTCTATGAACTTCAACAATTAAATGAAGCAGCACATTTACGCAGATGTAATAATCTAATCAGATGTTCGTACTAAAACTAGTCATTCAGAAACAAAGATGTTTGATGCAGTATTTTGACTATGCAGAAGAGCATGACAACAGTAAGATAAAACTGTTCCAGAGTTTACCTGCTTCTAAATATTACCAATTTTGATTACCTCAACCTGTGAAATTATACAGGAGATGTGACAGGACAGATAACACTTTTGGTGTACTCCGTCTTAATCATCTACAACTAAAGCACTAATATTCCCCATTTGATTACCCAGTAACTGGGGATTTGGGCAAATAATTGAGACAGATAACAGACAGCGTAATTCCATCAGGCTGCTTTTCAAAAGAACAACGTGGGAATTAAATACACTGGCCGGAATCTTATCACCATTCATGCCGACAGGATTTTCCCATCCTGCCACAGTGAACGGAGATTTGGCTGGCCGCCAAATTCTCCAACCTCGCGCAACAGGAGCATGGCGTAAACAGCAGCTAAGATTGTGCCCATTATTGATTTTTTTGCAACACTGTCCCTGCATTGAGATGGTTTCAATTTGCAAGAAGTCAGAGTCAGCTCCACATGTCTTGCCAGCATGTACACCATGACTGATGGGAAACCCCACTGAATTGCAGAACACATACAAGGATATGAGATGGATTCTACTTCTGATACTGACCAGGAGATTTTATTGCTGTTTGAAGTTTCCTTATGATCTGTTCCAAGCACTCTGATAAGCTGAGATGCGAAGTGACACAGTCCTCGGAAAGCGCAGGATAACATGTTAGTAGGAACTCTGTCACACTGCAATTGAGGTGGCCAGCAACTCTGTCCTCAGCAGGCTCTGCCAAAAAATTTAAAAAATGCTACAGATTCATCTTTGAATGACATACAATCTTCACTAATCATCAGATATTCCCCAGGTTTTGAAAGTTTATTTATTAGTGTCACAAGTAGGCTTACATTAACATTGCAATGAAGTCGTGAAAATCCCCTGGCTTGACAGGTTCTAACAATGGCACGGTTGCACAGTGGTCAGCACTGCTGCCTCATAGCACCAGGGACCCAGGTTCAATTTTAGCTTTGAGTTACCGTCTCTGTGGAGTCTGCACGTTCGTCGTGTCTGCATGGGTTTTCTCTGGGTGCTCTGGTTTCCTCCCACAGTCCAAAGATGTGCAATTTAGGTGGACTGGCCTTGCTAAATTGCCCTTTAGTGTCCAGAGATGTTTAGATTAGGAAGATTAGGGGTGGCCCTAGGTAAAACGGTGTCAGAGGAGAGTCAGTGCAGGTTCAATGGGCTGAATGGCCTCCTTCTATACTGTAGGAATTCCATGAAACCATTCACTGAACTCAAAATATGAAAATGTCATTCTGGTGTTGGAGTTAGGTGGTTCTGATCCTGTATTGTAGAAAACCACTGCACCTATGCACAATTTTCACCAGCAAAAGATTAATTTGTTCCTCTCCTCATCAAGAACTTGGGATACAGTCTGTGATAGAGTATGACATCTACTGATCTGCTAATTTATTCAGATGTGTTTTTTTTTTGAGAAGACTACAGAATGCTAAGAGACAATGAATCTCCATAAAGCATCGTACACGCTGCCCTGTTCAGAACAAGCAGATAATAAAAAGAGCCAAGAAAAGTTGCGTTTACGAGGTGAAAATCTAACACCAGCAACATCAGCAGATTTCTGGTAAAGCAAGCATAAACAAACAGGTATTAGCATACATTGAGTTAAGGCACAAATTGAAATTTAATACTGTGCCAAGTTGTTTACTCATATGGTAGCAGAAGAGGGAGAATGGAAGTGGTTATAACTTCAGCATTTTTATTCTGCGCCCTGTAGTTTGATCATACAAAGGTTTTATTTCAAGTTTATCCAAATACAGCCACTAAACTAATTTTGAAACCCACCTAACTCTGGAAAACCCTCAATTTTGCTGTTAAACTTTGTTAGAGCCCAATTATCATACATACCCTTAATGATTTCAACCCAAGCGTTTAAAACAGCATACTAACCATATTTGGAAGCATTTCTCAATTTTTAATAGAGCAGCTACATTTGGCATTTGCCTGTGAATTTTTACCCAACTGAAACTGCCCTATTGTTCCCAAGTAGCAAGCTGGCCAAATCTCAGGCACATTAGATGCACTATTTCCAGGGATTTTCAGTAAAGCACAATGCAATTTCCCAGCAGCTCATTTTTTGAATACACCAAGCCACAGAAACCAGAAATATCTCAGTCTGTGCAGAATTGGCTTAGAGAAGCAGTACGCTGTGTGCCTCTGGATAAGAGAGGGAAAAAGACTCCCACTCTTCATTGCTATTCAGCAGCACCTGCTGGAATGATACAAAATGTTGAAGACCCACTCAGGCTCGACTCCACCGTTCCCAAGGCTTAAATAATCCTCCAGCACGCACAGTCGAGGCTCATTCAGAAGGACAGTCATTTAGGTCAGGCACTGGGAGGCAAATAGCCTGGTAAGAGTTAAATGTGGGAGAGAAGAAAAGCAAAAGGAAAGAAAGTTACAACCTATTTCCATCATCTTAAAAGCAGGGAAGGTTACTGTACTGGCTTTGGGCGGTCCATGTGAACTATGGGAATAGTTCAGGATCTTGCTCATTCGTTGAAGAATCGTAGGAAAACCTTGAATTCCATCAGGATGACGACGAGCACAGTCGAGCTTTCTGCCTGCAGGGCACACAATGTATAATATCAGTGGATTTGGCAGTTATTGATTTTCTTTTAAATGATGCATGTAAACTCTTAAATAATTGTGTCAGCATCCTTTTTCATCTGGATGAAGGTGGTTTTCTTTTAAAAGGTGGGGGAAGGTTAAAACTGAACTCCTAAATGTATACTTCAAATATTCATTTCTACACATTGAGATTCAAAATGCTGCAAAGCAACCTATTAAATTGCAGATCGCCTCAGACTTGAGGGAAGGGCTGATTTGAAAACATCTACTTTACAATTAATCGGAATACCTACATGCAATGTTCAATCTTAATGCACCAAGTTTGTTATACTGTCTGATAAATCCTACCCATAACAAAGTCTAAGAATTTTATAGAATAGAATCCCTACACTACAGAACAGGGCTATTTGACCCATTGAGCCAGCACTGATACCAATCCCACTCAGGCTGTAGCCCATAACCCCACATATTTACCCTACTAATTCCCCTGAAACTAGGGTCAATTTAGTATGGGCAATCAACCAACTGGAGGAACCGCACGCAGACACAGGGAGAACATGTAAACCTCACATAGACAGTGACCCAAGCTGGGAATTGAACCCTGGTCCCTGGCGCTGTGAGGCAGCAGTGCTAACCACTGTGCCATCATGCCACCCCTGATGAAAGAGCAGCGTTCTGAAAGCTCACGTTTCCACATAAACATGTTAGACTTTAATCTGGTGTTCAGAACTTCTGTGTCCACCCCTTTCCTTCCATCAATAGCAATAACATTCTGTCACTTTCACAAAAGCAAGTTTACTCACAAACTTATCAGGAACAATATACAACTGCTTCAAACTTTCCTTGGCAATGTCTTTTTGAAATGTTGGTTCAATTCAAGAAATAGTTCCTCCTACCTTTGGCCTCAAAAGTAGCCGTAAGTCTCCTTTCAGCAGTCTCCAGGAGTTGTTTACAGGTTTTCCACAACTGGCACTGGGTGCAAGCCAGGTCAAAGATAGCCATGGAAGGACCGCTGAGATCCTCCAGAATCTCGTGGAGTGGATTGGTTGGTTCAATTTGGGCTTTACTCTTCCAGAAATCCTCCAGCAACGCTGAGTTGGCAACCTCAGATGAATTAATCAGCTTCTCAACAACATCAGAAATTGAATAAAACACCATACCTATACAGGGAGAAGGTATTAGGATGAACATTACTGTGCACCAAACCTAGCCTATTACAAATACGTGGTGGTAGACCGACTTAACTAGCAAGCTGAGAAAGGAAAGAAAAGAAAAAAATATTCCCTAAAATTCTACATGGAAAACTAAAATCTTCTGAAATATTTCTGTAAAGTTAAAATTAAAACAATGACTGGAATTTTACCATCCTGCCCACCATAGGAATCAGAAAGGGCAAGCAGCAGACTGTGGATAGGTCTGTTGACCGTGGGTGAGATTTTACGATTTCTGGACAAGTCATAAAATCCTGCTGAATAAGTTATTCAAAGTGTTAACTCAGGTGTTAAAAATAATATTCCTCAAGGAACCAAACAGCTACGTACCTGCTGCTGCAGCATCACCAATCGCTTGTAATGTGAATTTCCCAACATTTAATTTGCGACTGGTGGTGTCAATGCCTTTGTTCTCCATTTTCTGTTCGACTTTGGCAAGTTCATTGATCACCTGTTGGTACCGTTCCATAAAGATCAGTTCACCATAGCTGTGAGATGACTGCAATTCAAACATCAACACTACCTGCCAAGAGATCAAAAAACAGTTAATCACTACCTTTAGTCATTTACTGCTGAACAGTGAAATGTGACACAATGTACCACATTCACAGCTGTAAACCTGAGAGAAATCAGTTAACTTAAAACAAACAAACAGCATTGAGCTATTAATAACGTGGTATAAAAATTTATTATAAACTCCATTTTGTTAAACTTCTTCTGACACTAGTCAATTTCACAGTGAAGTGAAGACCATGGTCAAGTACTGATCTAACACAATCAGGACTATCCAAGGTTTGTCATTCAAATTACATTTTAGATAGTTCCCAGCACAGGGCAATTGCCCACTGGAAGTTTGCACTTCCCAAGCAAATTGCCACACAATCTTTACCTGAGAACATGGGGGAGATCAGCAATGCATCCCTCTCCTCTTCCCTGTTACACTGCCCCAGAGTTTGGATGTTATGGTCCGACAATAGAATTGGTTAAGCAAACACAAACCTGCTTAAAAAAAGCTAATGCCTAGTACAGAAGTGATTGCAATGTTAATAGTCATACAGTGAAATTATCACTGTGGTTAGCACTTGAAATGTATATTTTTTGCCCAGGGTGAAAGGGGAAAGGCTGAGGATCTGAATGGCCCTGAATATCCATTCCATACTTACTTTTTTATTTGCAAACTCTAGTTTATAGTCAAGAGATGGACATTAGGGTGGCACAGTGATTAGCACTTGTGCCTCACAGCGCCAAGGACCCAGATTCAATTCTGACCTCGGCTGACTGTGCAGAATCGGCACATTTGTCCCACATCTGCATGGGCTTCCTCCAGGTGCTCTGGTTTCCTCCCACAGTCCAAAGATGTGCAGGTTGGGTGGACTGGCAATGCTAAAACTGCCCTTTGGCATCAGGGGGACTACCAGGGTAAATATGTGGGGTTATGGGGATAGGGTCTGGGTGGGATTGTTGTCAGTGCAGGCTCAATGGGCCAAATGGTCTCCTTTTGCACTGTAGGGATTCTATGGTTATTTGATCCCCTGAGAAACAGAATTCAGCTTACCTGACGTGCTTGGGCATAGTTTCCTCTCAGAATACAGGAAACAAGAAGAGACTCCGGTGGAGCCAGCATCATTGGAAGAAGAAGATTCCGCCTGGGAACCTGAGACTTAGATCCCTGTTCATTTGTTACAGCCAGATTTACGACACTCCCACTATCTGTAAAGATTAAGGTCAATGAGCACAACTGATCTCCTAATGTGCAAAGATCTCACTAAGGCATCTGACACCAAGAGCTGAGCAGGACTCTACAAGATTCTGAAAATCTGGCTGTCCACCAAAACTCCCAAGTCTTGTCCTCTCTTTCCGTGACTACATTCACTCATTGATGGCTACACTTTTGATAGTTTCAGCGTGAAGAACGGTGTCACATAAGGCTGTGTCCTGACCTCACTTTGCCTGGGATCTTCTCCTTCATGCTTCTAACTTTAGCGTCCCCCCTTGCAGATATGCAAGTTACCTACACACTAGGTCAGATAGAAAGCTCTATGCTCGATCAAACATTGTGCCCTGATCAGAGAACTCCTCTAGACTGATGCGGCTGCGCTAGTCACCTCGATGGAAATCTACCATCATTCATGGACTGTTTCTCCCAAGCCTTAACTTGTTCTCTTTGACTCTACTTGTCCAATGACTGCAGTTTTCTTGACATGTTACTGTATCCCTGCTTCTGATCACAGTATATGACACCCACTGCAATTTCTCCTACCTCAGGCCCATGATGATAGACAGACAATCTGTCCTTTGATGCAGAATTTGATACGTGCATAGGGAAAGCTATCATCTTTGGTTGATTCACAAAACCTTCAAGAATTTCAGAACCAAACTGATTCTTCACAAGACCTGCATTCTCAGCACCTTACTTTGTATGTGTGGGACTTTGACAACTTACAGCTATCAAGATACTCAGCCATGTGCATCTTAGCTGTCTGCGGGTATATCTTGCCAGCACAAAATCAGAAATGTGCTAGTCTTCTCAAAGGCTGACCTCTTAAGCCTGTTGGCACTCATCAAACAGACACAGCTTCACTGGCTCAGATATGTCCGCAGGATGGAAGACAGCCACGTACCCAAGGACTTTCTACATGGTGAAGCAGCCAAAGTCAGACATCCACAGCTCCACTTCAAAGCTGATTGCAAATGAGACATCATGAGGATCCTAAACATCGACTATTGGCCCTAGCTAACGGCAAAGGTAAATGGTGACACTGCCTTGTCGATTGGTGTTCACCACAATGACCAATGGCAACAGGTGCCAATGCCAAAAACAACAATTCCCAACATTACGTGGAGAATCTGCTTCTCAAGGATTGGCCTTCACAGACATCAGCAAAGGTGCAACATAAGATGGCACAGTGGTTGGCACTGCTGCCTCACAGGGTCAGGGACCTGGGTTCAATTCTAGCCTCGGGTCACTGCCTGTGTGGAATTTGCACATTTTCCTCATGACAGTGTGGGTTTCCTCTGGATGTTCCTCCCATAATCCAAAGATGTGTGGGTTAAGTTGAGTGATCATATTAAATTGCCCTTAGCATTAGGAGAACTAAGAGGGTAAACACGTGAGGTTACAGGGACAAGGATAGGGCCTAGGTCATCTCTGGCCCCTTGTTGTCAGTGCTGGCTTGATGGACCGAACAATGTCCTTCTATACTGTAGGGATTGTATGATTCTCAAACCACCCCCCACCTAAATGGATCATTTGCTGCTCGCCCACCTTCGTTTGTGGATGAAGGGTGCAGGTGGGACAATGACACCAAGGCGCATGATACGTAACCAATTTTTTTTAAAACTTTGCTAAAATTATACTCAATTCCTCCCTGCTAAAAAAGAGATAGTAAACAACAAATTAATTGCATCACTTGGCAGTGCAAATCCACAGGACACACCCTCATCTCAATGCCAGGAGACAAGAAAGAATTACACAACAAACCCAACTGGTTTGTTGCCAACTTAATTGGGTGAAAAGGAGGATGTTTACATCCAAGCCAGATGAGTGTATGCGTCCTTTCCCCACAGCACTGCAGTTGCTTAATACAGAAAATTAAAGTCTGGTAACTCTGTAAAACTTCACCGTTGGGCTTGTTGGCTTTGACACAAGAACACGACAAAAATAAAATCTCACTGACGCAATTCTTGAAATTCTTTTGTGTAACAATTAACATACCTGAGGTGCTGGTACTTAAATCTCCACTCACGCTTTCCACTGTCAAGTGTGAACTGGCTCGATGCTCTATTGAGACAGGAAATAAATTGTGGTTAGAAAGAAACAACACTATAGGAACCAGCCACATCACTGGTACAAGGGGCCAGAGATGACCAAGAGTTTTTGGGCAAACAACAAGAAGGAACAGACAAACGTGGGGTATCAGGAGTGTGTGAGGACAGTTTACTGTAGAAGTGAAGGGGCAGCATTACATTCAACTTCAAGAAGAGGAACAAAAGTGAGAGAAAAAAGCAAGAGGGGGAAGAAAACAATTGAAGGAGGGGAATATAGCATTTTTTACCCATCCTGTTTCTTCGTACTCTGCTTCTTCTCTTCAGTGTGGAGTGCTTTGACCGGGGTGGGTGTTTTTTAGTGAAGCAAGGCAAGTCACCTTCTACAAACAAAAAAAAACACTGCTGATCATATATAACTCATGACAGAGTGGCAGCAATATCAACTTGCATTTAGATAGCACTTTTAACATTATAAACAGTCCCAGATGTATCTCAGTCCAGGAACCAGAGATTAAAGCCTATGAAACAAGTAATTTATCAATATCACAAAAACAAGAAACCATATTGTTCCCTTCTTCTCCAGAATCCATTAACTCGTGATTATGTATGGTTCCAAAGAAACTTGGGAGACTGCCAATATCCTTTTAGGCTATGAAATCATTGGTATAAGATCTAAGCTCAACCAAGTCTTCAAGTGACATCCACACATGCTCACTTCTAGCAATTTATTATATAGCAATTAGGGGCTGAAGTCCTGGCTGATCTCCTTTCGCCCTCCCTAGACCAGAGTTCTCCATGCTAATAATCAGGCTATAATGTTTCTGTGACTGAGAAACTATTTAAGCCCAAACTGGACACTGGCCCTGATTTTACTGGCACGAGGCTTGCAGAATGGCATTCTCCGTTGGCCTCGGGTGCTATCTTACAAGCCTTGGACGAGCGTGCCAGTAAAATTCCAGCCATTGAGTTTAGGACTCTCCTGCCTACCCTTCCCCCTCCATCCCCATGTCCAATAAAAATGTGTTTTCATTCCTTTGACATTCATGAGTTTTCTTACTCCTGAGTTACCACCTTGTGTTAAAATATGTAGACAATTTTCCAATTATCATCTTAAATCATTGCCATCACACATATCCTTAGATAGATTGGAATGATAACAGCGTAAAGGAATTCCCAAAATGTTTATCAGATAACTTAGTGAACCAGAGTCTAGCCCAGCAGGGGAAGGATGCTGTGCTGAATCTACTTTCAGGGAATGAAATGGGACAAGTAAAGCATCTGAGGGATAGTGATCATAACTTAGATCTTCCACCCATGATTTCATAGCTGAAAGGATATTGGCAGGCTCCCATGTTTCTTTGGAATCATACTTTACCATGAGATAATGGGTTCTGGAGAAGAGGGGAACAAGTTTGCTTCTACGATATTAATACTATTACACTAGTCATGGAAAAGAATGGGGAACAATAAAGTGGAAAAACATTTCACCTAGAGTACAACTCAGGCCAATTTTGGGTGTTTGCCATAGATATTCAATATTGACAGAAGTCTTACCAGTCGTTTTATTGCTTGTTACTACTTTGTACCTCCATTGGGCTTCACAGATGAATCTGGAAAGCTGGTTTAATCGGCTGCTGAAAGAGTCTGCACTAACTGAACAATTCAGGCATTCCACAAGCTGCACATCTTCTTTCGGCACATTCCCAGGCGTCCAAGGAATATGGCATTTCATTGCCTCCAGCTGATCCTTTATCATCTCCAGAAATATGTTCATCGTCAATGCATTCACTAAAAAGTCATTCCCATTGTTTGTGTTCATGGTAAAATGCCTCAGATTGAGATACTCCAACTGTTCTGTCGGATTATTTTCTGCAGATCCGGGCATAAAGGTTGTCATCCTGGGCTTCTGCATGCAGCCATTATGAAGGACTCCTGAGCTGTTTTGTGCTACCTTCTCATCTAACCCAGTGCTCAAGTGCTCACGATGCACAATATCATTATCCACAACATCTACTGTGGATTCCAAGTGTTCTACAATACTGTCAAAGCCCACTCTTGGCTGGATTTGTTCAGTGTCTCCCTCTTCTTCAAGGGCAAATTGTCCTTCATGATCTGTTTTATTCCCATAGAGGTCATTGTAGGACAAGAATAATAATGAGAAGATATCCTCCAACACCTCTAATCGGAAAGGAGCGGGGATCACGTGCAGAAGCTTCTGGCACCTGGATAAATACAACTTGAAAACTGGAGAACAACCTGTTCAAGTAAACAAAGTTAATGCGTTATTTCCAAAAACCGTATTCATTCGCAGCTGCTGATAAAAGATTGTCAACATTTTGTAACGTAGAAGGAATCCAGCTCAAGCTATTCTGGTCGCTCAGATAGTCACTATGGCATTTCCTGCAGAAATCAGTCACAAGGAAAAGAAGGTCCCATGTTTAAGGCTTCATTTCTGCTGTATCAGCTAATCTCAGGATGGGTCGCTGCACAAGTCATACAAGAGACTGTGTGGCCCCTTCAGAGGGTAACAAGAAAGGGCAGACTATAAATCACTTGTGTTCCCTGTTTGTTTTCCAGTGACCTCAGTCTAGCTTATTCAAGGATAGTCACTTAGTTATCAATTGGCTGTTGTGCTGATGAACCAAACCCCACCACAAGTCATGACTTCAAATAAAAAAAAACATACTGGAGTGGACTGGGGGTATTTATTTATTAGTCACAAGTAAGGCTTGCATTAATACTGCAATGAAGTTATTGTGGAATTCCCCTAGTCACTACATTCTGGCGCCTGTTCGGGTCAATGCACCTAACCAGCACATCTTTCAGAATGTGGGAGGAAACCCACGCAGACACGGAGAGGAATGTGCAGTCTCCGTACAGTGATCCAAGTCAGGAATCGAACCCGGGTCCCTGGAGCTGTGAGGTGGCAGTGCTAACCACTGCACCATCCTAGTGAGGGAGCTGAGAGTTTCTGCTGTCTCAGAAGTCATTCTTCCGATTCCTAAAAATTAATTTCATTGTTTAAGTAGCTAGAATGCAAAAGAAAATTCCATCATCCAAAAAAAAGGAAATTCAACTTGCTTCAAATCTGCTAAGATGTATTTTTTCAGCTAAATGACATTGAATTGAAGGATGGTTACACTTCAATTTCAGTATTAAAATACTTTGAATTGAATAACTGTCGTCATTTAGAAAGTGTAGACAGTGCATCATCAACACAGCCTAAGGGATTATGTTGTTTAATGGAGATGTTTAACGCAATACTCAGAAAAATTAAAAGCAATTAAATCATTTAAATCCACCCAGACATTTTTTAAAACCCTACATGAATGGAAAAGGGAAGGTACAATAAATAATTGCTCGCTGAAGAATGGCACTTCGTTTACCTTGACTATATAACTGATCATTTTCAAATGAAACGTCTTTAACAGCTGCATCCAAAGACCAATATGGACAGTCCTTACACAATGATGGCTGATGTGCATTTATACAGAGTGCATATATGGCATACTTGATGGCACACAATGCTTGGTACAGTATCACATTTCGCTTCCGAATCATGGTCAGAGATCTTGCACCTATGGAACAGAATGAATGAACGCAAAGGAAGCAGAAATTTTTTCTACATTTTGCATGTGATGAAATTTTGGCATTTAAAGCATATTGAATAAATAACAATGACCAAATCAAATCACTCCGAACTTTCACCAGAAAAGGCTAATGTCTTGTTTCTATAACACACAAGTTCCCACACAGAACAAACCTAAAATCCTTTTACATAAAGCTTCATAGCTATACCAATTATATATAGATAATTTATGCTGGTTAGCTTAGTTGGCCGGATAGAAGATTCGTGATGCAGTGTGACACTAACAGTGTGGGTTCAATTCCAATATCAGCTGAGGTTATTCAATAAGGCCCCATTTTCTCAATTTTGTCCCTAGCCCAAGGTGTGCTGACCTCAGGTTAAATCACCACCAGTCAGCACTGTAAGGGGAGAGCAGCCTCAAGAACTGTGATGATATTTTAAAACCAATTTTAAAGTGTATACTGGTGTCCCAAGATAGCAACAAAGTACTGGTAGATTGGAAAGTATGTCTCTAATTACAAAGTTCTGGAATTTTAAGATGTTATGAAGAGATCGCAGTTTTTCATGCTGTCATATTTGTATATTGGTGATCGACAAAGCAAGACATTGCACTCTGCCTGTCCAAATGAGAATTCATAAAATACAAAGACTAAAGAACAAAATTACTGACCATATCAAACTACGGCAAGAAATTATGATTCACTAGAAACTGGATTCAACTGTTTCACAAAAATACAATAATATTTTACCCAGATAAACTAACAACAATGCTGTTCGGTTTATTATCTGCAATCTCTCATAAGAACATAAGAACTGGAGCAGGAGTAGGCCATTTGGCCCCTCGAGCCTCCTCCACCACTCAATAAGATCATGGATGAAAAGCTTGAGTGTGTGGACATTAAGAAAGAGGACATGTTGGAGTTTTTGAATAGCATCAAGATAGATAAGTCGCCAGGACCGGATGGGATGTACCCCAGGTTACTGTGGGAGGCAAGGGAAGATATTGCAGAGCCTCTGGCGATGATCTTTGCATCATCGATGGAGACGGGAGAGGTTCCGGAGGATTGCAGATGTGGTTCCTATATTCAAGAAAGGGAATAGAGACAGCCCAGGAAATTATCGACCAGTGAGTCTAACTTCAGTGGTTGGTAAGTTGATGGAAAAGATCCTGAGAGACAGGATTTATGAACATTTAGAGAAGTATAGTATGATCAAAAGCAGTCAGCATGGCTTTGTTAAAGGCAGGTCGTGTCTTACGAGCCTGGTTGAGTTTTTTGAAAATGTAACTAAACACATTGACGAAGGAAGAGCAGTGGATGTGGTTTATATGGACTTCAGCAAGGCATTCGATAAGGTCCCCCATGCAAGGCTTATTGAGAAAGTGAGGGGGCATGAGATCCAAGGGGACATTGCTTTGTGGATCCAGAACTGGCTTGCCCGCAGAAGGCAGAGTGGTTGTAGATGGGTCTTTTTCAGCATGGAGGTCAGTCACCAGTGGAGTGCCCCAGGGATCAGTTCTGGGACCCTTGCTGTTTGTGATTTTTATAAATGATCTGATAAGGAAGTGGAGGGATAGGCTGGTAAGTTTGCTGATGACACGAAAGTCGGAGGGATGTTGGATAGTTTGGAGGGATGTCAGAAGTTGCAACATGACACAGATTGGATGCAAGACTGGGCGGAGAAGTGGCAGATGGACTTCAACCCAGATAAATGTGTAGAGGTATATTTTGGCAGGTCAAATAGGATGAAGGAATATAATATTAAGGGTAAGACTCTAGTGTGGAAGATCAGAAGGATCTTGGGGTCCAGGTTCATAGGACTCTCAAATCAGCTTCGCAGCTAGAGGATGTGGTTAAGAAGGCGAATGGTGTACTGGCCTTCATCAATCGAGGAACTGAGTTTAGGAGTCGGGAGATAATGCTGCAGCTGTATAAGACCCTGGTCAGACCCCACTTTGAGAACTGTGCTCAGTTCTGGTCGCTTCATTACAGGAAGGATGCGGAAGCCACTGAAAGGGAGCAGAGGAGATTTACAAGAATGTTACCTGGATTGGGTGGCATGCCTTATGAGGATAGGTTGTGAGAACTCGATCTTTTCTCCTTAGAGAGATGAAGGATGAGAGGGGACCTGATGGAGGTGTATAAGATGATGAGAGGTATTGATCAGGTAGACTTTCAGAGGCTTTTCCCCAGGACTGAAATGGCTGCCACAAGAGGACACAGGTTTAAGGTGCTGGGGAGTAGGTTTTTCACTCAGAGGGTGGTGGGTGAGTGGAATCAGCTGCCATCGGTGGTGGTGGAGGCAAATTCGTTTGGGTATTTTAAGAGACTTCTGGATGAGTACACGGGACTTAATAGGATTGAGGGTTATAGGTAAGCCTACTAGGTAGTGCTAAGGTCTTGTGGGCCGAAGGGCCTGTTTGTGCTGTAGTTTTTCTGATTCTATGATTCTATAGCTGATCTTTTTGTGGACTCAGCTCCACTTACCCACCTGCTCGCCATAACTCTCAATTCCTTTAGGGTTTAAAGGAATTAAACTTTTAATTTGTTCAAAAATTTATCTATCCTTGCCTTAAAAACATTCAATGAGGCTGCCTTAAAAACATTCAATGAGGCTGCCTTAAAAACATTCAATGAGGCTGCCTTAAAAACATTCAATGAGACTGCCTTAAAAACATTCAATGAGGCAGCCTCAGCTGCTTCAGTGAGCAGAGAATTTCAGATTTCACAACCTTTCAGGTAAAGAAGTTCCTCCTCAACTCAGTCCTAAATCTGCTCCCCCTTCTTCTAAGGCCAGGCCCCTAGATCTAGTTTCACCTGCCAGTGGAAACAACTTCCCTTCATATCTTATATGTTCCTAAGATCTCACCTCATTCTTCTGAATTCCAATGAGTACAGTCCCAGTCTACTCAGTCTCCCCTCATAAGCCAACCCTCTGAACTCTGGAATCAACCTAATGAATCTCCTCTTCCCCCACCTAAGTGCCAGTATATCCTTTCTCAAGTATGGAGACCAAAAAGTACACAGTACTCCAGGTATGGCCTCACCAGCACCTTATACAGCTGCAACATAACCTCCCTGTTTTTAAACTCCTACTCTTACCTCTCTGATATAAGATTCACACACCACATTGTATTTTAGGTTAATGTCATGGGAAAGCCTACTAACAGTTCAAAATAACTAACGGAAACTAACAATTGTCATCACCCTTGCCATTAGCAGGTTGCTTCTGAAGGAGGTCAATGACATCTTCCACTTTCAGCGCTGGCAGGTTGGTAAGGTGATGCAGGCTATACAAAGCAGAATGGCAGTCCAGACTGTGCAAATGCCGAACAAAATCCTTCTCAGGAATGCTGTTTCTAAGGGATTTATTTAAAAAAAAGAACAGGAACAGAAACAGAAATCAGAGCATGTATCTTAATTTGTTAACAAGTGGGCCAATGTCAACATTTCATCTGAGCGCTAAAATTGGATTGCTGCAGTGAGGTACAAGTCATGGCTCAGTTGGTAGCGCTCTGCGTGAATCAAAAGATTCTGGGTTCAAGTCTCACTCCAGGACTGCTGAGTAAAAACAAAAAATCAAACCCGACACTCAAGTGGCACTGTCAGAGGTACCATTTTTTGGATGAGGTATAAAACATTGGTCCTTTCTGCCCTCTTAGATGAATTTTAAAGATCCCAAAATTTTTTTGAAGAGCAGAGGAGCACCCCATGTCCCAGCTAATATTTATCCCTCAATCAACATCACTAAACAAGACACATCACTTTTGTCAGTGCTTGCTGTGTGCAAAGTAGCTGCCGCATACCAGTGGCTTTAAAGTACATTGAAATGTATGTGGTCACAAAAGGCACTATATAAATGCAAGTCAGTTTTTAAGGTTCTATTTTGAAACCCCCTCTACCACCATTTTGGGGTCCTTGACGAATGCTGGCCAGGTGGTCCCCCCCAAAGCAGGTGGGAGGGGCCTCATTAAAATATGCAAATCAAGAACATACAATGCACGTAGAAGTGCAATTGCAATTCTGAGGTACAAACAGGGGGAGGAAATAAGAACATAAGAAATAGGAGCAGGAGTAAACCATCCAGCCCTTCGAGCCTGCCCCGCCATTCAATAAGATCATGGCTGATCTGTCTTGGCTCAGTTCCACTTTCCCGCCCTCTCCCCATAACCCTTAATCCCCTCTCTTGGCCTAGGACATATATTTTCTCTCTCAGGGCATCCTTTGCACAGGCCCCACCAAAAAAAATCCAGCCCATATCTAAACTTCCTCTCAGCTGCATTTTTCAGTAGAGGATAACAGGAATCCTAAGCAATTCCATTTCCCACAGTACAGTACCTAGCCCTAAGATGTCAAAACTACAAGTAGCGTTCTTGCTAACTCAACAAGGACTATGAATTAAACATGGGACTGAGAGGATTTATCGTAAATATTTATTTATGTTAATCTATCTGCAACATGACAAGAATTATTTCAATGATGCAAAGCTGGAGATTGTAACAGATGACAATGGTGTGAAACAAGGACTGGAAAACGATCGCAATGTCATTACCTGTTCCATTTCAAACACCATTCAAGAACCTCAATGTGAGAAGATAACCCGCCACAGAACTCTTGGAGTACAGCATCACAACATAACTCCTGGGGAAGGAACACCAAAAGGTAAATGAACAGTGCTACTTATTTATAAAGCTGTACCATAAAGCCTTTGTAAGCAAATCAGTAAGAAAAAGGCTGCAACATTTTGACCAGTTAAATCACAAGAGCGGTTAGGACTTTGAGGATGGAATTTGTAAATCCTTCTGCTCTAACTTTCACTGATATAAGGTGGATTTTTTTAGCTCACAGAGTCAGCTCAAAGAACTCGGTACAATCTAATAAAACTAGATGTAGAGGAAAGAAAAATAATGAACTTGTACGTAAAGGGCACCCTTCATGACCTCAATGTACATTACAGCCAATGAAGTAAAGTCAGTGTTGTAACACAAGGAAACATGGCACCTAATTTATGCACAGCAAAGCCCCACAAACTGCAATGCAACAAATAATCAAATAACCTGATAAAGGCAAAATACTACAGATGCTGGAATCTGAAACAAAAAGCAAAAAAAGGTGGAAAATCTCAGCAGATCCGACAGCACCTGCAGAAAGAGTATAGAACAAATGTTGAGTTTGGATGATTCTTGAAGGGCATTAAAATGTTGGCTCTATTCTCCCAAAACAGCTGCATCTGACAGTCAAAGTCAATAAACAAAAGGAAGTAGAATGCAGGTGACTGAATAACTCAGTCAGGCATGTTTCAATGTAGGCAATGCAGAAATGAATTTAGTTCAAGAAAGTAAAATCTGCTGAGAATTTGGCATTGTTAGATCATTTATATAGCCTTAATTTTATTATCCTTACTATAAAGTCAAGTGAAACTAGCTGTATGGGTGATCATGTTTACGTCACAAGGTAATATTTCTGAACCATTTATGCTATTGCCATTAACCATAGGTTCACAGTGCCTGTGCAACTGAAGTATTTTGCTACAATCAACATCATTTATACCTTGTTTTCATGAAGCACGTGTAGCAGAGTCTGAGTCGATTCCAGACTTTGACAGAAAGTCCATCCCAGCAACACCACAAGGCATGAAAGGGGTTTAAATGTCTTTATCAATTTGCTTAATGTGCTGTAATCCTCCCGCTTTACTAACTGTAGGGCAGTAATCTACCAAAGTTAAAAAAGAGAGAAAAATGAGCAGCGTTCAACCTCTATATGATCACAAAATAACATAATTTTAATTTAAAAGCCAGTGTTAAATGAAAAAATGTTCAATTGCAATGTTAAGACAACTGCTCTCCAAGTGGTGCTCTTTTAATTTTCTAGGAGAGGTATTTGAGGAGTGGGTGGCAGGGGCATAGGGATGCTGATACTGCACCATTGCCAAATTAGTGAGATCAGCAATAATTACAAAGCAGTACTGTACCCCTTGAGAGATAATGAAAATAACACATTCACTTCAAACACTTACTACCAGTATGAAGCTCTCTCAGGTAAAGTACAGTAGGGTGAACATTAAAGAATCAGTAACTAGATAATGTTATAATACTCTAACTTAATTCAGCTGGAGTCAATCATAATTTACTCGCTTATTTTTCATGCAGTTTTAATTTTATGGACAGACGCTCTCAGTTCCAGGTCAATGTTTGACTTTTTTCATGAAGTCACAGGCTAGGCCAGCATTTGTTGTCCATCCTGATTGCTCTTCGGAAGATGGTGGTGAGTCACCTTCTTGAACTGCTGCAGTCCATATGGTGTAATTACATTAGTTATATCCACAGCACTGTTAGAGATGGAGTTCCAGGATTGGGCCCAGTGACAATGAAGGAAGGGCGACATAGTTCCAAGTCAAGATGACATGTGGCTTCGAGGGGATCTTTCAGGTGGGGTGCTTTCATGCAACAGTTGCTCTTGTCCTTCTAGGTAGTAGAAGTCGTAAGCTTGGAAGGCCCTGTCAAAGGAGCCTTGGTGAGTTGCTACAATGCTTCTAGTAGATGGTCACACTGCTTCCACTATGGGTCGGTTTTGGAGTGAGTGAATGTTGAAGGTGGTGGATGAGATGTCGAACATATAGGCTACTTTGTCATAATGTCAGTGCTGTACCATTGTCAAGTTTCTTGAATGTTGTTTGATTTGATTTATTTTCATATGTATTTACAGTGAAAAGTATTGTTTATTGCGCACTATACAGGCAAAACATACCATTCATAGAGAAGAAAACGAAAGAGTGCAGAATGTAGTGTTACAGTCATAGCTAGGGTGTAGAGAAAGATCAACTTAATGCGAGGTAAGTCCATTCAAAAGCCTGACAGCAGCAGGGAAGAAGCTGTTCTTCGGTCAGTTGGTACGTGATCTCAGACTTTCGTACTTTTTTTTCCCGGTGGAAGAGAGAACGTCCAGGCTGAACCGGGTCCTTAATTACGCTGGCTGCTTTGCCGAGGCAACGGGAAGTGTAAACAGAATCAAAGGATGGGTGGCTGGCTTGCATGATGATTGGGCTACATTCACAACCTTTTGTAGCTCCTTGCACTCCTGAGCAGAGCAGGAGCCATACTAAGTTGTGATACAACCAGAAAGAATGCTTTCTATGGTGCACTTGTAAAAATTGATGAGAGTCATGGCTGACATGCCAAATTTCCTTAATCTTCTGAGAAAGTAGAGGTGTTGGTGGGCTTTAACTATAGTGTTGGCACTGGGGGACCAGGACAGGTTGTTGGTGATCTGGACACCTAAAAACTTGAAGCTCTCAACCCTTTTTACTTCATCCCCATTGATGTAGACAGGGACATGATCTCCTTTACACTTCCTGAAGTCGATAACAATCTCCTTCGTTTTGCTGACAGAGTTTGTTGTTGGAGCTGCACTCATCCAAGCACATGGAAAGTATTCCATCACATTCCTGACTTGTGCCGTGCAGGTGGTGGACAGATTTTCGGGAGCAGAGAGGCAAGTTACTTGCCACAGAATTGCCAGCCTCAGCCTTGCTTTTGTGGACAGTGTTTATATGGCTGGCCCAATTCTATTTCTGGTCAACAATAACTCGTAGGTGGAATTAATATCAGAGTTGGTCAGATTATCTCTCATTGGAGAGAGTCATTGCCTGGCACAAATGCTACTTGCCACTTATCAGCCAAACCTGAATACTGTCCAAGCCTTGCTGCATATGAACATGGATTGCTTCTATGTCAAAGGAGTTGTGAATGCAGCTGAACATTGCGCAATCATCAGAAAATCTCCCCACTTCCAACCTTATGGCAGAGAGAAAGTTATTGATGATGAAGCTGAAGATGGTTGAGCCTCAGATGCCAACCTAAGCAATTCCTGCAGTGATGTCCCAGGAAAGAGATGATTGACCTCCAACAACCTCAACCATCTTCCTTTGTGCTAATTATGACTTTAGCCAGTGAAGACTTTCCCTCTTGATTCTCTGACTCCAGTTTTGCTAGGCCTCCTTGATACCACACATTCAAGTGTCAAGGGCAGTCACTCTCACTTCTCTTACAATGGCCAATGTCAATTATATCAGCTGTCCATACTTTCTAATGTTATTAATTCACTAAAATTGCATGAGGTAAATTAGTTATAAAGCCAAACAGAAAAAAATGCAGATTACTTATTCATATAATACTATAATTGACTGAATAGTACAGCAACCACATCAGCGTGAATCTCAAGAAACATCTGCATTCTAAAGCAAGCAAATGATAACAGCAGAAAATATTTTGGAAGACTGATGGTTTAAACAGCTTAAAAAAAGACAACCTACACATAAATTGAAACAAAGTGCCGTGAACGCTTGAAAGCTGAAATAAAACAAAAAAATGCTGAAAAACTTAGGTCTGGCAGCATCTGTGGAGACAGAAGGAAAGTTAACATTTTGAGTCCAATATGACTCTGCTTTGGAACTGAAGAAAGGCAAATTATACTGAAGGTTTGCCTTCCGCCAACAGAAATCAGTTGGCTGCAGACTTTGCATATGAAACAAAAACAAGTGTTTCCTGTATTAGAAGCCAAGCACACGTAACACACAGAAGCTGGTCACCAATAATGAAGCCAAGTGATTCCAGCTTAGAACATTACAGGATCGCTTCTGATATTACTGAGATTTTATAGATTTTAATCTGCAAGAGAGTCTTTCAGTCTGATGAGCTGCTGCATGTCAGAGCACACTACCACAGGTGTGGCTAGGCTACACCGATCTGTCATTTTACACTTTGTATACAACGAAACATCAAAGTGATCTAAGGACATGACTCAACAGCCATAGGCAACACCTGGGACTAGTATTTGCAGATTGGAATGCTTGATAAAAGAGACCATGGTCCTCGTTCACCTTCTCCCATCCTGGTAGTTGACTGCATAATACAATGATAATGAAGTTGCTGGCTAATCAGAGCAGTGAATATCTAACAATTAGACAGCAATAGATCCACAAAAGGCACAAGGAAAACCCCAATAGCTGAGAACCTTGGGAACCATAGGGCCAAAATCATCATTTTCCTTCCAAGCCTGTTTCCACAATGTGTGTGGTCATCTGATTAAGAACACTAACATAACACTTAGTTCAGAGTTCTGGATTTTTTGTTCCAAAAATAAATCAAATTAAATCATTGTGGGATATAGAAGTTTGAAAAGACCCATTTGGATCAATACATGAAATTTGGAAACAATAGATATTTTGGTGTACATTTCTCGATATAAACTTTGTCCCATATTCATTGTTGACTATTTACTCAAGACACAAAATCAACATTTCCTGCTCCCTCAATCCTAATACATACCAGAACCTGCTCCAGAAAGTGCTTACTGGTGCTTGTGCTGTAGAAATAAGCTTCCTTCCAGGTAGCAGGTTTGTCTGAGTCTGTGAATAATGCTAGTGTAACCTTTTCAGCCTCTGACAGTCCAAGAGAAACTGAAAAAAAATAAGGAAACAAAATAAAACAAATAGTCAAATAGTGCATTCCAACTCTCAAACACAACAACATTGCTGCTTTGAACTACATTCTAGTAACAAGCTCGGGAGGAGCATCCAAGGTGTAAGCAGCAACATGGTACAGAAGTTCAAGGACCACTGCCAAGCCTGTCCTGGTAGATGTGCATCTAGCAAGGAGAAAGTTAAAGGCCATCCTTCTAAACTGGGGACCTGGATGAACCTGTCTAGTAGTGCCAATAATTTAAAATGCTTCAACCCCTGGAACCAAACTACATTTCAAATAATGCTGCTCATTGGGTACTGCATATCTGACTAATCTGACATTTGGCCAGAAAAATACAGCAACATGTGAACCAGGAGGATTATCCCAGATTATCTGCGAGCTCAAGACAATAGAAACTGGAATCCAGCAACTAATTTTTAACCCAAAAGATACAATTCACTTCTTCTTGTGGAGGTCCTCATTGCCACAAATGTAAATTATTATCTTTCTGTTATACTTGGCAGAGTCTTCTGCTTCTGCAGGTACAGCACAAGCCTAAAACAGAAAGACTGAGTTTACAAATGGCAATGACTCAGTCCACAAATCCACCATTCTACTGACAAGGAAACACTAAATGGCAGAAATGCTCTGTATGTTGGATAATGATGGTAACAAATAAAGACAATGTGTGGAGCAGCTGCCATATTGGGAAGGGTTCGCGGGGCTATTTCATCCTTAACCCATGATGATTTAGTCAATCTTAGTCTGTGGCAATAGAATCCTACAGTGTAGAGGATGCCATTCAGCCCACCGGGTCTACACCAACCACAATCCCACCCAGGCCTTATCCCTATAACTCCATTTCTCCCGACAACAAGGGGCAATTTAGCATGGCCAATCCACCTAACCCACACATCTTTGGACTGTGGGAGGAAATCGGAGCATCCAGAAGAAACCCACGCTGACACGGGTAGAATATGCAAACTCCACACCGACATTGACCCAAGCTGGGAATCGAACCCAGCTCTCTGGTGCTGTGAGGTAGCAGAGGTAACCACTGTGCCACTCTGTGTGTTAATATTGGCACCAGACTGGAGAGAAGTTTGAAATGAATCAGAAAACGTTCCATGCCTTACCATTGGCTGTGTGCACACTGATACAGCTTGATGTCATACCTCAACAGTCTATCAGCTCATTCGCAAGGAATGTATGTGTTGAAGGAGTGGTTAAAGGATGGAAATAACTGGAAAATAAAAACTATACAAGTATTTGTAAATTATTAGCTTGAGATGACTCTGTGATTCCAAGGATTAAACTAAACCAAAATAAATTTATTTCCTAAAGTTCTGTGGCATGGTGGCACAGTGATTAGCACTGCTGCTTCACAGCCCAAGGGTCAGGGTTCAATTTCAGCCTCAGGTCAATGTGTGGAGTTTGCACGTTCTCCTTGTGTCTGCGTGGGTTTCCTCCAGGTGCTCCAGTTTCCTCCCACAGTCCAAAGATGTGAGGGCTAGGTGGATTGGCCATGCTAAATTGACCCTAGTGTCAGGGGATTAGCAGGGTAAATATGTGGGATTTCAGGATTGGGCCTGAATGGGATTGTAGTCAGTGCAGACTCAATGGGTTGAATGGCCTTCTACTGCACTGTAGGGATTCTACACAATGCGAGTGGGGCATCTGAAGGAAGGACACAAAACTGATTACCTCTTTCAGGTGAGATTTGTGCTACTAGCTTCTCTTTATTCTTCTCAATGGATACAGTGCTGTACAAACTGATCAGTGTTTGGTTTGATTTTCTAAGCATAAAGCCAAGTAAACGCTCCTCATTCAGTCCGTATTCTGTGGCACAGCAAGCTTCGTACAGTTCCTCACACAACTGTCGGATTTCAGAGGCCTGCCTTTCCATATCAAAAGTGAGCACAGAAACAACAGAGTAGATATGGTTCTTGGTCCACTCCTGCACATCAATGGCAGATCCATTCCTAGCCTTTCCCTGGCGAGCTTCCTTCAGCGAATGTAGAGCATCCCGCAAAAAGTCAACCAGTAGTTTCTGTAGCCTGTGGTTGTATTCCACAGTAGAGTTGTTGCTGTTTTCTACCAATAAGCAAGCAACCACAGCCTGCACAAGCTGAGGGCTGCTGGATAAAAGGTTCCACAAAGAAGAAAATGCCTCAGGACTGAGCTTATAGGTGCTGAATTCCTCTTGCTTCTCAACGGCCAGATCAGGATTATGACAGTTTAAAAATATATTGTGAAGTTCCTGTACAGAGAATAAAATATACCATTAGCATCACATACTATCCAGTTCTGATGTGGAGATGCTAGCATTGGACTGGGGTGGATACAGTAAGAAGTCTCACAACAACAGGTTAAAATCCAACTGGTTTATTTGGAATCATGAACTTTTGGAGCTCTGCTCCTTCAGCAGGTGAAGAAGGTGATCACCTGATGAAGGAGCAGCGCTCTGAAAGCTCGTGATTCCAAATAAACCAGTTGGATTTTAACCTGATGTTGTGAGGCTTCTTACTGTACCCAGTTTTGGTATAACTATCCAAATCACACATGAACGCAGGAATATTACTAGAAGGTCAACACGTCAATATGTCAAATTTATCACAGAATCCCTTCAGTGCAGAAGGAGACCACTTGGCCCATCGAGCCTGCACCAGAGACAATCCCATTCAGGCCCTTCCTCATAACCCTATGTACGTATCCTGCTAATCTCCCTGAAGGGTCAATTTAGCGTGGCTAATCAACCTAACCCACGCATCTTTAGAATGCAGGAAGAAACCAGAGCACCAGGAAGAAACTTCAGGCAGACACAGGGAGAACATGCAAAGTCCACACAGTCACCCATTTGGGAATTGAATCCTGATCTCTGGCATTGAGTCAGCAGTGCTAACCACAGTGCCATCCTGGGGAAATAACACTGCCACTTGATTTTTAAAATTGCACAGCAACATAATAGAATATTAAATTCACCACACATTTCAGTAATAATAGTAGTCTCAATTAAGAGATCAGTTTAATAAGTCACTGAAATTATTTAAATAAAATACACATCACCTTTATGATGGCTTGTGAGATGTGTGGTTGCAGCTCTTCCAGGAGCAGAAAGAATTCAATCTCGCTTTTGACAAATGGTGGGAGCGATATCTGGTGCAAAAGAAATTAATGGCCATCTCAGAATCAAAGAACAAAACATCTCGAAATTAATATAAAACTTGACTGAGATCAACCACAGAATCACTGAATGCATGAAGTGTCCATTTACCTGATCGTGTGACCACCAACGTTCCAGCTCCAGTAGCCACAGCCAGGCAAGTCGATGGGGACTAGAAACCGACTCCCACCTGCATACAACCAGCCAGTCAGAAATCAAAATTTTAAAACTTGATGAAAAATTAAAACTGCTTACAATTTTTGAACTATGGGATTTGTCACATTTGAAACATTTTCTTCAAATCAGTTTTGAAGAACGCAGCAACCTCTCCAGTCTGGAGATCTATTATGCAGAACCACCAGTTGTACCAAAATTCTTTGAGCAGACCCAAACAATTCATGGCATTTTTTAGTGTAGTATTTTGGAAGCAGAAACATAGAATGTAAATTATTTGGATAAGTAAGAAACTTATTGTGATTTATAATATTTAATACTTCAGGTAAATATTTATATCTCCAGTGTTTCCTAGTTCACACACTTGCAATTAGGCATTCTAATGTCATTCTATAATCCAGAAAATTCCAAAATCCAGAAATAATCTAGAATACAGGATTGGGAGCACAGTTTGCCTTTGGCCCCTCGAGCCTGCTCCACCATTCAATAAGATGATGGGTTATCTGATTATGGTCTCAGCTCTATGTTACTGTCTACGCCACCAACGCACCTCCCCCCCCCCCGCAAACCCCGACTCCTGTCTTTCAAAAATCAGTCTAACTCTGCCTTAAATAAATTCACTCCACTGCTCTCCAAGTAAGAGACATCTACACGCTAACGATCCTCTGAGAGGAAACATTTCTTCCCATCGGAGACTTAAAAGGGAGACTTCTTATTTTTAAACTGCGTCCTCTAGTTCTGGTCTCTACTACAAATGGAAACATCCTCCCAGTATCTACCCTGTCAACTCCCCTCAGGTTCTTAAATTTCAATAAGATCACCTCTCATTCTTCTAAACTCCGTATTTAGTCCAAAGCATTCTGGACTGAAGCGGTTACAGTTTATTTAACATCCCAAAGACTGGTGAAACCAGTCATAGAGCAGCTCACATAAAGGCATTTTTAAATCTCTAGTTATGTGTAAACTTATCCAGTGAATAATTACTCCATAATGATCAGGAAGAACCCAAGGCTGGCTGAACTAGGCAATCAAATGGGCCACAACACCCATGGATTTGGGAGGAAAAACATCAACCAGTATTCTGACCATGGTTCAGTGACCCTCCTACCCAACCACTGGGCGTGTCCATGATACTGACTGAGGACAGTATTACACATGATCTCTGACACCCCTACAACCAAAATCCTACCAAGATCAGAGGTAACCCCCTGGTCGAGCTACCAGATACCGATCTGGATATGTGGCAACAAATCAATAACTTTAGGAAGAATGGGGGGAAAAACATATTTGAGGAGGGAAAAGCAGATTATCACACAGAACCTAAGAACAGACAACCCACATCCTAAAAGTCCTTCATACGAGATTTTGATACGCATGTGTTAATCTGTATGCAAAAAGTTGAAGACATTATGACTGAAGGAGAGTCTTCTATCAGTTAATCATACTTTCAGTTCCTTTTGAATTTATACAAGTTATAATCTTGTGCAATGGTCAAGCAGATCAAGATAGAGCTATATAAATATATAAATGGAGTGCCGCTTTACAATAATCAACCAAAACAGACTATAGTTTAGAATCCCAAAAGACACATGATGTCAATAGCCTAGTGCCAGAGGGAAGTGAAAGCATACTCACAGAGCCCTTTTTCAAGTACAAGAAATAGATGGCACAGCAAAGGAAGTTCGGCAGCACGGTGGCACAGCGATTAGTACTGCTTCCTCACAGCAATTAGCACTACTTCCTCACAGAACCAGGGACCCAGATTCGATTCCCAGCTTGGGTCACTGTCTGTGTGGAGTCTGCACAGTCTCCCCCTGTCTGTGTGGGTTTCCTCCGGGGGCTCCAGTTTCCTCCCACAGTCCGAAAACGTGCTGGTTAGGTGCACTGACATTCTAAATTTTCCCTCAGTATATATGAATAGACACTGGAGTATGGCGGCTAGGGGATTTTCATTGCAGTGTTAATGTAAGCCTATTCATGACACTAATAAATAAATTTTAAACTTTACACAAGGATTTTAGAAGTGTTGGCTGTGAAGGCCACAGCTTTCACACAGCTAGTACTGCAAAGAATTTCAGAAAACAATCAACTCGTTCAAGAAATGGGCAGGCAGCTGATGTGTAATTTCGATGGCAAGAGGTTGGATCTTAAGAGGAACACAAAACTGGAATGGCAGCTGACATTTTGGGTCTGGGCAAAAACATCAATGCTGCTGTTCTTTCTGTCAAATCCACCTGGCCCACTAAGCTCGTCTAGCAGTTTCTGCTTTAGATTTCTTGCATCTGCAGCACTTTGTTCAAGCAACAGATGCATATGCCAATGGAAAGGCACTGGAAGTGGATAAAAGACTATGGGGTTAAAAAATCTCTCTGAAGTACAGTTCAAGCACATAGATCCAAAAACGAAAGGCCAGTAGAATTCCCTGTTTTAAAAATAGGGCCATGAGGTACAATAATAAAGAATAATGACTTTATATTGGACATGGATAAGGCCACTCTTAGAGGACTGTGCATAGGTTTGGGAATCCCATTATAAAAAAGGACACTAAGACCATATAAAGTACACAGTGTAGAGCCCAAGAATAATATCAAAGATGGGAAATTAAGTTTATGAAGGGAGACTTGAGGTACTAGGATCCCTTATCACTACGCAATGAAGGCTATGAAGAAAAGGGTTTAAAATTCTGCTTGGAGAGTCAATGATCAGCATGATCAATTTAAGATTACAACCAAAAGTGAGGAAAAAGCTCGAGAAATCTTGCTACACAGAATATTGTTAAAGTTCAGAATGTTTCACCACAGGACACGACTGAGGCAAAGTTCTTTAGTTCTGATTGAGTGATGAGAATGTGGAACTCACTACCAAGTGAGATGGTTGAAGCATAAGGCACAGATGCATTTATAGAATAGAATCCCTACAGTGCAGAAAAAGGCCATCCGGACTATTGAGTCTGCACCAATTACATCCAACCCAGATGCTAGCCCCATATCCTTACACATTTACCTGCTAAATTTAAGAGGAAGCTAATTAAGTACATGAGGAAGAAAGGATCAGAAGAATACATTGATGGGTGAGATTAAGTAAGATGAGAGGAGCATTGCATAAACAGTGTTTGGGCAACTGGCCTGTGCTTCAAAATTCTATGTAATTTTAAGGGGAAAGTGGATAGAGTAAATATGAGTCTGTGAGAAGAGATTAGACAGTGGGACCAGTTTTGGTTTGTTCAAAGAAAGAGTCAGCACAAATACAATGGGCTGTGTGATCGTCTGTGTTGTAAACTGCTATGCTTCTACAAGCACCTCCAGAGTACTCACCTTAGCTTGTATGGACAAACGACAATCGCCTGAATGATTTCCTTCACTTGTTCGGCACCACCACCTTGCCACTGCCTTAACTGGGGCATACAGGCTTGTGCCAAAGCCCAGTGTCCCTGCCGCAACTGCTCACAGAAGAACACAAACAGCCTCTCCAATGAGTCATCTTCCTCTCTCCCAAATGGATGCATGTTCGCAACCTTCGTCCCAGTGCCCAGGCAAGACAAAGATCCTTCCATGGCAAAGATATTTTGCACTATCAGCTATTTAACCACTTAAGACGCATTGCCTGCAAATAAGGAAATTATATTAAAACTATTGAAATTTCTACTTGCATTACTGCAGTATCATAAAGCAGAAGTAATAGGTTAAGCACAAAGTAAACAGCTGCCACAAATTTTACATTGCAATTTTTGTTTCCTCCATTCTACATAATCATTTATTCTCCATCAAAAAGGGCAGATAAAAGATGACAAAGTTGGACATTGCAGCAAATGTCCACTAAGAAACTTCCAGCTTTAAACTTCCAAAATGTAAAACATGAAACTGCCTGTACTGCTCCGAAATTAAACATCGCTTATGAAATTGTAAAAAAGTGCAACATCGAAATGTGAATTTTGAGAATGTAATTTCATTTTACCACTAATTTTCCTAATTTATATTTGCAATATTTTCAACCATCCATTCTTTGAGGAATTTTATACTATCCTAACAATGGTCAATACTGATTAGGATCAGTGATGTATCATTTCATTTCAATGCCAGGCTAAGAAACTGCCTCTCCCATGAATTCTATCTTTCAACATATGCCAACATCAGTACTCTCAAACACAACATATAGGGATAAGTCAAGAGTAATAGCTACAGGAACAATTCATCTACCCATGTAATTGTAAACTATCAGAAATGGCACTGCAACAAACACAAACAGCTGTATAACAATGAAAAAGAAAAAACATACCAAACATTAAAAACACTTCACTATTCCTCAAGGAAACAAAGACAGAGGTAAAAACGAGGACAGATTATCCTGTGTTGGGCTGACTGAACAAAATTCCAAGTTGATGCCACTGCGCAAAATCAGTTGTTAATTTTTCTCCATTTTGCACATCCTAGCTATTTAAACACGGTTCCTCAATTTCTCACCATGACAGCGAAGTGTTAAAAATCAAAGAATGAACCATATCATGCCACATACATCTAAAAGAGTGAAATTGATCCTAGGAGAAATTCTAGGGTTACAAATTTGAATTTAATTGACTAAAAGTAATCAATTAAAACATTAGTGAATTTTCCCATTGAATGCATCTCAAACTCAAGGCTCTCCCTCCAATTTTTATTTGCCAAACACCCAGGATGTACTCTTAGCAACCTCTGAAAATAGTTTATTGAAGGACAATACAGTTTAAGGAAATTTTACAGAGTGACAAACACAATTTTGCCAAAGCTACCGAGTGAAGTCATTACAATGATCTGCTCACATAAATACTGTGCACTGGTTGTAGTGTGAAGTTTCAAGGTAAGCCCAGAATCACTTTCTTTCTTTAGCTGCCAGTGCACAATTTGAAATCAAGTGGCTCAAACTACCCAAGCTTTCGCTTAAAACAGAATGATTTCAGCTGTATCAGCAAGAGCATTACAACTGACCTCTGATATATGAAGTTGTGGGTGAGGTAGGGTCCCCAGTCCTGATCCCTATACTGTAATTCCTGCTGAAATGTGCAGTGTGTACATGGGTGATAAATGAAGATGGGATTGCAATCAGCTGAATTGTCTCCCACAATCAATTCATCTTCCAACTCACAGTCTGGACACTTACCAAGGTCCCCAAACAGTTTTGGAAGGGAAGTGCAAGTAGTGAGAGCAAGGTCCAGATTTGCTGCAAAGTTTAAAACTTGAATGGACAGTAATTCAGTTATTTCTGAAAAGAGACATGATGTCAAAACTTGTTGCCTTGCACTCATCAGGACAGATGCAAGAGTGTCAAATTTCAACGAGAACAACAATTTATGCTTGCGTCTGAATGAGCACAAGACAAAAAGCTTCAACACAGCATGGCTCTTTTTCAACATACCAGGGAGCAAGTTTTGACAAGGGAGATAGATGCATGAACAATGAGCTATATTTGTAAACACACCACTTAGCAAAAACTTACAATGGTGAATAAAAGCAAAGCACAGTGGATGCTGGAGGTCCAAAATGAGAACAGAAAGTGGTAGGAAAACTCCTCAGGTCTGCTGACATCTATGGGGAGAGAAAGTGAGTGTTGAATTTCAGAACTGGGTTCTGGAGAGCCACAATGGTCTGAAAAAAAACTTTCCTCCCAATTTAAAGTTTATTTATTAGTGTCACAAGTAGGCTTGCATTAACACTGCAATGAAGTTACTGTGAAAATCCCCAAGTTGCCACACTCCAGAGCTTGTTTGGGTACACTGAGGGAGAATTCAGCATGGCCAAAGCCCCTAACCAGCCTGTCGTTCAGACTGAGAGAGAAAACTGGAACACCCAGATGAAACTCACTCAGACACAGGGAGACAGTGCGCCAAGCCAGGAATCAAAACTAGGTTCTGGCACTAAGAGGTAGCAACACTAACCATTGTGCTACCGTGCAGTGATATTCATCCAGCCACATTTATTTTGTGTGAATTCAGTTGGTGGGTGAGGGGAGGAGGACAATTTTCAAATTCCAGTACAAATACCAGTGTGGAGTTTCATTTTAAGACAGGCAGGACCAATTCCAACAAGTGTCACTATTAGTTTCCATTTCCAGTTTGGCTGTTTCCTTCCCCGTGATTCAGCCTGGGGCCAGCGTGTTTTTCAAGTAGAAAGGGGGACAGGAAGGTCCCACTCCAGCACTGGCCCCACTCCCAGACCCTCATCTCTTCCCTCGGGCAGAGGGGGTGACCCCTCACCTGTCTGTTCCGAGGGGGGAGAGGGGGTGGGGGATCCTTCACCTCCCTGCTCCGAGGGCGGGGACCCCCAGCCTCCCTGCTCCGAGGGCGGGGACCCCCAGCCTCCCTGCTCCGAGGGGGGGAACCCCTCACCTGCCAATGCATCTCCTCCCACCACCCCCGGATCTCCCCCCATTCCCCAGGAGCCTTACTTTAAGTCACTATCGGTGAGGCTGGAAGGGGACAGAGGGAGACATTCCGCATGCCGCCTGTCCCTGGGACGCTGCTGCTGCTGCTTTAAAATCGGGCGGAGAAACGGCCTCCCTCCACCTCGAGCCTGGCCGCCGGCTCACGTGACGCCGCTTTCCATCCGTCCGGGGGTCGCAGGTCACCACTTCCGGCCGCGTCTCCATGGCGATGAGCGGCCTACCTCCTCTTCCTGAAGCCTCAGTCTCTCGCCCCCCACCCCCCCACCCTCACCCTTTACAAACACTCGCTAAACTACAGGAAAAAAACTAGAGGGGTGATCGCTAGAGAGAGTGTTAAATTATTATGGCTGCTGGAATCTGAAACAAAAACAGAAAATTCTGGAAAATCTCAGTTGGTCTGACAGCATCTGTGGATAGACAATAGAGCCAATTGCCAGAATTTTACTGTCTTGCTTGCCTGAGGCCAACGGAGAATGCTGTTGTCCGAGCCAGTAATATTCCGGCAAATGTTTTGAGTCAAAAGATGTGCAGGTTAGGTGAATTAGCCATGCTAAATTGCCCCTTAGTCTCCTAAAATATGTAGGAGGGGGAATTAATGTGTAGGTTAGAGGGATTAGTGCAGTAAATATGTGGAGTCGCAGGATAGGTAAAATGCTTTGTCAAAGAGTCAGTACATATTCAATGAGCCAAATGGCCTCCTGCAGCACTGTAGAGATTGTATGATATTATGTGAGCCAGGCTGACCCTCTGTCAGAGCTGAAGATAATAAAAGTTTAAAGTTTATTTATTAATATCAATAGTAGGCTTACAGTAACACTGCAATGAAGTTACTGTGAAAATAAGACAAGGTTTATAACATGCTCTAAAACAAAATTTTATATTTGCAGCAACTTTGCACTGCTTGGTGGCACAGTGGTTAGAACTACTGCCTCAGAGCACTAGGGGCCCAGGTTTGATTCCAGCCTCGGAACACAGTCTCTTTGTGGAGTTTGTGTCTTCTCCCCATGTCTGTTGGTTTTTCCTCTGGGTGCTCTGGTCTTTGCCCACACTCCAAAGATGTGCGGGTTAGGTGGATTGGCTGTGGTAAATTGCCCCTTTGTGTCAGGGAATTAGCAGGATAAATACATAGGGTTATGGGGATAAGCCTGGGTGGATTGTTAGTACAGGCTTGATGGGCTGAATGGCCTTCTTCTGCATTTTGGAGATTCTATGATTCTTCTAACTTAAAGACTCCCCTCTACACTCCCCAACCAGGAGAATTCATTATTCAAGACTCACAACTGGTAGGAATGGATGATTCACTCAGTGCCTTTCATCACATCAGGACAGCCTAATGGAGTACATTTGAACGTGGATGTTTTGCTCTGTTGTCATTTATGAAATGCAACCCAGCAAGTTCCCGCAATCAGCCAGGTTATTATAACCTCTTGGATTTATCGGGGAAGTACACACTGTTTTCCTTGAGAAGGATTGAGAGGAGTTTTGAATGGAGCTATTCAAAATCATGAGGGGTCTGGACAGAGTAGGAGAAACTGAATGCACTGCCTGAGATTGTGGTGGACATAGATTCAATCAAGGCAAAAGGGAATTAGACTATCGATTTTTTTCACACAGAGAGTGGTGAGTGTCTGGAACAAGCTGCCAGAGATAATAGTAGTGGTAGGTACAATTTTATCTTTTAAAAAGCATTTAGATAGTTACATGGTTACGATGGGTATAGAGGGATATGGGCTAAATGTGGGCAATTGGGATTAGCTTAGGGGTTTTTAAAAAAAAATAAAGGCAGCATGGACAAGTTGGGCTGAAGGGCCTGTTTCCATGCTGTAAATCTCTATGACACTGATAGCTTACAAGGAAGAATATGCAAAGTTATGGGGAGACAGTGGGAGAATGGCACTATATGAATTGCTAACTTAGAAAGCTGGTTCAGACACAATTGATCAAATGGCCTCCTTTGGCATTGTAAAAGTTCTGTGATATTATTGAAAAAGTCAGGAACTATGTGTAGACCTAAGTATCTAGGTGCCACATCACTCACTACTGCACCACAGAACTAACAACATGGTGAGATCTGAGAAATACATTGGATGTTGGCTCCTATATCTGTGTAATGTGATATTATTTAGGTGAGTAGTGAAGATATCTTGGACAAGTGACACAGCTAATAAAGAAATGTTAATAAAATCTGAGACCAAAAGAACTCTGCTGTCCAAGAGCAGGAAGAGACAGTTAGAATTTTTTGGGTATGTGATAAGAAATCGTGATCTAGAAGATGCTAATGGGAAAGATCAAACGTAGAACAAATCAAGTTAGACAAAGAACAATCTTTTCAAAGAGCCTTCCAAGCTGGGGAACGTGTAACAAAAAATGATGATCCATGCCTTTAGAGCAAGATTAACGTGAATGTCTATGGTAACCAATGCCCTTTTTATGCATGGTACCTGAAGAGAGAACCACAAGGTATATCTCCTAATGAAGAACTGTTAATGACTGGTACAGAATAGCACAATTCAATTCCAGGACTACAAGCAGACGGACATGCTGTAAGTGTAAAACCTGTTGGGCTATATGCAACAAAGAACATGTGATATGACATGTAAATATACATTGTCAATATAAGCTATAATTATAAATGTCATGAGGTACCTCAGGATGAAACACTATACTGAAAGAAATTGACCTATTTTGCATTTTTATGTACCTTTACAAATTTTATAAATAGATATTTTGCAGGAATAAAGGTGACAATTACTGGACAATCTGTTCCAGATCCTGGGCAAGGAATAGATATTGGCCAGGACACCCAGGAGAATTCCCTTGTTTTCTTCAAAATCATGCCATGGGATATTTCATGTCCACCTGAGAAGGCAGATGAACATCTCACCCAAAGACAGTGCAGTGTGAACGCAGTTAGTGTCCTGTGAGTCAGCATGTCTGATGCAGGAGTAATAAATGTCCAAAAGCAAAATATGTGGAAATCTGAAACGAGATCAAAAAATGCTGCAAATGCTCCCCTCTATGGGGGAGCAGGCAGCATCTGTGCAGAAAGAAACAATGAATGTTTCAAGATAATTACCTATCGCCAGAAGTGACCCAATACAGTAGTGGATTTGACATTAACCTCTCCGTACATTGCAAAGCAGCACTTGCCAGAAGAAACAAAATGCCAAATCAAGAGAAAATCATCCTGAAAATGCCTTTGCTGAAGCTGTTTAATGCTCAGCTCAAGTTGCAACTTCAATAGTGCATCCAGGTTAATGAGCCACAGGAAACACTGGAACTGTGAGCTGGCAAAGTTATGAGGAACAGTTAAAAATAACTTATAAGAATAGATCTCATGGAAATATGTAATACTGCTAAGAATAGAAAAGTTTCAACCTAAACACCATCTCAAGAGGCATGGGTACATATTATAGAACTGATGCCAGAAAATAGTTCTCGAAACATGTGCATTTATATATTGCCATTTCACTTCTTCAGACTGATAGCTGAATTAAGTATTTTTGATATATTGTCCTTTATTATGTGAAAAAACACAGTAGCCAAATTGTGTATAGTACAGTCCATAAACAACAAACCTGGCGTATTTTTGTTGGTGTTGGCTGAGGAATACATGTTAACTTTACCTTATTTACAAATTCATGTGCCTTGGGCTTGATCTATATTGGAGTGGGCATAGCTTCTCCTCTAAGGCTTGATCTCATTTGCATCTTAGCCAAAAGGCCGAGATGCGGCTTTAAAAATTGCTTCAAATGAAGCTGAAATGTAACCTAATGATTTCACCCAAGCACAGCATGTCGATACTATACTTAAGTCCTGTCTCATCACGTCAAAGAAATTATTGAAACAAAGGAACTGCAACATTTGGAAAAGGAGATTCATCATACTTCCGAGTCAGCTTTTGGTACTCCAGATCAAAACAGTCCTGTTCAATGGCATATTTCAATGCAGATTACAGCTGCTTACTCAACAGGCAGGTAACTAAAACATGAATTATTCCCGTACTTCAAGCCAATGGAATGTGAACAGTAGCTTAATTGTTTTGTGAAGAACTGGTTACTGGACTGGACATGGAACAAATCTTTTGTCTGGATTGGTGGTGCCGCAATGGTAGCACCAATCACAGTCAACAAGTTCAGTCTCAAGTTCATACCTTGGCATCTCAACAAGCCGATGTACCAGCTAAACAATCTTGTTAATGATTAGCTTTTGATTGCAAGTAACCACCTGAGCACCATTGCCAGCCTCCCTTTCAAACAGCTATTTATTTAATGTATTTTACTCAGTCTCCCCACACAAATCCAAAAGAATCCCATCAATAATATAGTAAGCAGACAGTAAGAACACAGCATTATACACAACAACTTAAGATGACGGGGAAAATTAGCTTCCAAATTCACACAGAAGACAAAACTCTGCAACTAATGGTGTCTTCCACCTCAACTGTGTGACAAAGTTGTGGTGATTTATAAGCCATACGAGAGCAAGTACATTTTGTTAGCTAATGTTTCTGAAGATTAATGTTCAAGGTTTCATATTGCAACACCAAATTATATGCTGCAGAGAAAATGAAACATACAAATTTGAAAAGGTCAAGTCTGCAAGAATCCAAACTGCACAGCCTAATATTTGCTTAAAGATTCTACTGATGACCCAGTCTTTGGTTTCTTACACACTACTAAAAGCTTCATTGCACACATAGTTGACTTCCCAACCAAAGCAAATTGCTGCAAAGGGTTATGTATCTCAAGAAAACTAATACTAACCGCCTTAATTCAGGTTACTCGTCTGAAGGCAATCTCAGTAATATTGCCATGTGAGTAATATTGTTCTTTGTTTTTCTGTTTTAATGAATTGTGCTTTTGCTTACTTATTTATTGACATAAATTGCACCATTTCTTCACTTTTGCTGTTTGCATCATTTTATTAATGTATTTAAATTATGCATGTAAATTTTTATATAGTGAATTGATTGAATATACCAATTAAGATCCATGTACTATTCTGCTGATAAATGTGATGAAGTTACACAGTCTAAATGATATGGAACCTCTTGACTCGTTCGTGTACAGGTCACTGAAAAAATTCCAAGATTTCTTGTTTTTTGGATCCATTCCAAATAATTGTTTTTTTAAATACTTTTTGTCCCCATGCATGCAAAGAAATTGGATTTAGATTGGACACACACCTGAAGGACAAAGGAACATATGAAGTAGGAGGAGTAGACATAGAATTGTCGTCATTACAGCATAGAAGAAGACCATTCGGCCATACAGCCTCTCAGCTCTGCTCCACTAAATCAGTATGATCGTGGTTGATCTTCTGTCTTAACTCCAGTTTCCTACTCACTCCCGATTGTAATGGCACGGTGGCACAGTGGTTAGCACTGCTGCCTCAAAGTGCAAGGGACCCGAGTTCGATTCCGGCTTAGGTCGCTGTCTGTGTGGAGTCTGCACATTCTCCCCAAGTTTGCATGGGTTTCTTCTGGGTGCTCTGGTTTCTTCCCACCATCTGAAAGACGTGCTGGTTAGATGCATTGACCCAAACAGGTGGCGACTAGGGGAATTTCACAGTAACTTCATTGCAGTGTTAATGTTAGCCTTACTTGTGACTAATAAATAAACTTACTTTTACTTTATTTCCTTTGATTCCTTACAAGACCAAATTTTGTCTATCTCATTCTCAAATATATTCAATGGGCAGAATTTTCCCATCCATCCCACCCACCACCGGAATTGTAGCAGGTGGGACACAGACACACAAAAGTTTGCTGACCTTGGGTGGGATTTTCTGACCTTAGGACAACTGCAGCCAGAAAATCCCACCTAATGATGTAACATCCATCCACTATTGTCTGGGGTAGAGAATTCCAAAGATTCATAATCCTCTCCTCATCTTATTACTAAATGATCAACCATGAGTCCTGAAACCGCACCCCCATGTTCTAGACTCTCTAGTCAGGGGCAACAACCTCTCAGGATCTATTCTTCTAAGCATCTTAAAAAGTATGTATCCTTCCATGATATCATTCCTCACAATATCACTTCTCATTCTTCTAAACTCCAGAGAGTATAGATCCAATGTATTCAGCTCCCAATATAAGATAACCCTTTCCTTGAACCGCTTGCTTAGCCTAGTCTGCTATTCACTTTGTACAGGGAAATAAAAGTCTACACTTTACAAGGCATTAAAGAAACCCCTAGGAACACTAACCTTTGGAAAAAGTATGCTATCCTTGGTCTATTGTTAGACTAAAGCAGGGTAGTGCCCCTGCAGCTGTAAAGAGTTAACATCAGAAACATATGTGCTAATTTATTAATGATGTCTGATCACATGACTGAGAAGTAAGAGATCTGGCAGAAGCAGAAACCCCAACTTTGTGTAGAGGTGCAAATGTGTAAATATTTGCTGTTAATAAAGAGTAATGATTTAAGAAACTACAGACTCATGCAGCAGACTTTGGGAGAATAAATTATCCCAAAACCCCATCTAGACCCCACAACAAAACAGCTGGAGTTACAGTGGGTAATGAATGGAATTCCCAGGCCATAATGTAAAGTGATTCCATTTCATGTGCAAAATGACCACGTTGTTGTATAAAATTTTTTTAACATTGAGATATAAATATAGCAGAAAATGATCAAACATATTTGCTGGGTTTTCATTTGTCTAATACTCAGAATCAAGTAAAAGCATATAGTAAAATCCACTTCGTAGTGTAGACCTTCTTTCCTGTGGTAAACGACCATCCAACATTTTGAATAAATCCTCACTAGCTGTAAGGACACTTGCTTTCCCCTTTTGTTGTCATTTACTTTTCAAGGTGTTGATGGATGGGGAGGGGGTGGTCAACGGGGTGACCACAATTTCTGAGTTTCACCAGGCTCCCATGGATGCTCTAGGAGACCAGCAGAACCTCTATAAAATGCTGTACTTTGGAGTGTCACTGATTCCAGTATGCATTATAGATAGCGCTGGAGATCCCAATCACTCCAAAGCTTATATTTTATATATAAGCACCCAAGGGTTGTGGAATCCTTCACAATAACCATCATATGTTGAAAGCTCCTTGGAAGCCCCTTAATGACCCCAACAAGCTCTCATGTTCTGAAAGCATCCTTCCTTAGAAAGCCGGACTGCAGGATTCAGGATCCCTGCCCTCCTCGGCTGTGAATCAAAGTGAAAAGATGCTTTCTCAAGCTGATTTCTTCTTGTGCTTACTCATACTCAGTAGCTCATCTAGTGGTTCAGACTGATGACCTGAATTGGAACGGATGGTGTTTTATGTAAGGTTGGGTGGAAATTGCAGTTGAGATGGTCCCTTCACTGTTTCTTCTTCTACACCTGCAGACACAGATAATGGAAAAGAGAAACTGCTATCCATAGTCCTCACTGTAACTTTTTGCCAAGAAACTTGCAAAAAAATGCTGGCATTAAGCTATTGGTTATTCCAAGTCTTTACATGTAAAATAGAATGACCTTAAATTTATTTATTGTCACAAGTAGGCTTACATTAACACGACTGTGAGGTTACTGTGAAAATCCTCTAGTCACCATACTCCAGTGCATGCTCAGATACATTGAGGGAGAATTTAGCATGGCCAATGCACATAATCAACACGTCTTCTGGACTGTGGGAGGAAACTGGAGCACCCAGAGGGAAGCCATGCAGACATGGGGAGAAAGTGCAGACTCTGCACAAACAGTGACCCAAGCCAGGAATCGAACCCAGGTTACTGAGGCTGTGAGGCAGTAGTGCAAACCACTGCACCACCAGGCTGTCCTTAAGATGGACAGCAAAAGACAGACCTGTTGGAAAAACGGAACTATAAGGCTAAACCTTGTGCTTTCACTTCTCCTGTCCCATCAAATCCCAGGCCATATACTTTGTCAGCATGTTCCTTAACGAGGAGCGGGAGGATGCAACTCAGCAGGACTTTCTTCCATCATTCCCTTGTTATTGTCTGTTATGCACTATGTATTAGTAGATGAGATTCCCAGCCAGAATGTATCCTGAAAGACTCCTTATAGAATGCTATGGATACTGAGAAGTCAATAGCATGTAACGTACTGGTGCTGAGCATGAGGAGTTAACAGGGCTGGTGTTTTAAGGATGAATGCAAGTCAAAAGAGAGGTGTTGGGACGTGCAAAGTGTAACCATAGGAAGCTGCAGACATAACAAAGAAACACATGGGTCTGAAGGAAGACCTCGTGACAGTAAGTATTTGCAATGTCTGATTAAGACCCGTCATTGTGGTTCCCTATCTTGTGCTCCTGGTGAGGTCATGCAACTTTTTAACAACATAGCTATTTCAGGACCACAGCAGCTTTCTTTTAGCCACAACTATAAAACAATTGTAAAATAATTTTAAAAGGCAGAAACAAACACTCATGAAGATTGTCTGCTCGTTATCTCGGTGACTGAATTTTTACAGACATACTCATTTCCGCCCACAGGGACCACAGAATGATGCCACAACTTTATATATATACTTTTGAAAATATATATAGATCAGTTGGCATTCTCTAGTGTACAGTGGATAAGCTACACAGAATGACCACAGTGCAATCCCTTTCTACAATTAAGCAAACCTGTCCGTCTTCCTGTTTCTAAAAGAAAAATTGATGTTACCAATTTCTAGTATGTCTCATCTTGGGAGCACTACTCCACAAAATATGTTGTTTTATATTGCATTAATGATTCTTCGAAACAGTATAAAAGCAGAATCGATCTAGGATTCTGCCTTCTTTTCTCCTTTGACCATCTGAGATTATAGTTTCAGGAGTGAAGGATGGTTTCTGAACATATCAAAGTCTTTTAGTGTGACTCTCAGTGGTTCCTGCAATGCAGTGTTCGTGTGAAAAGCTCCTATTCTATTTTGAGGTTACTGTCGACTTTCCACTGCAATGCAAATTTGAATTTTGAGATTTTTCTCCTCTGGAGATATGTCTGCTGTAACTCAGCACATTCATTTTGTTAAATGTAAAAGCACTTTTTCAGATCTACAACTACAGATGTTACAGTAAAGCTAATTTGTTAGTGTCACAAGTAGGCTTACATTAACACTGCAATGAAGTTACTGTGAAAATCCCCTAGTCGCTTCACTCTGGGCAGTGTTCAGGTACACTGAGGGAGAATTTAGCATGGCCAATGCACCTAATCAGCACATCTTTCAGACTGTGGGAGGAAAGACGAAGCACTTGTGGAAACCCAAGCAGACACATGGAGAACATGCAGACTCCACACATACAATGACCAAAGCTGGGAATCAAATCTGGGTCCCTGGCGCTGTGCAGCAGCAGTGCTAACCACTGTGCTGCCCGCATAGAATGTACAGCACAGAAACAGACCGTTTGGTACAACTAATCCATGCTGGTGATTATGCTCCAAACAAGCCTCCTCCCATCCTTCTTCATCTAATCTTTTCATCATGATTTTATTTTCCCTTCACCCTCATATGTTTATCTAGCATGCATTTAGATTTATCTTGCTGTTTGTCTCCACTCCCTGTGGTACCAAATTCCACTTTGTCAATACAGGATCAAATCCTCCTCCCCATCCACCTCCCACCACTCCCCTCCAACCTAACCAGACATCATCAACCTCCCGTCAATGTCCAATGCCCCCATGCTTACCCTGATGTCCGATCTCCCCAACCTCCAACCGCACCCCCCCCCCAACCACTCTTCTCGACCTCTGATCCTACCTCCAAATCCTATCCATTTACCTTAAATAATAACCTTCTTCCTGGCCTGTCATTTATGGTAGTTAGTGCCATAAAAAAGGGGTCAGGTCCTCCTTCTTGCCCGATTCTGATGCTGGACTTCCAAGACAGCTGCGAAGCTTAGGCCTTGCCCGGCCTGAGAAAGAAGTCATAGACCAACACAGAACATATTTTGTGTAAGTAATTGGGCATGAGGTGACAATCCAATGCTTATGGCCACTCTGGTTTGGTGTCAAATTTTTTTATTTGATAATGCTCCTGTGAAGCATTTTGGGACATTTTATATCACAAAGCCATCAATCTTTGTCTTTGGAAAAGACAACAGTGGCAGCAATTAAAAGCTATTTTTAGTTATACAATTTCCTTTCAGCCAAACACACTTGATATTCTGCCAAATAGTGAAATGGCAACAAGAATACTATAATTGGAATTGAACTAGTTAGAAATTGCCATTTTAGAACGAAATATATCTTACTGCAAGTATGAGAAACTTGAACATTTAAAAATAGAAATAACAAAAATGTAAGTCCAGTGAACACAACTCACACCATTGCATTCACATCAGCATCTGGCCCAATGCTCATGGGAACCCCAGTCAACAAACAATACTCTTGTTTGTCCCTCCTCCCCTCCACCAACTAACAGAGAAGTCAGATCCTCACCAATACCATAATGTAACCACGCAAATAGGTTCTGCAAGGTAACTGTTGGGAAAGAACCTGGATGACAGAAAGAGCTCCAGACTACCACAGAAAGTACAAACTGTGTTTCTTAAAGATATGTAGCATTAATTTCCATTGGACCCCCTTATGCCTCCCTTTGTGTCAAGGGATTGTACTGCTACAGGCTGTAAAGTTCTGAGTCATTTTGCATCCATGTGCCCTTATGTAGCTTCAGCTATATATGAATACATGATATATAATACATATTTTATAAGAAATGTATCTATGATGCTGATTAACAAATGTATTTCTAACATTTTCTGTTTTATTTTGGTCACTGCATTCCAATGAAGGATCTACACTTGAAAGATTACCATGTCTATCTTTTTCTTTACAGATGCTGACTGACCTACTGTGCACTTTCCAAAAGTTTCTAATTGAATTTTATAATTCCAACATTTTGTTTTTTTTTTCCCTCTTTACATTTACTTTTCCTGCTTATCTTTAAGTAATCATTAGTGGTCCAGTCACTGAAGTTAAAAATATGTACTTGAGTACTTCCCTGTGTGCTGACAGCTATAAAAATCTAAATGTAAATAGGAGAAAAACATTAATTGTGGTATTACTTTGGTCAATTATAAATATGCTGTGTCATTTATTATTTTCTCTTCCTCATTCCTTCATTCCTGTAAGTTCTAGCCAATCATGCAATATGACTTTCCTAATATGGTTACCAATTTTAGTTGGAGGCTCCATCATGTGGCATCAGATTATGTAATGTGCTCAGTAACATATTGCCTATTCGATGCTACTCATGCCCATCCATACAAATAACCTGACCTTACCTAAGAATGGTCATTTCATGTGAGTATTTTTCTAGCGTTCTCAACACATCATTCATGAGCTACTCTGCCCATCTGGGTGAAGGGGGCATTATTTAGGCAGCAGGGAAGAACTGTCTTGCACATAGAGCTGGATGATAGCTGTCAAAAAATGATCAAGACAAGGGGAAGGAGAGAAACAGAGAGATGGATTAGTCAGTTTTATACATCAGAAAGCCAAGTGAAGGATACAACTCTAGTCAGTCTTTACACATTTTTCTAAGCATTTATTAAAATAGATACACATTGCAAACATAACAACTCCTAACCTAACAATTAGTTTCAGCTCTTTCTTATCTATAGGAACACACTTGACACCCCAGTTAAAGTATTTGCATACAAATGAATACAATTGGTTTAATACAAGGAACAGAGAAAGGATATTTATTTGCTGGGGTTTCCCCCTTCTAGCAGGCATAATACTTGAATTAGTCCTCAGGTCTTCAATCATAGGCCACCAAGTTTGAGTAACATTCACAACTCCAGTGAAACTTGCATGTTGTCTGTGCTCAATGCCTTTTATCCTGACCTATATCATTGGGTCAGGATAAAAGGCCCGTGACTGGTGAAGTGTCAGGGAACACTTCAGCAGTCACGGGCATTCAGCCTCTGATCTTCAGGTAAGCATTCTCCAAGGCAACCTTCATGACACACGACAATGCAGAATTACTGAGCAGAAACTGATAGCCAAGTTCTGCACACATGAGGACAGCATCAACTGGGATCTTGGGTTCATGACACACTATCTGTAACCACCACAACTTGCCTGGGCTTGCAAAATCTCATTAATTGTCCTGGCTGGAGACAATACACATCTCTTTAACCTGTGTTTGGTCCTCTCTCCACTCACATTGTCTACACCTTTAAGACTTGATTATCTGTAAAGACTCGCATTCCAACCATTATCTTGTAAATTGAGTTTGTGTCTGTATATGCCCTGTTTGTGAATACATCTCCTCACTCACCTGAAGAAGGAGCGAGACTCCGAAAGCTTGTGCTGCCAAATAAACATTTTGGAGTTTAACCTGGTGTTGTGAGACTTCTTACTGGGCTAACAGAGAACAACCTTCTTCGCTGCAGAAGCTGTTCATCATACTCTCTTTCTTTAAGGTCTATGAGTCAATAGGCCTCCAATAGCAAGGGAAGCTGCTCTTTCCTTTGTGTCCAGATATAAGACCTGGTACTTGAATTTCAACAGGATTTGTCCTAGGCCCCCAGACCCCAAGGCAGCTAATACGCATAAGCAAATCACCAAGCTGAACTAGTAGGAGATCATATGTCCATTTCCATTTTACCTTGAATTTAAAGAGACAGTTTAAAATGTAACCATTTTATTACATCTCAATCTTATAACAGAATCCAGAAATCTGAAGTGAATGGTGATAATGTTAGGTTTGAAAAAGTAGACAATGCCTGTAGGAAAGGAGAGGTTGCAATGGTAGCAACCTTGGGAATGGAAAGGAAAAGTTGGGTGGTCAGCAACTGGATTAGTAGGGGTCGAAAGAGCCTGGCAATGGGCTTTGCAGAGAAAATTAATTTCCTAAAGGCTGGAGAGATGATGCACCAGTAGGTGCGTGGGAGGGAGGTCAATAGCTTTGAGGATTGGGACTGTTAAGAGATGGGAGTGGAAGAGATATGGAAATTACAGTGGCAACAGAACAAATTCACTTATTTTTGGGAAACGTTTAGTATCAGATAACTAAATAATATCCAAAACATCAGTTTCTAGTTTGAAATTGAATAATATGCTTCATGGGTGACCATTATAAAGTAATAGTTTGTCTAAATGTTTCATCAATGTACATTTCAAAGTGAGAGGTTTTCAATCAGTAATGTTAGTGATTGGAGGTAAGAATACATTATCACCACATGACAACCCAATAAATTGCCCATGTTAAAAGATATGACATGTTACAAAAAACATAAGTTCAGGAAAGCAGAAAGTCTTACATTTATAAAAATAGTGTTTCTCTGGTGGCTCTGCATAATTATAATAAATGTTACATTCATTAAGCCTTATATTTCAGGGAGGTCTAGGTATTAATTCCTGGTTTGAGTTAACCAATCCCAGACGTGGTTGAAGCAAGGGCATTACAATTAGTCTCATTTACCGTTTTGCCCCTGATGTCTTTAATTTATATGAAACTTAAGTTTTTAACATGTTTAAAGCCATTGTTCCAATGTAGGTGCAAATTGTAGGTGCAAAGGGACCTGGGGGTATAGGCACACAAATCATTGAAGGTGCCAGGATAGGTTGAGAAACCAGTTAAAAAGCATGCAAAATCCTGGGCTATATAAATATGTGCATACATACTAAAATAAGGAAATTATGATAAAACTGCTTACCAGCAGTTTAAGTATTATGAGCACCACACTTTAAGAAAGATGCAAAAGCATTGTAGAGGATGCAGAAAACATCCACAAGAATGGTTCCGGGGTGTGGATAGATTGGAGAAGGGGGCGAGGTGTGCGGTTAGGGTTGGAAAAAGAGAAGATTAAGAGGAGGTTTGAAACAGGTGAGCAAAATCATCAGTGATTGGGACAGAGTTCCCACTGGCAAAAGGATCAAAAACCTTAAACGTTCATGTGTTTGACATAAGAAGGCATAGTGACATGAGGAATAGCCTTTTTTTAAATACAGTGAGAGATCTGAAATGCACTGCCAGAGAATGTGGTGGAGGCAGATTGGGTCATATCTTTCAAAAGAGAATTGGACAATTCTCTGAAGGGAAAACATTTACAGGACTGTGAGGAAAAGGCAGGGGAGAGTGGCACTAAATGAGTTACTGTTGCAGAGAGCTGGCAAAGACATGATGGACAAAATGGCCTCCTTCCACACTATAACCACTCTGTGATTCTGCATAAGAAAGGGAGCCTTTTCCTCAACCGTGCCATCAAGATGCTAAAGGAGCAGGAATGAGGTTTTGTAAAAGTTACAAAAGATAGGATTTGGCAAGAGACAAGAAGAAATGGCAGCTGGCAAAGCTGGAGGGCAGTATTTGACATTTCCTTTGAAAGTTACTGGTAGTGTATTAATAGAAATTGCAAGGCCAAATTGGCTGAGGGAAATTCTGGGACATCAGAATGACAAGTATAATTGAGGCAATTAAACTTACCGCACAGATAACGATAACTCTGGTAAGTATCAGAAAAGTGAAAACAGTAATTGATCAATGGAAAGAAAATTCACATTGTCACTTTTGGCTGACTTTAAAATAATTCCATCCGGTCTTGTTTGGCAATATGAGAATATGATTTAAGCAACTTGCTGCAGATGCTGGAATCTGAAACCAAAAGCTCAGCTTTGACAAAGGATCATCTGGACTCAAAACGTCAGTTCTTTTCTCTTCTTACAGATGCTGCCAGACCTGCTGAGATTTTCCAGCATTTTCTCTTCTGAGAGTATGATTTGTTGTGAGGTATTTTGTATGATGTAGATTTGAATTAATAATCAGAACAGCCCAATGATAGAATCATTGAATCCCTACAGAGCAGAAAGAGGCTATTCAGTTCCAGGAATTGATCCACCGACAGTGAAGGAACGACAATGTAGTTCCAAGTAAGGATGGTGATTGGCTTGGAAGGGAACTTGAAGGTTCTGGTGTTCCCATGCATCTGCTGCCCTTGTCCTTCTAGGTGCTAGAGATCACAGGTTTGGAATGCTGTTGAAGGAGCCTTGGTGAGTTGTCTCAGTGCTGCCTGTAGATGGTACACACCACTGCCACTGTTCATTGGTGGTGAAAGGAATTAATATTTAACTTGATGGATGGCAGATGCTTTGTCCTGAATGGTGTTGAGCATTTTTAGTGTTGTTAAAGTCAAAGACCAGGCAAGTGGAGAGTATTCCATTACACTCCTAACTTGTGCCTTATAGATGGTGGAAAGTCTATGAGGAGTCAACATTTTGTACAATTGACAAAAAATAGAAATGTTCCCTTGCAGTCAAGTCCTTGTCCTTCAGTATTTTGAATACCTGGAAAAAAAGCTCCACTCTCAATTAGAGACAGATTTAATTCTAACAATCTCTGCTTGCAACTTGGGGATAAACTTCCATCCTTACCATAGTGGCAGTAACCTCACTAAATGATTCACTCATTCTTTACAGAGCCTGATGGATTTTCATTCCATTCATATGATTGAGATAAAAATCAGGTAAATTGCATAAAATATACACCACAGAATTAGGCCATTTAGCCCATTCAGCCCTTGATAGCATTTAGGTTCCTCTAGAGCATCCTTCCTTCCACCCTTTCTCATTTAAAGTTATCAGCATTAACCTTCTACTCCCTTCTCCCTCCAGCTAGCTTTCTCTTAAGTACTGGAAACATCTTTGATAAACCTTTTTTGCACACTCTCCAGTGCTTCTGCATCCTTTTTATAATGTGGCAACCAGAACTGTACATGGATCTTCACATATGACTTAACCAAGGTTCAAGATAAGAGTGTTTAAGCGGGCACTCTGCTCTGTCTAATTACCCTCCCCATGAAAAGAAGAATTCACTCCAAAATGTTTTGAATTCTTACATTATCCTGGATGCAAAGGAATGTTGATAAAAATGGCAATTAACAATCTTAATAACATTAACAAGGTTATTCTGCAGACAATATTCCTCAGTTAGATAGAAGTTATCAACAACTTGACTACAACAGCAAAACAATTTGCATTTGTACATCAACTTTAATATTGTAAAACTTGCCAAAGCACTTCACTGGAGAGTTATTAAGCAATAATTGACACCATGAGCCACATAAGGAGATATTGGGACACATAACCAAAAAGATATCCTTGAGTGACAAATCAACAGAATCAAAATTCTCTATGAAATTTCTTTGGAATACAGGGATTACATTTAACAACCCATTTAAGAACATTCTGAAAATATTAACAAAAGCCTCATATACTTGCTAGTTCCTTTAAGTAATCTCCAGTGTATCCCATCGGTTCCTGGTGACCTATAAACATTGAATACTTCTAGGCAACTTCTTACACATGCTTCACTAACCTCTGCATATGTTACAGTCCCCAAGATAGTTTAACTGGATCTCCAGTTTTATATGTGTAATTAATTTAACACATCTATCATTTCCTGAAATCTCCCCCCATATTTCTACCCAACTTCTCCCTTCACGCATTAAATGAATGTGATGAGGAAAGCGTATGGTATGTTAGCCTTCATAGGAAGAGGTATAGAATATAAGAGTAGGAGTCTGATGTTGCAGCTGTATAGAACGTTGGTTAGGCCTCACTTGGAGTACTGCGTCCAGTTCTGGTCGCCGTACTACCGGAAGGATGTAGAGATCCTGGAGAGAGTGCAGAGGAGATTTACCAGGATGTTGCCTGGTATGGAAGGGCTGTCTTACGAGGAAAGATTGGATGAACTTGGGCTGTTTTCCCTTGAGAGACGTCGGCTGAGGGGGGATCTAATAGAGGTTTATAAGATTATGAAGGGGATAGATAGAGTAAATGGTGGTAAGCTTTTTCCGCTACAAGAAATGGATAGAACGAGGGGTCACGGGCTTAGGGTGAGGGGGGCTAGGTATAAGACAAATATTAGAGGGCAGTTTTTCACGCAAAGGGTAGTGGGGGTGTGGAATGCACTGCCGAGTAAGGTGGTGGAAGCAGGCACGCTAGGGTTGTTTAAGAGTCACTTAGACAGCCATATGAGCGGGCTACATATAGGGGGATATAGTAGGCCTTACTGAACATTGTAGGCTTGGGAATACGTTTTGCCTCGAATGTTAGTCTTTGCCTGTTTAATAATGAATTTTTTTGTCTCCACAGGCATTTAAGTCCAGCAAGGGGCATGCGGGCGGCATGTTGTAGTGGGCTGCTCTTGGATGTTGCTTCGGGAGTTGCCTATTGCTTCATGTCGTTAGTGTGCTTAAACTGGACCATCTCGAGGGCAACATGACAGCTCAGAGACTATCTCTGTTGCTGTGCGGACACATGGATTTGGGCCTGTGTCTGTGGGAGTTTGCACGTTCTCCCCGTGGTTGCGTGGGTTTCCTCCGGGTGCTCCGGTTTCCTCCCACATCCCCCAAAGATGTGCTTTTAGGCTGATTGATTGGGTACTAAAATTGTCCCTAAATTGGACCTCCCTGATCCTCGCACGTTAGGCGTAGACTAAAATCATGAATAGGTCACTGAGATAGTAGGACGGCGGCGCGGGCTCGTTGGGCCGAAGGGCCTGTTTCCCGTGCTGTGTTGTTCTTTGTATCTTTGTAAATGTTCCATAGATATAATTAACCTTTTAATTGTTTACTTTTCCTTTAAAATGCTTTATAATGTTTCCTTAAGGTTCTTTTGAGTTTCTTCTTCGTTTCCCTGTGTTCCAGCCAGAAATTTCTGACCATAAGATTTCTTTTTTAACAGATGCAGTGAAATTGTACGTTAGCCAGAGTTAAGCTTCCAATGTCTTACAGCCAAGATGAACAATGTTGCATTGACACTTCGAGATTAATGATGCAAACCAGGTCACAGTTCATGATCATTCCATCAATGTGGCCCAGAGCTCTGCAACCAATGGAGATTTTATGTTTCCTTTCAAAACAAATAGGCTGAAACCAACAAATAAAACCCCAATGAATTTTTACTATAATACTTATGTTCAAACATTGCACTATTCCATTCGAAGAATGCTGATTATATCAGTCTATTTAAGAGAAATCTTACTGTCAGACCCATCCTAATTACCACATGATTTGTGTTCTAATATTTCTAAAACAGGGAATAATACATCAGTAAATATTCAGTTTATATGGAGGAGATAAGTGAGAGAAAATTGTCATAATTTTTTTAAAAGTTCATTAACATTGATTAAATTCTTTATCAAATATTGCATGACAAATTAGTGGATGCAATAATGGCACATTTCTGTATCACTGCTGCATACATGCAGTCAATGCTACATCAATGCAAGATGTAGTTGTTATGAAGTGAGAGAGGAGACTGAGCTCAGCGGAGGATCAGCCAGGGGACCAGGAAAATTAGCACATCAGCAGAAGTACCCTCACTGTAGAGTGGCTGTCTCTACATGTACATGAAATAGACAGTGCCGACAAAGGAGGATGTTTCACTATATCTATCAACAGTACACAGTTGAATGTCCTTGCTAACAGCGCGAAAATTGGAATAAATACATGATTAAGTGACCATTGTCTGAACGGACATTTGATCCATCTACCACTAAAGATTATGACACTACCAATGGGATGCAATTAAACAGCTGCTGTCTTGGGCCTATCTTTTTGTAGCATATGTAAATTTACTGGTGTACAATTATCCTAACTAGAAGTTGTAAAAAATGCCCTATAAAAAAGGCAATTGAACAGGGCAGACTGAAGAAGCCTTAGGAACTTTCCGGTTCTCCTCTCCTTGTCAATAAGGAGGCAACAAGGGATCTTAACTGTGTATCCGAATATCTTTTGAGCGCTGACAATGTACACAAATAATTATTATTTATTAGTGGAAGAGTCTTTAATGCTGAAGTTATACTGCATGTCAATTTCAGAGAGTCAGTACTCAGTTAATGGAATGAAGTTATATTGCTTACTATGCATCCAGCAGATCACACTGGTCCAGATGTTCCAACAATAATGGCCAAACTGGCAACCTCCTCTGAAAGCGACAGCTATTTCTAGAGTCCACACATCTACAGCTAAACGTGGCAATCTAGAAGTTACTGTCAGTGATTCTATGCTTTTCCACAGGATGTGCTTTTGAAGTCTCCGGAGAAGAAAATCATTTAGCAATCACTTCACTGACAAGATGAATGAAATAATGTTCTTTATTTAATCACATCTTGGATGAGTCGAGGGTTGCTTTAAAAAAGCCACAGGATTCTGATTCTAGGTTACCAATTATGCAGGGTGAGCACATCACAGTTTATGCTGTGATTTTACCACAGGGCAGGTGAAGAAGCAGCCCCAGGTCTGCCTCAGCTGGAACAAATATTGAACCCCATCAAAACCACATGTTAACTAATGAAGCTAACTGCACCCAGCCCCACCCCCACCACCACCACCACGACCTATGCCATAATCACAGAATCCCTACAGGGCAGAAGAAAACCATTCGGCCCATTGAGCCAGCACCAACAACAATCTCGCCCAGGTCCTATCCCCAAAACCCCACCTACTTACCCTGCAGGTCCCCTACATGAAAGGACAATATAGCATCACCAATCAATCTAACCCGCACATGTTTGGCATGTGGGAGGAAACCAGAGCACCTGGGGAAACCTACACAGACACGGGGAAAACATGCACACTTCACACAGTGACCCAAGGCCAGAATTGAAGCCAGGTCCCTGGCGCTGTGAGGCAGCAGTGCTAACTAATCACTGTGCTACACTTACTACTTATTCACTTTACTCACTACTTAAAATCTCCTGTAAAAGCTATGCCTTGTATAAAAATGAGTGTAACTGGGATTTTAATGGTGTACTAGGTCATAACACACGTGAATAACCTCTCTGGATTTTTTTCCCTTTTGAAATCTATGTATTCTTTCATATAATTTTGTTTTAAATAATGATAAATCAGCTTTGAAGGTTCATGTTGCAGTTATATTTTGCTCTCTGTATACGTTATAAAACGTTAAGGGTAATCAGTGCATTTTATTTCCTGGTTTGTTGTCTGAGAATTCTGCAATGCTTACCCTGCTTCATAACATCTCCTGTTACTGGACAGTGGGGCATTCTCTTGACTTGGCGCCAGATGTAAATTAACATCAGGAAAGATGAAATATTTGCCAGAGTTGCTAATTCTTTGTGGGCAGCTTCCATCAAGGTCAGTGGTGGGACTATCACTTTGCCACCGAGTGCAAAATCTTCGCCATTTGTATGTCTCATAGGGAACTAAGCCAGTGCTTTGAGCAAGAACATAAATTTCTGCTCCACAGGATACTAATGTGTAAAAGAAGCAGGCACATAATGGAACATTCAAAATCATTCGTGTATAATTTTAAAAGCAGTATAATGGGCAATCTCAAGTATTTTTTTAAAAAGTGACTTTGCTGTGGATCATTGTTATATGGCAGCCATTGTGAATTTAAATTGTCCCAAGCACACATCATGGAAACGCTGCACTTTCCTTTGGATGAAATATTAAATTAAGATACTTGCTTAGGTAGATGCAAACAATCCCATGTGTAGATTGGCGGATTAGCCGTGGTAAATGCCTGTGGGGATTACTGGGATACAGTAGGGAAGGTGAGGTGGGTCTGAAAAGATGCTCTTTCCGAGAGTAAACGCAGACAGCGTTGGCTGAAAGGCCTCTTTCTACATTGTAAGGATTCTATAGTTCTATTTTGAAGTCTCAAAACACCAGGTTAAAGTCAAACAAGTTTCTTTGAAATCTTGAGCTTTCAGAGCGCTCACCCGATGAAGGACCAGTGCTCCAAAAGCTTGTGATTCCAAATAAATCTGATAGGCTTTAACCGGGTATTATGGACTTCTTACTGTGATGTGGAGATTCCGGTCTTGGACTGGGGTAAGCACGGTAAGAAGTCTCACAACACCAGGTTAAAGTCCAACAGGTTGCCCTTAAACATGAATTAAAAAAAAATCTGTTGGACTTTAACCTGGTGTTGTGAAACTTCTTACTGTGCCCACCCCTGTCCATTGCCAGTATCTCCACATCATGGCTACCATTTATTTTGAAAAGCGGGGGGCGGGGGGGTGATTGCTGGTGGCCTGGCCAATATTTATCCTTCCATCAACATAGTAGCACAGTGGTTAGCACTGCTGCCTCACAGTGCCAGGGACTTGGGTTCGATTCCCAGCTTGGGTCACTGTCTGCGTACATTCTCCTCGTATCTGCGTGGGTTTCCTCCGGATGCTCCGGTTCCCTCCCACAGTCTGAAAGATGTGCTGGTTAGGTGCATTGGCTATGCTAAATTCTACATCACTGTACCCGACAGGCACCGTAGTGTGGCGACAATGCAGTAACTTCATTGCACTGTTAAGGTGCTAGGTGGCACAGTGGTTAGCACTGCTGCCTCACAGCGCCAGCGCCCTGGATTCAATTCCCAGCTTAGATCATCGTCTGTGTGGAGCTTACAAATTCTCCCTTTGTCCGTGCGGGTTTCCTCCGGTTTCCTCCCACAATCCAAAAATGTACAGATTAGGCAGGTTGGCCGTGATAAAATGCCCTTTAGCATCCCAACATGTGCTGGTTAGGTGCATTGGCCACGTTAAGTTCTCCCTCAGTGTACCTGAACAAGTGTGGCGACAAGGGGGTTTTCACAGTAACTTCACTGCAGTGTTAATGTAAGCCTACTTGTGACACTAAAAAATAAACTTTAACTTAAAACCACAAATAAAACAGATTGTCTGGTCACTCTGGGAGTTTGCTGAGGGTAAATTGGCTGCCAGGTTTCCCACATTAATAGCAGCGGCCTCACTTCAAGGATTACTTCATAGCGTGTAAAAGGCCGTAATCGGCGCTCTAAAAACGCAAGGCTTTTTTTCCTGGTCAGTCTCCAGCTCATGTGTCGCAGCCAGATTAGCGTTATCAAGGCAGAAAACTGGCGGGCCGGAGTTACCATGGCAGCAGCAGCAAGAGGAGGGACACGATCGATAAGGAGGCCCCACCCCGTCGGAATTACCATGATAACGGCACGTGGAGCGGGGGGGCGGAGTTGGTTTACGCTTGCGCAGACACAGGGTGCGAGGTGCTGAAGGCACACGAGCGATGGGGCAGGAGAGACAATGAGGGGGCGGGGCCGGAGGCGTGCCATCGAAACGTGATTGGGGGCGCGCGAGCGGAGGTTAGGGGCGGGGGCGCCGTTACCATGGCAGCCAAGCAGGGACGGGGGGGGGCGAGGCTGTCCACTCGGCCCGCTTCGCCGGGGTTATCATGGCTGCGGAACGTGAGGAGGCGCACGTCACAGAGAATTGGGGCGCCGCGTGGAGTTGATGGAGGGGGCGGGCCCGTGCGGTTGTTACCATGGCAGCAGTGAGGCGCGTGCGAGCGGAGTGCTGGGGCGGTGCAGCAAGTTGAGAGGAGGGGGCGGGTAAAATGGTTGCCATGGCAGCGAGGGGGCGGGGCGCGCATTACCTAGCAGCGGGGGGGAGGGGGCGGGGCTGGCGGATAGGTCCGCCCCACTGTGGTTACCATGGCAGCGGCGGCTGGCGGCCCTGTGCTGAGGGAGCTTGGAGGCAGGCGCGGCTTCCAAATGGAGATAACCCAGTGAAAGGCAGCTCCAGTGCGAGTGGTGCACTCACCACCCCTCCCCACCCCACCCGCAACCCCTTATCTGTCTATTAACCAAAAAAACCCCACAGGCATGGCGGATCAGGACAACTCATCGTCCGTAAGTCTCAACTTTTTTATTTATAAAATTAGAAAGAAACCCATCCTGAATGTGGTCCATACAGAATGTGCTGATATGTGTCCCCCCCGCTTCCCTGTCTCTCTCCTCAGGACCTGATCACCGGCTCTGCACTGTTATCACAGCCAGCCTGGTGAAATATAATGGTCATGATGTGGAGATGCCGGCGTTGGACTGGGGTAAACCCAGCAAGAAGTCTGACAACACCTGGCGTTGTCAGACTTCTTACTACGAAATATGATGGTGACAAACTTGTGGGACGTACATGTCTTTGAGACTGTAGCGCCTCTCGCCCCAGGCAGCGGTCGCTGCTTTGCTGCTGGATCCAACTTCATTTTAAATTGCTGCTTTTAAACTTTATACACGAGAGAGAGAGAGGAAAAGGACAAGGTGTAAACTTAACAAGCACCTGCTTTTGCCTGCATTGTTGCTGCTGTCAGGGGAAATGTGTCTCCCTTTTTGTGATATGGAAGATATATATTTATTGTGACCATTAACTACACAGATCAACCACTTTTTCTTTCTGGTTTTTGGTTTCTCCGTTCCTTTGAAAAAGTTGTGTCTTGGGGCAAAAGTTAGAGATCTGAGCTAGTTGCTGGGCTGAAGTTTGCGTTAGTGCAATATGCCAAGTGGAGAAAAGTTGAATTCCACTGCACTTTCTGTCATGTTCAATTTGACGTACGCTTTTACAAATTTTATGAATGAAGCATATTTCTTGAGGGTGGGAGCGGGCTGTAATGGAAATTGCTGCATTAGGGTGGCTTGTATTCAACTTTGCACATGTTACATGTTCTTCAACAGAGGAACATAGGAGCAGGAAATACGAGCTTGTTCCAACGTTCAGATACGATCATGGCTAATCTTCTACATCAACGTCATTTTCCTGCACCCTCCCCATGTCCCTTCATATCTTTAATATGTAGAAATCTATTGGTCTCAAACATCAAATTGTCCCTTCAAGTTACTGCATACTTTTAAAATAATTTGGTTTATTCCCTTTATAGTTCAAGCCTAACGTCTAAGGCACTGTTAAAATGCATTGTAATAGTGTTGAAGTTTGCGTTGCTTCTCAAGTTTACTCTGTGGTTTGGTTGCATTTTACAGGCTAAGCCCTTTGTCGGGGAGATCAAAAGTGGGCTGAAACCGTCCATGAAGATGAGCATCACTGGGATGGTTCATTCACACCCCAACAGGTAGAGTGAGCTGGAACACCTCTTTCAAACGTGACCCTGGACTTGGGTAATTCTCATTACTGGTGTCCTGCAAGTCAGCTTTGCTGTATAAATAGTGCACTGTGTGTATTCCATACATTGTTTGTTAATCATTGCAGTCCCAGAAAGAGCCTTGCCTTATCACACAGTTCCACACAAAGGAGTGGATATGTGGTTGGTTTGGGCAACAAATGTTTAACCATTTAAAAACTAAACTGTTTTGTAAAAGGGCACAGTAAAAGGAGTTGAAAACAAGAATGTTATTCATAATGTATTTAGCCTGTTATAGTTAGAGAGCAGAAATAATTGCAATGTTGTCACAAAGCCTAAGTCTAGAAATATACTATGAAGTGATGTAAGCAGCAATACATTATACGCAGATACATGCACACAAACATACTTTGCTTCTTGTCTTGTGAATAATTTTAGTTGGCTCCTTTAATGGGTCTGATTTATGAGGCCAGTTACTTGGAATCCCACAGCTTGCTCCAAGTCTCAGAGGACCTCGGCAGGAATGTTTTCAGGGCAACAAACTTTGAAGCATGTTAGAGGTCATTATTTAACAAGCACAGATATTCTACTTTATACAGTTTGAAACCATTGTCCCCGTCAGTATTTTACTGGCTTTGGGATGTTCAACTGCCATATGGGGGGAAACAGGGTAAATACTGGTAGTCTCATTTGTGAGCACTCCATGGCCCACAGAGGGTTCACCCAACTTTGTGGCCACCCCTGCAGCTACAGAGGGTGCTGTCCGCCCTCTCCAATCACCAGGGATCTGACATGGCAGGAAAGAAAGCTTACTTTGTCTTTAGGGCACTTTGTCGTGATGGGGCTCTCTCCTTCTCCTTGCAGCCTTAGTAATGGCCACCTCTTAACAGAGCCACTGCATCCCCAATAGAATGGTGGTCCCAGTGGTTGCATCTTCATTTCCCACTGCCAGTAAAACATCATCCAGGATCTCAACACCCATTCACATGGCCTTTTTTTCCAAGTTTTATTTATTTACTAGTGTCACAAGTAGGCTAACATTAATACTGCCACGAAGTTACTGTGAAATTCCCCAGTCGACACACTCCGGCACCTGCTCAAGTACACTGAGGGAGAATTTAGCATGACCAATGTACGTAACCAGCACATCTTTCGGACTCTGTGAGGAAACCGGAGCACCCGAAGGAAACCCATGAAGTCACAGGGAGAACATGCAAACTTCACACAGACAGTGACCCAAACCAGGATTTGAACGCAGGTCCTGGCGCTGTGAGGCAGCAGTGCTAACCACTGTGCCACTGTGTCAACTGGTGCCTGTAGCGGGGCTGCTTACCTTCTGAGAATATCCAGCCCTTTGTTTTACCCTTATCGCAGATAATGAGAAGGTTACAAAATAAATAGTAAAGAGCTACAAAAAGATATTACAAAAAGAAACTTGCAAGGGTATCAATTATAGATTATTGATCATTGAACCCTACAGTGCAGAAAGAGGCCCTTCAGCCCATGAGTCTGCACCAACCATAATCCCACCCAGGCCCTACCCACTAACCCCTCTAACCTATGCATCTGAGAACACTAACGGGCAATTTTAGCATGGCCAATCAATGGAGGGGGAGGGGGGATGCGGAGGAGCAGGGGGAGGGGTGGAGGGGGAGAGGTGGAGGGAGAGCAGGAAGGGTGAGCGGGAGATGGGGAGCAGGAGAGGGAGAGCAGACAAAGCATACTGTTCATACAGTACATAGGGGAGTAGGAAAGGAGAGAGTGCAGAATGTAGTGTTATGGTCACAGCTAGGGTGCAGAGAAAGATCAACTTAGCATATGGAGGTCCATTCAAATTGGCAGCAAGGAAGAAGCTGTACTTGAGTCGTTTGGTACGTGACCTCAGATTTTTGTATCTTTCATGAACTTCATTGAATTTTTAAAAAAAGAAGACGTGACTAAATTAGCTGAAGGAGTAATGTTTATGTATGTAATTTAAGTGGACTCCCAAAAGCTATTTGAAAATGTCCTTCTGAAAAAAATCTAATCTAAAGTTGAAACTTATGGAATTAAAGTCAAATTATTGACATAGTTATGAAAACGGCTCAATGGCTGGAAACAAAGGTGGGATAATTCACAGGGTATGATTAATTGTGTCCCACTGGCATCCAAGTTGGAATCACAATTGTTCACCATGTAGTAAACAATGATAATGATAGAGCCGCATATTTATATCTTCCAGATAGATGGCATTGTAAGCACTGTGGATAGAAGCATAGAATTACATGATACTCCCTGTACCCCTCCCTCTCCCTGTCCTGCTTCCCCCTCCCGCTTTCCTTCCATCCTCCCTGCTTCCCACTCCTTCCACCCTCCCCTTCCCCCCTCCCCCTACCCCTCTCCTCTCTCCCCGACCCCTCCCCTTCCCCCTTCCCCCCTCCCCCTTTCCTCCCTCCCCCCTCCCTTGTGGCAAAGGGGACAAAGGGGCAAACCCCGAAAGCTAGTGGCGTTTACTACCAAATAATCCTGTTGGACTTTAACCTGGTGTTGTCAGTCTTCTTACTGTGTTTACCCCAGTCCAACGCCGGCATCTCCACATCATGTCAGCGACACAAAGCCAAGGTTATACCATACCTGGAGTACTTGAGCAGGTGTAGGCACCACACTTTAGAAAGGACGTATTGGCCTTGGAGGGAGTGCAGCATATGTTTACCAAATAACACTTGGACTCCAAAGGTTAAATTATGAGGAGAAATTACACAACCTATGTATTCCCTGGAATTTACGGTTAGGAGGATATTTTAAATCCAAGTTTAAGATGTTAAGGGAACTGATAGAATCATAAAATTCCTACAGTGAGGAAGAAGACCATTCAGCCCATTAAGCCTGTACTGACAACAATCCCACCCAGGCCTGATCCCCGTAATCCCATGTTTTTACCCTATTAATCCCCTTGACACTAAGGGCAGTTTGCCATGGCCAGTCACCTAATCCACTAGACTGTGGGAGGAAAACAAAGCAGATACTGGGAGAAGATGCAAACTCCACCTGAGGCCGGAATTGAACCAGGATCTCTGCTGGGTGGAGTTGATAAAAAAACTAATTCTGCTGATTGAGGAGTCTAAGGATTCATAGTCTCAAAGATTAGAGCCAATCTTTTCAGGAGTGAAATTAGGAACACTTATACAAAGAAAGGGCAGTAAAGTTTTAGATCTTGCTTCTGCACATTGCAGTTTATGCTCAGTCAATTGTTGATTTTAAAACTAAAGTAAAATTTATTCATTAGTCACATGATTCACACTGTAATGAAGTTACTGTGAAAATCTCCTAGCTGCCACACTCCGGTGCCTGTTTGGGTACGCTGAGAGAGAAGTTAGCACGGTCAATGCGCCTAACCTGCACATTTTTGGACTGTGGGAGGAAACCAGAGCACCTGGACGAAACCCACACAGACATGGGGAGAATGTGCAAACTCCACACAGACAGTGACCCAAGCCGGAAATTGAACCCAGTCCCTGGCGCTGTGAGGCAGCATTGCTAACCACTGTGCCACCGTGCTATCCAATGATGAATGTTACTATGAATAAGATGAATGTTAACGAAAGTATTAAGGGATGTGGGGCAACGCAGGGTCTACAGAATTAGATCACAGATCAGCTATCAATTAGATCACAGATCTCATTGGCTGGCAAAGCAGAAATGATGGGCCAACTGACCTATTCCTGTTCATATGTTCTGCAAGATTGGGCCTTGGGTGAGGAGAGCCTTATCCTCAAAATTGCATACAGTTCAGTGGCTGATGTGGAGAGGGAAGGTTGTTGAGGGTTTGTTGGAGGAACCTTGATGAGATTAGCTCCAGAGGAATTAGCTTTGGGGATGGGAATGAGGTCAATGGAGAAAAAGGTCGGTGAACAAGACAGGATTCTTAGCTTGAGGCAGAGAGAGACTCTGAACCAGCCCAGTAGAAAAAGGAGAGCTGAAGTGGCAAAAGATATGAGAAGCAGTGGTGAGTAGGGCTAGTACAATTAGTTAGGATAGAGAAGGAGAACGTATCAGGTACTGAGGATCTAGTCCAATTGTCATCAGACATCTACATACATGTGTTTTCAACAAAGGTCACTAGATTGAACCAAAACGAATAGACAACAAAAAATTCAAAGAAAATCTAAGAGGTCAACAGCGTTCACATGTGAGATCAGAGTTCTTGGCACAGGAAGAATGAGCATTCCCCATTCTTTAGTAAACATGCCATAGTTTACTTTCTCATGGCTCTGGGGAAGATGATAGGTCATAGCAAGAAAGCACAACATTCCCAAGGCTTAATCACCAACTATTTATGTGCTGGTGATTCATCTTTGGTCAAAAATATATGAATCCTATACTTCTCCTCATCTACAATTATGCTGTTTTGCAACAGTAGCAGCACAAGTTCTCAACAACCACAGATTAAATATGCCAACACATTACAGAAAACAGTTACATTAATTCTTGAGCCTTTTCTGTATCGTGCATAACAAATGCAAACTTTGGGTGGGATTTTATGACCTTGGTTGGGCGAGACTTGTAAAATCCCACCTGAGGCCAACCAAGAATTCTGTTCTGCGAGCCTCGCCCTGGGCAAGGCGGCAAAATTCCGCACTTTTGTCTTGTCAGTCTTCTATAAGATAATGGCCATTACCCGACTGATTTACATTGAATAAAAAAAAATGCTGGCAGAATATAGAAGATAAGCAAAGACCTACATAAATCTCGATGCAGCTTGTTTGCAATTTTGGATCTCTTGATGAGAAAGAAAGAGCAATACTTTTTGATGTATTACTTTGCTGTTCCAGTACTTGAAATTGCAAAGTTGGGGAAAGATATAGAACTGAAAAATTAAGTTAAGGCAATTTATCACCTTCCATGAATTTTTTCTCAAAGCATTCCTTTTAAAAATAACTGACCAGACTACAACCAATATCCCTTTGTCCCTTTGCTGTGACATGATTCCCCGGGTAACCTCTTAGTACAATGTTCACGTAGCCTTTGTTTGTATATCTTCATTGTCATAAATGGCCAACAGAGCCCGAGTGATTCCTATCCCCACCTGATAGCTAATACATGGTTTTCCAGCAGGCAGGAACATAATAGTGTTCAACAGTGAGAGCCCTGGCTTATTCTTATTACTAAAGAGGCTGATTATGGTGGCATTAACACTGACCTTGCTGAATTTGGCAAACTCCGCACAGTTGAGGATTTCTGTTTTTGTTTTGGCTGGCTGGTCACTGAATTAAAAAAAATACATTTTGAGCCAGTGGGTGAGTGTTTCCCATCAACTTCATTAAGAAAATTAAATGGGTTTTAGAAACTTATTTCAGGCTCCATGATAGGTGGTGTCCCGAAGCCAATGTCTTCATAATAGAAGAAGAAACAAACCATCCGTTATGTTGGGCTGCAGTTCTAATGTCTCAGCATCTTCTGCCCGATCCTCAGTCTTTCCATCTCAGAATTAGTGAGTTCAGTAATGAACTCTTTTCCACCCAAAACAGCGACAAACACTATTTTTTAAAAATTGTGCAGCAGTTCCCAAGTAGAAGACTTTTAAAACTTCCCTATAAATCCATAGAGTAAGCTTGTTTACCCCTGAGTATAGAAGATTAAAAGCTGGTAGGAATTTAACTGAAAAATTTTTAACAGTTGATAGGAGAGGAAGAAACTTTTTTTTCCAAAAAAGTATAATTTATTCAAAAAAATATATATAAGTACATTCCAAAGAATTTCCAATTGGGCATTTCAGAAAGTGCAGTAATACTCAACTTTGATTTGATTTATTATTGTCACATGTACCAGCATACAGTGAAAAGTATTGTTTCTTGCACACTATACAGTTAAGGCATACCATACATAGAGAAGGAAAGGAGAGGGTGCAGAATGTAGTGTTACAGAATATAGTTTTAAAAGCATAGGATGAGAGTAAAAGATAGAATTACGGGCACAGCTCTGTCCCGGTAGCATGTTGCACACTGAGATGCCTGAATACAGTTGCACTACACTGATATTTACAATATACAGTCCATGTCAAACATGAGGTTTGAAAGGTTCTACAAATTTACCAGCCCCTTGGTGCACCAAGGCAAAAGGCCTTAACACAATGGCCTTTCCGCATTGAGCCTTTTTGGTGGCTGCTCCACGTTTTAATGCATTTCTCGGCACGTAGTCCCTGACGTGGAATATGCCAATGCACAACACTCAGTTTTGGACAACTCTTTGCACTGGAGTGTAGTATCCATATCCTTATGCCTTTCTTTTCAGTCAGCTCCCAATGCAGAACATATAACCTTCTCCCCGGTATGTGCCACCGGTAAGGGCGTGTATAAATGCATGAGCAGCAGAGTTAAAGACCTATCCCATTTTTCAGAGAATTCTGGCAGCCTTAGAATCATAGAAACCCTACAGTGCAGAAGGAGGCCATTGAGCCCATCAAGTCTGCACTGACCACAATCCCACCTCGGCCCTATACCCGTAATCCCATAAATTTATCCTAGTTTGTCCCCCTGACACTAAGGGGCAATTGAGCGTGGTCAATCCACCTAACCTGCACACCTTTGGACTCTGGGAAGAAACCGGAGTACCTGGAGGAAACCCACGCAGATGCAGGGAAAACATGCAGACTCCACACAGACAGTGACCCAAGCCACAAATCAAACAAGGGTCTCTGGCGCTATGAGGCAGCAGTGCTAATTATTGTGCCACCGTGCCGCCCTTACCATAGTTAGGCCCTCATTACTATGGAAATCATGTACAGACTCTCAAATTCCAGGATATATCAACATCCTGTGCCAATGAAGAATTTGCTCAGCTACATAGACCCATCCACATTACCAAAAATCAAACATCACAATATGAAAAAGAGTTGGAAAACTGCAGGACAAAATCATCTCTTATTATGAACTTGAGTGTTGCATCTTTATGACAATCCCCTTCTGCAGAAAATTACTTAAGTAGTCACTTTCTATAAAAGGATATAATCTTCAGGCGGAGGGGGAGTGGACCCTAACAATGTTTTAAAGTAATTAAAAGAACGCAGAACAAACATTGGTATAAGGCCAGCTGAGATCAGTTAAGGGTTTTGAAGTAAAGTAGAATTTTCCTAAACATTCTTTTTATGAATTTATTCTTGGGATGTGAGCATCACCAAAGAACAAAGAAAATTACAGCATAGGAACAGGCCCTTCAGCCCTCCAGGCCTCAACCGACCATGCTGCCTGACTGAACTAAAACTCCCTACCCTTCCGGGGACCATATCCCTCTATTCCCATCCTATTCGTGTATTTGTCCAGACTCCCCTTAAAAGTCACGACTGTATCCGCTTTCACTACTTCCCCCGGCAGTGAGTTCCAGGCATCCACCATACTCTGTGTAAAAATATTTGCTTTGTACATCTCCTCTAAACCTTGACTCTCGCACCTTAAATCTACGCCCTCTCGTAATTGACTCTTCCACCCTGGGAAGAAGCTTCTGCCTATCCACTCTGTCCATGCCACTCATGATCTTGTAGAGTTCTATCAGGTCACCCCTCAACCTCCATCGTTCCAGTGAGAGCAAACGAAGTTTCCCCAATCTCTCCTCAAAGCTAATGCCCTCCATTCCAGGCAACATCCTGGTAAATCTTTTCTGTACCCTCTCCAAAGCCTCAATATCTTTCCGCTAGTGTGACGACCAGAATTGAACACTGTATTCCAAGTGTGGCCTCACTAAGGTTCTATAAAGCTGCAACATGACTTGCCAATTTTTAAACTCAATGCCGCGGCCAATGAAGGCAAACATGCTGTGTGTTGACTACCTTTTCCAACTGAGTTGCCATTTCCAGTGACCTGTGTACCTGTACACCCAGATCCCTCTGCCTATCAGCTCTTAAGGGTTTTGCCATTTATTGTATATTTCCTATCTGTATTAGACCTTCTAAAATGCATTACCTCACATTTGTCCAGATTAAACTCCATCTGCCATCTCTCCGCCCAAGTCTCCAACCGATCTACAACCTATACCACAAAGATCAGAATTCATTGTCTGTCATCAGTTCCTCTTGAGAAGGATTTGATTAGCTGCCACCTTGAACTGCTGCAGTCCATGTGGTGTTGGTACATCTATCGTGCTGTTTAGGAGGGAGTTCCAGGATATTGACCCCACAACGGTGAAGGAATGGTAATATGGGTTCAAGTCAGGATGGTGTGGTGATGTGGTGATGTTCCAATATGTCTGCTGCTCTTGTACTTGTAGGTGGAAGGTCATGGGTTTAGAAGGTGCTGTCAGAGGAGCCTTGGTGAATTGTTGCAGTGCATCATGTGGATTGTACACACGGCTGCCACTGCGCATCATTCGTGGAGGCAGTGACTATTGACGGTTATAGTTCAGGAGCCAGTCAAATGGCTACTTTGTCATGGACAATGTGATCTTTTGGAATTGCACTCATGCAGGTGAATGGAGAAGAATCTATCGTACACTAAGTCAATTTTGGAGCATTGTACTTTATTCAGTTGAAACGTCCAAATATTAACAATTAATTGACCCAGTCTCAAAATGCTGCAATTTCTGAAATAAAAAAGCAGTGAAGAGACAGATATGTGGCTCCTCATCTAAAAAATAGATACTGAGTGATTCAACAAAGTGGGATTATGTTGTGATAACGTGGTGCTAATTATTCCAGCATGTAGCAATTCTTCCCTTTTGGAGCACTACGTTTGGTTGTAATGAAGACTCCTGCCAACTCCCTTGAGCATCAACCTCATGGTTCCTTTTCTGTTCAAACAGCCCCCCCTCTCCCCCGCACACACACACTCTGATTCTGCATGATTTTTAAAAGGTTAGGTCACTTGGACCCAGTAATTTCTTACTTTTTCAGCTGGACTTATATCCTTTGGAGCTGACCTGAACAACCCAGTTACAATAATCAAAGAGTTTCTGAATGTTCAGTATAACTATCTGGGGAGTGGATTACAAAAGTTAAGTATTCCCTTTCTACTTCTGGAGTAGATACACATGAGGGTAACTTAAGATCCTGTCAACCAGTTGAGATGAATGTAAAAGAACAGGGGACACATTCCAGTTTTCTGGCCAATATTTATTGGCTAATAACAACAAAAACAGATTAGGTGGTCACTTATCTAACTTCTGCTTATGTGATCTTGTACTGTGCAAATTGGCTGTTTGTCAGCGTAAAAGTGATTCCGTTAGTTCTAAAGTACCTTTGGGTATTGTGAGCATGTGAAAACAAGTTTATTTCTATGTACTGGATGTGAATTAGGTTTTGTTATTCAGTATAAATTTCGAGATGAGTGTACATTTTTTGCCTGAAAGAAAACCACCTAAGATCACTGTCCATGTCAGAGGGTCAAGCTAATATTGAAATCCCCCCCTCCTTAATTGTCTTGACTTCATCATTTTCAAATGAGATTTGTAGACTGGCATCTCTATAAATCTTACCAATGATTGTGGTTAAAATCATAGATCTTCTGGGGCGGGACAATGGCACAGTGGTCAGCACTGCTGCCTCACAGTTCAATTCCGGGCTCAAGTGACTGTCTATGTGAAGTTTGCATGTTCTCCCCATGCCTATGTGAGTTTCTTCTGGGTGGTCTGGTTTCCTCCCACACTCCAAAAATGTGCAGATTAGATTAATTGGCCATGCTAAATTGCTCCTTTGTGTCGGGTGGGGGGGGGGTGCAGGTAGAGGATAAATACATGGGGTTATGGGGATAGAGGTGTGTGGGATTGTTGTTCTGTGCAGGTTTGATGGACTGAATGGCCTCTTTCTGCACTATGGGGATTCAATGACTTCCATCTGCACAGTACTAAGCTTCCAATGGTAGCTACCTATACAGCACAAAAAAAAAGCAAAGAAATAGGGAGGGTGCCCATGCTATGTCCTGCACCAGGAATAACTTATCATTTTTCTGACTTGACTAACCGACACTCCCTACACTTCAGCATTGAATCCAACACTCTTAATCTATTTTACTTCTCCAAATGTTTCCTGAGAATATCTCTCTTCAATCAAGCTTTTGTTCATGTCTCTTCACTCTCAATAACAGTTTAGTTCCTTCGGCACTTCATTCTCCTTTCTTGCCGCAGAAGGCTGTGGAGGCCGGGTCATTGAATGTCTTTAAGACAGAGATGGATAGGTGCTTGATTGATAAGGGGATCAAGGGTTATGGGGAAAAGGCAGGAGAATGGGAATGAGAAAAATATCAGCCATGATTGAATGGTGGAGCAAAGTCGATAAGCTGAGTGGCCTAATTCTGCTCCGATGTCTTTTGGTCTTCTCTGAAACACCTGAGCAAATTTTATCTACATTTAAAAGAATGCTATTTAAATGTAGGTTATTGTTGCTACTGACGCAGTGAAAGTCAAAGAAATCTATTGTGTACCTATTTGTAGAATACGCAAGGCTGAATGAAGCTTTATCAAACGTTAGTTGGGCCTCAGCTGGAATATTGTGTTCTGTTCCAGGCATTACACAGTTGGAAGGATGGAGAGGGTACAGAAAAGATTGATGAGAATGAGAATAACTAAATAGGCTGTGGTTCTTCTTATAGCAGAGAAAGTTGAGAAGAGATTAGACAGGGATTCTAAGAATCGTGAATAGATTTGATCGAGTAAATAAGGAACTGTTTCCAGAAACAGGACAGTTGATAATCAAAGGACAAATATTTAAGATGATTAGCAAAAGAACCATTGGTGACATAAGGGAAATATTTATGCAGAGAATTATTGTGATCCAGAATGCACTGTCTCCACAGGTAGAAGCAGAATTTTCAAAAAGGAATTGGTAAAAGCTTGTAAGGAAAATAACTTGTTAAGAGCTAACACCAGCATGATGGGGACTGAATAATCCTCTTCTGTGCTGCATCATTCTATGATTACTTTCAAATTAAAATTTTCATCCAACTTGATGTTAAAGTTACGCTATTAGCATACATCAATATCCAGCTCATGATTCCAGAGAATCACAGAAACAAGCCACTTTTGGTTTTAACAGATCGCAGAATTCGACCCACATTGTCTCTGCTAGCTTTCCAAATGAGCAACACATCCACTGCCTTCTCCCCATTAACCCTGTGTATCTTTCCTGTTCAGATAATCCAGTTCCCTCTTGAATGTTTCAATGGAACCTGCCTTTACCATACTCTTGGGCAGCACATTACACATCTTCTTCACTCGCAATGTGAAAAAGTTTCTCCTCATATCTCCATTACTTTTTTTGCCAATTGCCCTCTTGTTCTTGATCCTTCCAGCAGTAGGAACAGTTTATCTCTGTCTACTCTGTCCATTATATAACCCTTATAGAACCATAGAATCCTTATTGTGTAGAAAGGATCCATTCAGCCAATCAAGTCGGTAGTGACTCTCCAAAATAGCATCTGACCCAGGCCCACCCACCGCCCTATATCCATAACACCACGCATTTACTCTGGCTAATCTACCTACGTATCTTGGGACAAGAAGGGACAATTTAGCATGGCTAATCCACCTAATCTTCATATCTTTGGCCTGTACGAGGAAACCGGAGCATCCGGAGGAAGCCCATGCAGACATGGGGAAAACGTGCAAACTCCGCACAGACAGTCACCAAAGGCCAGAATTGTACGTGGGTCCCTGGCACTGCAAGGCAGCAGTGCAAACACTGTGTCAGCTTACTGCCCCAAATCATTTGGGTATGACTTTGAATGCCCAAATCTCTTCCCAACCTTCTCTTTTCCGAGAAAAACAATCCCAATTTCTCCAATCTATGCATCTGAAGTTCCTAATCCCTGGAAATGTTCTCATGAATTTTTTGCTGTAGTCTCTTATATCTTTCCTAAAGTATGACACCCAGAACTGAACTCAATACTCCAGCCAAGGCCAAAGAAAATTTTTATACAAATTTAATATGACCTCCTTGATCTTGTACTCCATGCCCCTACTAATAAAACCTTTGGTGCTGTGTGCTTTTCCAGCTGCCTTTATCTCACACTAACGACAACAGACGAGAAAGATCCCAAGTTCTAGCCTTGTGCAAGGTTGACTAATCACAGGAGATGTTATAATTAGCTCACTGGACCTAACTAATGAAACATTTGTTCAAGATTTTCACTGACAGCAAAAGCAGGCAAAATTTTACCTGCCAGGTGAGGCCAGGATCAGGTTTGGTTCTGATATATCACAGTCGAATGCCTGCTGTCAAATTGCATGAGTAATGATCGCTGAAAATTGATGCCAATTATGGGCCAGTAATCCAACATAACTTGCTGCTTATGTCAGGAGTATAAGGAAAAAGTGATTTTGAAAACAAGGACCATCCTTTCAAATGTGACTCTTTTTTCCTGATCACGTATGGTTAATGCTTGCACTTGTGATTATCCAACAGCTTTGTACTAAGTCTCATCAGCAGCCCTTCAGAACCAGAGGCAGATGTAGGCCTCGAAGTGACTATTAACTTCCGGGATCGCTCAGTTGTACGGAATGCCAAAGTTTCAGGAAAATGGGGAAAAGAAGAGAAAATCATACCTTACTTCCCATTCGCAGCTTTGCAGCACTTCAAGGTGAGTGTCAGGTAAAACTATATAAAGCCTGTGCCGTCTTTATGTACTATCCTGAAAGCCAAGACAGGGTAGATATGCTAATTACTTTGAAGTGATTGAGCAGAAACTCAAGCTAGTGAGAGCATTAGTGGAAATTTTATTGCATCAGTTAGTATCTAGGCAAATGCATGAATATAATTTAACTCAAGAACTGTAACATTTTCTTTCTACCAACTCTGTGTATAATTAATAATGTAGTTACGTTCAAAATCAGTGATCCCTTTGTTTAGAGTCTTCAACAAGTGAGTGGCTGAAAAATCTTCAAGCTTAATCTCTCATCTATGCGGAGTTCTGGAGCCAGAACAACAGTGGGTGCAAGTTGCCTCAGTGCTCTCATAAAGAGGATAGAAACAAAATGGCCACACCTGATTGAGAATTTTTGATCTTTTATGGTTGATGTTATAGGTTAGATACTAGCCCCTAAACTCTGAGGCCTGGATTCAAATCCAGTCCTAACTGATGAGGGTGAAAGTCTGTGTTTGGGAAAAGAGCAGGGGAGTGGGATGAATTGGATAACTGTTTCAGAGTGCCAGCACAGGCAGAACGGGCTGACTGGCCTCTTTCTATACTGTAAGACTGTATGAAGTGCATGTAAGAGTGAAGAATAGGCGAGGCCGACATTGATCAGATCACAACTTGAGTACGGCATGAATTTAAATATATTTATGTTATTGTAACTCTGTAGAAGTTTGAGGTACTTGGGATATAATTGAACATAAATATCTTGGATGATATGGCAGAAATGTGCATGAAGAGAGATCAAGCATGGCTGCTTATTCACTATAACAAAGAAGAACTTTCCAATGCTAACTACACACTATTAGGCATGTGGTTAGTATAAAATAATCCTGTCACATGATCAAAAACTTGGAACTCCATCCCCAACATCATTGTGTGTGCCTACACCGAATGGACTGCAGAGCTTCAAGAAGGCAGCTCATTACCACCACCTCTGGAACAATTAGGGATGGGCAACAAATGATGACCTTGCCAGCTACGCCCACATCCCATGAATAAAAAGGCTCAATTTCTAAACAATTTTACAGTTGTTTCAAATCTTCAGACTCATCCCCACCAAAAAAATACACCCACACCTGACACTTTACTGTATCGGATTCAACTCATTTTCTGGTAATATGTGGTACCTTTGCAAGGATAAATCATTCGCAGCGCCTGTCATTAACCTCAGAACGAATCTCCTATCCACTTCTTTCCCCTTCACCAGCATCTCACATGAAGCCACTTCCAGAAAGTGACAAAAGGGAGAAGCATACATCTAAATGATTGTCCAGAACACCATTGTAAATAGCTGTCAGCACAATGAAAGCTGTAACTCCAGCTTTGGTTTCTGATACCTTAATAACTAGAGTGAAGGTTTTACTTTGTGACTTGATGCCAGATAGCAACGATTTTATACAATACACATTATTGATAGCAGACCATTTTGCTGCTTTGATTTTACTCATTGAACCAAGACATTTGTTCATTAGCGCTCAGGCCCTGAACTAAAGACTGTTGAGTTACATTTTGGAAGGAGAGGCAACATAAACAAAAGGGTACAGTTTTAAAGGTGGTCCGGGAACAAAATGACCTGCAGGGCTCACATACACAAATCCTTGAAGCTGGCAGGACAAATTGAGAAAGCTGTTTATAAAATAAACACAACCTTTGGCTTGATTAATAGAAGTGTGGAGTTCAAAAGCAGAGACTTTATACTAGACCTTTATTAATCATCAGTTAAACAGTAGCTGGAGTATTGTGTCCAATTTTGAGTGCCATATTTCAGGAAGGATGTCAAAGTCTTTGGGTCCAGAGGAGATTTCCCACAAAGATAACAAGAATGAAGACCTTCAGTTTTAAAGTGAGACTGGTGAAGCTGGAATTACTCTCCTCAGGGTACAGAATATTAAGATTTAATGGAGGTGTTCAAAATCATGAAGGGTTTTGATAGCTTAAATAAAACTGGCAACAGGGTTGGTAACCAGAGGACACAGATATAAGGACACTGATGGCTCGGTGGCACAGTGGTTAGCACTGCTGCCTCACAGCACCAAGGACCCAGGTTCGATTTTGGCCTCGGGTCACTGTCTGTGTGGAGTTTGCACTTTCTTCCCTTGTCTGCATGGGTTTCCTCTGGTTGCTCCAGTTTCCATTCCACAATCCAAAAATGTATGGAGTAGGTTGATTGACCATGCTAAATTGCCCCTTAGTGTCAGGGGATTAGCAGGGTAATTGTGTGGTTACACGTATTGTGGGTGGGATTGTAGTAGGTACAGACTAGATGGGTCAAATGGCCTCCTTCCGTACTGTAGTGATTCTATGAAAAGCAGATTTAATAGTAATTTTTAAAGTATTTATTTCAAAAGGAAATATTTGAAAGACTATGTGGAAAGAGCCGGCGAGTGAGACAAATTTGATAACTAACAGAGAGTACAAGCATGATATTCTCAATAACCACTTCCTGTGTTGTGTGATTGCACAACGTGACCTTTTAAAATATTTGATTTCAGATGGAAATCCTTTGTGAACACCAGCAGTTCCGGGTCCAGGTGGATGGACAGAGGCTATTTGATTTTGCACACCGCGTCCAACAACTACAAAAACTAACTGCTTTAAAAATTACAGGTGATGTCCGACTGACGAAAGTAGTTTGATTTTTGTGATGATAGAAGAAAAACAACTTAAGAAGCAGGTGCCTTTCCCAGCTTTTATAACTCAGTTAGGTATTTTAAAGTATAGAGACTCTCTGATCCTGCACCACTGGCTTTCCGAGCAGCAGCAGAACCTTTTGCAAACATTGGAAAAGTGTGATTTTTAAAAAACGATTAAAAATCATCAGCATTTGTTCAAGACAGTTCTGTGCAGTGAAGTTTTTCAACAATTGAATTTGACTTTTAAAGTATAGTGACAAATTGGACCTGGTTAAGAGCTTTTTCCTTTCTGCAATTAAATAGTTTGGATGTTTTGAGGTTTGTCTGCACTTGCTTTTTTGTTTATACCACACTGTGAAAAGTTAGCTGTCCTATTGCTTGAATATTGGCCAATGTGTCCTATTATTTGAAGTATGTCAAAGAGCACTTGTATGTGCAATAAAAGACATATAGACCCCACCACTTGCCTTATACCATCATTGTTTATCCCGAACAGCTACTTGATTTTGTTTTATTTATTCGCAGGACATGGGTGTTGCTGGCTGGCCAGCATTTATTGCCCATCCCTAGTTGCCTGAGGGCAGTTGAGAGTCAGCCACATTGCTGTGGCTTTGGAGTCACATGTAGACCTGACTGGGTAAGGATGGCAGATTTCCTTCCCTAAAGAACATTAATGAACCAGACAGTTTTTCCAACAATCAGCAATGGTTTCATGGTCATCAGTAGATTTTTAATTATAGACATTTATTTTTATTATTGAATTCAAATTCCATCATCTGCCATGATGGGATTCGAACCCAGGTCCCCAAAACATTAGCTGAGTTTCTGGATTAATAATAGATGCCCATTGATTTATTATTGCCACATGTATTAATATACAGTGAAAAGCATTGTTTCTTGCACACTGTACAGACAGTGCATACCATTCATAGAGAAGGAAAGGAGAGAGTGCAGAATGTAGTGTTACAGTCATAGTTAGGATGTAGAGAAAGATCAACTTAATGCGAGGTAGATCCAATCAAAAGTCTGATGGCAGCAGGGAAGAAACTGTTTTTGAGTTGGTTGGTATGTGTCCTCAGACTTTTGTATGTTCTTCCTAATGGAGAAGGTGGAAGAGAGAATGTCTGGGATGCAGGGAGGTGTCCTTGATTATGCAGCTGCTTTTCTGAGGCAGCATAAATATGGCATCGCAGGCAACGCTTCAACATTATTAGGTGAGCCAGCCATCTCAACAGCTGGAGGAACTGTTAGCACCTTGTAAATTACATACTCTTAAGCTTAATCTTCCCCCCACCCTACAGTTGATTTGAGTGCCCACTACTGCAAGCCCTCCTTACTTATCTGCTGAGCTGGACACAGTTTTAAACTTCAGAAGTGTATTTATTCCCTCATTGCAGTTAAATATGATCCATCTTAGAAACAGTGAATTGAGGTGATATGTTCCAGCTCTTTTATAGGGTGAGAGAGTGCTCCTGACCTGTTCAACTTGCCTTCCTACAAAAACCTGATGGTTACAGAATTTTAATCTCCCTAAAGCTAATTGTCTGTGTTCACACATAATTCTGAATCACCCTTTCTGTGCTGAGTTCTTTTTCATTTCCACTGATTCTATTTTTCCAAAAATATACTTCATTCACAAAATTTGTAAAAGTGCAATGCACAACAGTTCAAACTTGACCTTTTATATAAAGTGCAGTACAGATCAGTTTGCTTCAGTATGATGCATGAGGTATCTCACTACACTTACAGGGCATTTTCACAATTTGCATTTACATATCATATTAACCATTCTCTGGTGTGTCCAGCCCAAGGGCTTTGATATGGTTTCCAGCCCCTCGTTCTACTGTAGCAGGAGCAGCTTTCTCCACTGAAACCTTTATGACATCTGCCTCGAGCTATATGGTGTCCCTCAGCATGTAGCCCTGGACTGAGAATTCACCAATCCGAAAGGATTGGTCATCCACAGCTCTTTTCACTGGATGACCAGCAAAATTCAGCAGACCAAATGAGCATTTTTAACTGAGTTGGTGCATCCCTGAGAACGGCCTGTACAATAGAGAGTCCTACATTACAGAGTGCTTGGAATGAATCTTATAAAAAACTGCAACTCTTTCCATACCTTCTTTGCAAAGGCACATTCCAGAAGGAGTTGGGTGACCCCACTGTACCCTCCAGGGAAGCGCACAGATGCAGTGAGATGCTCAGCATGCAGTGATAACCAGATGGGGAGGGGCCTTCTCACCATCAGCCAAGGTGCTTGTTCAAAAGTTCTGCCAGCCACTGCCTGATGGACTTGTGGTCACAGGTGTTTTTCTGCACAAACTTTTCCACAAAATAGGTGGTATGGCAAGGGCGTTACAATCAGGACACATGTCCGCCACATTCATGCATTTATTTCTCACTCTTCGATTGATCATAACAACAGGGTTTTTTGTAACTATCAGGATGAAGATTCTTTATGGAAAGAAATCTGCCATCCTTACCTGGTCTGGCCTACTTGTGACTCCAGAGCCACAGCAATGTGGTTAACTCTCAACTGCTCTTGGGCAACTAGGCATGGGCAATAAATGTTAGCTCAGCCAGCAACGCCCATGTTGCACGAATGAAAAAACAAGGTAGTTCAATGTCTGTGCTTAACCATTCACATGCTGATTATCAAGAACCCAGTCTGACAGGCTTTCTTGAATTTAAATACAAAGGGGATTTATTGAGCTAAAATGCACTCAGGTACAGTTAAATAGATATTTAAAAAGGTAAACCCGCATTCTGACCTCCAACACACACAAGCATGCAAAATAATAAGTTTTACAATAGGCAATTAGTTTTTTTAAAGTGGCATTTTGGCCTTTTGGCTAAGATGCAAATGAGATCAAGCCATGGAGAAGGTGCAAAGACTGCTCCAATCAGCTTGGATTATGTAGATCAAGCCCCAGACAGAGGGTGAGAGCCCTGTATTGTCAGCTTGGATTGGGAATGTCTCACTTGTTGAGACTTTGAATTGGACTTTGATTGGATTAAATTGGATATAAACAAAAAAAAGTTTTTTGCCAAATTAAACTTCAGTTATAAAAGGTCAAAGAAACTCAACTGTTTGAGTCCTTCGCTGGTACCTTTTAGCTGCGGCAGATTTTTCCCATGGTGAGTTTTGGAATTTCAGTGGAGCTGAAGCCGACATAAACTGCAATTTCTGAGAGAACCTCTTCCAAACAATAATCCAGACTCTGACGGCACTGTCACTGCTCTTGCTGCTCAGTTCAAATTAATACTGGGGTGTCATGGTGGCACAGTGGTTAGCATTACTGCCTCACAACGCCAGGGACCTGGGTTCAATTCCCAGCTTGGGTCACTGTCTGTGCGGAATCTGAATATTCTCCCAGTGTCTGTGTGAGTTTCCTCCGGGTGCTCCAGTTTCCTCCTACGGTCCGGTAAACATGCGGGTTAGGTGGATTGTCCTTTAGTGTCAAGGAGACCAGCTAGGGTAAATGCATGGGGTTATGGGGATAGGGCCTGGTGGGATTGTGATCGGTACAGACCCAATGGGCCAAATGGCCTCTTTCTGCACTGTTCTACGAATACTGTCATCACTGGTATTGGCAAAGGGAGGAACAGAGATATTTCTCCCACCTTTCTCAGCAATCAATAGGGTGTGGCAAGGTTATGTAAAGATAAACATGGGTGTTCTTTGAGTACAGAATCTTTACAGTGCAGAGGGAAGCTATTTGGCACATTGAGTTTTCACTGACTTGCTGAAAGAGCATTCTACCTAATCCCGCTCCCCTGCCTTACCCATGGAACCTTGTGCATTCTTTCTTTTCAGTAAGTCGTCTCATAACACCAGGTTAAAGTCCACACCTGACGAAGGAGCAGCGCTGCAAGGGCTCAAGATTTCAGATAAACCTGTTGTACTTTAACCTAGTATTGTGAGGCTTCTTACTGTGCCTACTCCAGTCTAATGTCGGCATCTCTGTATCTTTTTGTTCAGATACAATCCAATTCCCGTTAATTTAACCTACCTCCTCCAGGAAGTTTGTTCCAGACTCCAACCACCCTCTGGGTGAAAAACATTTTCCTCATATCACTGTTACCCCGATGCCAACTATTTTGAATCTGCGCCCACTAAGGGACAAGTTAGCAAGGCCAGTCTGCCTAACCTGCACATCTTTGGGAGGACACCAGACATGGGGAAATGTGCAGTCTCCACACAGACAGTGCCCCAAAGCTGGAATTGAACCTGCATCTCTGGCACTGTGAGGCAGCCATGCTAACCAGCGTGCCACCGTGCTGCCCTGAAGTAACGCAACGAAAGCCCCTAAGTGGGAATCATGCCCCTAGACCAACAAAGCCTTGATACAATGAAAGTTGGGTTTGAGTCAGCATTTCATGATGTGTAGTGGAGGTGAGGCAAAAGCCTGGGTCCAGAACAGACAGCTTACTGTGTATTACGGCAACTCTTTATGAAGCAACAGATAAGCCACATGCTGTCTCAGTGAGTGCAACCTGAGCACAAGTCAGTAGTAACATCAAAAGTAAACTGTTGTTTAATATTAAAGTAACCTTTGGACAGTCTGTGATTAACACTGCTGCCTCTCAGCGCCAGGGATCCGGGTTTGATTCCTAGCTTGGGTCACTATCTGTGCAACATGTGCATGTTCCTCATGTCTGCGTGAGTTTTGTCTGGGTGCTCCGGTTTCCTCCCACAGTCCAAAGATGTGCAGGTTAGGTGCATTAGCCATGTTAAATTCGCCCTCAGTGTACCCAAAAAGGTACCGGAATATGGCGACTAGGGGATTTTCACAGTAACTTCATTGCACTATGAATGTAAGCCTACCTCCGACATTAATAAATAAGGTTAAACTTAAATTGACAGTCAAGCTACAGGTTGAATATTCTGTTGAATATACTTCCTACTGTACTCAGGTAGCATCATTCCTTCATTTGGGCAAAAGGTGTATTCCTTATTTGGCCCAACAAAGCATTAACACATATATATAAAATTAGGGGGTAATATATTAGCATGGATTGAGGTTTGATTAGTGTACAGTAAGCAGAGAGAAGGAATAAGCAGAACATTTTCAGGCTCCCCAGAGTGTAACTAGGTGGTACTACAAAGATAAGTGCTTGCGTGGGTCTCAGTTCAGGTAGCAACAGCAAACCCTTTTAAAACATCCTTGAATTTGACCTGAAAGGACTCTTCTATGGTTTGTGTCCCATTCATTGTTTGGGTTTTGTCCTAGAGCCATAGCTTGTCTTACACTACAGTTTATTAACTTAGGTTTTATTTTAAATCATGACCTCTTTATTACTTGTGAAACATCAATGCTCATCTATTCTTAAATCTTTTATTTTTTCTCGCACCCTTTTCTAAACACCTTAGTTAAAATTTTAGAATCCAAATTGAGAAACACCGTAGGTCTTTAATTCTCTCCTTCCTCTGGGCTTCCTATCGCCTTGGTATTAAGGGTCATTAATGAAGCAGTTAATTACTCCCCCTCCAACATTTCTTTGAACTCTTGCCTTTCCACTTTCAAATTATCCCAGCATTGCTAAAAATAATGCCTGAAGCCCACTTAGTTCCTGAAATTTTTGTCTTCTGTCAAAGACTGAAGAGGTTATCTCAATCTCACTCTCTCTCAAAGAGCCATTAGAATGTTCCTCCTCTGCTTCCGGAAGTCTTTAATGGGGAAAATGTCCCATGGCCCTTTATATGAAGGGCAGCAGTGGTGGGGAGCGAGACAGCACAGTTTGGGGGAAAACTAAGTGGAGAAAAACAAAGGAAAAGATGAAGGGATTTGTGAGGACACACACCAAGATGTGGAGATAGTAACAAAAGTGAAAGGGAGACAGGACAGTAATTGCAGAGCGGATGTTTGAAGGCTGTGATACCAATTGTAAAGCAGAGGATGAGGGAGTAGAGAATAAAGATGTAGAGGGTGAAATTGGTCTTTACTGGGAATGCAGAATGTGCAATCTTCGGTCAGCAGCCAGAATTATAACTTGTCGAATTTTCTTTTCTCTTGACTGTAAAAAGTGATATTGATGGGGTTTAAGAGGATCCTCTGGTTTCAATTTGTATGTTTCCTAGGAACAGGAGAAGATGCTTCATATAAAAGGGTTAGCAAGCTGCAAGCAATGTGGGCTCAAAAATGCCCAAGGAGCCATTCAATGCAGCTTAGAATTGCAGTTTGGACCTTGTGTGCTTTGCAGTACACAAGAAACCCTGGAAATTGTTTGATGCAGTCGGAGGTCAGGAGAAGCTTGGGGAATGGATAAGGTGTGGAAGATTGAAGAATGTTAGAGATAGGCCTCAGAAAAAACCTCAGGAGCCATTTATAGCTTCATGCAGCCAGGAGACTGGAGTTTGAGAAAACCCAGGCATTGCCAGCTTTGTGAAGCTAGCAGTCTGTAACGGAGTTGCAAGTGATCTGATTGTTGGAAGTAGAAATGTGGCTTTGTGAATCCCATGGGATGCAGTCTCAGGAGAAGTGATTGATATTAACAGATGCATTGACAGGTGAGCAGTCATTGAAGCAGTCGGGGTCAGAGCATATTTAGTGGGAAATCAGATATTCAAGAATGAGGAATTAAAATCCCTCAAAGGAGAATTTTAAAAAGATTTTGTCACTCACTATGGTCACTGGGCAGGTTACTGAGATCCATCTTGATTGCATCTGTCCTTTAATGCACAGAATATTGTGTTTGATCACAGTTCATATTTGCCTCATGTTAATGCTGAATGTTAGAATATCGATGTGGTAATTGATTTTACTTCCCTGACTTAGTGTAGTAAATTATATTCTGTTTGTTATTCTCCCTAGGGTAACTGAAATTTCAAACCTTTGGCTGCTTTAAACAAAAGTTACTGTCCCTAACCTGGTCACTGGTTGTGTGGAATTTGCACATTCTCCCCATGTCTGTGTGGGTTTCCTCCAGGTGCTCTGTTTCCTCTCAGTTCAAAGATGTGCAGGATAGGTTGATTGGCTATGCTAAATTGCCCCTTCTGGGGGACTGGCATGGTGAATATGAGAGTTACGGGGATAGGGCTTGGGTGGGATTGTTGTTGGTGCAAACTTGGGCCAAATGGCCTCCTTCTGCACTGTGGGGATGGCACAGTGGTTAGTACTGCTGCCTCACAGCGCCAGTGACGCAGGTCCGATTGCAGCTTTGGGTGACTGTCGGTGTGGAGTTTGCACATTCATCCCGGGGCTGCGTGTGTTTCCTCCAGGCCCTCTGGTTTCCTCCCACAGTCCAAAGATGTGCGGGTTAGGTCGATTGGTCATGCTAAATTGCCCCTTAGTGTCAGTGGGACAAAATGTTACAATCAACATGTAAGGTAAATACATGGACGACAGGGATAGGGCCTGGGTGGGATTGTTGTCGGTGTCAGCTCGATGAGCCGAATGGCCTCCTTTTGCACTGTAAGAACTCTATGAACGTCAATTCCATAAATATGTGGGGTTACGGGGATAGGACTTGTGTGGGATAATTTCAGTGCAGGTTCAGTGGACTGAATGGCCTCCTTCCGCACTGTAGGGATTCTGTGGGATTGTAACATTTCTCCGGCCCTAGGCTAAGGCACAGAATACAGTACCCTTACTGCACTCATGCACAGGTCTGCTATCTCAGGGCAGAGTAGGGGAGTATCAACCTCCTCTGGCCAGCATCAACTGTTCACTGGATAAACCTATCACTGAGCAAGGACAGATGAAAAAAAATTCCAGTGAGTTTTTAAGTATCTCTGTTTCCTGCTCTAACTCATCCCATCGCAATGACAGTGGAATGATGCAGAAGAGGGTTCCACAGATGTCAGCAGCTACGTAGTTCTGAGAACCTTAACGGACTATTCGACTGCGAAAACGTCACAGCCAAGCTTGCTGCATGTTCATCTTACGTCTGTCATTGCTGGATAGCAACCAGGAGCAGGAAAACCCAGTTAATTCCCACCTTCTCCTTCAGTCACCCGTCCAGGGACACAACTGTTCGGAACAATGTCTCATCTCTGCCTACTGGCAGCAATCAGCCAAATCAAGAATGACCAGAGAGGAGATAAACAACTTCAAAACACCCAGTGTCCTCCTTTAATTATTAGATTTTTTATCCTTTTAATTACAGTCAAAAATCTCAGACCAATTTTAAGGAGCGCTGAGTTAATATTTTTAGATGAAAGCAAAATCCAACTGCAGTAGCAAATTCCACAAGGTATTTATATTTGGGTACACATTAAAGCAATGACATGACAAAAAGAACTGCAAAATTTAGAAAAATAAAGTGCATAAATAATAATTTGGGTATTAAACAACTGCAAAAGACCTCATTTTCTATCTTGTCTTGAAATTCCAGTGAAAAGGTACTGTTTCCATGTGGCATGCCTACTGGGGTGGGGTGGAGCACAGTCTTTGAGTGCAATCTCTTCAATCTGGTGACTGCTCAATTTGTCAAACATTTACAGATGGACAAATAGCAAAATATTAATCCAGAGTTGGAGATTAATACCTCCTGTGGTTGTTGTTTTATATCCAAAGTCTGCCAGGTTCACTCGCTCTCCCAGCAAAAGAGATCTCAAAAGCCAATTAGTAACTTCTGTCAACAATGTAGACGTGTGCAAGGGAGAGAGAGAATATTGGACATGTTTTCACATTCAGGACTGCATTCTCTGGCAATTTTAAAAAAAATAGTCCAAATGCCACGAGATAGAAGCACTTCAGAAATTTGGCATCAAGTTCATTTCCTTTGTTTTTCTCACGCCAACTGATGGCACCTTTGCAAGATATTCATGTCAACTGTTTAATTGCCTGGATCCACTCTGACCTTTCTGCACGGGAGCCAGCTTGAATATAATAATGCACATCATCCGTAGTTATGATCTTGAAGAGATTGCCTTGAACGTTTCCCTTTATGCCTGAAAGATTCAATAACCAAAAAGGATAAATATTTATGTCTGTCATATTAAAAAGACCTTTTCTGCCATCTGATGGAAAATAATAATTTGGTGAACCTAACACAAGTCACAGCTTAGAAGCAATCTTTAAATCTCTAAATGAGATACATCATGAGCACTAGCTGATTAGCACTAGGGGAGCCATGAAGGCATGATGATTAGCACTGCTGCCTCATAGCACCAGGGTTCGATTCCTGGCTTGGGTCACGTTCTCTCCGTGTCGGCATAGGTTTCCTCTGGGTGCTCCGGTTTCCTGTCACACTCCAAAGATGTGCAAGTTAGGTGGATTGGTCATGATAAATTGTCCATTAGCACCAGGGGGATTAGCAGGGTAATTTTATTTACCCTGGGGTTACAGGGGTAGGGCCTGAGTGGGATTGTTGTCAATACAGGCTTGGTGGGACAAATGGCCCCCTTCTGTACTGTAGGGATTCTTAAAGTTATTTATTAGACACAAGTTAGCTTGCATTAAGACTGCAATGAAGTTACTGTGAAATTCCCTGAGTCACCACATTCCGGCACCTATTTGAATCAATGCACTAACCAATACACCTTTCAGAATGTGGGAGGAAACCGGAATGCCCAGAGGAAACCTACACAGACACGGGAAGAACGTGCAAACTCCACACAGAATGACCCGAGCTGGGAATCGAGCCCAGATCCCTGGCACTGTGAGGCAGCAGTGCTAACCACTGTGCCACTCTAATCTATAATCTCTAAATGTGATACTTGGTGATTAACAGAGATTTGAAAAAGACCAATACTACTCTGAAGTTGTTTTTTTTCCCCCTTTTATTTTCAAACTCATTGTACTAGCTGCTTATTGCAGCATCTTCCTCAGGTGTGTTGTCCAAATTGACATCTCATCTAATAAGTTTGACTGAGAGCAGCCTCTCCACAAATGAGGTAATTATTGACATTGACTTAAATTCGAAAATAAAATGAGGTCTTTATTACTCCTTTATATGATTGAATGAAATGCATAAGTTGTGCAGTTTGCAATCTTATAATTAAATATCTTGTTGAAAGACAGCAGAACCTCTGGTCAATACTTGCTGCCAACATTTGTCTGTTGAATTAAGCTTTTCATAACTTTTTGTTCTTTAATTTATCATGGGAGAAACCAGCAAAAATTTGTTTATTGCCTCTTGCTGCCTAAGAAGGTCTTGGTACGCATTTTTATTAAGCAGTAATTAGCCAAACAACTGAATCTCTTGCTAGGCCATTTCAAAGAGTAAAAAAAAATACAGTGCAGGAACAGGCCCTTTGGGCCTCCAAGCCTGCGCCGATCATGATGTCTACCTAAACTAAAACTGTATGCACTTACTGAGTCCATATCCTTCCATTCCCATCCTATTCATGTGTTCATTTCATACGCACTTAAGAGTGAACCAGATAGCGCAAGACTGAATCTCTGCACCAGAATGGGTCAGAGTTGAAGGATCTGACCTCTGAAGAAACCAGTTGGGTCTTTACAATAATCCAGTCGATTTGTTTTTTGGATGGCAGCTCACAAATCACCAGGCTGATAGCAGTTGATTTGGAACTTGACCCTTGTTGCTAGTACATGACCTCTGTTACTAACCTTTGACCTCTGTGGGTCCTCCAGTACCATAACCACCACATTATTGTACTGTAAGCACCTCAAATGTTGCCCGATATTTCACTGGTTATTTTGCGCAACTTAATGCCTCTATCTCCACCGATTTCTAATGAGAGATCAGGTCTTACCTGGTGCGACGCCATTGTCTTCCAGAGCAGAAACCAAGCAGCCTCGAAGTGACAACCCACCTGCAGGCTGATTATTGTTTTCCTAATGAGGCAAAGCAATTATTTCAGGTCAGTTGAGAAAAACCTTTCATGATTTAATCAAAACAAATGTTAATGTGCAGGAAGCACAAATTGACTGCAAGTTACACAGGAACTTTCTTTTGAATATTCCATTTTTTTTTGGTCTTTCTGTAGGCCACACTTCACAGCTAAACCTACACTGAGGACTTTGATAACATTCTGCTTCCCCCTAGTCTCTTGGCTGCTCTTGCATGATCTGCGAGGTGGATTCAAGATGTCAACCTTGTAGCTTTTTCTGTACTCCTCACAGCACCACTACCAAAAAAGTAAATAAATATTGTGTTCCCTTCCACACCACTACAGACTTTGCTTCACCCTTTCAACATCTCTCTTACACGAGGTAAGAGGTTAGTAGAGTTCATCACGAGAAGCAGAGGGAAGGACTTGAAGTGAGACTGTGGATCCAGAGAGGGTTTCCAATCCAGCCTCCTTTTGTGCTAGTAAGTATTAGCTAGGACGCATCTAATAAAGAAGATGCAAGTTGCCTAACAACCAAAGACAGTACTTCCAATAGCGCAGCACTCCCTCAGGTGCAGGAGTGGAGTGTCAGTTCACATTTGCATTAAAGTTAGGGTGGCATGGTGACACAGTGGTTAGCACTGCTGCCTCACAGTCCCAATTCTAGCCTCAGATTACTGTCTGTGTGGAGTTTGCACGTTCTCCTCATGTCTGTGTGGGTTTCCGTCGGGTGCTCCAGTTTCCTCCCACAATCCAAAGATGTGTGTGTTACATTGATTGGCCATGCTAAATTGATCCTAGTATCGGGCGGATTAGCAGGGTAAATACGTCGGGTTACGGGAATAGGGTCTGGATGGAATTGTGGTCGATGAAGACTCAATAGGCCAAAAGGCCTCCTGCGGCACTGTAGGATTCTATAAGTCTTTGCACAATTTTCTGATTGAGGTGTAAGTGTTATCCAGTGATTCACGGCTGTGTGACAGTTTTAAATGTTACACATACACAGTACACTAGTCACTTCAAGCTGGAGGTCGCCTTTTGACAATCAGTGTTCATGAGCAAAATGTTCATGTGATATTCCTTTCTTTACTATATTAGCAGCCACTAACCCAGGTTGAGTGTTATAACTGGGATCAGGATCACAGCGGTGGAGTCTAATGTGCGAAAGACATCAGACTGAATAATTTTTTTAAAAGTATCAGAGCATTAACAAAAAAATGCTGGATTTAGTCAGCTGGTCGGACAGCATCCATGGAGAGAGAAACAGAGTTAATGGCCAGAATTTTATCGGCATGCTCACCCGAGGCTCATAAGATCCCACCCCGAGCCAATGGAGAATGCCGTCCTGCGAGCCTTGCTCGCCCCGATTCTGGGGCAAGCAAGATGTAAAATTCCGGCCAATATTTCAAGTCAATGAGCTTTCAAAAGAACTCTAGGGTCATCGACCTGAACTATTAACTCAGTTTCTCTCTCCACAGATGCCACCTGACTTGCAGAGTATTTCCAGCATCTGCCGTATTTTACTTTTCTATCAGACTTTTGCCTAGATTTGGATGCAATGGGGCAGAGAATGTCCAGCTAATGGAGGGGGGGATATCAAGGCAGATACCTCATTCTGCTACAAGAATCCCTCCCAGCAGCTGACCTTGAAATGGTATGACAGGGACAGATGAAGCAGTCAACACATTCACACAGAAAGCTGACGTTAAAATGCACAATATTAACCTTGCAGGGATCGTAGTAATGTAGGTGTGCAGGTTCAGACCTCAAAACAAATCTTCTCACTTTCCAATTCTTCCTTTTGTGTCCCTAAGTACAAAACAAAATTCACAATGTTTAAGATCTTGGAATTCAGAAAGATTAAAGTTTCATGTAGATAATTAAACACTTAAGATGAAAACTGATATTCAGCGGAATCTCCAGGCTTCTCGCATTGTAGAGTCACTCTTCGAACATACTGTGATACATTCATGTTGCCTTAAAGTTTTTGAAGTTTATTTATTAGTGTCACATACAGGCCTACAATAACACTGCAATGACGTTACTGTGAAAATCCCCTAGTTGCCACACTCCGACACCTGTTTGGATAACACTGAGGGAGAATTTAGCATGGCCAGTGCCCCTAACCAGCATGTCTTTCAGACTGTGGCAGGAAACTGGAGCACTCAGAGGAAATATACTCAGACACGGGGTGAACGTGCAGACTCCACACAGATGGGGACCTAAGCCCGGAATCAAACCTGGATCCCCGGTGCTGAGGCAGCAGGCAGCCAGGAGTCAAACCTGGAATCTTCTAATCCATAGTCTGATGTGTTATCCATTGTGCCACTGGCCCACATGTCAAAATTGGGCTGCATTTTGCAGCTTGGAATGTAGCACCACCCAGTCTGGCAGTTCCACTTCAGAGGTTAAATAATAATATTTGGCTTCACAATCCAATGGTCAAAATTCATGCACATGACAACTAGAATCATGGACCTGGCTTCGATTCAAAAGGTGAGCTAATTCACAATACCATTGGAGCTTGGGTATATTCAAAGCAGCCTTAAGAGTAATTGATTAAATAATTACGTAATAGAATCAATATCAATAAAAATGCATAAACATATTTATTTAGCAAAACAACCTTTAGCAATGGTAATAAATTTGTCTTCATTCCCTCTGGTTCCCACCCACTTAAACAAGGTTAAGATAGAAAATCCACCCAGAGTTTCAAAGTGGTGAATTTAACCTTTTCTTGATTAAATAAAAAAGCCAAAACCAACATTTTGAAACTTTGGGCTTGATTTTTGTGGCTTCCATGGGGTTGAGTGGGCTGGGATAGTAATGGGAGCAGCATCTGGGCATGGCTCTGCTGTTTCCCAACACCTGGGGAAGGCAGGGAAGTGTAATGGCTCCCACACCTCAGAACCAGGGAGCCAATTAAGATGTTTAAGGCCCCAGTTATTATGGAGTAATTTTTGCAGGCTCAGCGGCATTTTGCTGATTACACAATGGCTCCACCCAGCCACATACAGGGGGTTGTCATCTCGATCAAGGTGGTTCCCTGCAGCAGATCAGGGGGACATCAGAGCTGTCAAGAGGGCCCCCTCTTGCCCCAAAGAGGGGGTTAACCATAGAATCCCTACAGTACAGAAGGAGGCCATTCGGCCCATTGAGTCTGTACCAACCACAATCCCACCCAGGCCCTATTCCCATAACCCCACATACTTACCCTACTAATCCTCCTGACACTAGGGTCAATTTAGCATGGCCAATCAACCTAATGCGCACATCTTTGGATCCACATGGAAGGCTGCACCTGAGGGTCAAAATAATCCTCCATGGTGAGGTGCCCTCGTGATTCCTGGCCTGCCTCAGCTGTGCCCATCTTCCCTTGTGGGGTTGCTGAAGCTCTAGAGTTGTTGGCCCTCAGATTGGACCAGCAGCATTGGTATCCCTAACAGGATGGTGAATGTGGAGATCGCCAATACGGAGGCCACCTCCAGCAAGACAGCACTGGCACTTCCAGCAAGTGCCAACTCATGAATCCCATTTGGCATTAACGCCCCAAATCCCCCGGCCCCTTATTTCCCATTATGACTCCCCCTCTACATTCCAATTTCATTTCCCCTTCCAGTTATGAAGACAATGGAACAATTGAGTAAAATTGTCAAAAATCAGATTAGAGCCACTCCCCCGCCCCCGATCACTGTTTGAAATGAAGAGCAGGAGACATAGAGGAGCAGCTTATTTGCCATTTTACGCCTTCACCCAAAGTTAAATTATAGGGTGACACGGTGGCACAGTAGTTAGCACTGCTGCCTCACAGCACCAGAGACCCCTTGGGTCACTGTCTGTGCAGAGTCTGCACAGGTTTCCTCCGGATGCTCCAGTTTCCTCCCACAGTTCAAGAGATGTGCTGTTTGGATGCATTGGCCATTCTAAATTCTCCCTCAGTGTACCCGAACAGGCACTAGAGTGTGGACTAGGGGATTTTCACAGTAACTTCATTGCAGTAATAATGTAAGCCTACTTGTGACATTAATACTTAAACATACTCCCATTAACAAATTCATTTTAAAACTACATCAATCCAAAAGATATATATTTTTATTCATATGATTTGGGCCTCACTTGTTGCCTGTTCCTATTTGCGCCTGAGAGAGTAGTGGTGACTTGCCTTCTTGAACCACTGCAGTCCATGTGGTGTAGGTACACCCACTGTGCAGTTAGGGAGGGAATTCCAGGATTTTAACTGATATTTTGATCAACATGTCAACTCTGGGGAGTTGTCATTTTTAAATACTTGTAAGGTAGGTTTTCCTGAGAGATTACCTCAATTCTTCCATCACAGGGCTCGACAAACTAAATTAATTGCAGAATGTTCGCATCTCAAGCCAAATGAATTGCAGAGATTAAGAGCCAGATTACCTGCTTCACCAGAAACCCTTGCTTCACAATCTTGCCGCTGAGCTCCATATGGGGTATTTCGATCTTATCATTTGAACTATCCGTCTTCCCCTCATTTTTTGCCTATAGAAAATACAAAATTCAAGAGTTAGGTTTTGGCATCCTGTCCACAGTCTCGCCACATCACCACCCTGTCCCCACCACTACCCCACCCTCATGACTGGGAAGGGAGTTTAAAAGTATGGTTGGTTTCTCCTTTAGGGGTCTCAACGTGATGTTGAAACTTAATGGGGTCACATTGACATAAGGCATGTATTGTGCTGCCGAAATAGGATGGTGCAATCACCGTTTTAGATAAGAATTTACACCCCTCCTTGAGACAATGTGCCCACCTGGCTTTCCCTCTATAACACAAGGAGAAATTATTTCCACTGGAAGGAGGATCCACACAGTAAGAAGTCTCACAACACCAGGTTAAAGTTCAACCAGTTTATTTGATAGTAAACCCACAAACTTTCAGAAACACTGTTCTCTCGTGTGTGGGTACACAGCCAGAAGTTACAGCAGCGGTGGGCAACCTATGGCCGGGGGGGGGGGCAGTGGAGGTGGGTGGTGCACATGTGGTCCATCTGGATTCTAAGTGTGACCCATGAGACATTTTGTTGACCGTTGCTCACACGCAGGTTGTCACATTCTGCTGATTTCCATCCATTTGGTGGTTTTCCGATAGGTATGACTGAAGTGATTCGCACATGAAGTAAAGGCATGTGAAATGAGGTGCGTGCTAGTTGCTCACAACATTAAGTAGTCTGACAACACCAGGTTAAAGTCCAGCAGGTTTATTTGGAATCACAAACTTTTGGAGCACTTCTTTTTCATCAGGTGGGTGGAGAGGTAGGTTTCACAAACAAGGCATACATAGACCTATATATACATAGGTCTGTTTACAGATAGACAAACTCCAGTCTGTATGCATGTTTGTGAAACCTACCTTTCCACTCATCTCATGATCAGCACTCCAAAAGCTGTTGATTCCAAACAAACCTGTTGGACTTTAACCTGGTGTTGTAAACTTCTTACTGTGCCCACCCCAGTTCAACACCAGCATCTCCCCATCGTGGCCTCACAACATTGTTTGAGAGAGTTGTGCACTCCGTGTCCAAATTGTAAATATTTATTTTGTTTCTACCAAGTTGATGATAATTCTATTACTGTGTAAATGATTAATCATCTGATTGATTAAGCTCTGACAAAGGGCCATACAGACTCAAAACGTTGTCTTTATTCTCGCTCCACAGATTCTATCCAATCTGCTGAGATTTTCCAGCATTTTCTGTTTTGTTGCAACATTTTCTACAGCTCATTATGAGATATTCAGCAGAGCACGGAGTGAAAGTAATATTAAAATACTGAGCGCAATTTGTGTATCCAAAATACTTTTAATAGGGCCATGGTTAGCTAACAAGCCCTATTTCAAATCTTGTAACCCACTGGGATGGAGGGGGGCCACTCATGTTGCCCACTCACTAGCCTAGGTGGCCTCTCATTTGGTTAAGCTTTAAAATAAGTGGCAAAAGAACTGGAGGGGGATGGGGAGACATTTTGAATTGATTTATTATTGTCCCATGTATTGGGATGCAGTGCAAATGGAGCACTATACAGTAAAATCATGCTGTTCATAGAGTACATAGGGAAGAAGGAAAGAAGAGGTTGCGGAATACAGTGTTACAATTATCAATAGGGTGAAGAGAAAGATCAGCTTAATATGTGATAGGAACATTCAAAAGTCTGAAGGCAGCAGGAAAGAAGCTTGTTCTCGAGTTGGTTGGTATGAGTTTTCAGACTTTTGTATCTTTTTCCCAACGGAAGAAGGTGGAAGGGAATATGTCTGGGATGCGTGGGTCCATGATTATGCTGGCTGCTTTGCCAAGGCAGTGGGAAACGTAGACAAGTCAATGAAGGGGAGGTTGGTTTGTGTGGTGGACTGCAGTATGTTTACAACCCTTTGTAGTTTCTTGTGGTCTTGGTCAGAACAGGAGGCTTACCAAGCTGTGATGCAGTGGGGAAAGCTGCTCTCTATGGTGTGTCTGTAAAAATTTATTATACACAGTGAGTTGTGAGCTGGAACATGCTGCCTGAAAGGATGTACTGGAGGTGCATTGCCAGCATTGGATCTATGTTTCAGTAAATAATCAACACCTTCAGAAGAGGAGAAAATGAAAGAGGAGAAAAGGTAAAGAGTGACACTGCGCACAACTGGAGACTTACAAAGCAGTAAAGTGCTGTAGAATCATCGAGGAACAGGTCTGTGCCAGCAGTATTCCACACAGCTTTCGTACTTTTATCTCCAACTGGTTTAATGAAATCGTCTTCAATTAGGAGAGAGGCTAACGCAACACCATCAGAACGAAATGGGACAACATTTCTGGACACCAGCCAGTCAATCACAGTAGCACCTTTAGACAGAAAAATAAAGATATTAAATAATTAGCTCCACTCGTTGAGAATTAGTCTAGAGATAGAGGGAACACATTCTATTCAGTGGAGAGTCAGAGCTCCCCATACCTCTCAGATAAGGGATTGCAGGCGTATTATCTTTAAAAAAAATGCAAAGCCATGGTTCTGCTGGAAAAACAAGTGATAAAATTACAGACTCTTTTCGTTTTTGCTATATTTAGTTTCCAAAGGGATTATAGTTTAACCATTGACATATTTTCTTGAAGTCAACTTTTAAAAGGCAGAAGATATTTAGATCAGTATTAATTCGTATCACACAGTACCAAAAACTATGTAATACTGTGAAATCTTGATATCATAAGCTTATTGCCCAACTTTCAGATCCAATAACATAGAAACTAGAAGCAGATGTAGGCCATTCAGCCCTTTGAGCCTGTTCTGCCATTCATTTTGATCATGGCTGATTATCAAATTCAAAATTTTGATTTCCCCCTTTTCCCCATATCCCTTTAGCCCCGAGAGCTCTCTCTTATTTCTTCTTGAAATCACACGTTTGGCCTCAACTACTTTCTGTGGTAGTGAATTCCACACATTCATTACCCTCTGGGTGAAGAAATTTCTCCTCACCTCAGTTTTAAGATGCGGGTTGATGGGTTTTTGATAAGAGAGGGGGTTAAGGGTTATGGGGAGAGGGCGGGAATGTGGAACTGAGCCACGACAGATCAGCCATGATCTTATTGAATGGTGGGGCAGGCTCGAAGGGCTAGATGGCCTGCTCCTGCTCCTATTTCTTATGTTCTTATCTCTTTATCCTTATCCTCAAACAGTGACTCCTAGTTCTGGACTCCCCCACCATTGGGAACATTCTTTCTGAAGTTACCCTATCAAATCCTGTTAGCATTTTATAAGTTTCTGTGAGATAGAGATATATATCATCAATTGGAATTGGAAATCCTTTTTAAAATGGCTTTATGTTCCTGCACCTTCTTACAGTAGTATTTTGCTAAGTAAATGTTTACATTAACTGAAAGGAACCAGGGTGTAAATATCTACTGAAAGCAGCTTTGCCTTTCACCATTTGTTCCTTGGGCTTTTCTTTGGACAGGTTCAGTTGAAATCTTATCAAGCATCTGTTCCCACCAAAAAACAAACCTCAGCATATCAGAAGTTAAAGCAGTGAATTAGAACCAGTTTCCAGGTCACACTAAAAACATAACAGGAGAAAAAGAAACTAAATTATTAGAACTATTATTGCTATAAAGGTGACTTACTATACCTTTCTGAACATATCAACACTCCTTATTTATACTGGGAGATTACAGTTCCCTGCTCATTTATCTAGTATCTTTATGAAGAAAATGTTTGCTTTTATTAATATGAACTTGTTCACAGTGTGAAATCACTAATTATGAGAAAACCAACCAATTTTTAATTTTAAAACAGTCAAGATTTTTAAATGGAAGTTTGTTGCTTTTCAGGTATAATAGAAGTAAAAAGTGTATTGGTGATTCTTCATTGATCCTTAGTAAGATCCTGGCTGGAGTATGGTGTGCAGTGTTGGGTTCTAGACTGCAGGACAGATGTCATAGGCAAAATAACACAATGCCATGAGGAAATAGAATTACAAATTGTAGTGTTCAAATATTCAATGTTTGATTATAAGACTCTGAATACTGATCTATGCTTACTGTGCTTGATCGGTTAAGCTGGAGTGTTGACTCAGTAAAGTAAATAGATGCCACAGAAGCTGAGTTGGAAGTAATGATTCTATGACTGAGCTCGACTCCAACTGAATGACATCTAACAGGTCTTGAGAACATTAGTGGAAGTGATCATGGAGATACTATCCTTCTGGCTGAAACAGAAGCAGTGTTGAGAAACACATTCAATTGAAGAGGGTATTGAGCATAACTGTGATCCCTCCATGGTCAAACAGCCCATCATCACATATATGCTTTTTAGCAATGAGTAAAGAATGGCCTCAGAGGATTGTCTGGAACCATATCTTCCATAAGGGAGGGAAGAAAAGCAGAAAGAACAAAATAGTGAAACAAAACTCAAGCCTTGTCCAGGGTTCCACATTCACTCGCTTACCTGTAAAGCACATCTTGTAGGTATTCCCATATTCGCCATTTGTCATCTCTTTGATCCCACTGCTGGCTTCTTGCATGTCAATGATTAAGTGACTATAAATTGAAAAGGAAATATTATTTTGCTGTTAAAGGTAGTGAGTGGCACAGCAGTTAGCATTGCTGTTTCACAACGCCAGGGACTTGGGTTCAATTCCCGGCTTGGGTTACTGTCTGTGTGGAGTTTGCACATTCTTCTCGTGTTTGTGTGGGTTTCCTCTCACACTTCAAAAGATGTGTGGGTTAGGTGAATTGGCGATGTTAAATTGCCCCTTAGTATCAGGAAGATTAGCAGGGTAAATACAAGGGTTGTGGAAATAAGGTCTGGGTGGGATTGTTGTCAGTGCAGGTTCAATGGGCCGAATGGCCTCAATCTGCACTGTAGGGATTCTACGATTTATTTATTATCATTCTCGGATGTGGGGAGCTGTGTCCTTCAGGATTTGGAGCAGAAGCCCTCCTTAAACTGCTGGAGCTAACTTTAATACAAACAAAACCTCGATCTTCAGACCTCAGTTTACTTATTCATGTTGCAAATAGGTTTCCATTAACACCACAACGAAGTTACTGTGAAAATCCCCTAGTCACCAACTCCGGCGCCTGTTCGGATACACTGAGGAAAACTTAGCATGGCTAACGCACCTAACGAGCACGTCTTTCAGACTGTGGGAGGAAACCGGAGCACCCGGAGAAAACCCACACAGCCACAGGGAGAATGTGCAAACTCCACATAGACAGTGGCCCAAGCTTGGAATCGAACCTGGGTCCCTGCAATTAAATGTCAAAGACATTGTGATCTGGAATCACAAATAGAACAGACTGAGTAAGAATGGCAGGTAGCTTTCCCCGAGGGGAATTGGTAAAGCAGCTGGGTTTTCTCCAATAGTTTAAAGGACGTTTTACTGATACCAATTTTTGACTTCCATTTCTTTACAAAACCAAATTCTCCAGCTTTCTCTGTGGGATTTGAAACTCGCATTCGACAGTGTATTAACTCAAGTCTCTTCAGCAGCGTAACCCTCCACACTACCGTAGCTAAATATCCCAAGGCAATTGAAATTTAATTAAGTTTAATTTTAATAACTATTATATTAATTGATAGGTTCCAGATTTTACACTGGAATTGAATATTAGTGTACAGCAGTTAAACACTATCAGAGTCAACGTGCAAGCCAATCAGTTTTAGTTCCGCCTTATTGAATAATAGAATAACAGTCCAAAAAATGTACGGGTTAGGTCGATTGACTAAAGTTGATCCTAGTGTCAGAGTAATTAGCAGGGTAAATGTGTGGAGTTATGGGAATAGGGCCTGAGTGGGATTGTGGTCAGTATAGACTCGATGGGCTGAATGGCCTCCTCCTGTGCTATAGGGATTCTATGATTCTGTGAGAAGGAGGGGATAATATTAAACTTTAGAATGGAATGATTCATAAGCTTCTTGCAGTGCAGACAGAGGCCATTCAGCCCATCAAGTCTGCACCGACAACAATCCCACCCAGGTCCTATTTCTGTAACCCACCCATTTACCCTGCTAATCCCCTTGACACTATGGGGCAATTTAGCAGGGCCAATCAACCTAACACACACACATCTTTGGACAATAGGAGGAAACCAGAGCACCCCGGAGGAAACCCACACAGACGCAGGGAGAATGTGCAGACTCCACACAGGCAACACCTGAGGCTGGAATTGATCCCTGGCACTGTGAGGCAGCCATGCCAACCACTGTGCCGCCGTGCTGTCCACAAACTTGTTATGAATAAATTAATTTGAACATTAAAGAACAAGTTTATTTCAGGTTTTGTGAAGCTAAATAATAAACCAGAATAATAAAAAGCAGCATTTCCTGACGCTGCTGCCATCAAAATACATTAAAAACATCTAGCTTCTTCCCTACTGATTATGATATAAAATAGAGAATATCAAAAATATATCATTGCCACACTTATAACGCACATTTGTAGCAAGTCACTGTATTACAGAGATCAGCCATGAATATTTTTCAAAACAGGTGCATCAGTAAGGTGAAAGATATTCATCAAATTGATTCTGAGAATGAAAGGATTGATGTATGAGGAAAGATTAAACAGTTTGGGCTTATACTCGCTGGAGTTTAGAAGGATTGAGAGGCGTTCTGATTGAGGTATATAAAATACTAAAAGGGATTGATAAAGTAAATGTAGACCAAATGTTTCCTTTTATGGGACAATCTGGAACAAAAGGTCACAGAGTATAGGTTGAGAGGCAGTAGATTTATAATTGAGATGAGGAGGAACTACTTCCCACAGAGGGTAGTGAATTTGTGGAACTCATTGCCCCATAGCGTGGCGAAATCTGAATCATTAAATGGTCTAAAGAAGGGGATAGATAAATTTCTAATTAAAAAAATGGGTTAAAGGGATGTGGGGAACAGGTGGGGAGGTGGATTTGAGACCAGGGAAAGATCAACCATGATCTGATTGAATGGTGGGACAGTCTCGAAGGGCTGAATTTGCCAACTTCTGCTCCTAATTCCTATTTTCCTAGGATATTCCTTTGACTTCCTTGATGGCTATGATTGGATAAGCCACACAAACCACACAGATCCTGGGTTCAATCCCTGGACTGTGCTCAGTTAGATTATCTAAGACATGGTGGGACTAGGTCTGCTTGGGGATGTATTAATTGAGTTGGGGTGACCAGGAATACACCGCCTGAGAGGATGATGGAAGCAGATTCAATAGTAAATTTCAAAAGAAACTGGGATTCATGCACTCAATAAGGAGAACCTTGCAGCACAATGGGAGAACAGGAGAGTGGAATTGGGGAAGTGTTTCAAAGAGCCAGCATGGAAAAGATGGACTGAATGGCCTCCCTCTGGAAGATGCTATGGGTGGGATTTTCCGGTCCTGTTGAAGGTGAGCCCCACCCTCCCCGTGGGGCAGGGTGAATGAGCCATGTAAAACGTCTCAGGCATCATCACGACTGGAAGACCCCGCTGGCAATGGCAAGCTGCCCCCACTGTGTGAAAACACACTGGGTGGGGGTGAGGGAGGGGCTGGAAAACCCTGACCTATGATTCCCCTTACAGTAGAACATAAGAACATAAGAACATAAGAACATAAGAACATAAGAACATAAGAACTAGGAGCAGGAGTAGGCCATCTGGCCCTTCGAGCCTGCCCCGCCATTCAATAAGATCATGGCTGATCTGAAGTGGATCAGTTCCACTTTCCCGCTTTCTCCCCATAACCCTTAATTCCATTGTCTGTCAAAAACCTATCCACCCGTGACTTAAATATATTTAGCGAGGTAGCCTCCACCACTTCAACGAGCAGAGAATTCCAGAGATTCACCACCCTTTGAGTGAAGTTCCTCCTCAACTCTGATCTAAACTGCACCCCCCTTATCTTGAGGCTGTGCCCTCTAGTCCTGCTATCCTTTCTAAGCAGGAAGAATCTCTCTACCTCTACCCTATCCATCCTTTTCATTATCTTATACATCTCTATAAGATCCCCCCTCATCCTTCTAAACTCCAACGAGTACAGACCCAGTCTATTTAGTCTCTCTTCATAGTCCAACCCCCTCATCTCCGGTATCAGCCTAGTGAACCTCCTCTGCACTCCCTCCAAGGCCAAAATATCCTTGCGCAAGTGCGGCGACCAAAACTGCACACAGTACTCCAGCTGTGGCCTCACCAGTACCCTGTACAGTTGCAGCAAGACCTCCCTGCTTTTATATTCTATCCCCCTCGCTATAAAGGCCAGCATTGCATTCGCCTTCTTGATCACCTGCTGCACCTGCAGACTGGGTTTTTGTGACTCCAGCTGGAACATGTGTGTAGATAGATGAAGACAGGATCGTCCTTGTCTGTCATGTGCCAAGTGGTTCAATTGGCGATCGTCCAGATTTGCATTAATAGAATGGTCGTACAGCTGGGCCACATCTGTCAGTCCATGTGGGACTATAGTCTGGAATGGCTACAGACAAGAAGGAGAAAGTTCTGGGAGGAAAACAGGACACAGACTGTGAAACAGGAACACTTACTTGAGGCAGATGTTTGCTGGTATTTCAAACGGCACGTTTGAAGTGTTTGATTGCTCTTGGCAATCAGGGTTAGCAGCTCTGATCATTTTTTGAATGTCTGCCGCCCAGGAATCTCGCTGTTCACGGGACGCCGCTTCCAGGAAATGCTCAACGGAATTCTTTGCCTTCAATTTAATCACCAGCTGGAAGAGAGTTGAAGACGTATTCAGACTTGACTCTAAAATTTTCAACCTCTTTGACAAAACCTCCCAACCAGAGAGAGTCCAAACATTTCCCTTGACTTTCAATGGCATTGCCATCACCTAATTTCCCTACCATCGACATCCTGGAGTTTCCATTAACCAAAAATGTAACTGGACCACAAGCAGGTGGTGTGATGGAATACTCTTCACCAGCCTGGATGAGCGCAGCTCCAACAACACTCAAGAGGTTCAACATCTTACAAAACAAAGCAGCTTGCTTGATTGGCACTCTTCCACCACCTTAAACATTCAGTCTCTCCTTCACAGCAGCGTGCACAAGATGCATTGCAGCAACTCACCAAGGCTCCTTCAACAGTACCTTCCAAACCCCCAAACTCCTCCCCCTGCAAGGGCAAGACCACATGGTAAAACCACTGGATCCAAGTTCCCCTCTGAATTACACAAGACCCTGGGTGGGATTTTACAGCCTTGCTCATCCCAAAACTGTAAAATCCCACCCGAGGTCAACAGACCTTCCCATGCTCTGCCCCTCACCCGCTCCAATTCCCGAGGCCAGCGGGCCAGTAGAATTCTGGTCCCAGACTTAGAAATATACCTCTATTCCTTTCCTGGGTCAAAATCTTGGAAGCACCATTCCTCTCACCCTAACAGCACCTGATCGCTGCGGTTAAACAAGATGGCGTATCCCCTTCCTCAAGGGCGATTGGGAATGATGGCCTTGCCAACGACCCCCGCATTTCATGATCAAATAAAACTGACACCGTGACACAACTGAAATGCCCCCAAACCACTCAGCTCAAGGGCAATTAGAGAGGAGCAACAAATGCCAGTGACACCCACATTCCATGAAGGAATAATTCTTTTAAAATCAATGCACTTTGCATTCCTTAAAGCATTGCTTTGAGGGAATTCAGTTCTGTCAAGTGTCTAAAGGCCGCATTGCGAGCTGTGTAAAACAGTGTCACACAGCTCCAGATTTGATGTCTTGCCTACACTGTTAGCTTGTCACAGTTGAAATGGTGATAGAGACGCTGCGATGACCTGAAGTGACCTTGGGTGTTATGGGAAAAGGGAAATCAGTCAGGGATTGTAGAATTCCTACAGTGCAGAAAAGGCCATTCAGCCCATCAAGCTTGCATTGACAAAATTCCACCCAGACCCTATCCCAGTAAGCCCACATATTTACCCTGCTAATCCCCTGACACTAAGGGTCAAGTTAGCATGGCCAATTCACCTAACCAGCATTTCTTTGGACTGTGGGAAGAAACTGGAGAACCTGGAAGAAACCCATGCGTTCATGGGGAGAACATGCAAACTCCATACAGACAGGATGGAATTTTGCCGTCCTGCCCACCATGGGAAGCGTAGCAGATGGAACATGGACCATACAAACATCTATTGACCTCTGGCGGGATTTTCTGGCCTTGAGGCAAGTGTAGCCCAAGAATCCTGTCCACAGTCACCTGAGGCCAGAATTGAACCCAGGTCCCTGGTGCAATGAGGCAGCAGCGCTAAGCACTGTGCCACCCGTGAGTTATCAAATAATAAAGAATATCAGAAAGGAATGGTGCATTTAGAATCTTCAATTCATTTATAAAATTGTACAGTTTAAAGAAATTCATTGGCATAAAGTACACAAACAAGCTTTACAATGTTATAAACATACAAACATGCTTTACAATTCTTACCGGCCTGTTTGCATAATCCATGCATGGACAGAGGAGAGTGCACCCTTCCAGAGATATGATACCTCTAGGTCGAGGCTCCTTCTTTCCTCCTTGTATTTTATAGTAGAGAAGCTGATCTTTGGATAATATGAACCATCGCATCTTCCAGTTGTGAACAACATGGCCCTGAAATTAAACGCTCATCTTAGAAATCTCCCTGAGAGCAATCCCTAACCAGCAGAATCACCCAGCTGTGTGACGATTGCAAACTTTTGCAGAACACATTCATTGTTACACAAGGAAAGTGCATCTTACCCACATCAGCACTGAATTTTGATAACTTTAGGACCATTCCTTATCCATGGTATACTGCCAAAGTTTGAGCTGTAGAGCTCAGAGAAACTGCATTAGCCATATCATTTCTAAATCTAAAATTATATTGTTTTCCTAGGTATTTATTATTTGATGTCTCACAATCCCAGGTTAAAGTCCAACAGGTTTATTTGGAATCACAAACTTCCGGAGTGCCACTCCTTCCTCAGGTGAGTGACTCAACTTGAGTGGGTTGGTGATGTGTAGCCCTTTCAGGATTTTGTCTGTTCACCTGATGAAGGGGCAGCGCTCCAAAAGCTTGTGATTCCAAATAAACCTGTTGGACTCTAATCTGGTGTTGAGAGACTTATTACTATACCCACCCCGGTCTAATGCCGGCATCACCACATCTTTATTATTCAAGTCTTCAAATGTCAGTAAAATGAAGCCTTTTTAAGTGAACCGAGCGGTATTTTGATTAATTAGTCATTAGCATAGCTAGTATTTCATTTTACAACAGTTTAACTGTTTAATGTAAGCCTATTAAAAATGTTTGAGTTTATTTATTAGTGTGACAAGTAGGCTTACATTAACACTGCAATGACGTTACTGTGAAAATCCCATAGTCACCACACTCCAGCGCCTGTTCGGGTACACTGAGGGAGAATTTAGCATGGCCAATGCACCTGACCAGCATATCTTTCAAACTGTGGGAGGAAACTGGAGCACCTGGAGGAAACCCACGTAGACACAGAGAGAGTGTGCAGACTGCACACAGACAGTGACCCAAGCCAGGAATCAAACCTGGGTCCCTGGCGATGTGAGGCAGCAGTGCCGCAGAATAACTTACTTCCAGCTGAGGAATGGTATATCAAGGGACAAATGTTTTTCTTAATTTATATTCATAAAGTTTCATCTTGGTGCACAGGACATAATTTCAAAATCTGAAGAGGATGCAAATCTTGGAAGTATTGCGAACTGTGAGGAGAGTAGTGATGTACTTCAAGAGGATTAGAAACATGCTGGAGAAATGGGCAAACATGTGAGAGTGGAACAATATGGAGAGAAGTGTGATTAGAAGAAGCAGCAACATAAATTAAGGATACAATTCTAAAGGAAATACAGGGCAGACGCTCATGGATGTAAGTGTGCAAAAATCATTGAAGGCAGCAGGGCAGGTCGAGAAAGCAGGTCATAAATTAAACTAAATTCTGTGTTTTGGAAATAGGGGCAGAGCACAAAATAATGAACCTTCATATAGCGGGGGTTCATCCTCAAAAGGAAGGATTTCACCAACTTCTATAGATGCACCATAGAAAGCATTCTTTCTGGTTGTATCACAGCTTGGTATGGGCTCCTGCTCTGCCCAAGACACCAATAAACTACAAAGGATCATGAACGAAGCCCAGTCCATCACACAAACCAGCCTTCCATCCATTGGCTCTGCCTACATTTCCCACTGCCTCAGCAAAAACAGCCAGCGTAGTTAAGCACCCCACGCAACCCAAACATATTCTCTTCCACCTTCTTCCGTCGTGAAAAAGATACAAAACTCCGAGGTCACATACCAACCGACTCAAGAACAGCTCCTTCCCTGCTGCCATCGGACTTTTGAATGGACTTATCTTGCATTAAGTTGATCTCTTTCCACACCCTAGCTGTGACTGTAACACTACATTCTGCACTTTCTCCCTTATTTCCGTATGCTTTGTCTGTATAGCGTGCAAGAAACAATACTTTTCACTGTACATTAACACGTGACAATAATAAATCAAATCAAAACAAAATCAAGATGTGAAGGCTTTAGAAGGGTGCAGAGTTTTACTAGAATGGTTCTGAGGATGAGAGACTTATGAGGATAGATTGGCAAATGTGGGGTAGCTTAGAGAAGAGAAGAGAAGGTTAAGAGGAGATTTGTTAGGCGTGTTCAAAAATCATGAGGGGTCTGGAGTGTAAATGGGGAGAAACTGTTCCCATCAGCAGAAGGTCGAAAACACCAAGGTAATTAACTAAAGAGCCAGAGGTAACATGGGGAAAAACATCTTTAGGCAACAAGTGGTTTGGATCTGAAATGTACTGCCTGGGCGTGTGATGGAGACAGATTCAATTGTGGTTTTCAAAAGGGAATTAGACAATTATCTGAAGAGAAAATGTTTTTACAGGGCTAGAGGGTGGAGAAGTGGGACAGGCTCAGTTATTGATGCATGGAACTGATACAAAGACATTGTGCTGAATGGCCTCTTTCTGTGCCATAACCATTCTGCATCATATGGACATACAGATTAGGAACAGGAGTAGGCCAGTCAATCCTGTTCCACCATTCAATAAGATCATGGCTGATCTGATTGTAACTTCTCACTGACCCCTAATAGCCATCAAGAATCTACCTAGCACAGCCTTAAAAATATTCAAATACTGCTCCCACTGCCCTTTGAGGGAGAGACTTCCAAAGATTTGTTACCTGCAGAGAACAAACTTCTCATCTTGGGCTTAAATGAACGCCCTAGTTCTAGATTCACCCACAAGAGGAAACATTCTCTCCAATCCTCTGTCAAGACCCCCTTAGGATCTCCCATTCAAGCAAGTTGATGAACACATGAGGAAGAAAGAAGCTGAAGGTTACCCTGATAGTGTGATCGAGAAGGATGGGAAGAAGCTTGTGCGGAACATAAACACCAACATAAAGGAGGTGGGCCGAAGGGCCTGATTGTATGCTGTGAGTTCCCCGTAAAGCTGCCAAAAGGAAGTACAAATACAAATGCGTTTCACATCGTCAGGTCATCAAAGCCACGGAGTAAGTGTCCAGTAGGCCAGCACAGTTTGGGGATATTGATGCTGTGTTAGATCCTGGGAACTCTGAGCTGCCTGTTTATGAGTGTAGGGAGTTACAAGGTCAGTATTATCTGTTTGCAGCCAGGGAATTGTACAGGAGAGTTACAGCTGCTGCTGAACATGCTCAGAGACATTCAGCACCAGCAGCGAGAAGCCCAGGACCCTAGGCCCGGAGTTCCCTCCACCATCACTGAAACCTCCCCAGGCTTTGGGTTCGCGGCCATACTGAGAGCTCCGGATATTTGGGTCAATCCTCATCATCCAATCTGAACTCAAACTCCAAGAACCCGTGGCTAAACTTGCCCTTGTTCCCCACCTAATACCTCAGGTAGAATTCACTCATCACTGGTCATCTCCGTTTACACATCATACAAGCCCATGAGTCTTTTTTATTCACGTGAGCATCGCTGGCCGGGCTGGCAATTATTGTCCATCCCTAACTTCCTTTTCAGAGGACATTTGAGAGTGAACCACAATGCTGTGGCTCTGGAGCCACATGTAGGGCAGATTGGGTAAGGACAGCATCTTTTGTTCCCTAAAGGACATTAGTGAACCAGATGGGTTTTTCCAACAATTGACAATGGTTTCATGGTCATCAGTAATTCTTAATCCCAATTTTTTTTGTATTGAATTCAAGTCCCACCATCTGCTGTGGCGGGATTTGAACCCGGGACCCCGGAAGATTAGCTGAGTTTCTGGATTAATAGTCTAGTGATGATACCCCTAGGCCATAACCTCCCCTAATGTGATCCACAAGGGACTGTGGGCATCTCTCCATTCAAAAGATGAGCCAAGTGGTTGTAAACAACTTGAAGGACCCAATTCCAAAAGTGAAGGAGACGGGCCTCCATGAACCACTGCAACCAACACGGTGATAGAACCCATGCCACTGGCATCAGTCCACATCACACGCTGACCATCATGGCTATGGCTCACATCTAACTCGAAACATTGACTGTGTTTCTCTCTCCACAGGCGCTGCCAGACCATTTCTGCCTTTATTTCAGATTTCCAGCAACTGCGGCATTTTGCTTTTATTCCAGAGAGTTTAAATAGGACATTAATCAAACAGGATTTCAAGTTGGACCTGTGATTATTTAATATCATGTTCAAAGAAAAGCAGAATACCATGGATGATAAAAAAACTTGCAACAAAGACAAACATGTTTAAAATAATAAAGGTGTGGAGAGAGAAAAACTTCAAAATTCTCCTGCCTCGCCAGCCATGGAATCAGAGCAAGGTGAGGAGCAGACAACAGAAACGCCCACTGACCTCGGGTAGGAATTTCCCATCTCACTCAAGCAAAGGACGTAAAATCCTGCTCAAAGAGTTGGTGTTTTTTGAGTTGGCTATGAGTCATTTTTGACTCAAAACTTTTGGTGGACTTTAACACCCCTCCCCCCCACTCTTACCAGTAAGATTTTCCAGTCCTGCCAAAGCCAGTGGACTTTTTAATGGCTCGCCACACCTTCCAGCCCTGCCTCGCATCATGACAGGACTGTAAAATTCCACCCATTAACTCCGTTTCCCTCTCCGCAGCTGCTGCAAGACCTGTTGAGAGTTTCCAGCACTTTCTATTTCGATTATGTCACATTTAAATGCCAATCGCACAGAGATGACTGCACATTTGATCAAATATGACAAGGTAGGGAAGAAATATCAGCGAAAACCAGGAAGAAGCAAAAAAAAAAGCCAGTAAACAAAGAACAGGAAAACAGGACATGTTTCATTTTCCAACTTATCTTAAGTTGCTCCCTAACTCGAAGGTAAACTGTTAATGCTAACACAACTGAGTGAATTGGTTTCCTGAACAGCCAAGTTTGGACGGAAAAATAGATTTTTCTTGACATTTTGCTGCATAAACCATGTGGTGTGGTATACAATCATTCAGATCAAAATGTTCTGCCAACTGGGTTCACAATCGGCCAGCTAATCAGTATTGGACGGGGGGGGGAGAATATCAGCTAGGATTGCTTTGGTTTGGATCCATTAACTCAGTTAGAAAGCCCCATTAGGTAAAGACAAGATTAGGCTTGGTGCGATTCCTCCCGTGGTCAAATATCTGCACTGGCACTGTCTTGGCTCGCTTGTCAATGAAGTCCACTTGAGCAAAGGTTCCTGAGGACTCCTTCTGCCCGGGGAACTGTGCTCGATCAGGGTTAACACCAGGGACTGCGGCAGAGAAAACTCGAGGTGATTGAATTATAGGCCGGAATTTTCTGATGGTTGCTCCGGCGGGATTTTCCTGCCCCACTGCAGTGAACAGAGATTTGGCTGGCCTCCAAAATCTTTGCCCTCGTTGCAGAGGGAGCGTGGCGTGAACAGCCGGTAAGATCACGCCCATGGAATGAGAAAGCACAGAAGGAGGCTATTCAGTAATAAATAACAGAAGTCCTAATGTTGCTCACATCACCTTACTTCAAACTTGCTGCGCAAGGAGCTTAGCAGTCATACACAAAGAGGTTTTCTAAATAAAGAACTTTACTTTCACTCCATCCTGTGTCACTTCTGTTCAATGAAAGACAAGATCTTGGTATCCTCTGCACCACGTCATAGAAATAAACAAGAAAATACAGGTGACACGGTGGTTGGTGCTGCTGCCTCACAGCACCAGGGGTCTGGGTTTGATTCCCAGCTTGGGTCACTGTCTGTGCAGATTCTGCACGTTCTCCCCGTGTCTGCATGGGTTGCCTCTGGGTGCTCCGGTTTCCTCCCACAAAGACACGCTGATTAGCACATTGGCCATGCTAAATTCTCCCTCAGTGTACCCGAACAGGCGCCGGAGCTGGTGACCAGAGGATTCTCACAGTAACTTCATTGCAGTGTTAATGTCAGCCTACTTATGGCAGTAATAAATAAACCTTACTTTTTTTTTTCTGGAGTTTCGAACCTCAGTCAAATTGGAGAGTAAATTATTTTGGATGTTTGCATTCCGGACAAGCAACTACGTGAGAAAACAAATCTAACAATACAAAGCAGGGAGAATAAGGAAGAGCCAGGAATAAAAGGGTCCCAAAATGTTTCAGTCTGAAATGCTTAATTATGTTTACACAGCACGAACTTTTTAACCAACTTTAAAATGCTAAAACTTTTCTTAAGCTTATTACGGCATCAATTACTAATTCGAAACAATAGTCACTTGAATTGATTCACATTTAACACTATCTATTAGTGTCGAGTAACATTAGGTAGAACTCACTTTTGCAGCAGCAATATGCAGTTTATAATGAATAAGATTCCCTTACCCTTTTGACCAAGAATCCTTCCCTTGATATGGCTGTTTCCCCCTGCATGCTGACTGTTCTCACCCCGGATTCCCTCTGTGTGTTTGACACTAAGCTGCTAAACTTTTAACACCTCCGGAAATACCTAATTGAGACTTGCCAATGAGTCGCCCGCCCCCATCTCCACACCTTGGGTGCAGTCAGCATGACTAATCCTGAGTAATGTTTGCCCGCAGGACGTTTTGAAGTGGACTGGGCTTTGACCGGCAGGTGTTGTGAATAAAACACGGTCTGGAACAAAAGGGGTGAGAAAATTAGTCAGAATTCCGCCCCCCCCAACCACAGACACCACCCCCCCCCTCAGTAAGGGTGGATTCTGAGGCAAGGGAATGTGACATTGCATTGGAGGGGGATTCCCTCCGGGTTCTTGTCACCCCTGACCTGGTCATGATTCTACCCGGGGGAGAGGGGGGGAAGGGGGGGAAGGGGAAGGGGGGGAGGGGAAGGGGAAGGGGGGGGGGAGGGGAAGGGGGGGAGGGGGGGAGGGGAAGGGGGGGAGGGGGGGAGGGGAAGGGGGGGAGGGGAAGGGGGGAAGGGGGGGAGGGGAAGGGGGGGAGGGGGGGAGGGGGGGAGGGGGAGGGGGGGAGGGGGGGAGGGGAAGGGGGAGGGGGGGAGGGGGGGAGGGGAAGGGGAAGGGGGGGAGGGGAAGGGGAAGGGGGGGAAGGGGAAGGGGAAGGGGAAGGGGGGGAGGGGGGGAGGGGAAGGGGAAGGGGGGGAGGGGAAGGGGAAGGGGGGGAGGGGGGGAGGGGAAGGGGGAGGGGGGGAAGGGGAAGGGGGGGAGGGGGGGAGGGGAAGGGGAAGGGGGGGAGGGGGGGGAGGGGAAGGGGAAGGGGGGGAGGGGGGGAGGGGAAGGGGAAGGGGGGGAGGGGAAGGGGGGGAGGGGAAGGGGAAGGGGGGGAGGGGAAGGGGAAGGGGGGGAGGGGGGGGGAGGGGGGGGGAGGGGGGGGGGAAGGGGGAAGGGGGGGAGGGGGGGGGGAGGGGGGGGGAGGGGGGGGGGAGGGGAAGGGGGAGGGGGGAGGAGGGGGAAGGGGAAGGAAGGGGCAGCCCCTCAGCCCCTCAGCCCCTCAGCCCCTCAGCCCCTCAGCCCCTCAGTGAGATCATGGCTGATCTGTGGCCTAACTCCATATACCTGCTCCAATATCTTTGCTTAACAAAAATTTATCAATTTCATATTTAAATTGAGCAACTGATCTGGCATCAGCTGCTGTTTGTGGGAGAGTTCCAAACCCCTAGCACCCTTTGTGTGTCGCAGTGCTTTCTAACACCTCTTCTAAATGGTCTGGCCCTAATTTTTAGACTATGACCCCAAGTTCTAGTGGAAATAGTTTCTCTTTCCCTTGGAATCCGTACAGTTCAGAAGGAGGCAAGTTGGCACCGACTCTCTGACAGAGCATCATCTTACTCAGGCCCTCTCCCCTGCCTTACCCCGTAACCCCACACATTTAGCATGGCCAACCCATCTAACCTGCACGTGGACTGTGGGAGGAACCCAGAGCTCCCACTGCCTCGGAGGAAACCCACGCAGGCAACATGTATACTCCACGCAGACAATCCCCAAATCCAGAATTGAACCCAGCTCCCTGGTGCTGTGAGGCAGCTATGCCAACCACTGTGCCACCGTGTTGCCCTTATCCACTCTGTCTTTTTGTGTTAGTATCTTGATGCCTTCGAACAGATCACCCTGCAACCTTCTAAATTGTAGAGAAAACAGCTCTAATTTGTGTAATCTCTCCTCGTAATTAAACCCCTGAAGTCCAGGTATCGTTCTTGTAAATATACACTGCACTCCCTCCAAGGCCAATAAATCCTTCCTAAGATGTGGTGCCCAGCTCTGCTCACAGTGACCCCAAGTGGGGGTCCAACCTGGGTAACTGCAGCATAACCTCTGCGTCCTTAGACTCCAGCCCTTTAGATATAAATGTCAGCATTCCAATAGCTCTCTTGAAGGCAGCACTGCAGCCTCACGGTGCCAGGGACCTGGGGTCGATTCCTGGCTTGGGTCACTGTCTGCACAGACTTTGCATGTTCTCCCCGTGTCTGCATGCATTTCCTCCAGGTGCTCCGGTTTCCTCTCACAGTCCAAAGATGCGCTGGTTAGATGCATTGGCCACGCTAAATTCTCCCTCAGTGCACCTGAACAGGAGTGTAACGATTAGGGGATTTTCACAATAACTTCATTGCAGTGTTAATGTAAGCCACTTGTGACACTAATAAATAAATTTTAGTTTCTACACTTGTTTGTGGCATTTTAAAGATTTATTGCGCCTGAACCCCCCAAGTCTCCTTGGACATTTACCAGACTTAGCTGCATTCTTATGTTCTAAGTACTCTGATTTATCCTTTTCAGTCCAAAATGAATAACCTCACACTGCTGAAATTGAAATCCATTTGCCGCAGAAAATATTACCAATAGAAAGGTGGCAAAACCAATTGGTACAATTAGAGGAATTCATTACCACAGGAAGTAGTTGATGCTAAAAGATTGAATGTATTCAAGAGGCGGCTGGATGTAGCACTTGGGGCAAATGGGATTATGGGGAGAAAGCAGGATTAGGCTATTGAGTTGGATGATCAGCCATGATCGTAATGAATGGTGGAGCAGACTCAAAGGGGCAAATGGCCTCCTCCTGCTCCTATCTTCTATATTTCTATGTCTCTATGTCTTCTCAGACACAAAATTGTGTACACGGTTCACACCAGATACCGGCCACCGTGAATGTAAATATTACGGCACTGAATACAACCCATTCCGCTGCAGGCAATTATTTCAGGGTTGTACCTGTTTGGAAATAATGAATGCCCGTTTTTGGAAATGTGCTGTACAGATAGCCGGCAGCATCGATGACAGCATTAGCCACTGGCTAGTCACAACAAGAAGACAGCACATTCTTTCTGATTTGGAAATCCAGACAGTCACGTGACAAGGCACTTGAGCAGCAACAATTACAACGACAGACGGGCAAAGATAAGCGCCTCTGCAGTGACACATTCTTCTGGGTAACTTGTTAAAGGTGGGCAGGTTACCTGTGGTGAGACACAAAGTGAAAAAACAACCAGGGTGAACCTCTGAGTCAGGAAGTGATTTCAGTGGATTCACTACAGATGTTCTTTTAGTAGTATAAGAAACAACTTGCAAGAAACTATGTGATTGGACCTGAAGTGCTTTGATTTCATCTCTGTGTTCTTTGATATTCAATTCATGTCCAATCCTGTGTCTTACCACAGGTCACCCTCCACAAGTTACCCACAGGAATGCTGGAATTAGTTCTAAATCTGATCGGCCCTAAAACTAAACTCATAACGGAAGCGATGACCTAGTGGTATTATCACTAGGCTATTAATCCAGAAACTCAGCTAATGTTCTGGGGACCTGGGTTCGAATCCCACCGCGGCAGATGGTGGAATTTGAATTCAATAAAAATATCTGAAATTAAGAATCTACTAATAACCGCAAAACCATTGTCGGAAAAGCCCATTTGGTTCACTAATGTCCTTTAGGGAAGGAAATTTGCCGTCGTTACGTGATCTGGCCTACATGTGACTCCAGAGCCACAGTAATGCAATTGACTCTGAACTGCTTTGGGCTGAAGGGCCTGTTGCTGTGCTATACTGTTCTTTGTTCATGGGAACAAGCTCAACTCTGGTTTCTCTTGATCCCATAAATATTTTAGTGTCACAAGTAGGGAACAAGCTTAAAAGCATTCAGAAACAGGCTCCAAAACTGATCCTAAGTAACGCACACTAACACTACTCAAACGCTAGTCTTTTTATTTTCAAGTATATATTGTATTTATAAAATATCTAGAAGGGCATTACGAAACATTACGAGATGGTCAATAGAGAAAGTGCAATGATATTCGAGTTTTTTACATAGATCGTGTTGCTCTCTGAGGCATTTCAATGTAATAAAAAGATTACAAACATTTCAAAAGGGTCATTACACAAAGTTTAATGTTTTAACATTCCCACGCTGAAAGGTGGTAAGAAAACTCTTGAATCCCACATTCCATTGCCACCATTCTTTACTCAGAGGGTAGTAAGGGTGTGGAATGCCCTGCCTGCAGCAGTTGTGGACTCACCAACTTTAAGGGCATTCAAATGGTCAGTGGATAGACATATGGATAACATTGGAATAGTTTAGGTTAGAGGGTCATTAGATTGGTTCCACTGGTCGGCGCAACATCGAGGGCCGAAGGGCCTGTGCTGCGCTGTAATGTTCTATGTTCTACCTCCCTCTCCACAACCACACAAGTGAATGTGTGAAGGGATTAAGGAGAGAATACACCATTCCACAAACAAAATATAGAATGAATAGACTATGGGTGGGATTCTGAGACCTCCCAGCCACACGTTTCTCGGGGAGCAGTGTGATTTTCTGGTCCTGCTGCTGTCAATGGGATTTCCCAATGAAACCACTCCACACCTCCAGGAAACCTGGGGACAGGGTTCCACTGCCAGAGGAAGCAGAGAATCCCGCTGGTGAGAACAGCCAGAGAATTCCAGCCTACAAAACAGTCCAGTTCTCTATTTTACAGGGGGCAGCATAGTGCCTCACAGCGCCAGGGACCCGAGCGTAACTCAGAAACCTTCTTAACTTGTTGCTGGAGGTGGTCTCGATCTTTCTTACAGAAACCACTGCTGCACCACAATTAGTCGCTGGCTGATCTCAGAGTCTAAACGTAATGAGAATTTCCTCCAATAATGATTAACATTGCTTAACCCACCTCGATGAAAAGTCACTTTTTTTTTGGCCAGATTTGATCAGGCTTACACGCCACAGAGTAGGAGGAGCCTTCTGTTCGATTACTGACATGGGTCACTGTCTGTGTGCAGTCTGCACATTCTCCCCATATCTGCGTGGGTTTCCTCTGGGTACTCCGGTTTCCTCCCACAGTCCAAAAGACGTGCTGGTTAGGTGGATTGGCCATGCTAAATTGTCCTTTAGTGTCGGGGGATTAGCATGGGGTTGCGGGGATAGGGCCTGGGTGGAATTGTTGTCAGTGCAGGCTTGATGGGCCGAATGGCCTCTTTCTGCACTGTAGGGATTCTATGAAGATAAATTAAGGAGACTTGCATTTAGCAAAAGTATCGCAGCCATTTATATACTGGTGCAATCCTTTTCCTTACCTTATAGATTATTTTCGTTTTGAATGATTTTCTATAAGTATGTTAGGAAACGTGAGCTCATTTTATTTGTATCGTCTTCACAATGCAGTCCAGTCTCTAATGATGGTATCTTTTACAATGAACCAAATATCTGTGTAATTATCTGTGTAATTATTGGTGCAGTTTCACCAGGAAAGATGATTCCCATCTTAACTCACTATTGTAAAACATCTATTTTTAAAATCATGAGCGTAACCCAGAAACCTTCTTAACTTGTTGCTGGAGGTGGTCTCAGTTTTTCTTACAGAAACCACTGCTGCACCACAATTAGTCACTGGCTGATCTCAGAGTCTAAATGTAATGAGAATTTCCTTCAATAATGATTAACATTGCTTAACCCACCTCGGTGGAAAGTCACATTTTTTTTTTGGCCAGATTTGATCAGGCTTACACGCCACAGTGTAGGAGGAGCCTTCTGTGGAACATAAACACCCACACAGACACGTTAGATTGAATGGCCTGTTTCCATGCTTTAGATTTTACCCAATTCTATATGAGCTGATATTAGAATAGCTGTAAATGGGCAAGGCATCTATAAAGTTATTATTTTAGATTGGCCAATCCACTCTCTACTTTCCAGTTAATGTGTCACGAATTGTCTGAAGCGGAAACAATTGTCTGTTAATGATCTGTCCACTTGGAAAGGGCCTTTTGTCCGGAAAAAGATACAAAAGTCTGAGGTCACTGACTCAAGATCAGCTTCTTCCCTGATGCCATCAGACTTTTGATTAGACCGGCCTTATAGTAAGCTGATTGTTCTCTGTAACCCTAGCGATGACTCTAACACGACACTCTGCACCCTCTCCTTCTACAGAACACAGTACATGAAAGTGCTGATTCAGTTAAAGGAGGACAAGATGCCAGGATCTGATATGATGCATCCAAGCGTCTTGAGGTAATGGATGAAGAAACATGAAATCACAGAATCACTACCGTGCAGAGGGAGGCCATTCAGCCCATCGAGTCTTGCCCAGGCCCGCTCCCTGCAACCCCAAACATTTCCCGTGGCTAATCCATCCAAGCTACACATTTTGGGATACCCAGGGGCAATTTAGCATGGCCAATTCACCTTAACTGTACATCTTTGGACTGTGGGAGGAAAGCAGAGAGCCCAGAGGAAACCCACGTAGACAGTGGAGGAACAAGAAATTATATGTCAGGGTTTAAATGAAAGTGAATGTGGGAGAACCGAAAATGAGTCAATTTACTGTCCACTCAACAAAAGAGTATGACGCCGGCGTGATGCCACCACCAAACACACCTTCTCTTCACTCCCTCTGCCAGCATTCCACAGAGACTGTTCCCTCCGGATTACCTAGTCCGCTCCTCCACTATACGCAACACCTCTCCTGTCACTCATGGCACCTTCCCGTATAATCGCAGAAGGTGTAACACCTGTCCCTTTACCTCTTCCATGCTCACCATCCAGGTTAAGCAGTGTTTCACTTGCACCTCTTTCAATTTGATGTATTGCGTTCGCTGCTCCCAATGTGGTCTCCTCTATATCAGAGAGACCAAGCGTAATCGCTTTGCTGAGCACCTTCAGTCTGTGACCTTCCGGTTGCTTGCCATTTTAACACACAATCCTGCTCCTGTGCCCACATGGCTGTCCCTGACCTGCTGCAATGTTCCAGTGAAGCTCAACACAAACTGGAGGCACAGCATCTCATCTTCCAGTTTGGCACTTTACAACCTTCTGGTCTCAATATCAAAGTCAGCAACTTCACATGATTTGCTCTACTCCACCTCCACCCATTTGTTTTCATTTTATTTAATTTTTTACTGTTCTCTACCTTTTATTTCTTTATTGTCTTTCTTTATTTTTCTATCCCCCCCCATTCTTTCCCCCTACTTTATCTCTCTTTTCCCTACCTTATTTTTCCCCTTTGCTTCCCCTTCTCCCCCTTTTTCTCAATTTTATCTCTCACCCAACTCCACCCTCCCACCACATCTTCATCTGTCACAGTTTACCCTTTGATTTCAATTTACCTGCTGTTTGGCCGTTCACATTTTCTATTCTCTCTACGGACAGCCTTTCCCCTGGTTTCTGTGGCTATAGTAAAAAGTCTGACAACACCAGGTTTCAGTCCTACCGATTTATTTGATAGTAAACTCACTAGCTTTCGGGTTTGCCCTTCATCAGGTGATTGGAGAGTTCTGGCCTCAGACAGAGCATATCGCAGCACAGACAGTTTACAGATTACTGATTAGAATGCGAATCTTTACACCTAACCTGCTATTCAAGTCTTAAAGTGGCCAACAATGTGTGTGGAAGGAGCACTGATCACAGGTTAAAGAGATGTTTAAGACTTGAACAGCAGGTTAGGTGTAAAGTTTCGCATTCTAATCAGTAATCTGTAAACTGTCTGTGCTTTATATGCTCTGTCCGAGGCCAGAACTCTCCATTCACCTGAAGAAGGGGCTAACCCGAAAGCTAGTGAATTTACTATCAAATAAATCGGTTGGACTGAAACCTGGTGTTGTCAGACTTCTTACTGTGTTTACCCCAGTCCAACGCCGGCACATCCACATCATGGTTTCTGTGGCTCTGACACACCTTTCATTCCCTCACCCTGCAGTATAAATATCTCCCATTTTCTCTGCCTTTTAGCTTTGACAAAGGGTCACTTGGTCTCGAAACGTCACTCTTTTCTCTCCTTACAGATGCTGCCAGACCTGCTGAGATTTTCCAGCATTTTCTCTGGGTGTCTGGATAATGATGTGGAGGTGCCAGTGTTGGACTGGGGTAAACCTCAGAGGGAAACCTTGAAAGCTTGTGAGTTTACTATCAAATAAATTGGTTGGATTTAAACCTGGTGTTGTCAGACTTCTTACTGTGTCTGGATAATTACAGGCCAGTTCATAGCATCATAGAATGGGATAGTACAGAAGGAGGCTATTTGGTCCATGATATCTGTGCCATCTTTTTGAGAAAGCTATCTCATTGGTCTCTCTTTCCCCATAGCCAAACAGTTACTTTCCAAATATTGTCCAATTCCCTTTGGAAAGTTATTATTCAATCTGTTTCCCCCTCTTCTTCAGGCGGCGCATTCTAGATCACTACATCTTTCTTCATTTTTTTATCTGCCTTATCTTGCCTCTGATTGCTTTGCCAATTGCTTCAGATCTAGAACCAGTTTCCCACCTTTTACTCCATCTCAGCTCTCCAAGATTTTGAAGACCTTCATCAAATCTTCCCTGATCTAAGGAGAATGGAGGTTCTCTCAGCCTGTCTACGTAATTGAAGTATATCATTCCTGATGAAATTTAAGGCAATCTCCTCTAGACTCTTTCCAGTAATATGAAATTCTTCCCGTTATGTGATGCCCAGAATTAGACATGAGACTCCAATTGATATTAAAACTTAATATGATTTAGTTGGCACAAAGAGGTGTCCCTTCCAAACGAATAGAATCATTGCAAAAGCTAAGAAAAATTCCTCAGATTTTTGTTACCAAAAGCTATCATCAAACATCGGGAGGCTATGGCCTAGTGGTATTACCACTAGACTCTTAATCCAGAAACTCAGCTAACGTTCTGGAGATCCGGGTTCAAATCCCGCCACGGCAGATGATGGAATTTGAATTCAATAAGAAATATCTGGAATTAAGAGTCTGCTGTTGACCATAGGATGGCACAGTGGTTAGCACTGCTACCTCACAGTGCTGGGCACTTGGGTTTGATTCCCGGCTTGGGTCACTATCTGTGTGGAGTCTGCACATTCTCCCTATGCCTGCGTGGGTTTCCTCCGGGTGCTCCGGTTTCCTTCCATGGTCCGAAAGATGTACTGGTTAGGTGGATTGGTCGTGCTAAATTCTCCCTCTGTGTATTCGAATAGGCGCCAGAGTGTGGCGACCAGGGGATTTTCACAGCAACTTCATTGCAGTGTTAATGTAAGCCTACTTGTGACATGAATAAATAAATAAAATCGTTATCAAAAACCCACCTGGTTCACTAATGTCCTTTAGGGAAGGAAATCTGCCGCCCTTACCCAGTCTGACCTACATGTGACTCCAGTAAAGTGGTTGATCTCAACTGTCCTCTGAGCAAGGACAATTAGGGATGGGCAATAAACGCTGGCAAGACAGCAACGCCCATGTCCCACAAATGAATAAAAAAACATTTGCGCTTGGAATTTTCTGACTTATAAATACCAGGTTTCCTTCAAGAGAAAAATGTGGTAAATCCAATTATTTAAAAAAAACTGGCTAATTATAGTTTCATAACTGCCTGCATGAAATGCCAATACTGTGAGTGAAATAATACTCACACGACAGAAAATCTGGTGCCTAAACATTGTGCAATCTAAGTGATTAAGGTGCACTTGCTGTCACGTCGATTCTTGTGTCTATTAGTAGCTGTGAAGGGCTTTCAGGTTCATTCTAAGCTGACTGATGGGAACATTGAAAGGTTACGTTAAGATTGAGACTTCCCTTCCCAATCAGCTCCTCACTGTTGTTTCTTGGAACGCCCCATGCTGTGCATTGCCTGCATCTAGTGATCCATTTCCAGTTATCCAAAAATATAAGTTTATTTATTAGTGTGACAAGTAGGCTCACATTAACACTGCAATAACGCTACTGTGAAAATCCCCTAGTTGCCACACTCCGGCACCTGTTCGGGAGGGAGAATTTAACACAGCCAATGCACCTAACCAGCAAGTCTTTCAGACTGTGGGAGGAAACTAGAGCATCCAAAGGAAACCCACGCAGGCAGAGGGAGAACGTGCAAACTCCACACAGACAGAGAGCCAAGCTGGGAATCGAACCCAGGTCCCTGGCGCTGTGAGGCAGCAATGCTAACCACTGTGCCACCATGTCCCCCTAACAGGGCGCCAAGATACTGCTCAGGTAAAATTTCTCTCCACCACACTTACACAGATGAGCTCCAGAACTGGACATACTCCTAATAAAACAAATGTGCTGTGGCAAAAGCTAGATTTCCTGGGATAAGCAGAGGAATTAAAACATTTAAAAGAAACATATTATTCATCCAGGTGTACTTACACAAAAAACAGGTTTGGAAGGGAAATATAGGTTGGAATAATTATAAAGGACATATTAAGAGAGACCACCAAATAACAAATTATTTACTCAAATAAATTACTTTTACAAATTAAAACTGGAACAATTTATGGGAAGAAAATTTTATGGAAATGATGGAATGGGAGAGATCACAGAATCCTACAAAGCAAAAGAGGGCCATTTGGCCCATTGAGTTTGTACCGACCACAACCTCACACAGGCCCTATCCCCATAACCCCATGCAGTCCCCCTGACACTAAGGGGCAATTTACATGACCAATCCACCTAACCTGCACATCTTTGGAGTGTGGGAGGAAACCAGAGCACCCGGAGGAAACCCATGCAGGCATAGGGAGAACATGTAGACTCCGCACAGACAGTGATACAAGCTGGGAATCAAACCCAGGTCCCTGGCACTGTGAGGCAGCAGTGCTAACCACTGTGCCACCATGCTGCCCACTATAGAGTACTTTGCTTTTGTTTTCACAGAAGATTGCCATCAAATGAAGGAAGAAGGGTAGAATAATTAGGATAACTACAGATCAAGGATAAACATTGAAAGAAAATTAGAGGATAGCCAAAGTGGAAAAGTCACTGGACCCTTTTTTTGGCACAGGACCTGGTATTCTCAGAGGGAAAATAGCAAAGACCTGCCCACAATATTTCAAACATTCTTGAATATGGAAGTCACTGTCAACGTAACCCTCACTGTTCTGTAAGGTAAAACAATAGATCCATTAACCATAGACTAGTCAGCATAATGTCAGCAGCAAATAGGGTTCTGGAATGTTTCATTCAGGATAATAAATTAAGCAGAATGGGATTAAGTAATGTCCATTAGAGTGGATGTGTAAAAGGGAAGTGGTGACAAATGGAAGAATTGTTTGAGGACACAGTGGAATGTATTGATGAAGGAAATGCCAGTGATGTTGTGTTCAAAAGGCATTTGAAGCAGGTTTGGTGAACAAATTAGACCCGCGAGTAGGGCAATGACTAAGAAGCTGCTCAGAGAACAGAAAATAGCTGTGCCTTCCAGATGTTTTGCTATTGCCAGCGATTTAAACAGTGGTCACCCCAGGAGTTGGCATTGGGACCACTTCTCATTTGGGTTGGGTGGGGTGCAGTGGTTACAACATAAAAATAGGAAATGTGGAGCAGCCTGAGTTCAGGACAACTTGGTAGTTTGATCAAAGGGACCATCAGATGACAACTCACAGAAATCCAAGATAATAGCTAGAATCGTAGAATCCCCGCAGCGCAGAAGGAAGCCATTCAGCCCATTGAGCCTGTTCCAACAACAACCCCACCCAGGTCCTTTCCCATAACGCAACATATTTACCCTGCTAATCCCCCTGATATTCAGGGGCAATTTGCCATGGCCAATCAAACTAACCTGCACATCTTTGGACTGTGGGAGGAAACCAGAGCACCTGGAGGAAACCCACGCAGACATGGGGAGAATGTGCAAATTCTACAGGGACAGTCAAGCCTGGAATCGAACCGAGGTCCCTGGTGCTGTGAGGTATAGTGCCACTGTGCTGTCCTTTTGGGAGGAGGGATAAGAAAAGAAAGTATACATTAAGTGGTGAAATTCAAAGGACAGACACAATGCCTGAAAACCAGCAACCCCGGGGACAATCCATGCTGGATTTTAGATCTTGCCCATTTCCAGGTCTGGCACTTCAGACGTGGAGAAGGTTGAAGGTCTGTTGTTTAAGTTAGGATTCCGAAGGGTGGTTCTGAAAGAAATAGAAACTACGATGGAAGGTAAACTAGGAAATTCTTTGGAGCTGCTTCAGATCCATCAGCGTTACTTTGCCTGAAGTGTGGCAGAAGCATTTGTCTATGCATGTAGATGGGGTTCCCGCTGCACTCCTTGGTGGAATGGGAGGAGGCAGAAGAATTTCCCAGTCATGCAGCTAGAGCAAAGACACCAGGTTAAGAGGGAAAGTCAGGTGGTGGCACATTAAAGAAGTGTCCAATTTGCAGACAGCTGGATTTGAAACCCAGTACCTGCAGGATTAGAGGACAGCTTATTAAATAAAGATAAAGATAGAGTATAGAGTATATGGGTAGGCAATGGCCTCGTGGTATTATCGCTGGACTATTAATCCAGAAACTCTGCTAATGTTTTGGGGATCTGGGTTCAAATCACACGAGGCAGATGGTACAATTTGAATTCAATAAAAAATACCTGCAATTAAAAATTTACCATGAAACCATTGTTGTCAGAAAAACCCATCTGGTTCAATAATATTTTTTAGAGAAGAGACCTGCCATCCATATCTACCCTACATGTGACCCCATCACCTGCAAGTTCCCCTCCAAACTTCTCATCATCCTGATTTGGAAATATATCACCGTTCCTTCGCAGTTGCTGGAACCCACAGCATGGCCTGTTTCCGTGCTTTAGATTTTACCCGATTCTATATGAGCTGATATTAGAATAGCTGTAAATGGGCAAGGCAGCTATAAAGATATTATTTTAGATTGGCCAATCCACTCTCTACACTGTTTACTTTCCAGTTAATGTGTCACGAATTGTCTGAAGTGGAAACAATTGTCCATTAATGACAACTTGGAAAGTTGGTCCACTTGGAAAGGGCCTTTTGTCAGGAAAAAGATACAAAAGTCTGAGGTCACCGACTCAAGAACAGCTTCTTCCCTGCTGCCATCAGATTTTTGAATGGACCGACCTTATTTGTCCCTCGGTGCAGTCTCGATGGGCCAAATGGCCTCCTTCTGTACTGTAGGAATTCAATGAAAATGACTGACGTTCTCGGGTACTCGGCTTCTGCCCATCACCACTCTCTGTCCCCTGTATTTTTGAACCCTTCATATCTTACCTAAACCATTCCCCAGTAGTGTCCCATGTTACTTCTGATATTGACAAGGCTTTGGTTCCTAATTTGTAAGGAGTGGGGGTGGAGGGGATTTACGTCTCACAAGGACATGTATATACTTCAAAGTACATTTCCTGCAACCTTCTCTAAAATCCTCTGTTACCACAGTTGGGTTGCAGATCAGGTAGGTCTTTTAATATCATCTGTTTCTCACCTGGGGTGAATGATGTAATGGTTGTAATCAGCGTTTGAAAGCATGGGGGTCAGTTACCACTGGGTTTGGTGCCTCCCTTTGTTTTGTATTTTCTCAAAGGTAGGGGAGTCTAAAACTAGAGGGCATTAGGTTTAAGATGAGAGGGGAGAGATACAAGACAGTCCAAAGAGGCAATTTTTTCACACACAGGGTGGAGAGTGTCTGGAACAACTGTCAGAGGTAAAAGTAGAGGTGGGTACAATTTTGTCTTTTAAAAAGTGTTTAGACAGTTACATGGGTAAGATGGGTATTGAGGGATATGGGCAATTGCAACTAGCTTAGTGGTAAAAAAAGACAGCATGGACAAGTTGGGCTGAAGGGCCTGTTTTCATGCTATAATCCTCTAAGAGTCTATACCTGTATTTTGTTGCAGCTCTAACATGACCCTGCTCCAGGAAGGGTTGGGTAAAATGGCCATTCCTGAGCCATCGGTTGCATGGTTTTGTACTGGTGCCAGGCCTTGGAGTCTGACTGTCTCAGTGCCCGTCTGCATATGCTTCATTCACCATATCGCTCTAATTCCCCTCACAGGCCCAGGTCATCCTGAGGGAACAGTCACCTTGCAAAGGCTGCATTCACCTTTTGATGGTTGTGGGTGAGCCTGGTTTGAAGTGCTTTTTGTTCTTTTGATAATTGTCCTGACTCAGCTGCCCTAGCTCTGACTTCCCTGACTGACACATAGAGATAACATTTACACAGACTTACTACTTTCTTCTTGTTCCCTTTCATCTGTTTATCCCACCATTCCACATGGGTCCGCAATGGATCCCAGCCTTTCTTAGTCATAGAATCATAAATTCCTACAGTGCAGAAGGTTGCCATTCAGCCCATCAAGTCTGCATTGACCACAGTCCCACCCAGGCCCTATCCCCATAACCCATGCACTGACCCTAGCTAGTCCCCCTAATATTAAAGAGCAATTTAGCATGCCCAATCCACCTAACCTGTGCATCTTTGAAGTGTGGGAGGAAACCTGACACCCAGAGGAAATGATGTGGGTATGCCGGCGTTGGACTGGCGTAAACACAGTAAAAAGTCTGACAACACCAGGTTTTAGTCCAACCTATTTATTTGATAATATACTCGCAAGCTTTCGAGGGGTTACCCTCTTCGTCAGGTGAATGGAGAGTTCTGGCCTCAGACAGAGCATATAAAGCACAGACAGTTTAGAGATTACTGATTAAAATGCGAATCCTTACACCTAACCTGCTGTTCAAGACCTGAAGTGGCTGATAATGTGAGTGGTAGGAGCACTGATCACAGTTTAAAGAGATGTGTATTGTCTCCAGACAGTACAGTAAGTGAGGTTTTGCAAACCCAGGCAAGTCACGGGGGTTACAGATAGTGCGACATGAACCCAAGATCCCTGTTGAGACCGTCCTCATGTGTGCGGAACTTGGCTATCAGTCTCTGCTCAGCGACTCTGCGCTGTCGTGTGTTGCCTTCACAACACACGACAGCGCAGAGTCGCTGAGCAGAGACTGATAGCCAAGTTCCGCACACATGAGGACGGTCTCAACAGGGATCTTGGGTTCATGTCGCACTATCTGTAACCCCCGTGACTTGCCTGGGTTTGCAAAACCTCACTTACTGTACTGTCTGGAGACAATACACATCTCTTTAAACTGTGATCAGTGCTCCTACCACTCACATTATCAGCCACTTCAGGTCTTGAACAGCAGGTTAGGTGTAAGGATTCGCATTTTAATCAGTAATCTCTAAACTGTCTGTGCTTTATATGCTCTGTCTGAGGCCAGAACTCTCCATTCACCTGACGAAGAGGGTAACCCCTCGAAAGCTTGCGAGTATATTATCAAATAAATAGGTTGGACTAAAACCTGGTGTTGTCAGACTTTTTACCCAGAGGAAACCCACAGACATGGGGATAATGTGCAAACTCCACTTAGACAGTGACCCAAACTGGGAATCGAACCTGGGTCCCTTGCCTTGTGAGGCAGCAACGCTAACTACTCAATGCCACCTATCATTAGTCATTTAACTAATGATCTTATTTCTCTTTGCCCATCATCTGAGTGACCCTTTGAGTCCCCAATCTAAAATTTCGACAGTTAATGTTCTGTTGATAGGCTACTAGAAACATAGAAACCCTCCAGTGCAGAAGGAAGCCATTTGGCCCATCCAGCTCTTATCCCCATAACCCCACCTACTTACCCTACTGGTCCCCCTGACAGTAAAGATCAGAACGTACAAACTCCAGTCACCCGAGGCTGGAATTTGGACCTGGGTCCTTGGCACTGAGGCAACAGTGCTAACCACCGTGCCATCCATTACTATTATTGCCTTTAAACTAGAAGACAGACCCTTCCTCATCCCATCCCTCACACCACCAGACCGATCAATACCCCTTTTATCACTGCTTTTTTCACTCCACTGGTAACTAGGAAATGGTCCACACAGTTTTATCATACTGGTTTTCTCATTTCTTCAGTTTACCTTGGAAACAATTACAATAATCCCTTGTTGTTAAACTTGTTTTTTTTGCTGCATCCAATCTCAAAAATTTCCTTTCTCATTGTGATGTCAGGAACTCTTTGATTTATTATTGTCACATGTATTAGCATACAGTGTGAAGTATGGTTTCTTTCATGCTAAACAGACAAAACATGGGGGCTGCCCCTTTTAATTTGTCCCTAAGTTAATTCGAGTTTGTTTACTTGTTTGGCATGCAAAAGACAAAACACACAGGGAAGGGAAGAATTTTTAAAACACAGCATCAATTCAATACAGGACTAGTCAATATCACAAATCCCAATCCTATCAAATTAAAACTCATATTTTCACATGCATATGTATCTGCATTAAAATTCCCACATGCATGAATATGCATCTGCATTAAAATTCCCACATTTATCAAAAATATCCTGCAAGTATGATGTGTCAGGAAACACAATTCCAGGTTCATAACTTGAAACTAAAACTTTATTATTTACACTTCTCCTTTGTCAACTTTTGACTTTAATTGCAGACACAATCACAAAATCACAATGCCAGACAGAAAAATATTAAAGCTTGAAGCATCATCCACACAGAAAAAGAGAAACATGCTTTAGAACAGTGATAATCAAAATGAATTATATCAGTGCTTCAACGATGCTTGCTTTAAACTTCTGAAATGCCTGCAATTAAAACCCAAAAGACAAGGTTAATATATATATTATATATATAATAAAAATCTGAGTTGCAGTTATAGAGAATTTTGATTCACAGGCATGCTTGTAGAATATGAATCAGAATTCCTACAGTGCAGAAAGCGGCCATTTGGCCCATCAAGTCTGCACCGACTCTCCAGCAAAGCATTTTACACAGGCCCACCTCTGCCCTATCCCTGTAACCCCATGTACTTACCCTACTAATCCCCCTAACCTACACATCTTTGGCTATGAGGAGGAAACTGGCGCACTCGGAAGAAACCCATAGACATGGGGACAATATGCAAACTCCAGTTCAAGGCCAGAATCGAACCTGGGACCCTGGCGCTGAGCTGAGAGACAGCAGTGCTAACCATTGTCACTGTGCTGTAGGTTGTCTCCCCAAGCATACTTGTGAATAAATTCCTGTTACTACAACTTAGACTTGAGTGGTTTTGATCTTTTAACATCAGAAACCAAAAAGGCCAAGTGATGGAGTATGATCAGTGTGGCAGAGGAGACAAGAACACAGAGCAGCACGTTCGAGGGGCCAAATGGTCTACTCCTGTTCCTATTTCTTATGGTCTTAAGGCAAATGTGCATTCAATAAATGACGACAGTTTTGACTTGCAAGGTGGTTTTCCAAGTATGGCAGATTTTCAAAACTTCAGTTTATTCTTTGTAGCTTAAAACTCTTTGGAACATTGTCAACTAAAATGCTGGATAAATTCAGCAGGTCTGGCAGTATCTACGGAGAGAGAAACAGAGTTAATGCTTCAAGTCGGTATGACTTCAGGGATTAGATAAGTTGCTGGTTAGTGTCCTCTGTTCCCAGTGGACAAAGGTTTAAGAGAATAGGTGAAAGAACCAGGTAGTAGATTTTAGACCAAGCAAATACATGATTTAAAAATTTTGCTGGTGGATAAGGGATTGAAAAAATGGATGCATAAATGCTCATTACCTTCAACTAGTTCCAAGATATGTATGACTGAAAGTGTCTACAAGAAACCTTAGTGACCTTTTAACATGTTGTCACAGATGCCTGTAATCAGTATGTTTGTATGGAAATGGATGTGCCTTTTCTTATCATTTGGAATGAGAATGCTAATTAATTAATTTAGCAGCAAGTTTAAGAGTTTGAAAGGCTATTTTATTCTCGCTTACTCCAGATTGACGCAGTGTCACACTCAGTCTCATGCACACACACAAAGATTGGATCTTGGATTGGATAAAGATAGTGCACTTTTTCACATTAGCTAATTCAGTCTCTGGTTTATGATTTCCTCCCCCCCAACAGGCCTGTGGTTTCTCAAATGGATTTGATGATTTAAAGTTGAAGGGAGGATCTTGTAAAGCGAAGTGTTTACAGCAGGTTGTGAGGTTTCTTGTAGTCAAATATCCAGGTGATTGGTTCTTAGGAGAACTTTGAAACTGGAACAGGTTAAATACTTTGACCGCTTGATGACCTGAAGCAAGTTTCAGAATCTGGTTCTCAGACTGATTGATGGTTCTGATTGATCTGCTGAGTCCTGGGGCAAAATGTCACAATTTGAAGGCAATCGAAAGGTGTGGATAAAAGTCAACAATAGACTGCTGGTTTCTTATGTGGCCACCATTATCAGATAAAGACATATAGAATTGCTATGGAATAGAACATTGTCACTTGGTAGTACAGAATTTGAGTACTGCTGGGAAAAAAAAGCAGTTGTTAAAGCTTTTTGTCTTGCACTCATCAGGACAGATGCAAGAATGCAAAATTTCAAAGGAAGCAACAATTTATATTGCATGAGAGGGTGTTGTTGATTGGTTAGCAAGTGGACATGGATGTTGCTGGCTGCCCAGCATTTATTGCCCATCCCTAGATGCCTTTGGAGGGCAGTTGAGAGTAAACCACATTGCTGTGGCTCTGGAGTCACATGTTGGTCAGACTGTGTAACAACAGCAGATTTATTTCCCTAAAGGACATTAGTGAACCAGATGGGTTTTCTGACAATCAACAATGGGTTTCACGGTCACCTGTAGATTCTTAATTCCAGATATTTTTGATTGAATTCAAATTCTGCCATCTGCTGTGATGGGATTCAAACCCAGATCCCCAGAACATTAACTGAGTTTCTGGATTAATGGTCCAGCGATAAAAGCACTAGGCCATTGCCTTCCCTTATGCAAGTGGAAAAAAGGATTTAAGTCACCCCCTCTATTTGAGCTTCAAATTTAAATATGTAGAAAATTGTAGACTGATTTCTCTGAAATCAGTTAGTAATGATTATGATTTGGCATGCAGTGAGTAAATGCAATGTATCAGAATGCACAGGAGAAAAAGAGTTTAAATGGAGCGAGATCACTGCATTTTACCAATGTTTATTATTTTTGTTAAGTGTCCTGAATACAATCTTGCTCAAAAATACCTTTTCCTTCTCCCATAAAACCACATCTTTGTAAAGCTCCAATGTGATTATACAATTAGTGGTTTTCAAGTGTTGCAATTTAGAAAATTCCTGCTGAAAATGTACTAGGCACTCAACTTTCTCAATGCATCATTTTAACACCAGAGGCGTGTGTTACAGCTTCGCACAAAACTCAATCAGCTCAAAAGATTTTCTACTGAAACGGCAAAAAATAAAAAAAGGTGCCAGAATGACTTCCAATCACAAGCTATGCAAATGGACTGGAAGAATTCCCAATCGCAAGCTATGTAAATGGCTTAGAACAATTTCTATTGAGGGTGAAAAATAAAAAGGTACCAGTAACAATTCCCAATCATAAGCTTTGAAAATGAAAAGTGAAATACTCTTGCATAAAGTCTTTTGTATACACCCAATACTGATGGTTTTAGGGTCTGTATTATCAATGGAGTTGTGTATTTCCCTAGTCAGCGACCTGCATCTGGGAGCCAATTACTCCTCCGTTTTTGCTTCCATTTCAGCAGCATCATCGTCTCCGTCAACCTCAGCATTCTCCCGCTCTAGTCGCTCAAGTTGTCTTGCCAGTTCTGTCTCATCAGTGTCTGTAACCACCTTGGGCTGTGAAGACCATATAGAAACAAAACTCATGAAGAGAGCGAAGACACACAGTACAGCTTAAATATTACGTACAAGTTCCCATCAAAGGGCAAGACTAAGAATTGAAAACAATATGAAATCCCATCACATTCCATTTCAGATTTTTTTCAAGCATGAAATCCAATCTCATTTAAAAGTAACTCCATTCCGCATTCATCAGCTGTTTAAGTAACAGAGGAAGTTTTTCTCAAGCTGATAACTTACACAGGTGTCACTCTGGTGAAGACTAATGCAAATTAGATAGAAAGGAATCTCATTACAAACTGGCTTTGCAGTAATCAGTTAAGGTATAAAACATTGGAAAGAGGTGCATTTTCATCAGTATGTATGTCTGTTCTCCCTTTCAGGGGTGGTAGCAGTGGCACAGTAGTTAGCACTGCTGCCTCACAGCACCAGGGACCTGGGTTTGATTCCTGGCTTAGGTCGCTGTCTGCTTGGAGTATGCATGTTCTCCCCATGTCTGCGTGGGTTTCCTCCCACAATCCAAACATGTGGAGGTTAGGTGCATTGGCCATGCTAAATTCTCCCTCAGTGCACCCAAATAGGTGGAGTATGGCAACTAGGGGATTTTCACAGTGACTTCATTGCAGTGTGAATGTAAATCTACTTGTGACATTAATAAATAAACTTTTTAACTTTATCTCATGCTACATTTGATCGGTTTCTGACCTTCCCAGTACTTTGAGATGGGTCTGGAGGAGTGGGTGGAATTGCTTTTAGGCAAGTCTGGCTTCCATTGTTAAGGAAGCAAATGTGCAAACCACATAAGCAGCTTGTCAGCATTTCAAAGCATCAACCTGCCCCTTATGCAAGTTATCTGCACCTAGTTTGTAAAATTCAATGTGTGTTTCTTCAGAAAGTATATTCAACTCCTAGCTACTACAACTCTTGGGACACCACAGCAATTCACAGAGCACTGAGTTGCAGGACACATACTCGAACGTACAATATGATCTAAACCTTGCTTGTATAAATTGGTACAGTGGGAAAGGAAGGACTGCATTCAGAAACAGCTAAGAAATTATGGCACTGACCTCCATCTGGATGTTGAACACTCCCCTTTTCTCCTCAATCCTCTCTTTAATTGCTGACATGGCTTGATTTAAAACAGAAAGGCCTTCAGTTCGCTCGAGTGTTGTGGTAGTCATAACATATCTTGGAGGTGCTATTAGATTTATCTAAAAAAGGAAGCAAAAATTAAGCACCAGTGAGGTTATTTGAGAATGTCCATCTTTACTCAAGTGCAGTAGTTCAGAATGAATAATTGGTCAGTCACCATATTTAGTACAAAAAGGGACTTTCAGAGTAATAAATTTCACCTGAATAGTCTATAAATAAGGCCCAGCAGACACAGGTCAAACCAATCTGAAATACAAATAAAGCAATGTACTTCCTACCCATTTCTTCTGAAATACTATCTGATTACCCAACATGTTTTTCATTACCTAATAACCTTTTATCTACGGCCCAGCATCAATTCCTCAGACAATACCAAAGGCAAGCAGATATTTACAGTTGTCTTGTAAGGTATACAAGTCAATATTCTTCTGTTGAACTGACTTATCGCCACTGTTGGACCAGAAAACTAATGTTCTAGATTTTACTACCTTCACAATTCAATTACATTTGATTTTTTTTGCAGCTGACATTTTCTATTGTGAAAAAAATTAAAGAACCAGTAACATTTCTGCCAAACTGACCATTAAATTCCTTTCCCACCATCCCGAAATGCAACTCCAGAAAATGTCACATTTAAATATGTATTTTTAAACTGGTCATGTTGAATGTTTCTAAATGAACTAAGTGAATTGCATAGGCGATTACACATTCCAACACTAAAGAAACACAACAGGAAAACAGTTGTACCAGAAGACCAGCACATCAGAATAGAAGGTGTGCGTGCACGTATATGTGATGTATTTTTGCAAGAATATATTCTAGAAGGAAGTCATTTTAGATTCAGTAACAAGCAATGGGAGGGGAAATGTGTAACAGTGACTAAGACTTCAATGCAAGAGACCGAGCAATTTGGTTAATGGGCAAAAATGACAGAAGATCATTGGGAGATGTTCAGAAGACAACTTAATGTAATAAAGAAACAATGCATATCCCTCAAGGGCAAAATTTCTATTTGCCAAAAAGACAGACATGGACAACTTTAAGAGGCAAGAAACAACAAAACGAAAAGTACTAGTACACAAAAATATAGTATCTATTCTGGCAAATGGGTAAGATAGAACAACAAAGGGTGATAATACAGATATTAAAAGGATGTAAAGAAATGGGAAAAGGATCAGTATCAACAGAAAAGGCTTTGACAACTATATATGCAAGATGATGAGGAGCAATGCAACACCTTCAAAACTGTTAAGTGATAGTTGATAACAATAAGGGAATGGTGGACATTTTGAATTGTGTAGGTATTTATAACAGAGGGAGAGGTTAGCATGTCACAAATCCCAAGGAAACTAATACTAAGTCAGGGACAGGGAAATCACCAAAATAATGCAAGTAAAATAACGTTACTGTAGAAAATAACAGCATGAAAGGATGACAAATTCAAAGACTCAGGTGGTTTCCAATACAAGATTTTAAAGGAAGTAGGTGATAATATTGGAGATGCAACAATTATAATCTTCCAAACTTTTCTACATTAAGAAACTGTTCCTTTAGTTCGGAAAATTGCGCTTGTCGTTCTGCTATTTAAAGGAGGAAGAGATCATATCCAGGGATTTAGAGACCAGCCCAACATCACCAGAATCTATAATTAAAGATAGGGCAATTGAACATCTTGAAAATGTTCAACTGATCACAGGCAGCCAGCATGGATTTGTAAATTTGTAAATGCATGACAGACTGTTAGCACAAGTTGAAACCCAAAGAACTGAAGGCACATTGTTGACCTGGTTTGGGAACTGGCTGAGTGGCAGGAGTCAGAGACTAGAGGTAATTGGGCATGTCTCCAATTGGCAGTTTTGGGACCAGATTAGGCGTCCCATAAAGACCTTTGTTGGGACCGCGACTATTCACAGCATTTATTAACAATGTAGATGAGACCGAAAGCCACATATCCAAATCTGGTGGTGACAGGAAGATAGGTGGCACAATAAGCAGTACATATGGAAGCATAATATCACAGAAGTAGTGATAGGTTAAGTGAATTGGCAAAAATTGTGGCAAATGGATTTCAATATAGACAAGATTGAGGTCATCCATTTTGGATCTAAAAAGGGCAGAATAAAAGTACCCTTTAAATGGTGACAAGCTAGAAATAGTGGAGACACAAGAGATTGGGCGAGGAGAGCAGGGTGCATGTGTCCCAGGTACATAGATCAGTAGTATATCATGAATGGAATAGAAAATCATCAAAACTATTAGTAAATCACTAATATTTAGAGGTTGAGAATATAAGGGAGCAGATGGCACAATTTAGCTCTATAAAACCCTTGTTAGGCTACACCTAGATTACAGTGAACAGTTCTGGCACTGCACGTTAGGAAGGATATGGAAGCCTTGGAAGAAATGCAGTGTGGATTTACCAGAATGGTACCTGGACTCCAGAAGTTAAATTACCAGGAGGGATTACACAAGCTTAAATGCATTTCCTGGAATTGAGAGGTTAAGCAATAATTTGAATGGAGTTTGCAAGATAAAGTTAGAACCAGACATTTTGGGAACATAATTAGCAAACACTTCAACACTAGATTGGTAGAAGTCTAGAACTCTCTTCTGCAAACAGCAACTGATGCTAGATCAACTGTTAATTTTAAATATGAGATTCAGTTATCAAAAATCTATTAAAGTATCAAGGGACATAGGGCAAAGGTGGATATATGGAGTTAGGTCACAGGACAGCTATGTTTGATTTAATGGCAGAACAGGCTTGAGGACTAAAGGCCAACCTCTGTTTCTATCTGGTACTCTGTTTTATTGTGCCTGTCACTCGCTAAAACTACTCCATTTGGTAGAGCTCCACATTCTTCTGCAGGTAAAGAAATTTCTCCTCAATTCCTTATTGGATTTATCAATGACACTTGTCTTTATGGCCCTGAATTTTGGTCTCCAAACATGAAAACATCCCATCAACATCTACACTGTCAAGCACCTTCATAATGTTAAGGTGCTCAATAATGCTCTGATCAGCCTTTGCTTCTCTAGAGAAAAGAAACCCTGACTTATAATGCTTTCTGCATTGTGTTCAGAGATCTCAATAACGTGAAGCATGAACAGTCATTAAACAAAGATCATTTCATCAAATTATAACAGCATTCCATCTGTTCTACATACCAGAATTGTGCAATAAAAAAACTGCACAGAGTGCTCAATCTGGGATGATAGCACTTGCAAGGGAAAAGGGTCAATTTTACAAGCCACTTACATAATATAAGAAGTTAAAAGTAATTTGGAGGACCTGACAAGATAAAAACAAATAACCTTAATTTAAGCTTTCTCCAAAAACAACTAGAAACCTGCTGGGTATATTTGGCCTAATTTGTGGCATGCAAGACAGGTTTTGTAATATTCTAAATTTCCATTAAAACTGTCCCAATATTTTAAAATGGGAGAAATGTATTGCAAAAGGTGTCTGATCCAAAGTTAGCCCACCATAACCTGTTTTTATTTATTCTTTAACAGGATGTGGGCTAGGTCAGCATTTGTTGCACATCCCAAATTGCCCTGGTGGTAAGCCGCCTTTTTGAACTGCTGAATTCCATGTGACGTGGATACACCCACAGTGCTGTTAGGAATGCAATTCCAGGATTTTGACCCAGTGACATTGAAGGAATGGTGATACATTTCCAAGTCAGGCTGGTGTGGGGAAGGTGGGAGGAGAACTTTCAGGCGATGGCGATCCCATGCATCTGATATCCTTGTCCTTGTAGGTGGTAGAGGGTTTGAAAGGGGCTGTTGAAGGAGCCTTGGGGAATATCAGCCATGACGAGAATCTTTTACCAAAACATGACAGTTAAATAAAAACCCGCAATTATGAAATCTTTCACATAACCTCATCCTTCAACCTGCCCCTCTGGGCACAAACTCAACTTCAAGAGAAAACACGGAAGACCTGATATGTTACAACGTGAGCAAGTTTCATCCAAACAAAAACAAATTATGTCACAAAATGTAAGAAAGCAAATTTTGGCAAAAATTCCAAATTAAGATTTACTCTCTACGTTGATGGGTTAAGCAAAATAAACCAGTTATGATGCAGCCATAATTCAAGCTCTGTAAGCCATAGATTTTGTGCAAACCACTAGTCCTGGATATCTGCAGTAGAGATTAAGGGCATAACATTAGAAATAGCAGGACTTGACCATTCAGTCCCTCCAGTCTAGTGCTATTCAATGCGAAAATGGCTGATTTCCCAGCATAACTCTGGTTTCCTGCTGCTCCCCATATCCTTTGATTCTCAGAAATCAAAAATCAATTTCAGTCCTAAATATTCTTGATGAGGCATGAACAAACCTTCCACCACAGACAAATCACAAACCACCTCAAAAACAAATTGCTCATCTCAGTCCTCAATGAGCAACATTTTATCCTGAGGCTGCGACCCCCATGTTCTAGATTCTCCAGTCAGGGAAAACAACTTGCCAACATTTACGCAGCCAATCTCCTTCAGAATCTGTTTCACCTCTTATTCTTCAAAACTTCAGAGGGCATAATAACAGCCTCTCATGCCATGGACCAATCTAGCAAACCTTTGCAGTATCGCTTCCAGGGCAATTATATCCTTCCATAGAAATGAACACCAAAGCAGCACTGTGGTCTCACCCTTGCCTTAGAACAACCGCAGAAAAGACTTCCTTATTCATGTACTTCAATATTCTTGCAACACGCCATTTGCCTTCCTAATTGCGTGCTACACCTGTGCGCTAAATGCTTATTCCTTGTACCAGTACACCCAAGTCTCTCTGAACGTTTATAAATTTCATGTCTTTTCAAAGCAATTATTTTTCTATCCTTACTGCTAAAGTGAATAACTTCAGAATCCTCACATTATACTTCACCTATCACCTGATTGTCCATTTATTAATCTGTCTCTCTCCCTTTTCAAGCTGTGTCCTACATATAGCTTACAATCCCACCTTTGTACTGCCAAACTTGGATACATTACTGTCTCTTTGCCAAGTCATTAATAGATTGTAAATAGCCGAGGCCCCAGCATTGAACCTTGCAGCACTCCGCTAACTACAGCCCATCAACTTGAAAATGGCCATTCATCCCAACTGCTTCCTGTTCATTAATCAATGCTAATATATTAATATAATCTTGCTAATAGTGGTCTCTAAATCCACGAGCCATTATCTTGTATCTTGCTGTGGCATTTATTGAATATCTTTTGAAAATCAAAGTAAACTGTATTTACTGACTCCCCTTGATTTGCTCTACTAGTCACATTCTCAAAAAACTCTAAACAAACATGCTTAACATAATTTCCCATTTGTTAAACCAAGCCACCGTTGTCTGATCATACCATGCTTTCTTAAGTGCATTGTTACGTGATAGATTCTAGCATTTTCTTGATGACTGTTGTCATGCAAATCGGCTTGTGGGTCCTTCTTGCCTCCCTCCTTTCTTTCGTTTTTTTGGGGAGGGGGGAGGAGGAGGAGGAGGTAGGGGTGGAGTTACATTTCCTGACTTCCAGACCAAATCAAGAATATAGGAAATTTTGAAACATCATAACAATTACATCCACCACCTCTGGACTCTTTTAGAACTGGAGGAATCTAGCCCACCAGGTACTAGGGACAGCATGGTGAAACAGTAGTTAGCACTGATGCCAGGGACGCAAATTCAATTCCTGGCTTGGGTCAGAGTCACTGTCTGTGTAAAGTCTGTATGTTCTCATGTCTGCATGGGTTTCCTCCTACAGCCTGAAAGATGTGCTAGTTAGGTGAATTGGCCCAGCTAAGTTCTTCCTCAGTGTATCTGAGCAGGCGCCAGAGTGTGACAACTGGGGGATTTTCGCAGTAACTTCAGTGCAGTGTTAATGTAAGCCTAATTGTGACACTAATAAATAACACTTGAAACTAGGCCCTCAAGTTTCTCCAATGATTAATATCATCTTCTGATATTAATTACCTTATGTTCCTCACTTTTTAGTCCTTGGTTACCCTCTATTTCTGGTATGTAACTTGCATCTTTGACTGTGATTGAAGACATATTTGTTCAACATCTCTATTTCCTCAACCTCTAACAATTTCTCCTGTCTCTACTTCTAAAGGACCATTTACGTTAGCAACTCTCCTTTTGATATACTCTTATCTGTTTTATATTCCTAGCTAGTTGACACTCATTTGTTTTTCCCATTTTATTAACTATATGCTCATCTTTTGCTAATGTCTATAACTCTCCCAAGTCTCAGGCTTATTATTCTGAAAAACGATTAGCCTTTTTCTTTTAACCCGATACTATTAATTATCTAATTACCTAGTACAATTAACTAATTGTGTAGTTAGTTACATAACTACACAATGTAGTAAAAAAAATCAAAAGATACAGTTAGACAAATCAACATTTCCTTAACAAATGAAATTAGTTTATATAACTCAAAGTGATAATGACTATGGTAGAGCATTAACAGAATTCACCTAAGTCAGTAGAAAATCAATAGAAGAAATGCAACTAGAGACAGATTTCAGATTATGTGAATGCTTCAAGTGGATCCCTGGATACATTGGCTGGAAATCTCCACTGTACATGCCCAGCTGCCAGTGAGAACAGCGAATCTGGCGCTCAGGCAAATCTCCATTCACCACAGCAGGAATGGAGAATGTCAGCCATGAGAATTGGGCCCTTTATGCTTTTTGGTGATCATTTGTTTGAATACAGTATAGTGATCCATGTTAAGCCATTGCAATTAGATTAAAACGCTTTGTGATTTGAATGGTCCCAAAAACTCACTCACCTTAATTGGCATAATATCTGTAGAACAGTCTAGACCAGCTCTAAGTGCCTCTTTGACAGCGTCTATACCTTCGTATCCATAACATGCAACTTCAATATCTGGTTGAAGATATAAAAATACATTTGAAAAGCATAAAAAGGGGTTTGAAGTAGAAAGACTCCAAAATAAAGAAACTTGGCCTATTTCAAAGCAGCAGGGAATCTTCCTGTTACATTAAAATCTCCAAGACAGATATTTGTGGAGACTGGAAACACACAGACCGGACAGGTAGACAGCAAATCAACACAGTTGGGAAAATGTAAACATCCCATATGTCTTCAAAATTAAAAAAAACTGAATTAAGTAGAAGAGCAGCTATTGAAAAAGGGGTTAATAAATATAATTAAAGGATAAAACCCCTGGTCTAAATGAGTTGTTTCTGTGTGTATTAAAATAAGTTTGGGAAGTGATAAAAGCAAATTACTGCAGATGCTGGAATCTGAAACTGGAAGAGAAAATGCTGGAAAACCTCAGCAGGTCTGGCAGCATCTGTGAGGAGAGAAAAGAGTGACTAGACCTGCCTAGTTTTTCCAGCATTTCAAGTCCAGATGAGTCCGTCAGAGCTTTGGCAAAGGGTCACCTGGACGCAAAACATCAGCTCATCTTTCCCTACAGATGCTGCCAGACTTGCTGAAATTTTCCAGCATTTTCTCTCTCCGGATTGGGAAGTGATAATACAGGCACAATTACATATTGCGATGGAGGTGCGTTCACGCCAAATAATAAATTTCAATTTCATTTGCTGGACTCGTTTATAAGATATATCCAATAGGGAATTTAAAAGAAACTGCTTTATCAAGAGTGGTTAGGACAAAAAGCTCACTGTCACAATCAGTAATGGAGGCCATCAGCAAAAAAGCATTAAAACTAGATACGCACAAGAGGGAGAAAGGAATAGGATGCAGTGACCAATATGGTTGAAAGAGAATTGGACGAGACCTGAGAAATAGAAAAGCCAGCATGCCCCTAATGGGCTGAATGGCCTGTCTCTATGCCATAACTATTATGCAATAAAGAGGACACTGAAGTAAGATTTCCAAAGATAGTACAAGAGCAGAATACATACATAGAGAATGACCCACTAGATTGAGGATTTTCTTAAGAAAAGAAAAAGAGAGACTTACAGGTGACCTGAGTTCTTTAAAACTCAACAGGCTAGTTGTGAAGTAAATGTTTCTGTTAATGACATAATTCAAGCATTAAGAATTTATCTTCAATAAATAACTACCCACTTGGTTGAAATAACGGAGAATCATGGGCTTCGCTGGAAGATTAACCCCCACCCCCCAAAAGGGATAAGGGGGACGAGGGAATGCTGACATTCATCGTAAGAACGTAAGAAATAGGAGCAGGAGTAGGCCATCCAGCCCTTCGAGCCTGCCCCGCCATTCAATAAGATCATGGCTGATCTGTCGTGGCTCAGTTCCACTTTCCCGCCCTCTCCCCATAACCCTTAATCCCCTCTCATCAAAAACCCATCAACCCGCATCTTAAAAATATTTAGCGAGGCAGCCTCCACCACTTCAACGGGCAGAGAATTCCAGAGATTCACCACCCTTTGAGTGAAGAAGTTCCTCCTCAACTCCGTTCTAAACCGCCCCCCTTTTATCTTGAGGCTGTGCCCCCTAGTCCTACTGTCTTTTTTGAGCGGGAAGAGTCTCTCCACCTCTATCCTATCCATCCCATTCATCATCTTATACGTCTCAGTGAGATCTCCCCTCATTCTTCTAAACTCTAACGAGTACAAGCCCAGTTTATTCAGCCTCTCCTCATAGCTCAACCCCCTCAACTCCGGTATCAGCCTAGTAAACCTCCTCTGCACTCCCTCCAAGGCCAAAATATCTTTGCACAGGTGTGGCGCCCAATACTGCGCACAGTACTCCAGCTGCGGCCTCACCAATGCCCTATACAGCTGCAGCAAGACCTCCCTACTTTTATATTCAATCCCCCTCGCTATGAAGGCCAGCATCCCATTCGCCTTCCTGACCACCTGCTGCACCTGCAAGCTGGGTTTTTGCGACTCATGCACAAGGACCCCGAGGTCCCTCTGCACCGTCGCCTGCTGCAGTTTTTCGCCCCGTAAGTAATAGTCCTTCCTACCAAAGTGGACCACCTCACACTTGCCAACATTAAATTCCATTTGCCAATTCCAAAAGGTTCCCCAATACTGTGCAGAATTACAGGACATACCTGCCCTAATTTTAACTGCCTGTGGAGTGAGACGTCGTCTAATATTTTCCAGCAACACTCCCCGCTCTTCTTCTGTCAATTCAAGGCTGTCAAGAATAGTAGGGTCTCTGAGGAAAAAGAACAAATCATAGGCAAAATGAACACAACAAAGAGACTATTCTCTTCACAGCAAAGTACAGACAGTAAGACGATCTGTATTTTAGGTTTAAGAGCGGGTGAGGGGGACGAGAGAGAGAGAGGATGAGGGGGACGAGAGAGAGAGAGAGAGAGAGAGAGATGGTGAGGGGATAGGGGGACAAGAGAGAGGAGAGGAAGAGAGGGGGAGTGATCGATGGGGTGGTGATAGAGAGACATTGCTGACGTATTAAATGATTTGTCACATGTATTAGTATACAGTGAAAAGTAGTTTCTTACGCACTATACAGACAAAGCATACCATTCATTCATTGGGAAGGAGAGTGCAGAATGTTAAAGTCATAACTAGGGTGTAGAGAAAGATCAGCTTAGTGCGAGTAGGTCCATTCAAAAGTCTGACAACAGCAGGAAGAAGCTGTTCTTGAGTTGGTTGGTACGTGACCTCAGACTTTTATATCTTTTACCCAAAGGAAGAAGGTGGGAGAGAATGTCCAGGATGTGTGGGTTCCTTAATTATGCTGGCTGCTTTGCCAAGGCAACGGGAAGTGTAAGACAGAGTCAATGGATGGGAGGCAAGATGAGTGATCAACTGGGCTACATTCATGACTTTTTGTAGTTCCTTGCAGTCTTGGGCAGAGCAGGAGGCATACCAAGCTGTGATACAACCAGAAAGAATTCTATGGTGCATCTGTATAAGTTGGTGAGAGTTGTAGCAGACATGCCAAATGAGTTGGCTGCAGGTGAAGGGAAAAGAGAAAATGTGTGCTCAGAATCTCTAATTTATCAGCCGCACTGTCAATAAAGTTTGGAACTGCTGCCACCAAGTGGTAAGCAAATTGCTTCACATGGATTGACAGCTGGATTGGGTTTCTGAAACAATTGCTGCGTTTATTGGATAGACACCTCTGCCATTTCTTTTGTTCATGGAAGAGCCATTTACTTTAGAAGAGAATTCTCAATTTCAACCCAATGAAAAGATCCCAGAAATCCCCTTGATGGCTGTTCAGCCTGGTCACCTTAAAACACTCGGTGCACAGTTATCGTTGTCGCTGAGTATACAAGCGGTATGTGTGACAATAAAAGAACCTGGCTACATTGAAATCAGTGGCAATTAAATAAATTTTGTAATATATATGGGGAACTCCAACAAAACCTTCACCCTCAATAAAGTAGAAAATAAATTCAATTCTTACGAAACTGCATGTTTAAATGCATCGTAAGCTCCATATCCAGGCCTTTTGTACTTCTCATCGAAGACCCAAGCTGTTCTCTGAAACAGACTATCCAGCTGTTCATCTTTCGTGTATTCAAGCACCTCTGCCACATGTCGCAAAATGCTATACACCTGTTAAAAAACGGCAAACAACAAATTCCTGAAAATTTTAAAAGCTTCGAGAAATGGAAACCAAGTCTTTTGTTTGGCTGTTAGGCATTTTATGTTTAAATGCAAACAACTTAATGCATTTTTAAAAATTATTTTATGTTGCAGTGTACTGGAACAGGCCACAACAGAGACTGGTGGCAAACCTACATAGCAAACTCCTTTTATCAGCTTCACGTAAGCAAAGATAACATGGAGTCATGGCACAGGTTCACAAAAGATTAAATATAAAAGTCATGCCTGGAATCAACCGTTCATGTGATTTTACAGACTTGCTGCCAAGGGCACAATTTGTACATCTGCTAATTCAATACCTTCACCCACCATATTTTTGCTGTACAGTTCATCACTACAACGCCAATCTCTTTCGTGCAAAGTATTATACGCACGTGTAAAAGAAAACACTTACAGTCTTGGACTTGGTGAACTTGTCTTCACATTTTATAGTTTCTTCTTGTGAGACTCTGCGCTTAGACAAATCAATGTAGCCTGGATAAAACAAAACAAGTACAACACAATCAACTCTATGACCACTTATTTAGTTGTGAACAGGCGATCTTAAAAACATTCCATTATGTTGAAAGCTGTCAAAGAGTTTTACAAAAATAAAACCAGGCCCCCCCCCATCCTGTTTCAGAAGTCAATACCATAGAGCTCAGAATAATCCTGTACATCACAAGAGAGTCAACTGAACTGGTCTCTAAAGCTGCATTAGTTAAGGCTCTTTGCATCAACTTGCATTTATAGAACAAATTTAATTAAGTAAAATAGCCAAAGCACTCAGGAATGCAATCAAACAAAATGTATTATACCATGGAAAATGTTAAAGCTGGTGTCAGGGAGCTGGGAGATTCCTGTGCTTAGGTTTCAGGAAACTGGAGGCATGCCCACAAAAACACAGGAAATAGGAGGGGACTATTGTACAGGCCCTTTGGGCCTGCTCTGCCACTCATTATGCTCATGGCTGATCATCCAACTCAATAGCCTAATCCTGCTTTCACCCCATAGCCTTTGATTCTATTTGCCCCAAGTGCTATATCTAGCCACTTCTTGAATACATTCAATGTTTTGGCATCAACTACTTCCTGTGGTAATGAATTCCACAGGCTTAGCATTCTTTTGGTGAAGAAATGTCTCCTTATCTCCATCCTAAATGGTCTACCCCAAATCCTCAGACTGTGACTCCTGGTTCTGGATTCCCCCACCATGAGGGGCATCCTCCCAGCGTCTTTCTTGTCTAGATGTGTTAGAATTTTTAAAGTGTATGAGATTCCCCCTCATTTGTCTGAACTCCAATCAAAACAATCCTAGTTAATCTCTCCTCATCCATCAGTCCTGCAATCAGCCTGGCAAACCTTCGCGGCAGTCCCTCGAGAACAAGAACAAACTTCCTCAGAAAAAAAGACCAAAGGCTCAAGAGTTGAATAGGGTGTCAAAGTCTGGTTCAGTGTCAAACAGTGACTTAGGAACAAAGTTTTTGGCATGATCCAATGACAATGGCTAAAATGTTAAATTCACCACCTGCATGAATGAAACAAATGGCTAGAACCTATAAGGCACCTGTAGTATCTAACAACATGAAAGAATGCTAAATTCAGTTCTGCTTTTGGAATTTGATTAAGGAAGAGAGATCAGGTCATATTTTGAAACGCATGCGAACACAGTGGCCACTGAAGGTAAACAAGGTAGTGAACTGTTCTTGCTATTGCTAAGGAGTGAACGTTGTTTGGAAGATCTGGCCCACTCTTCTTCAATGATGCTGAGATTTGTTAAATCCAATCGAGAAGACAGATAGAGTCTTGATGCAAACCAGGATCCAAAAGGGACTGCAATGCTGAAATGTCGTCCTAGATTTTGTGCAGAAGTTCCTCAGCAGGTCTTGAACAGTTATTGATAAACTCAGAAGCAAGAGCACAACCAGAGTCAGAAATTAGCAAACAATCATAGGTTTGAGCCACTAAAGACAGTCCAATTATCCCTCATCCAGAAAACAGCAGAAATTTAAAAATCTAGATCCGAAGAATACAGCTGCCGGTTAACACAAAGTACTTCACCTTTTTCTTTATCGACTCGGATTACAACCACACATTCATTTCTACCAATGCGAATCAGTTTGTTGATTGATCGGATACGTCTCCTTGAAAGCTCACTGAGCAGAATCATGCCTTCAATATTGTTATATTCTAGAAGGCTGACATAGGCCCCCATTTCCGCAATGGAGCGGACATTCACCATCACCACATCTTCCACTTCCGGAAATTTGTGTTGGTAAAACCGACAATTAAGAGCTGGCATTCTGAAACATGCAGAAGAAATCATTTTAGTACATCAAAAGACAACAAAGAATTTATTAGTGCTTGACTGTTGAATAATGCGCAGAATTAAAAGGATCCTAAAAAATGATTGGGGACGAAGAGACAAAAGAGAGGAGGAGAATATGCTAATATGCAATTTTAAAAATATTGCACACTGACTGCAGACAGCAACACAAAGTGAAAATGCCTCTTGTGAGAAATGCCTAGTTTGAAATTGTAGCATCCCAGCCTGGAATCTTCAAAGGAACTAAAAGTAACAGAACATGAGAATTAAGACATTGCTCTTTAATACATTGAGATTACAGAAGATCAGGGCAGACCAAGTATCAGATCAATCTGAAGGTGGGGTGCAATGCCTCATCTAGGATCTTTGAGGGCAACACACCGGCACAGTGGTTAGCAATGCTGCCTCACTGGGAAATTCGATTCCCAGTTTAGGTCATTGTCTGTGTGGAGTTTGCACATTCTACCCGAGTCTGCGTGGGTTTCCTCCTACAGTCTGAAAGATGTGCTGGTTAGATGCATTGGCCGTGCTAAATTCTCCCTCTGTGTACCCGAACAGGTGCCGGAGTGTGGCGACTAGGGGATTTTTACAGTAACTTCATAAGCCTATTGGTGACACTAACAAATAAACTTTTATTTGCCCCTCTCAAGGAGACCTTGAATCGGATTCAGTTGAATTTTGGAGCAAGCAAGGAATGGAGTTGGGTTTGTCTGGTTCTCTCTGAGCATAATAACTTTAAGGATGGAGGAAAACAATCTTTTTAAAAGTGCTCTGATTCCGGAGTATCTGCTTTTTTGCTGTATGTTTTGACTGATGAGAAGTTAGGAAAGCACAAAACAAAGGCGTTTTAGTGGCTGCAGCAAGTAAGTTCTGCTTGGTTGCAGCTTTAATGAATGCTGAACTTTTCCTTGATATTTAGAACCACTTTACATTCATCTCTGGAAAGGTCCACAATGCATATTTAAAATATCATGGCTTCCCACTCACCTAAAGGTCAAAGAGTTCATCCAGCATGAAAAGCTGAACCAAGCAAACCAGAAAGATACCAGACACATTTGCTGATTAAAACACAGAAGGTGGCATTCTACAATTTGTCAAGACATTAAAGGGAACAGATAGGGTACGTGGGGAGAAACTCTGATGGTTAGGGAATCTGTGCTGATTGGGGAATCTAAGGACGAAGGGGCATTGTATAAAAATTCGATTCAGTTTTATCAGAAGTGAAATTAGGAAAGACTCACATACAAATGAACACTGGAAGTTTGGAATACCCTTCTGAAAATGGTAGTTAGTGTTCAATCAACTGTTAACTTTAAATCTGAGTCTTTTGTTAACCAAAAGCTGAGTATACGGAATTAGATCACAGATCGACCATGCTCTCAATGAATGATGAAACATGCTCAAAGGGGCAAATTCCTGTTCACGTTAGCAAGCTTGGGCCAGCGAGGAAAATCAGCTCACATTCACAATTCTGATATTTTCTCAGACTCCCTACCAAATGTGCATTGTGTTAACGTCCAGTAGGTTTGACATTCACTATCAAGGGTCATGCTTGGAATGAGTGCTAGTGTTAAAATATAAACCCACTATACAAGTGACAAGAATGCTCACTCAGCCAAAATCATTGCAGAATATGTATTACCAATCTGGTCAGTTGTTAATCCACTTCAGCAGTTTTTGGTTAAGGAGGTTGTGTGCGCCTCGTTTTCTCAATCTCCAAAACTTAGAACAAGATTTGAAAGCAGTTGCTCCAAATGGAAAGTTATTCTAACACTGATGACATTTGGCATCAGCAATCACTGCTTGTTATATAAGCTAACTAATGCACCTTGGGAGGAATATCAAGGAGTGTGAGGAGGCGATTGAAATATAGATTTTACAAATAATTGTTAACGTGAAGCTCGAAGGGCTAGATGGCCTACTCCTGCTCCTATTTCTTATGTTCGGTAACTTTACAGCTTTGTCTGTTTACCTCCCACTTTTCATGGCCACCTCCTGATACATCAACCATTCTTTGAAACCAAAAAACAGGGATCATCACAGCCAGGCAAGATCCTGTTCTTGTCAAATGTCTACACTTGCATTCGGTTTCCAGACATGTCAATGAGAGGCAGTTGGGCATTGGATGTGGTTTCAACAGTGCTGAGATCAGCTGACTTTGCACAAATGGGACTGAAGCTGCAATATTCTGGCTTGGGCTAGCTGATTTTTTTTATTTTTAAAGGCAAAATTATCCTGATATGAGAAAGGCTTGAGGTGTAGTGAGAACACAACAATAGGAGGTTATAGTACAAGGAGAGGTGAAATGGCTGACCCACAACTGAAAACCAACCCCCACTACACTGATTTATCCCCAAAGTCTTGTATCTTCTCTATTCCAACAAAAGATGCAATGGCTTCTGCTTCAGCTTCTCCCAAAGCATTGTATGTTCCCACAACTTTATTCTAACACTCAATCCAAATCGACCCCCTTTCAACACTGACTGAAAGCTAGGGAAAAATTGTCTTTCTCTACTTGCTTACCTCAAAACCCTTCAAACTTTAAATCTTCTTCTCTTACGTCTTCTGTGAGAGAGTGTAAATAACCCCAGTATCTTGGGCCTAATTTCTTATGTAAAAGATGGAACTGGATAACAATCTTCTTAGTACAAGCGAAATGTCAGCCTGGATTTTATTCCCTGGCCCATAGCAGGGGCATCAGCCCAGGGTTTTCTGGTCCCGAGGCAAATGTGGTAAAAATGATGCTTGTAGTATGTTACTGATCCAGCACTGGTGCTTACCATAGGGGCAATGACAGCAAAATGTCACTTGCAAAATTTTACTTCAGGTTGCACTTTGATGAGACTCTCTTGATTTTAGTCAAGGCTGACCCTTGGCTAAACAAGTTAGTAAAACAGTTTGCTACACAAATTGTCTCGAAGAAATCTGGCACCCAGAGAAAACCCACACAGACACAGGGAGAACATGCAACTCCACACACAGTCACCCGAGGCTACAATCAATCCCAGGTCCCTGGCACTGTGAAGCAGGGGTACTAACCAATGTGGCACCTGCCTTTGGAAGCTCCACTGCCAAAGAAAGACATTAGATATGGGAGTGTGGGGGCAGTGTAGATATATTTGAATGGACCTACCTCACATTAAGTTGACCTTTCTCTACACCCTATGACTGTAACACTACATTCTACACTCACTCATTTCCTTCTCTATAAACAGTATACTTTGTCTGTATAGCGCATAAGTAACAATACTTTTCAGTGTACACTAATACACGTGACAATAATAAATCAAATAAAAGCAGTAAACGTATTACAAAATGCTAGAAATATAAATGAAAAGTAGTGCTAGTAAAACCCCAGGTCTGGAAGTATCTGTGGGGGATAAGGTTTCGAGTGCAATATTATTTTTAAGTGAGTGGAGCAGCCGCCTTTCATCCCCTGGGATTTATTTTCCTTTTAGAATGATGCAATCCAAGTGCCCTGCTCCCCCTGAGAACTTTCAACAATCCTAACACTTTAATTACACGGCATAGCAGGAAACTTAGAAAGAGCCACATTAAAGGACAGCTGGAGTGGGAAATGGAAAGGAAGCCAACAGTGGAGAACCTGAGGCAATGCTGAACTGCTGGAGCTGGGCAATAGGAAGCTCTACCAGGTTTCACCCACAGACTGGGAAGCAGCTTCAAGGCCAGCTTTCTAAACCATTACTCAGCATTTTCTCTCCTTAGTCCAGATTTCTAGCCTCCGTTGTGTTACAAACACTGTCTGTGTCGCCCGGGTAGGCGCCCCGGGTGAAGCCCGAGCCCAGCACTCGGTCCTGACCGTGTGAAGCGTGCTGGTTTAGGCCCGGAGCCCGGACTCACCCTTCCCGGGGCCGTCATTCAGGAGAGACAGCGGCCACCGAACACTCAAGTGTCAAAAGACGGCTCCAGGCCGCGCCTACCTGCCGGAATATGTGAGCAACACTGCCGCTGACTCGGGTGCTGCTGCTGAGAGGAGGAGAATCCACCGCTTCGGGCCCACTCCCCACTTGGCGCTATTTCCGTTACCCGGCACTCCCCTATTGCGCAGGTGCAGTGCCCATTCCCTCGCCGGCACTCCACTCCTGCGCATGCGCAGTGCGTTTCCGTTGCCTTGCCCCCTTCCTGCGCAAGCGCGGTGCCGGTTCCGTTGCACCACACTTCCCTCCTGTGCAGGCGCAGCTCCGGTTCTGTTGCCGGCACACGTCCTTCTTGCACGTGCGCAGGCGCAGTACGTTTCCCTCGCGCGTTCTCCCCCTCCTGCGCAGTGGTTTCTTTTGCCCCGCGCTCCCCTCTTGCGCAAGCGCAGCGGTGTTTTCGTTCCTCTGCTTGCTCCCCTCACAACGGCAAACTCGGGGGCGGATTTTACGTCACTCATTGTTGGAGGGGTGGAGGGAGAGCGGCTGCCAAAATGGCGGCTCGGCCTTAATTTGTGACATTATTTAGGCGCGGAACCGTCCCCACTGTCGCAACAACACATATTCACCGCCTTTTAAAGTGATAGTTCTGCTAGCTTTTCTCAGTGGGGTGCTCTAGGATGATTGGAAATAAGAGGGAGAGGCGGAGATGGCGGTGCGCTGAGGCAGCGAAGCCGTGCGGTCGCCATCTTGGTGAAGGATTCGTGATGGGAACCGCAGAGTTCAGGGAGAGAAAAGAGAGATGAAACTGAATTACCGATGCAAACGACAATCTACCAGGAGTAAACCTGTTCAAAAATAAACTTGGTATCCAAAATAATCGATAGACGCTTCGAGAGGCGGAGGGTCAGGGGTCACGGATCACCTGACTTGGCCAGCAGCTGACCTGAGGAAGACAACCTGGAGGCTCCAGAGTGAAGGCAATAATTAACCGGAGAAAGCAGCCGGACTGGGGCTCTGGCACCGGCTCACGGCCTGTTGAAGGTCACTGGACACTCCTAGTGGGATTTTCTTCCTCTTTTTCACCAGTTGTTGGATTATTTCCCCCACCCCTCCTCCTCCTCCCAGAATAACCAGATATGTCAGGAAAAGAGAGGATTGAGATCTTCCCATCGCGGATGTGAGTATCAGATTATTGATCAAACAATGGCAGGCTCGCCTTCTACTTTTAATACTGTTGACCTGGGAAGCTGATTCCCGGGGTTGTTGGAGAACTAACGGCGCTGGGGTGCAGCGTTTTCAATTTTGGGGCAGGGGAGCCTTGAAGAAAACCGGCCTGATTCCCCTCGAATCGTCCATCTGTCTCTAGATACAGGAACTCGGATTAGAAACTAAAGAGTAATTGCGAGTATCAATCTACTTGTGGGAAATAAAACCTGACGCAGCTATTTCATGCCCAGTTTGCAAAATAATATCCCAAAATGTTGCAATCCACTGAGGCCATCAAACATCGGTATCCTATGAATGGAAATTTTAAAGAGTGGGAGTTGTACGTTAAGAAATATGTAAGAGCTATTTACATTTTAATAAAAATAGTCATCGTATTTGGTATTCTGCATAGTTTTAATAGAAGCCCTTATGTATAACTGATATATGTTCCAGAGACTCGAAATGTTAGCTTCCCCTTTCCACAGATGCTATGTTAGATCTCAGTTTTTCCAACTCTGTTTTTATTTCAGATCTCCAGTATTTTCTTTTACACGTGTACCATGCCTGTAACTGCCAAACAAAACCCAACTTTTTTTTTGTTGTTTTCACAATTTACAACACTTGTTTTAGCATGGTATTAAAATACATGGAATTTTCAGCGCAGAAACAGGCCATTTGCCCCAACTGGTGTTTGTCACTGTTATTTTGCTCCACACAAACCTCCCTTTGCTCTCTCTCCTCAGTGACTGTCTGTATGTTCTTTATCTCCTTTGTCCCGTGCTTACTACAAAAATGCTTGTCTAAAATCTCCCACAAGCCTATTTAGCTTGTTAACTAGAATATAAGAACATAAGAACATAAGAAATAGGAGCAGGAGTAGGCCATCTGGCCCTTCGAGCCTGCCCCGCCATTCAATAAGATCATGGCTGATCTGTCGTGGCTCAGTTCCACTTTCCCGCCCTCTCCCCATAACCCTTAATCCCCTCTCTTATCAAAAACCCATCAACCCGCTTCTTAAAAATATTTAGCGAGGCAGCCTCCACCACTTCAACGGGCAGAGAATTCCAGAGATTCACCACCCTTTGAGTGAAGAAGTTCCTCCTCAACTCCGTTCTGAACTGCCCCCCCTTTATCTTGAGGCTGTGCCCCCTAGTCCTACTGTCTTTTTTGAGCGGGAAGAGTCTTTCCACCTCTATCCTATCCATCCCATTCATCATCTTATACGTCTCAATGAGATCTCCCCTCATTCTTCTAAACTCTAACGAGTACAAGCCTAGTTTATTCAGCCTCTCCTCATAGCTCAACCCCCTCAACTCCGGTATCAGCCTAGTAAACCTCCTCTGCACTCCCTCCAAGGCCAAAATATCCTTGCGCAGGTGCGGCGCCCAAAACTGCACACAGTACTCCAGCTGCGGCCTCACCAATGCCCTATACAGCTGCAGCAAGACCTCCCTACTTTTATATTCAATCCCCCTCGCTATGAAGGCCAGCATCCCATTCGCCTTCCTGACCACCTGCTGCACCTGCAGGCTGGGTTTTTGCGACTCATGCACACTCATGCACAAGAATATGCTTCTTATTGGATCTTGAGCACTCCAAATCAGAATATTGTCATATTAAGGAAGCACTGCGTTTTGCACTTAAAACAAGAAAATACATGGAACACAAGATAGTGTTTGACAATGACCTGAAAAAAACATTTGTTGTTCTTACATTTAAATCCTGAATATCCTATCTGACTTCTCTACAAAGATCAGTGCCCAAAATGATGGGCAACTATCACCTTTTCAAAAGCAAATGGAAACAAATAAATCATAGAATCCCTACAGCGCAGAAAGAGGCCATTGCCCCATCGAGTCTGCACTGACCACAATCCCACCCAACTCCTATCCCCTTAGCCCCCTGTATTTACCTTGCTAGCCCCCCAGACACTAAGTGACAATTTAGCACGGCCAATTAACCTGACATCTTTGGGCTGAGCACCTGGAAGAGACACGGGGGGGGGGGGGGAAATATGCAAATTCCACACACAGTGACCCAACTGGGAATCAACGTCAGGTCCCTGATGCAACAATGCTAACCACTGTGCCACCATGTCGCCCCACATCCTTATGAACGTTTTTAAAGCAGGCTATAGAATGTACCAAGACTTACGGAATGCTGTGCAGTGTGACATGGTAATAACTCAAACATTGTAGCAATATGTGCACTCATCTGATGCAGAATACTTTCTAGAGAATTGTCTGTTTGACATTTGAATTTGGATTTACCCACAGCACTTTGTTTGCATAGTTTCTGTGTTTTGCATTCTGTTCCACTTGGAAAGGTTTGCATTGTTAGATGCACACCCTGAGCATCTTTACCATCTCCTGCACCAAAATTGTTTAAATGGCTGACGTAGAGGAGAATTTCTGAAAAGCATTCTTGTAAAATTATAAAAAGCTCTTTGCATTTTGAGTTAGTCATCATAATAGTTGCAAGGTTCAAACCCCACTGCAAAATATGAGCATGTATCTGATAACATTTCTTCAGAATAACAGGAGTCCTGCATTGTCGAAGTATGTTTCTTAAATGAAACATTAGGTTGGTGCTTGTCTACACGCCCAGGCTGAAGTTCAGAAAAGTGGTGTGGGGTGGGTGGGAGGACTGTCTTGATCTGGCTAATATCTATCATCCAAATACCACCAAAAACAGTTGACTTTCTTGTCTTTACCATATGTAAATTGGCTCTTTAACTGACTGCACTGCAACAATAATTCATTACAAATGAAACTAGTTCCTTTTCTACCAGGTGTCTTCAATGACCTTTCTTAAAAATAGAAAAGCAATTTCAAATAAATATTTTTGTATAAACAAGTGTGCAGGTACTGGCACACTGAGAACTGGTTTGAGGGAGTTTTGTACCCAATAGTAATCAGGGAGCTGAACCAATCTTTGTAGCTGAATTTTCATTCGGTTTGATGCCACTGGCTCTTCGACTCTGTTAGAGATGATGCCAATTTCTCATTTTAGCATTTTGACAAACCCTTCCTTTGTGATTCAATAAAAATGGTAATATTGTAGCACAGTTTTTGAAAATACAAGATATTTTATAGGATAAACATCTGCTTTAGAGAGAATAAAGCCTTTTTGCCCAAACATTTAATAGTTTTGTGTTAGTTTTGGGTTTGCATGATATTCAGGTGTAAATGGATGTTAAGTGCGCGTGTCCTGTGTGCTGGCCCTAAATTCATTGTGATCGAAGCAACTAATGGATGCTTCTGACAAAAGCAAATTATTGCAGATTCTGGAATCTGAAACCAAAAGAGAAAATGCTGGAAAATCTCAGCAGGTCTGGCAACATCTGTAAGGAAAGAAAAGAGCTGACGTTTTGTGTCCAGATGACGCTTTGCCAAAGAATGGACACTTTTGGGTGGAACTTAGAATATAAGGAGGATGAATAATTCCATGAACAGCAACCCAAGGCAGTTTGTTTCTTATTATGCTTTCTACTTAATGTGTGCATTGAAAAAAAAGTCCCCTTCACCTGAAATCTGAATTGCCTTTGCTTAACGTTTCAGTGTGAAAACTAGAGCCAGAATGTTGAAACTCTCTATCACTGGAAGCTTCCCTATTTGGTATAAAAAATGCCCTCTTACAAAGATGCCAGAAACAAACATGAAACTGTAATACTACCGTTGCGCTGAAAAATAAACCCATTTCACCTTCAGTGCAATTAAAACCATCAGTAGGCAGCTAAGGGTATAAATTAATACATGTTTTTTCTTTGTTTTCGCTATAGGGCACAAACTATAATGAAGGCCCGTTTGAAAGGTGCTCAGACTGGTCGCAACTTACTGAAGAAAAAGTCTGATGCCCTTACACTGCGCTTCAGACAAATCCTGAAGAAGATTATAGAGGTGAAACTTATCTTTGAACGACAACAATTACAAGTTTAACTAAACCTTCCTATTTAGCTTTTTCTAGTTCATGTTGTACTTTTAGCTAAGTGAGAACTCTGATCATTCAATACAAGATCCTTTTGGCTTCCAGTCTTAACAACACTTCAGATGTGCCTTATTTTGATTTTGTGCTCTGGGTGCTGGCAAACTGAATCAATCTTCTTTCATAAAGTGGCATGTCAGAGGAATTGGAGATTTCACCCTTAAGCCCAAACTCCACTGAGTTAGCTTGCAAGCTGTTTGACAGATTGCATTCAAATGCTTCAGTTAAAGTGTGTGCACTGTGGGGACACAGTGATTTGCATACCTCTTTATGACCAATGCAGAGTGAAGTTGCTGGAGTCAATCATTCACTTATTCTGTAAACCAAAGCCCAGAAGGAAGAAACAGTAAAACAGGACTGGTCTGAACTGTTTTTGCCTCCTTGATGATGCACATGTTGATTAAATGAGGGCAGGTGTTGGAAAATGAGGGTATCCCCCGCAGATAGTTTAAAGTGTATCTATTAGTTTCACAAGTAGGCTTATGTTACACTGCAATGAAGTTACTGTGAAAATCCCCTAGCAGCCACACCGGCGTCTATTCGGGTACACCGAGGGAGAATTTAGTGTAGCCAATGTGCCTAACTAGCACACCTTTCAGACTGTGGGAGAAAACCGGAGCACCCAGAGGAAACTCAAGCAGACACAGGGAGAACGTGCACATTCCACACAGACAGTGACCTGAGGCTGGGAATCAAACCCATGTCCCTGGTGATGAGATAGCAGTGCTAACCACTGTCCCACCGTGCCACTTGGATTTAGGAAATGCTGTTATATATCTGAAATGATCCAGATATTAAAAAAAAGTTTTGTAGTGAAGCTAAACTAAAATAGCCGCTGAACTCTTGTGTTTCAGTGGGAGTTAACACATCCCGGTTTGCATTAATTTTGATTTTCTTCTCTCAGACTAAGACACTGATGGGTGAAGTCATGAGGGAGGCAGCCTTTTCCTTAGCTGAAGCCAAATTCACAGCTGGAGACTTCAGGTGTGATCATAATTACCAAAGATTTCTTGGCAGATTGACTGCTTTATATATTCCTAACAAAGGTTTTGAGCAACTTGTCTTTGTCATTGGTGTTTGGACACTGTAGATTTGATGATGTGTGGCATCAGTTGTTATGTTGGTGCATAAACTAATTTGTTGTATCCATAACTGCACCAACATCGACAATAGATGTTGAATTATTTTTAATAGTTTATAATTGTGGAATCCATTTGATATTTATCAACCTTGCATGCGTGGGCTCAATCTGAAATGTTTCTGTCCACAGATGTCACTCTTTAGCTCTGTATAACTAATCTAAAATGTTGGGCACTAGTCCATTAACATTCTCCTTTTATCAAATCAGGAACTTATTGCTAAAAATGTCAATTATCAGTTGATTTGAATCAAGAGCACGTGATTCAAGAAGACTAATTCTGTAGTTGATTTAATGCTTCTGTTGTGTGCAGCACCACTGTGATCCAGAATGTGAACAAGGCTCAAGTTAAGGTCCGAGCTAAAAAAGACAATGTAGCAGGTATGTCTCTATGGTGATTTTAATATCTTATTTTCATGTTTGATGGTGTCCTGCACTAGGAAGGAGCACGCTTTTGGGGGAGAAAAGAGGGAAAACTGCGTCATTTAAAAAGAAAAACTTTTGTGCACAGTGGTTAACGCTGCTGCCTCACAGCGCCAGGGAGCTGGGTTCAATTCCAGCCTCAGGTCACTGTCTGTGTGGAGTTTGCATGTTCTTCTCTATCTGTCTGGATTTCCTCTGGGTGCTCTGGTTTCCTCCTATGGTCCAAAAATGTGCAGGTTAGGTGGATTGGCCATGCTCAATATCCTCTTAATGTCCCAAGATGTGTAGGCTAGATGGATTAGTGGGATAAATACATGGGGTTACAGGGTCAGGGTGAGAAAAGAGCCTGGGTAAGGTTAGAGAGAGAGTCGGTTCAGACTCTGAGGTCAAATGGCCTCCTTCTGCATTGTGGGGATTCTAATCTATGATTCTACACTTTGGAATATTAAATATATTTGCTGCGATTACTGACTAAATCTCATCTTTTTCATCAGGTGTTGTGCTACCAGTGTTTGAACATTATCAGGAAGGAGGAGACAGTGAGTAGAAATCGCCACTTTTACTGTTCCATTGCCAAGAGGATAGATAAAAGTCAAACAATATTTCTATAACTGCATTATTGATGTGGGTAGTTTTCCATAGAAAACTGAAATGTATGTGTTACACCACAGGAAGAATAGTAGACCCGGACTTTGTTGGAGCGCAATCTTAAACAATGTGTGTTGTAAATTAGATTTGCCCTTGCATAATTAAATTTTTATATTTCTGATGTTGCAAGTTGCTGGAAACTTAGCTGATAATGGTGCAGAGGGGGGAAACGGGTAACCTGGAATCAGAATGAAGAGGGAAAGCCAGTATATATCCCCTTAACTGATCAGATTGAAATAATAGTGAAAAGATTGCAAAAGAAGTGAGAGTTAGGGTGGATGAATACAGTGCCACATTAGGTGCAGAAAGAAAGATTGGATTAGAGTCAAGACAAAGAGTAAAGAAAAGGTTAATTTTAAATTTGACAATTTAAAAAAAACCTCAACAATTAATACCCATTGGAATGAGATGCCACACTTGTATTTATGAATTTTCAGAGGGGTTAATCTAGTAGTAATAACCGCTTGTTAAAAGGGTGATTAGACTTGCCAGCCTGTAGCCTCACACCAATCAATGTATTTTGGCAATGAAGTAGACACTCAGTTGCTGTTTTCACAAAGCTGATCCTGGTGTGATACAACAGGGACAGTAACTTCTGAATATCCACATTCAGTCCACTACTTGAAGTTGTTGTACATAAAAGTTCAATTAGTCTTATTTTAACGTGAAATTCTAATCCATTTCATGATTTTTGAATTTGATCGTGTAATGGTGGCACGGTAGCACAGTGGTTAGCACTGCTGCCTCAGTGCCAGGGACCTGGGGGTTTAATTCCAGCCTTGGGTGACTGTCTGTGTTGATTTTTCCCTTGTCTGCGTGGGTTTCCTCCGGTTCTCCAGTTTCCTCCCACAGTCCAAAGATGTGCAGGTTAGGTGAATTGGCCATGCTAAATTGCACCTTAGTAACAAGGAGATTAGCAGCGTTACGGGGATAGGGCCTGGGTGGGATTGTTGATGGTGCAGGCTCAATGGGCTGAATGGCCTCTTTCTACGCTGTAGGGATTCTATGTATGATGATCAAACTTGAACAATAATTGGACAGGGAGCAGGCCACAGGAGAGATTGGTGTTGATTACCAAATAAATAACAATATGCTTTAAAACGCTGAATAAAGACCTCATTGGCTGTGGTAAGGAGCTTTTGCATAATGTTCCCAAGGCCGGATGGTATCTACAGGGTCAGAATTTGCTCTTTGCTGCCCAAGATATTCTGGTCCTGTACACAACAATGTGAAATCTTCTGTACTGTGTGCATCAGATTTTTCAATGGGTCTGCAGCATGAAAAGTCCACCCATTATATTTTTCTCATTGCTGAGCTAAGTTTCTGTTCAATGGAGCAATGCTGAACCCTCAGACAGAGAAAGCCATTGTAAAGTGGAGAAGGATGGCAACATCCACATTGCTCATAACAAAAAAAAAACAGAATGAGTTGGAGACAGCAGCTTTAATTAGAGAACTTGATGTTTGCAATTCTTCATTCTGGTTGAACCAAGGCTCTAGCATTTAAACCTGTATAAACCATTTATCAATACTTTGAAGTTCAGTTTGATGACTGGGAAACTCCTCTGTTGCTGCAATGAGTAAATACAACTGGCTCCATACACTGGTATTGGTAGAAAAGTGCAGCCGCATGAATCTAGCAGAGGACCACCGTTTTCTGCTTTGGACTTGTGCTTCTCCACGGAAGACTTTGGCATTTTTAGCAGTTATCTTTGCTACCCTGCTGCCATTGACCTGCTTCCCCCGAACTTCTCTGTCTTCTTCCTACCCTTCCTTTTCTCTAACCTCTCTCTGCTCTCCATCCAACTTGCATGTTTAGGACACCCGACATTGCTCCTTGATTACTAATGCAGAGTGTCCACATTTTACCTTCAAGTTCTCTGGAGTCCTGGTATGTATTGAATTATAGTAGAGTCACTGTGACTCTACCCCCATTACCTGCCTCTCATCTCTTTACTCACTTGTTCACCTCTTCGTTAACAAATGTTTTTTTTCTTTTTTATGTGTTGCATCCATTTTCGAACAATCTGTTCCATCTTTGATTGGGTACATATTAATTTGCATATTTTTTGCATTCCTTTAACTTTTACAAAGCTGAGGCATGGTGTAAGAGTTAACGTAATTGAAAACTTACAGAAAACATACAAAAGTGAAGATCAGCTGGAATCGTAGAATCCCCACAGTACAGAAGAAGGCCATTTGGTCCATCGAGCCTGCACTGACAACAATCCCACCCTATCCCCGTAACCTTATGTATTTAACCTGCTAATCCTCCTGAAACTAGGGGCAAATTATCATGGCCAATCAACATAACCCACACTTTTTTGACTGGGGGAGGAGGCTGGAGCACATGGAGGAAACCCACGCTGACACAGGGAGAACGTGCAAACTCCACATAGTAACCCAAGCCAGGAATTGAACCCTGGTCCCAGGTGCTGTGAGGCAGCAGTACTAACCACTGTGCCACCATTATGGAAAGAATGATAATTAGAAAGCAAGGTAGAGAGCCACAGAGAATTGGAAAGGGAGAACACAATTAGTGGGAAAGGAGTGTTAATAAAATAAAACTGGAATCTTACCTTTCTGAGCAATGTCCAGTCATTATAGAACACTATCCTCTGACTCAATGTGAATGATACAAGAGATGCACTATTAAACCATTACTTAGAGAGTTGGTTATCACCTAAATGATCTGATGTGACCCTGTGTATATATTTCTTTCCCTTTACACACTTTATTTATTAGGTTATGAGCTGACTGGCTTGGCCAGAGGTGGGGAACAGCTGGCTAAACTCAAGAGGAATTATGCAAAAGCAGTGGAGCTTCTGGTTGAACTGGCATCACTCCAGGTAAGAGGTGGAGAAAGATAAGATCGTGCAAAAAACATGCTTTAAGCTATTGAAGTGCAATTTAATAAATAGATTAATTTATCAGAAAGATGCATCACAAATGTTGATCCAGTGCTGGAGGAAAATGCCAAAATCTTGGACAGCTGTTGTCCTGATTTACGGAGATTGATTTTTAACACAAAATGGAAAAATATTGAGAATGTTCTCACCAATTGCAGCACTAAACCTATAACCTTGTGCTGATTTCAGACTTCCTTTGTGACACTGGATGAAGCCATTAAAATTACCAATAGGCGAGTAAATGCAATCGAACATGGTAGGTAATTTATTTTTCTCCTGCTTTGAATTTGAAGTCCAGTTGAACAGAGGGGTGGGTCATTTGACCCGCTCAAGCATATTCTGACATTCAGTGAGAACTTGGCTGATCTAAGACCTAATTCCATAAACTCACACTTTTCCTTATAATCCTCCAACAAAAATCCAAATTGGTTAATGAAAGTCTATCAATTCCATTTAAAATTGACAATTGACCCAATATCAATTACCATTTAAACTTCAATCAAATCACTCTTTTTAACTGTCTAAATTCCAGAGAATACAACAAGTTTGTGATCTTTCATTGTAATTTACCCAAATTCCAAGGGTTATCACTCTGATAAAAAATATGCTGCATTCTGCCCACAGCCAGTGTCTCCTACCTAATATGCGACTTCCTGCTTGCCTATATCAAGATCCATGTGCCACAGTTATGGCCTTTCACTTGATCTATTATTTCTTTAATTTTATGCTTTTGTTAGAAAATAATATTCATAAATTCTTAAACTTCCAGCGAGTCCCACTGGAAACTATCTTTTTATGAATGGGATGTAAAGATGGGATTGGACATGACTGTGATACTCCAGGGTCAAACTGCCTGTTGACAGTATCCCAATTTTCACAGCACGGTGATTTGCTGAAAAGTTGCCATTTTGCAGTCAGTGCAAATTATTACAAAGCTAAGTGGAAGACAGGAAAAAGAACTCTTGGAGACGGTGGTGTAATGGTACTGTCATCGGATTAGTAACCCAGAGGCCAGACTAATGTTCTTGGGACACGGGTTCAATTTCCAATCATGACAGCGAGAAGAATTTAATAATTTTGGGGTGGCACAGTGGTTAGCACCACTGCCGCATAGTGCCAGGATCCCAGGTTCAATTCTGGCCTCGGGTCACGGTCTGTGTGGAATTTGCATATTCTCCCCACGTCTACATGGGTTTCTTCCGGGTGTTCCAATTTCCTCCCACAGTCGAAAGATGTGCGGGTTAGGTGAATTGGCCATGCTAAGTTGACCCTAGTGTCGTGGGATTAGCAAGGTAAATATGTGGCGTTACAGGAATAGGGTGAGATTGTGGTTGGTGCACACTTGATGGACCGAATGACCGCCTTCTGTACTGTAGGGATTCTATGAAGGTTTTGGTCAGACGATGTCTTTGCTTGCTAGATACCTAATATAGATTCATAGAATCTATATTCATAGCGGCATTGTGGCACAGTGGTTACAGAAGTTCTTGGGGGATTTGCTGGGAACTTTTAGAAAAGAGTGCTTGGAATGCGGTAATTCTTGGGAAATCATGGATTTCAAGCAGCATATGACCATATGGAATATGCACACATCAGTTATCCGCAATATTAAGACTGTCTCCAGATTTCTACATCTAAGTTCTACTGATTCGAATAAAATGATCAAAATCGCAATTTTTACACCCTATCAGCGAAGTATTGAAAGCATTTCCCTCACAAATAATTACCCATTTCCTGTTGGTACAACTAATATTAATAGCTTATTGTTTTTGCATGTACACATCATCTGTCTTGGCTTCAATTATTTATCCAATTTCCCTAACAATCTCTTCTGATAAATCATTCCATAACCCACCAATTCTATAAAGATTCCTTTTGAGCTTCCTCTTTATGTATTGATGGCTTTAAACTCACAAACCCTTAATCATTGATTTCTCAACTAGAATAACTGGTCTATCAAAACCACATGCTGAATGTGGGTACAATGGTATCACTGGAGAGACAAATTGCTGTATGTCTTAGGGAAAGTGTGGTTTTAAATGTGGCTGCTTCGTAACAGAATCAAGGGATCAATTGGATGTTTCATGTTTCAGGGCTGGATTTTCTCAATTCTACATTCAATAATGATGTAGAACAGGGTATAGATAGTATCATCTGTAGTAAATTGTGCAGTAAAATCAGAGCTTTGGGGTAAAAAGATTGGGGAAGTGAGTGGAAGATTGCAAAATATCTTTCAATGTGTGCTGTTTGCAGCTACAGATGTACCATAATAATTTGCATTGATATAATACTTTTAGCATAGTAAATAAATTGTTGAATTTTAGTTACGGACCACAACAGGAATATGTGAAAGTTAAAGGGAGAGATTGAGGTATTATTCACTGCAGTTTAAAGGATCGAGAGCTATGTCGAAAGTGAATATAAATGCAGATTACCTGATCAATGGAATGGACTATTATTCTGTAATACACAGCTTTCTCAGGGTTAACTACTTAGCAGTTTCTATCAATAATAGGATGCAAGAAAATTGCGGCTGTTGGAAGTGGAAAATACATTGTTATCTTATATAAAATTTACTTGCCTGGATGAAAGAAATACAAAAGGCTACATTCCAAAAAACTTCAGGGAAAACTTGTGCCCATTCAAAACCAATACAGATAGCTTTGTGGTGGAGACATATAGTTCTCATTTATGTTAATTTGCCTGCTTGACCACCGCTAATCACTGTCCCATTTTAATTAAGTGATAATTCCTCGGATTGAGCGCACATTGTCCTATATCATAACGGAGTTGGATGAGCGAGAAAGGGAGGAATTTTACAGGTAAGTGATGTGGAAGTTTTTTTTTATATATTGTAGAGCAAACTATTTTCCAAAATTGGAATAGAGTAAGAACATCAGAACTAGGAGCAGGAGTAGGCTATCTAGCCCTTCGAGCCTGCCCCACCATTCAATAAGATCATGGCTGATCTGAAGTGGATCAGTTCCACTTTCCCGCTTTCTCCCCATAACCCTTAATTCCCTTGTCCATCAAAACCCTTTCTACCTGTGACTTAAATATATTCAGCGAGGTGGCCTCCATCACTTCAAGGGGCAGAGAATTCCAGAGATTCACCACCCTTTGAGTGAAGAAGATCCTCCTCAACTCTGATCTAAACTGCACCCCCCCCCCCCCCCCCCGCTTATCTTGAGGCTGTGCCTTCTAGTCCTGCTATCCTTTCTAAGCGGGAAGAATCTTTCTACCTCTACCCTGTCCACCCCTTTCATTATCTTAAACGTCTCTATAAGATCCCCCCTCGTCCTTCTAAACTCCAACGAGTACAGACCCAGTCTATTTAGTCTCTCTTCATAGTCCAACCCCCTCATCTCCGGTATCAGCCTAGTGAACCACCTCTGCACTACCTCCAAGGCCAATATATCCTTGCGCAAATGCAACGACCAAAACTGCACACACTACTCAGCTGCAGCCTCACCAGTGCCCTGTACAGTTGCAGCAAGACCTCCCTACTTTTATATTCTATCCCCCTCGCTATAAAGGCCAGCATTCCTGTCGCCGCCTTGATCACTTGCTGCACCTGCAGACTGGGTTTTTGCGACTTGTGCACAAGGACCCCCAGGTCCCTTTGCACTGTAGCATGCTGAGTATCTTCACTAGAGATCTGAGCATGTGTGTGGTACATGTACACAAAGCTGTTTCATGAATGAATGCAATACACTCATTTACTGTCAAAAAATGCAACCAAAATAAAACTGAAGTTAAAGCTACTTTTTAGCTTTGCTCTTGTGAAATGCTAGTATTTCAGTGTATTTCAGGACAAATTCATATTTCTTCTGTCCATTGAAATACTTGGTAAGGTTTTCTCTCCATGGTCTTCCACGGCAGTGCACAATGAATTGCAATCAATGGTCACAGTGATTTTAAAAAGTGATACGAGGTAGAACAAAAATAACATGGAAATAAATCCATTCCATCTCCAGGCTGACTGGTGGGGGAAAATATTTTGGGATACCTAAAATAGATTCATAGAATCTATATTCATAGTGGCACAGTCATTAGCACTGCTGCCTCAGTGTCAGGGACTGGGGTTTGACTCCCAACTTGAGTCACTGCCTGTCTGGAGTTTGCATGTCCTCCCCGTGTCTGTGTGGGTTTCCTCCAGGTGCTCTGGTTTCCTCCCACACTCCAAAGATGTGCAGGTTAGGTGCATTGGCCATGCTAAATTGCCCCTCAGTGTCCTGGCATACATAGGTTAGAGGGATTAGTGGGGTAAATTTGTGGGGTTAAGGGGATAGGGCCTGGGTGGGAATGTTGTCGGTGCAGACTCTGGGCCAACTGGCCGCTTCCTACACCGTAGGGATTCTGCTATAAACGTTACAGTGCAGAAGGAGGCCATTTGGCCCATCAAGCCTGTCCTGACCAGAATCCCACCTAGGCTGTATCCCTCTAACCCCACTTATTTCCCCATGTCCCCCTGTCACAGATTATTAGTGGATTTTTGCAGTAACTTTATTGCAGTGTTAATGTAAGCCTACTCGTGACAAATAAATAAACATTACTTTTATTGGTAATCCTTAAATTGTTATGGCAGCATTGAACATATTGAAGAAATGGCCAATTTCTTCACATCTACAGGTTGAAGAAGATTCAGGAAAAGAAAAAGCAGTTAAAAGAGAAGAAAGAGCAAGAGTCTCAAATACTATCACATGGCAATGCACCTGCCAACCTGCTTGAAGAAGAAAAGGATGAGGACCTGCTGTTTGACTAATGTTACTATGTGGCTTTGGTAGCCTGTTATTCATTGAAGCAGCAAGCATTTTGAGCTCGACTATTAACACTTGCGATGTATTTGTATATTTGTCATATTTAACGCAAGTTGTTTGACCTGCCGCCCCAGGTAATTGTCAGGCAAATGGTGTGTTGTTCAGGGTTTTTCTTATTTTACACGTAAACAGTTGATTTCCCGCGTGTTGTCATCAGTATCTGTGGGGTCATGGATGTTTTCCAATTACCTGATTATTGACTGTGTTGAGAAGAATTGTTTGGAGCTAACAAAATACACTCCCTTGCACATTGTGAGCTTGTACAAGATGGAATCTTTGGAATCAATGAATGAATAGTTTGAAAATTACATTAGAAGTTTGTGTTTGAATACCCACTTAATATTAAACATTAGTTAAAATTAGCTAGGACAATACGCAACTTCCACCGTTCAGTATAATTCATTCCTCTCCAGCATAATTGTATACTGCAGTTGATTTTCTTTTATGCAGCCATTAAGTAGCAAGTCTGCTTTGTAAGCCTTCTATTTGTGTTCTCTTTGCCAAAATGCATTAACTTGCCTGGTCCTTGGAAAGGGTTAAGTCTGGATATTGTTTAGCTAATATGACACGGTTTAGTGAGAAGGTCCCCTGTGAAATCAGTCAACTCCAAGAACAATAGCCCTCCCAAACTCTCATCAGTTGATTATTCGATCAGTGGGAAGAAGAAGGTTTGAAAACCAGCATCCCAGCTAAACGATCTTTCCTCATCTATGACTTAAAATGCACTCAATGCCGATTAGGGTTCTCTGGCTCAGCAATGGGGTGTTCAGATTGGCAGGATCTTCAGTGCCTATCAATGGTGCACCCCCACTGTCGGTTTCTTGTTGTCAATGGATGTGTTCAATGGGAAACCCCGTTGACAATGGTGGAAACAGAAGTTCCTGCCTAACGGGGAGCTGTTTCCGCTGCTGTAAAATACACCACAGGTTCTGTGAAAAATCCCACCTGGGATCTGCCTGAACATGTTCAGTCTAAGTTCATGATCACGTTGTTGTTGTGTCCTGCTCCTGTCATTAGTTTTCTTCCTAGTGGCCCAAGAGTTGTCACAAATTAAAAACAAAATGCTGGAAATCTGAAAAAAGAACAAAAAGTTCAGGAAAAGCTCAGCCGGTCTGGCAGCATCTGTGGAGAGAGAAACCGAGTTAATGTTTTGACCCCAAATATCTTCTGAAGGTATGTGAAATCAAAAGGTTAACTTGGTTTCTCTGTCTCTGACGAAGTTATTTTGGACTCAAAACAGTAGCCCCGTTTCTCTCTCTCTGGTAGCTGCTACCAGACCTGTTCAGGGTTTGATCCAATCCTGATTACAAAAGCAGTGAAACTAAGTTTTGTTCAGACTTACGGCCAGAAAGAGGCAAAAGATGTGTTGAGGAATCTATCACAAACCTGGAGACAATGCAATTGACTATAGTCTTAAAGTTGGATGAGCAATGATAAGTGACCTCTTTTAGACACTGTCATGAGTGCTGCGCTGCTGTACTTCTGTATTCTATCCTTGCATAGTTGTGATTTGAAACTTATTTGCATGGAGTAATCTATTGAAATAAATATAGTTTTCTGCTGTACTCGTGTGGCTATTGTAGAATCTTCATGGGACTGTAGCCTCTAATGTTTTTAAAATTAAACAGATTTGGGCATGAGGTACAAATCTCAAGCAAAATACAAAATTTGACATGACTTACGGCAATTGAAGGCTTATTTACAGAGTCTTTGGGCTGAAAGGTGAGGTTCTGGCTGATAAGGAATGAATTGCTATCTGTTCAACAATAAATCATGAAAAGTGCTTTTCTTTTTGGAAGCCCTTGTTAATTAGCAACCAACCCAACCCTCCCTGAAAATCTACAAGCCACACAATTTCAACATGGAGGTAGATCACAATTTGTCCATTATGAAGAAAAGGTAAGAATTCTGTTTATGATAAACATGAACAATCCTTTTCATTTATGGATGGCATAGTTCTCAAAGGTAAAACCTCAAAGCTAATGATGGCTTGCAGGGCCTAGTCTTCAGTAAAAATGTTTTTTGAAAGAATTTATAAACAATTCTGGTTATAATGTTGCAGCATTCTGTTGGGGGAGGGGGTGGAAGAGTTTAGATGAGTTCATGTTGTGGAGATGCTGGTGTTGGACTGGGATAAACCCAGTAAGAAGTCTCACAACACCAGGTTAAAGTCCAACAGGTATAAATAAACCTGTTGGATTTTAAGCTGGTGTTGTGAGACTCCTTACAATGTTCACAGTATCAATGTTATGTTAATAAATGTATCTCTGAAAGTAGAAAGGCATGTTAGTAAGGTGATGAAAAAGGCACATGGGAAACTTGCCTTATCAGTCGAGGCACAGACTACAAAAGCAGGGAAGTCACGTTGGAGTTGTATAGGACTTTGGTGAGGCCACAGCTGGGAGTATTGTGTGTGGCTCCGGTTGCCACATTACAGGAACAAGGTGATTGCACTGGAGGGGGTGCAGAGGAGATTCCCAAGGGTGCTGCCTGGGATGGAACGTTTAAGTTACAAAGAGAGGTTGGTTAGGCTTGGGTTTTTGTTGGAGCAAAGAAAACTGAGGGGTGAGCTGATCGAGGTGTACAAGATTGAGAGACATGGACAGAATAGATAAGGAGCAGCTGTTTCCCTTAGTTGAAGGGGCAGTCAGGAGGAAACGTAGGTTACAGGTGAGGGGCAGGAGATTTAGGGGATATGTGGGGGAAAAAAAGTCTTTCAACCAGAGGGTGGTGATGGTCTGGAATGCGCTGCCTGGGAGGGTGGTAGAGGCATGTTACCGCATAGCCTTTAAGAAGTATCTGGATGAGCACTTAGCCCTGAGTGTTATGATGTGCTATGGACCAAGTGCTGACAGATGGGATTAGGTGGGAGTTTGGGTGTTTCTACCTGTATGATTCTATAATTGGGAAAATACAAGAGTGAAAAAGGATGTGTCCCAAGTTATTCAAGTTAGGAACACAACAGCTACAGTTCAATTTTATCACAACGTGAAAACCATGGAACGTAAACAGTAGGATACACAAAATATGCTATCAGCTGGAATTATGTTACTTGTATGTGGAGGTTTAATTGAAGTGTTAATCGTAAGCTGCTGATGTGCGTAATAAGTGATAAAAAACCTATAACCTGCCTAGGTTTATTAGACGAGTACCCCAGAATGGGTGGGTTAACTTATGAGGAAAGGTTGGCCATTCAACTGCCAGGAAGTGTCAACATTACTTTAACAAATTACCTGAATTTAATAAATGGAAAAGCATGTAGGTGCAGCAAGTGATAAAGAAGGCAAATGGTATGTTGACCTTCATAGCAAGATGATTCAAATACAGGAACAGAAATGTCTTGCTGCAATTATACAGGGCCTTGATGAGGCCTCACCTGGCATATTGCATGAGAATATTGCTGCAAAATATTTAACTGTATCTCCCTTTTTTATTCTTCATAAACACTCATTCTGATATTCATTGAAGGGAATTTTGATGACAAATTGTGTGTTCATAAATGCAACTAATTGCTATATGTATCAATTATATTGCATTTCAGTTGAACAAAAGAATTGCCAAATGTTGAGAACTTAACTGACCACAAGAGGGCAGTCATGGGGTGGAGATGTTGGTGTTGGATTGGGGTGGGCACAGGAAGAAGTCTCAAAACATCAGGTTAAAATCCAACACGTTTATTTGGAATCGCGAGGAAGAATTTAGCACGGCCAATGGATGTAATCGGTATGTCTTTCAGACTGTGGGAGGAAACCGGAGCACCCGGAAGAAACGCAGTCAGACGCAGGGAGAACGTGCAAGCTCTGCACAATGATCCGAACGGGGAATTGAACCTGGATTCCTGGCGCTGAGAGGCAGCAATGCTAACCACTGTGCCACTCCATCTTTTCCCTAACCTGTAAGTATTGAAGCTATCTGCATCACCCATAAACTGTAATGGAAATAGGTTTTTCTTTCTGTTCTTATCCAGGATACTAATTTAATTGACTGCTTGGTGCAACACACATTTTTGTAAGGCATTTTAAAATGGTGTCCCTCATCTCCCTCACTAAACCAAAACCTTGTTGCTCCCTTAACCCCCCTTTTCTATGAAACCCATGAGCATCCAACAT